>NC_067428.1:698767-1418767 GCF_009764475.1 Pristis pectinata
TGGGATTTATCCCGAGTAACATAATGTTGTGTTTCCCCAGTTGTTAAAAGAGACAGCGTCTCTTAACGATTTAGAACTCTTAGTGTGTTGGAGCGGAAGCTCATTAGCGTATAAATTAATGGTCGTGGAGATGCATCGGTTCACAGTTTTCTTCAGAGAGGTCGCGGACAGCTGGAAGACGGACTTATTCCGTCTTGCCACATTTTACAGTGTCAGGAAAATATATTACTTGATCATTGCCGTTATTGGTTTTCCTCGTAAGAACATAGGCAAATAACTTCTGCAATTTTGTGTACGCTGTGTTTGGATTCGTTCAGCAACCGACAGTGCCATGATTCAGTTCTATTATAGAGTGCCGTGCAGACATCGAAAGTAAGTTCTCTGTTAGTTCACATGTCACCTTGCACTTCAGTCTGTTCCCTCGGCTGAATATAAACCGACAGTTGAAACAGATGCAGAGTGGACGAAGGGGGAGACGGATTGATATTTGGATTGATTGCAGGCATTGTTGATTTATCAATGAAATCCCGCTGTCAAATAAATCTCCGATTATCATGCGCACTCGGCACCTTACCAGACGACTTGGTGTTGTTCTTCATCAATACCACAACATGCTTTGAATTCAGATTTTAAAGAGGTACCAGAATATTTTAAGAAATTACCCAGCAAGTTTGAAGTGAGCGAAGGAAAGTCCACCAGCGAGATTTTGGGAAGCACGGAAGTCATCACGTTTGAGGCAGATGCCGAAATATCGTCAAACCCGAACATTCAAATGAGGGACTGCGAGAGTTATAGTGCACCAGGTTTTGATTCCACACCCGTGAAGTGAAGAGGGAGTTAAAAGTCAACGTTGCTGGCTGCAGATTTCCTTTGTCGACAAACGAGGTAGAGGACGGGCGATGTTTCGCTCTGGAAAAATAAGCAAAAAGCCATTCAGAATAATGCTGCAGTAATTTAGAGTAACTGCGAAAAGAGGCAGGTGTTTGAATTATCTGCACCGACCTTCGACTGGAATTTGAACACGTTAATCACTCCAGTGGAAAATACCTGATACAGCGGATCAGGCAGCATCTGTGGAAAGCGGAAGGGAGGACGTATCTGATCCTGGACCTTTCAACACAGGTGAGGGCGTGTGCAAGGATCACAGCTAATCGACAGAGGCCGCCACCCGACGGTCTATCCTCTGTTTTACGCTTCTCTTACCTATTGGTTAGCAAATGTTCACTCAAGACATCTGTCACGGTGGGATTGTGCTGACTGTGTGCCGGTATCCTGACTGCAAAACCCCATTGTTTTTGATAAAATATCCACTGCTGAAAGGAGAATAGCACACGCATAGCTAGAAACGTAACAACGATTGAAGTAAGTGGAATTGTATTAATATCCAGTGGTGTTCATACCGCTGGGTATCATTTCCTTTCCTTTGATTTCTGGGTCTTATGTCGGATGGAATAGATGGGCGGTGTACCAGTAAAGTTCCGCTACTCCGGTAGGTATTGGACATCGGTGATGTCGAACAGATTGTCTCGACCGTCCGAAGTCATTCTGTCAATCGCTCAACAAGATGTTGACATACTATTTATTTCAGAAGATGATGCACAGTGGAATAAAGTTGTTTCTGTTTCCTTGTTGATCCCTAAATACAAAGTGAGTGCGGACAACAGTACCGGATCAGTATCAATGAAGTTGTTTGAAAGTGGAGCAAGGACAAGCCAGGGAACTACAGGCTGGTCAGCCTGATATCAGTAGTGAGCAAGTTACTGGAGGTAGTTCTGAGGGACAGAGTCTACCAACATATGGAATGAAAGAGTCTGATCAGACGTCAGCGTGACTTTGTGCGTGGAAAGCCATGCCTGTCGAAATATGTCGAGTTTCTTTGAACATGTAACCAAAATATTAGATGATAGTAGCTCAGTGACTTTGCTATTTCGACTTTACCAAGGACCTCCACAAGGTTCCGCGTGGTTTGCTGATCTGGAAGGATAGGTGGCATGGAGTCCAGGGAGAACTGGTTCGGTGGATTCAATATCGGCTCGGAATAAGGAAACAAAGAGTGGCGTTTGAAGGCTGATTCTTGGAATGGTGGCGGGTGGTTAGTGGGGTGCAGCTGTGTCGCTGTTGGAACAATTGTTATTTGATATTTCTGGAGATGATTTAGATCCTAATGCGCGAGGATATCGTTTAAGGAGCATTTGGACGGGTACATGGGGGGGGGCAGGGCTGAGATGGATGAGGGCTGTGCATAATTTGGGAGGGGGTGTGTATACACTGAGTCCGGCATGGATACTTTGGTCCCAAGGGTCTGTGTCCGTGTTGTGTTGCTCTGTGACTCCGTGGCTCCATGACGCGCGGCCAATGGATGTTGCGGAGTTTGAAGGAAGCGCAGGGACCAGGACTCCTGTGGGCGGGGAAAACGCGGGAACCCGTCTGCGATTCGCGTTTTACACATTTTGTACTTCAAGGGCTGTGTTGTTCGTAAACCAATTGCGATGCTTGTCATTTCCCCCGGATCTATCTGCCCTCAGACGCACAGAGCGGCTAAACAGTAATTTTAGGCATTGTTTACTCTGTTATTCCAGTGAATTCCGTGGCGATTGTGATCCTGTCACGGGGAAAGTGCGGCCTCTCCACCTGCAACACTCGCTATCCGGTGGCCATGGCAGCGGCGGATCTACTGAACCTCGTTACTGACGTCATACTGTGGCGGATCAGTTATTATTATTAACCTGGGATGTTCCTGGATATCACCCCCGTGTGCAGTGTAATCTGTGCTCTGGGATACGCAGCCACCGACTGTCTGGTTCACCGTCACTTTCACCTTTGATCGGTTTGTCGCCATCTGTTGCCAGAAGTTGAAAACAAACTATTGCACGGAGAAAACTGCAGCTGTGGTTCTGACATCAACAAGCGTTCTGTTCTGTTTCAAAAATGTCCCTGTCTTCTTCATTTATCATCTCTGGAGGGTGTTCGACAATGTACCTTTGGACTGTGCTCCGAAGCCGAACCGCTCTACGGATCCCGGATGGGTGGGATTTAATTGGCTGGATACCGTTCGAACGCCTTTGCTCCCATTTGCGTTCAGCCCGTTGCTCAACGATCTGACAGTCAGACACGTTTTAGTCCCCAGCCTTGTCCGTAAGGGGTTGAGGAGTCAGAACAAGGGGGAGAACCGCAGCGACCCGGAGATGGAGAGCAGTATGATCTTACTCTTCACAATATACGGCAGCTTTATCCTCCTGTGGTCGGTGAATGGTTTCAATTTCATTTCCAACACCATTGGCGGAGGGGATCTCATTAATTCCAAATACTCCAAATGCATTTTGGAACACCCCGGAAGCATGCTGCTGACTTCAAGTTGCTGCACCAACGCTTTTATTTATGGGGTGACTCAGTCCAGGTTCAGAGAGCAGTTCATCAAAGCCGCGTAATATTCGCTCACCTTAATTTTCAATTTGTAAATAAACAAAATATCTGAGTTCCACCCAGGGTTGGGTCGCCTTGAAGGAGACACAGCACGGGAGCAGACCCCTCGGAACACATGGAGCGCACCCACAACCAACCACGCTTTTTCTAAACTAAACCTCCCTTTTCATTTTAATTCCTCCACATTCCCGTCGGTGCTCCTTTCTCCGCCGCTCCCCTAGCTACAAGCCACCTACATACCAGTGTCAATATACATCGTCAATGAACGCACCAACGGTTGATATTGGGGATGGAGAACAAACGGAGCATCCAGAGGAAACACCCGCAGTCACAGGGAGAATGTGCGGACTTCACACAGACCGCACCGGAGGTCGGGATGGGGCGTTGGTCACGGGAGAGGTGTGGCAGCAGCTCCGCGGAGAGTTTTGGCTTATTACATCCAACACCAGTACTTCCTTACACATCCTCTGTACAGCCAGCATCCACGTGTACAGACATTCCGACTTCTGCTGTCCAGTGAACCTGTGTCCAGTGAGTTCCAGTGAACTTTGTAACGTGTTCACCTGTACAGGGTTGCAGCACTCAGCAGTCACTACCTCCCCAAGGCGCAGTCATAATCTGCAGAAACTCTGTCGCTCCATATCAATTTTCCCCATTCTAAGATGCGATTGCTTTCGCCGAAGCAGGGACATGTCAGTGGCAGGGAAGTTAGTGAAGGGAATTTTAAGGGGCCAGGATACATTTACATTTGGAGAGGCAGGAAGTAATTGAAGATAGATAGCATGGCTTTGTGAGGAGGGAGTGCTGACTCATTGATTTTGTTGAGTGTTTGAGGAGGTAACAAAGCACTTTAATGAATGCAGCGCGGGAGATGTTGTCTCTTGGAAATTTCGTGATGGTTTTTCAACGACCCTAAGGTTTATCCATCGGGTCAAATGACATGGGATAAGATAATAAAAGAACCGGATATGCGAACAGAATGAGGCCTTTCCGCCCATCTGGTCTGCTGCGCCATTCACGCATGGTTGATCCGTTTCTCAACCTCAATCTCCCGCCTTCTGCAGTAACCCTTAGCTCCGTTACCGATCAAGAAACAATCGATCTCCACCTTAAATACACCCAATGACATGGCCCCCACAGCCGTCTGTGGCAACAAATTCCACAGATTCTCCACCCTCTGACTGAAACAATTCCTCCTCATCTCAGTTCTAAAGGGACGTCCCTTTAGTCTGAGGCTGTGCCCTCTGATCCAAGACTCTCCTTTCAGTATCGGGTAGGTTTCAATGAGATCGCTCCACATCCTTCTGAACTCCCTGGAGCACTCCCTGGACATCAAACACTAAGCCTTTCAGAACTATGATCATTCTTGTGTACCTCACTGGACCCCCTCCAGGTCCAGCGCAGCCTTGCTTAGATACGGGACCAATAATTGCTCACAATGTGCCAACTTCTGTCTGACCAGCGCTTTCTAAATCCTCAGCAGTGTATCATTGCTTTAGTTTTATGGTCCTCTCGAAATGAATGCCAACATTGCATTTGTCTTCTTTGCTACCGATTCAACCTGCAAGTTAACCTTGAGGGAATCCTGAACCAGGACTCCCAACTCCCAATGAATGTCTGATTTCTGAATTATCGCCCTATTCACAAAATAGCCAGAATATTCTCCCTTCCAAAGAGCATAACCCCGCACTTCCACGCGTTGTAATCCATCTGTCACTTATGTTCCCTCTCTCCGAACCTGTCCAAGTCTTTCTGCAGACTCCCTGCCTCCGCGAAACCGCCTCTCTCTCCACCTATCTTGGTATCGTTTCCACACTTGGCCACAATGTCAACAGTTCCTTCACCCTGATAGTGACCGTACAAACTGCGAAACTGCAGTCCCAACACTGAACACTGCGGACCTCCACCAGTCACCGGCAGCCATCCTGAAAAATACCACTTTAGCCCCAGACTCTGTCTTCTGCCAGTCAGCTAATCTGCTGTCCATGCTGGTACCTTGCTTGTAACATCATGGTTTTCTTATCTTGTTTCGCAACCATGTGTGCGGCTCCTTCTCAAACGTCTTCTGAAAATCCAAGTAAATAGCATACTCCGACTGCCCTTTGTCTCACCTGCTTGTTACCTGCTCAAGGAATTCAAATAGATTTGTGGAGCAAGATCTCCCCTGCGGAATCCCTACTGAATTCGTCCTATTTTATCATATACTTCTAAATTTCATTTATAAGAATTGTCACGAACCAGCAACAAAAGAAACACACTGAGCATGATTCAGTGTTAAAAACTATTTTATTAATCACTACTTATGACCATACGTAAAATAAGAGTAAAAATGTTAGTATGTTAGAATTCAAAAATGTTAAACCTTGAACGTTAACCCCAAAACTAAACTCTTCGTGTGTGTGTGACAAAGTCCCAAACTCCAAATTCAGGAATGGTTCTTAAAGTTCAGTTCCGCAAGCTATAAGGTGAAACATGAGCAAGGGCTTCTTCAAAAACCACTGTTGGCTGAAGATAAGACGTAGAGGTAGAGAAACATAGAGAGAGTAATTACGAAGTCCAAATGTTCCACGATGGAACCCAAACGACACTTCAGTGTTTACTCAGTAGTGAATTCCTCACCCCGAAAAGCATCCGAATCGTGGTCGTCCACACAAATACCTGTTTCCTTCTCCAGGTCAGCAACAAATTGAACTCCACCGGATTACTTCCAATTTCCATACATGGATTTCAGTGGCAAACACAGTTATTGTTTCTCATCCATTGATAGAGAAAACTAGCAGGCTGGTGTCTCTCTCCCTTCTTTCTCTCTTCTTCAGACTTCTTTAACAACGTCATTACATCCTTTATCTTCTATTGACGTAAGCACGCCCCACTCTCTCTCTCTCTCTCTCTCTCTCTCTCTCTCTCTATCTATCTATCTATCTCTCTATCTATCTCTCTATCTATCTCTCTATCTATCTCTCTCTCTATCTCTCTCTCTCTATCTATCTATCTATCTATCTATCTATCTATCTATCTATCTATCTATCTATCTATCTATCTATCTATCTATCTATCTATCTATCTATCTATCTATCTATCTATCTATCTATCTATCTATCTATCTATCTATCTATCTATCTAAAAGGGACATTCACTGAGTCCGTAACAGAATGGACAATGTAATCTCACCAACCACCAAAGTCAGGCTGAAAGGCCAATGATTTTCTGTCTTGTGACACCCTCCCTTGTGTCAGCAGTGTCACGTTTGCGATTTTTTCAATGCCTCTGGGACTCTCGCTGACTGCAGTGATTCTTGAAAGATCACTACCAATACCTCCACAATCCACTCAGCAACCTCTTTCAGTACTCTTTGGTGTAGTCCATTTGGTCTAGGTGTCTGATCCACCGTCTGACCTTCCATCCTCCCCAGAATCTTCTCCATATCAGTCGACTGGGCCCTGGGCCGTGTCAGGGAATACAGGGACCCAGGAGTGCAATGGCGTAGCTCTCTGAAAGCGGCGTCACAGGTGGGCAGGGTGGTGAAGAAGGCGTTTGGCAGCCTGTCGTTCATCAGCCAGGGCAATGAGTACAGGGGCTGGGAAGTCATGTTTCAGTAATAAAAGAAGTTGGTGTGGCCGCCCCTGGAGTATGTTGTCCTGTTTTATTTACCCTGTTATAGGAAAGATGATATTATTAAAGTACAAAGAGAGCAGAAAAGAATCACCCGGATGTTGCCTGGACTTGGGGGCCTCATTGACAAGGAGAGGTTGCGTAGACTGGGATTTTATTCGCTGGTATGTCGGAGATTGGGGGAGTGATCTGATAGAGATATATACGTTGATGGAGGGACTCAGACAGGGTGAAATCACATCGACTAAACACAAGAGGGCATAGGTTTAAGATCAGAGGCGACAGATGTAAAAAGGACATCAGGGGCAGCATCTTCACCCCGAGGGTGGTATGTGTTTCGAAGGAGCTCGAATACTGGCTGAGGCAAGATCATTAGCAACGTTCAACAACCATCTAGACAAGTGTACGGAGATGACAGGTTTAGCGGGAAATGGGCCAAACGCAGGAAGATGGGACGAGCTCGCTGGGCAACACAGCCGCTATGGACGAGTTAGGTCGAAGGGCCTGTTTCCGTGCTGTGTGACTCTATGAGGTTTTTAGAGGGGATCCGAGGGGGTAAATTTTTCACACGAAGTAGACGGGGAGAGCGGAGAGCTGAGACCCGGTGGGTGCAGAAGGAAAATCCCTTTCCAGTATCGGGCTAATCAAGAAGAAGAGGGCGTCGGCTGAAGATGAGACAAAAGAGTTTCAAAGGAATCGGAGAGGAAAGCTTCTCTCCACAGGGAAGGATTTTGTATCTGCCACAATAAGCGGCGGAGTCAGAGGGAAATCACAGCATTTAAGAGGCATTCAGACAGGTATTTTAGTATACAAGGCACCGAAGGGTATGGATGCTTATAGGATTAGTGCAGTCCCCAGTTCCTCCTCCCAGTACACCCGACGACTCTCCGGTCCACTGTCCACACACCGTGTCACGGTTTCCGCACCCTGTCCACCCACCGACATCCCTGTTCACAGTCCGCTTTCTCCCACAGAGACCCCAGATCCACCACCACGTCTACGCACCGTTTCCAGTACACTCTGCCCATCCACCCACAGAGTCCCAGGTTCCCGCTTACCGTCCACCCACCGTCTCTAATTCCCGCTCCTGGCGCTCCCTCCGTCTCTCGGGTTCCAGATCCCCTACCATTCTCCGCTTCCCGCTTCCTTCCACTCTCCGAACTCCAGTTCCGTCTCCCCCTCCACACACCGCGTCTCCGCTAACCCGGTCCCCGTCCACCCACCGAGTCTCCGGTCGCAGCTCCCCGTCCACCCACCGAATCTCCATTTATCGTTCCCTGTCCACCAATTGAATGCCCCGTTATCTCTCCCCATCCACCCAAAGAATCTCCCCTTACCGCTCCCTGACCACCCAGCGTCTCAGGTTGCCGGTTCCCGTCCACCGACCGAATCAACGGTTACCGCTCCCCGTCCACCAAAGGAGCCTCACCTGCCAGTTCCCCGTTCACCCAACGAACACCCAGTCACCGCTCCCCGTCCACCCACGAAGTCTTCCCTTCCAGCTTCTCGTTCACCCCACTCGTTTCCGCTATCCGGTCCCCGTCCACCCTCGTGTTTTCACTAAACTCGCCATTTATGTTGGCGTCCTCCCCTTAAAACTTTTCTTCTGTTTCCTGAGAACCATTTCAATTGACCAAGTGAACTAAACAATTCGCAATTGCACTGCGCAACGTAATAAAACAAAAGTAAATTGAAAGGTCGCTGGGGAATAAACAGAAAAACTTACAATCGCCCAGAAAATCTGGGAGTGTCAAACAGCTCCTGGAGGTACTCCGCGGGTCAGGAAGAGTCGATGGAGGGAAATGGATAGTCCAGATCTGGCTGAAGATGGTGGAATCTGATGGGAAAGGAAGGTAGCTTGGAAACAAATCGGGTAGGTGGGGAGAACAGGTGGGAAGAGTGGAGGTGGGGAATGGAACCAGTGGGAGGGGTGTGTGGGATATGAGCCAATGGAGAGTGTGGCGGAGGGGAAAGAAACAGGGTGATTGGAGCTGGGGTGGGTGCAGGAGAACTGGGTGGATGAGAGGGAGAGGGAAGTGGGACTGAGAGTGGAACAGTTGACCTGAAGCTGGAGAATTCAATGTTCATGCTGTGGGGCTGCGGACTCCCCAGGCGGAATATGAAGGGCTATTCCTCTGCTTTGTGTTTCGCCTCGCTCTGGTGGTGGAAGAGGCCGAGAACAGACACGTCGGTGTGGGGAATGCGAAGGAGAAAACAAATAGCTGGCAACCGGGAGCTCCAGATGGCCATGGATGAAGGAACCCGGGTGTTCGGCGAAGCGATCTCCTGGTCTGTGCTGCTCTTTCCGACGTAGAGGGAGCCACGTCGGGAGTGATATGAGAAAGTGCGGGAAGTGAAGGAAGAGTGGGGTTAGAGTGTGTGAGATATTACAGGTGGTGGAGAGTTCAGGTGGGTGGTATTACATTGGTTGGGGTATTAAATGTGTAGGGATTGGGAATAGAAAGGATGGGACATAATAGGGTGTAGGAGGGTGCAGTGAAATTAGACTGCGTGGGGAATTAATGGGTGTTTGGAGGGACTGGATGGTGTGTTAGACTAGAGGGGTATTAAACTGTTTGTGGAGTCAGCGAGATTACACTAGATGGGGTATTAGTGAGTGTTTGGAGGGAGGGAAGGATGGGATTATACTGGGTGTGGTATTAATGGGTGGGTAGATGGACGGGAGGGTGGGATCTTACTGGGTGGTGTATTAATGAGTGCGTGGTCGGAGGCTAACGTGGGATTAGAATGGGTGGTGTATAAATGGCTGCATGAACGGAGGGGAAGGTTTTATTATGCAGGTTGGGGTATGAAGGGTATGTGCAGAGTGGGAGGTTGGGTGTGATTATACTGAGTGGGATACTACTCGGTATGTGGAGGGTGGGTAGGACTGGATTAGACAGTGAGTGATTAATATTTATATGGAGGGAGGGGACGGTAGGATTATACTGGGTGGTGTTTTCATGGTTTTGTGCTGAGAGACGAGGGTAGGATTAGAAAGTTGGGTATTGATGGGTATGTGGAGGGAGGGGAGGTGGAAGACTGCCCAGGCGGCATTTGACTGCGGTTATCCACAGCGTCGCGTTGCCAACGATCGGGACCTGACTGACCCGGTCAAACTTTTACGGGCCGGATTCCTTTTTGGCAGTGTGATTTCTGCACAGTGCCCGGCAAACGGCAGTGCCGTACCTGTACTGCAACACTTTTGCAGCATGGCACTCTGACTGAATCCATTCCTGCTGTCATGCGGGTGGCTCTGCTGGAAGGCTCTGGTCGCCCCGTTACAGGAAGGATGTGGTGACCTTTGAGAAGGTGCAGAAGAGGTTCATCAGGATTTTTCCTGGATTCCAGGGTAGGTGCTCTGAGGAGAGATAGAACAAAATTGGGTTGTTTTCTCTGGAGCGGGAGGTGGCTGAGGGGAGACATGACAGAGGTTTATATAACTCTGAGAGGCACAGATAGGGTTGGGAGCTGGTATCTTTCTGCCAGGGTAGACCAGAGGGCACGTATTTAAGGTGAGAAGGGGAAAGTTTAAAGGAGATTTGTTGGGCAAGTTGTTTTACACAGAGAGCGGTGGGTGCCTGGAATGCGCTGCCAGGGGTCGTGCTGGAAGCGGTCAGGATAGAGGCGTTTAAGGGGCGCCTCCATCGGCAGGTGAATGTGGAGAGAATAGAGCGATATGTACCTTGTGTAGGCAGAAGGGATTACCTGGGATAGACACTTAATTACCAGTTTAATTTATTCGGCATAATATCGTGGGCCGAAGGGCCTCTTCCTGTGCTGTATTGCTCAACGTTATTTTATTCTAAACCAGGTCCGCGTCGCAGAGTTTAAGGCCGTAGAGGGGGCGATCACTTTTCTTGGAGGTGTACCGTGGACCACCCAACAATCAGTGGAACATGGAGGAACAGATATGCAGACAAATCACAGATAGGTGTCCATAAAAAGCTGAGAAATAGGAGCAAGAGTTGGCCGTCTGACCCGTCGAACCTGCTCCACCATTCCATAATATTATGGCTGATCTGGCAGTGGACTCAGACCCACCGACCTCCCTGATCCCCATCACCCTTGATTCCCCAACAATGCAAACATTTATACAACTGTGTCTGAAATATATTTAGTGAGGGAGCCTCCTGCTGCTTCCCTGCGCAGAGAATTCAACAGAGTCACTCCTCTCTGAGAAAAAGCAGTTTCTCCTCATCTCCGTCCTAGATCTATTCCTCCGAATCTTGAGGCCACGTCCCTCATTTCTGCTCTCACCTGCCAGTGGAAACAACCTTTCTGTCTCTGTCCTGTCTATCCCTTTCATAATGTTTTGTGCATTGAGAGGCCTGGATACAGCAGAGGTGGAGCGGGTGTTTCCGTCAGGAGGAGTGTGCAGGATCCGTGGGCACAGGCTCAGAAGGAAGGGATATCCCTTTCAATCTGAGATGAGGAGGAATTTCTTCAGCCAGAGGGTGGTGAATCTGTGGAATTCATTGCCACCAAGGTCTGTGGAGGCCAAGTCATTGGGTGTACTTAAGGCAGATATTGACTGGGAAGTGTGTTGATGCTTACGGGGAGAAGGCGGGAAGGCGGGAGATTGGGTTTGAGGAAAAAAAATGATCATGTGTGATCGACTGGCAGAGCAGACCGATGAGCTGAATGGACTAATTTTGCTCTGGAATCTTATGGTCGTATGGGCTTTCACAGAATCCCGTGACATGGGAAAATCGTAAACCAAATATCAACATCAATTCTAAATACCGACTATCAATACTAACTCTTAATGTCAGAACCAATACGAAATGGGAAAGAGTGTGCCCCCAGAAGGAGCAAAGGGGGCAATGTGTGTGCGGATCCAGGGATTGTGGCTGGATAGTGTTGAGCACATGAACATTAAAAACGACTTCTTAGATATCTTGATGGGATGAGAGGTGGATAAATCCTCAAGGCTTGATTAATTGTATTCCCGGCTGTTGTGGGAGGAGGAGAGAAATTCCTGCAGGCCGGACAGAGATATTTTACATCCTGACTGTAGACTGGCAGACATCAAACATCGTTCCTTCATTGAAGAATGGCAGCAGGGCAAAGCCGGTGAACTACTGGCCAGGGAGCCTTATATCACCGGGAGGGAAATCATTAGAGAGAAACTGGCAGGGAGGGAATATATTTCCACGGAACAGCACAGCACAGGAACACACCATTCGGCCCACAACGTCTGTGCTATACACGATGCCAATTCAAACTGATCCCTTCTGCCTGATCATGGTCTGTATCCCTCCATTTCCCTGCCTGTTCACGGACCTTTCCAAATGGCTCTTGAACGTTGCTCTTACATCTGCTTCCAGCACCCGCCCCCCCCCCCCCCGCAGCCTCTTTTAGGTACCTAC
The DNA here is from genome assembly GCF_009764475.1 of Pristis pectinata. Lineage (NCBI taxonomy): Eukaryota > Metazoa > Chordata > Chondrichthyes > Rhinopristiformes > Pristidae > Pristis > Pristis pectinata. Next base: position 711,175 of record NC_067428.1, read on the forward strand.
CAGCCTCTGTGTAAAGATACTTGCCCCGTAAACATCGGTTAAATTCTCCCCCTCTCACCTCAAGGCTCTGTAGTCTGGTATTTGATCTCCACCCTGGCGAAAACATCTCTGACAGTCTCCTCTATTTCTACATCTCCTTGTAATCACTGCTATCAGGTGTCCCTTCAGCTTCCGCTGCTCAAGAGAAAATAATCCAATTCAGTCCAAGATTTTATTATCTCTGAACAAAGCAACCCTGGTTAATCCCTTCTGCAACCTGCCCAAAGCCTCCACTTCCTTCCAGAACTGTACACTGTTGTGGCCAAGCCAAAGCATTATACAGCATGTAACATGCCGTCCCGACTTTCATAAACAAAAGACACATGTAAATTTCTAAAGATGTCCGGTGGAGAGCATTCTGACTGGTTGCACCACCGCCTGATATGGAGGTTCCGATGCCCAGGATCGAACTTTTCTACGGATACCGGATGGATGGGATATGATTGGCTGGATATCGTTCTAACGCCTTTGCTCCAATTCGTGGTCATCCTGTTGCTCAACGCTCTGAGAGTCAGACATATTTATGCAGCCAGCCGTGTCCGGAAGGGGCTGAGGTGTCATAACAAGCGGGAGAACAGCAGAGCAGGAGGAGGTCTGTGATCTTACTGTTCAGAATTTCCTGGAACTTCATCCTCCTGTGGTCAGTGAATGTTGCCGATTTCCTTTACTACACTTTGCCAGAGCGGATCCCAGTAATTACAACGATTCCTAATACACATGTTGACAGTCCGCTCACATGCTGCTGACTTTAAGTTGCTGCACGAACACGTTTATTTTTAGAGTGACTCAGTCCAAGTTCAGAGAGCAGTTCAATAGATACAGCAGGTATAATATGATTAGGAATAGTCAGCATGGCTTTATCATGAGCCTGATTGAATTTTTTGAGGATGTGACTAAGCACGTCGATGAAGGGAGAGCAGTAGATGTAGTGTATATGGATTTCAGCAAGGCGTTTTATAAGGTACCCCATGCGAGGCTTATGGAGAAGGTGAGGAGACATGGGATTCAAGGGGACATTGCAGTGTGAATCCAGAACTGGCTGGCCCACAGAAGGCAAATAGTGGTTGTTGAAGGGTCGTCTTCTGAGTGGAGTTCGGTGAACAGTGGTGGAGATCAGGGATCTGTACTGGGACCCTTACTCTTTGTGATTTTTATGAACGGCCTGGTTGAGGAAGTGGGGGGGGGGTGTAAGTAAGTTTGCGATGACACGAAGGTTGGGGGTGTTGTGGATAGTTTGGAGGGCTGTCAGAGATTACAGAGGGACAGATAGGATGCAGATTTGGGCTGAGAAGTGGCAGATGCAGTTCAACCCAGTTAAATGTGAAGGGGTTCATTTGTGTAGGTCAAACATGTTGGCGGAATATAGTACAAACGGTAGGACTCTTGGCGGTGTGGAGGATCAGAGGGATCTTGGGGTCCGAGTCCATAGGACGCTCAAAGCGGCTGCACAGATTGACTCTGTGGTTAAGAAGACATATGGTGTATTGTCCTTCATCAATCGAGGAATTGAATTTAGGAGCCGAGAGGTATTGTTGCAGCCAGACCCCACTTGGAGTATTGTGCTCAGTTCTGGTCGCCTCACTGCAGGAACGATGTGGAAGCCATAACGAGGTTGCAGAGGAGATTTAGAAGATGCTACCTCGAATGCGGAACATGCTTATGAAAGCAGTTTGAGGGAACTCGGCCTTTTCTCCTTGTAGAGACGGAGGATGAGGGGGGACCTGATTGAGGTGTATAAGATGATGAGAGGTATTGGTAGGGCATATAGTCAGAGGCTTTTCACCAGGGTTGAAATGGTGGCCACAAGAGGACATAGGTAAGTTTTTTACTCAGAGAGTGGTGAGTGCGTGGACTGGGCTGCCGGAAACGGTGGTGGAGGCGGATACGCTAAAGTCTTTCAAGGGACTGCTGGATAGGTACATGGAGCTGAGTGAAATAGAGGGCTATGTGTATGCCTAGTAATATCCAGGGTAGGGACATGTTCGGCACAGCCTTGTGGGCCGAAGGGACTGAATTGTGCTGTTGTTTTTCCATGTTCTATGCAACAATGCAGCGAAATATGCGTTCACCTTAATTATTCGATTAAATAACAAGCAAAATATTTCAGTTCCACTGGTTGCTGTGAGAGAGACACAGCACTGGAGCAGACCCTTCGGCACACGTTGTCCGCGCCGACCACCAACGACGCATTTCTCAACCGAATCAACCCTTTTAATTTATGTCCTCCGCATTCCCGCCGGAGCTCCATTCTCCGCCGTTCTCCTTTCTACATGCCATCTATTTATCAGTGTCCATGTATATATTTCAATGAACCTACCAACCCGTTGATATGGTGCATGGAGTGGAAACGGCGCACCCAGCGGGAACTGTCGCAGTCACGGGGAGAAGGTGCGGACTTCACACAGACCGCGCAGGAAGATGTGATCGGCCCTAGGTTACGGGCTCGGTGCGGCAGCATCTCCGGCGAGGGTTTTCTCTGATTATATCCAACACCGGCACATACTTTAACACCCGATGTCCAGCCAGAATCCCCGAGTACAGAAATTCTGACCTCCAGTTCCGAGTGAATCTGTGTCTATCGCGTTGAGCCAACTTTGACGTGTTCACCCGTACAGGAAATGCGTGCCCAAAATGCAGTCACCATCGAGAACAGGCCCAGGGACATCAATCGCTCCTTTCATTCCTGAAATGTTGCCTGTGAATATCTTTCGGACCAACTCCAGGGCTATTGCTTCCTTCCTTAGATAGGGACACCAAAGCGGATCACAATAATTCAAGTGCCGTCTGACCTATGTCTTTTGAAGCCTCAGCAGTATCTGCTTGCTTTATATTCAAGTCCTCTCCATATGAATGCTAACATTACGTCTGTCTTCTTTGCTGCTGACTAGACGTACAAGTTCACCTTGAGGGAATCCTGAATTCGGACTCTCAATCCCCAAAGTGTCTCTAATTTCTGAATTTTCTCCCCTCTCAGAGGGTAGCCTGCACATTTATTCTTCCTTCCAAAGTGAATGATCACACACTTCCAGACGCTGTATTCCATCTTCCACCTACTTTTTACCCACTCGCCCATCCTGTGTAACCCTTCTGCAGATTCCTGTTTCCGCGACACAACGTGTTTCTCCATCTATTTTGCTATGGTCTGAAAACATGATCACAATGTCATCCGATGCTTCTTCCAGTTTATTTCAGCAGAAAGTAAAACTTTACAGACAACACTGACCCCTGTGGAACGCTACACTTAACCCGCAGCCATCCTGAGAAGAACCCCTTAATCCCCACTGTCTTACTTCTGCCAGTCAGCCAATCTGCTCTCCATACATGTTTATTGTGTCACAGTATCACACGAGATCGTGGAGAACCCAAATGCGGAATCCCGGTACGAGACTGGAGTCGGGATGCTTCCTCGGAACCGAACCCAGGCGGCGACCAGAAGGAATCTTACCTCGGGTTTTAAGACGGAGTCCCGACATGGAAACAGGATTTTCAAGGTAACACAGCGAAACCGGGACTGCTCTTGAGTTGACAGCGCCAAGCAGTCGGAAGACGAAGGATACCCTGAGGTGGACCAATACGCTGGCAACTAGTGCTATTGAAACTTAGGTTCTTATGCTGGTCTCCTGATAGTACTCAGGTGTGTGTCATTGTGCGATTAGTAGTGCATGGAATCCATGTGCTGCACAACAAGGCACCATCAATGGGGCCGAATCGAGGTCGAGCACTCGGAACCATGACATGTTGGCTCTGACAGCGCAGTCTCTTACATTGTGGAACAGCCTCGTGTGGGGCTTCTTATCAAATGACTTCTGACTCTCCTTTGGCGAAGCTGCTTGTTACCTCCTCACGGAATTCCAACTGATTTGTCGGGTACGATCTCCCCTTAACGAAACCCTGTTGACTTCCTCCTAATTTACCATAAAATTACAACTACTCCAAAATTTCATCGTTAATAAAGGACTTTACCAACCACCGAGGTCAGGCTGAGCTGCCAATAATTTGCTATATTTTGCCTCCATTACTTCCTCAACAGCGGTGTCACATTTGTGCTTCATCAGTCCTCCGTGAACATTCCTGAAACCAGTAATTCCTGAAAGATCACTGCCAATGCCTACAAAATCTCTTCAGCTTCGTCTTTATGTACTCTGCAGGGGAGTCCAACAAGCCCAGGTGATTTATCCACCTTCAGGCCTTTCAGACCCAGGAATATTATCTTCTCAGCCATGGTCACTACACCCACCCCGACCCCTGAATCTCTTGAAGTTCTGGCCTGTAACTGATGTCTTCCATTGTGAAGAGTGACGCAGAGTACTTATTTGGCTCCTCCGCCATTTCCCTGTTCCACATTACTTCTTCTGCAGCGTCATTTTCCACTGCTGTGATGTCCAGTTTTGCCTCTCTCTTCCAAATTATGTATCCAAAATTTAATTTTATAATCTTCTTTTGTATTATTGGCTGCTTTAACCTCGTATTTCATCTTCTCTGTTATAGCTTTTTCGTTGTTGTCTGTTGGGTTTTAAGGGCTTCTTAATCCTGTGGCTTCCAATTGATCGTTCCCAAATTGCATGCCTTCTCTTTTGTTTTCGTGCTATCCCACACTTTTCTTGTCAGCCATGGCTGCCTCGCCATCCCCTCGGTGTGCCTTTGCTTCCTTTGAATGAAATTCTGACATGTCTCCCGAATTACTCCCAGAAACTACTGACACTGCTGCTGCGCCATCTTCCCTGCTGGTTTCCCCTTCTAATGAACTCCGGCCAGCTCCTCGCTCATACCTCTTTAGTTATCTTTACTCAATTGTAATAACGATACATCAGATTTCCTCTTCACTTTCTCAAACTACAGGATGAATTCTGTCATATTTTTGATACTCCCTCCGATGGGTTCCTTCACATTAAGCTCCCTGAAGGTGTTTCGTAACGAGTGCTCTGAAGTCTACTTCATTGCACAACACCAAATCCATAATTGCCTGTTCCCTGGTGGACTCCATCACAAGCTGCTCTACACTGCCATCTCGTGGACAGTCAACAAATTCCTTTCCTTGCAGGTACGACCATCCTGATTTTGCCAGTCTGCACGCATATTGAAGTCAACCGTGATTGCTGTAACATTGCCTTTCTCACATGTCGTTTTTTTAAATCTCCTGGTGTATTGTGTACCCCACATCTTGACGACTTGTCTGAAGCCTGCACATAACTCCCATCTGGGTCATTGTTTTTTTTACCTTTGTACGTCCTCAACTCCTCTCACAAAGGTTCCACATCATCTGATACTACCGCGCCCCTTGTCAATGACTTAGTGTCAATATTCAATGTGAACCAGCTAATTCGACACAAATTGTGGGTAGAATATTGATTGTGGCAGTGGAAGGATGTATTGCCTTCAGTTTGGAATTCTGTGACCAGTGGTGCACGGGGACCGGTGCTGGCACCTGTCCTGTGAGTGATATTAAATCAGCACTTAGATTAAAATGCAGAGATAATGTGTGATTGCTGAGTTTGCGGTTGACACAGAGACATCATTCAGGACCCTCACCTCCCGGGACATGCCCTCTTCACGTTACAAACATCGGGAAGGAGATACAAGAGCCTGAACATCCACAGTCCATGTTGCAGGAACAGCTTCCTCCCCTCCGCCACCTGATATCTGAACGGTCCATCAACCCATGACCACTATCTCGTTATTCCTCCTCTGCATGATTTATTTATTTTTACAACTTCCAGCTATTCTTATCTCTTACACCGTACAGCTGTCACAAAACAACACATTTCACGATATATGTCAGTGATGATAAACCTGATTCCCATTTGGATCAGTGGCGGTGCGGAAAGCGAGGAAGGCCGTCTCATTCTGGAACACCATGTAGATCAGCTGGGGAGACTGGCGCAGCGTTGAAAGATAGAATTTCATTCCGATAAAAGGAGGATGATGCCTTTTGGGAAGTCAGATCGGGTTAGGACATGCACAGCATATGATCGAGGAGCAAGCATTGTTCACAAACCGATGGAGTTGGGCGGCCACGTCCAGACTTAACTAAAAGTGGCAAACAGATCGACAGGTCTGTTCAGGTACCAGATGGCATCGTTCCCTTCACAGAATTCATGATCTGGGATGTAATATCTCCCACCCACTCTCTCCCTCCCTCTCTCTCTCTCTCGCTCTCTCTCTCTCTCTGTCTCGGTCTATATATCTCTAATTAGACCACACTTGGTGTTCAGTTCTGGTCGCCGCATTATAGGAAGGATGTGGAGGCGTTGGAGAAGGTGCAGAGGAGATTTACCAGGATTCTGCCTGGATTAGAGCGTATAGAATATGAGGAGAGGCTTAGGGTGCTAGGGCTTTATTCACTGGAAAGGAGGAGGATGACAGGAGACATGACAGAGGTATATAAAATATTGATAGGAATAGATAGAGTAGACAGCCAGCGCCTCCTTCCCAGAGCACCAATGCTCAAGACAAGAGGGCATGGCTTTAAGGTTATGGGTGGGAGGTTCAGGGGAGATGTCAGAGGGAGGTTTTTCACCCAGAGAGTGGTTGGTGCATGGAATTCACTGCCTGGGGTGGTGGTGGAGGCAGATACATCGGACAGGTTCAAGAGTTTGTTGGCTAGGCTTATGGAGGAACGTGAGATGGAGGGATATGCGGGAGGAAGGGGTTAGATAGTGTGAAGTTGCTTTGATGGACGGCACAACATGGTGGGCCGAAGGGCCTGTTTTCTACTGTATGGTTCTATGATTCTATGGTTCTATGGTTCTATCTCTATCTATCGATCTATCGATCTACCTGTCTATCTATTTATCTATCTATCTAATCTATCTCTGTCTATCTATCTGTCCGTCTAAAAATCTATCTATCTATCATCTCTCTCTCTCTCTCTCTCACACACACACACACACACACACACACACACACACAGATGTTCAGCAAGAGATCATATTTGCGTCCTCCTCGAAGATTTACTTTAGTAATTTTGGCTTATGGCAAAGTGGACATCACTTCATGTGCTGCTTCTGACCGTTTGTTACCGATTCGGTTACTTTTTGGTTAATGTCCCTTCAAGACATAGTACAGTAGTGTGTGTGTGTGTGTGTGTGTGTGTGTGTGTGTGTGTGTGTGTGTGTGTGTGTGTGTGTGTGTGTGTGTGTGTGTGTGTGTGTGACGTTATTACGACAACAACAGGAGATAACAACGTTCTGACGTTTGTTCGGAGAGTCAGAGAGAAGGAGAAGAGAAGGAGAGACACACTGACTGCTGGTCTCTGTATCGATGGATAAAAAACAATAAGTGTGTCTGTTACCACAATCCACGTATGGATTTTTGGAATATTCCAGTGGAGTCCACTTTGTCGTTAACCTGGAGAGGGAAACATGTATTTCTGTGGACGGCCACGTCTCGAATGCCTCGAATGTGTGTGTGTGTGTGTGTGTGTGTGTGTGTGTGTGTGTGTGTGTGTGTGTGTGTGTGTGTGTGTGTGTGCGTGTCTGTGCGTGTTTGTGTGTCTATGTGTGTGTGTGTTCCCGCGTGTGTCTTTGTGTGTGTCTGTCTGTGTGTGTCTGTCTGAGTTCGCATCCGTCTGTCTGTATATATGTCTACATTTTTCTGCTTGCCTGCTTGAATGATAGAGTGACATAGAGAGAAAAGAGGGAGATAAAGTGAGAAGGAGAGAGAGAGAGACCTGAATGCTTGAAAGCAAAATAAGGACTGAGTGACAACGAGAAAGAAAAAAAGACGTAATAAGAGTGAAAAACAGGGATTTCGGGTGAATCGGTTGACTGAGATACATGGCAGCTATCTGTCCGGGAACAAGAATAGAAGAAGTGACTCGGTGTCTCAAGTGACGGTGGCATCAAACGTGACGTAAATTTGAACCGAATTTCAATGTGTTTTGAAACTGCATCTGATATCTGCGTTGTCCAGTTTGCACAGGAACACTTTAAACACACCCAGACCCCAACTGGGAGAGAAGCAAACTACTTATTTAACAGTTCACTACACCCTGTGAGCCACATCAAGGACTGGATCTGTTTCGCTAGGCAGAAGGGCCTGTCTCCGTCTCCTTTGCGTCTTTGCGTCACAAAAGCATCATCGGGTCCTCTCCGACAATCTCCCGGAGCCACACTCTGATCCCTCCTATGACCTCTTCTCCGGAGCCGTACACTTTACATTCTATCTGAGTTCTCTGCGACTGCCTGAAGGACACCCAGCTGCAGTCAACATCGTGAACCTGTCATGCTAATTCTCCGTCTGCCTCCTACAAGAACACACAGAACGGGTCACGTGTACCTTCAAAACTACCCCACTCTTCCATTTAATCATGGCTGATCTTTGGCCGATGCAGCAGGGAAACAGGCCCTTCGTCCCAGCTCGTCCATAACGACCATACAATCCCAAATACCGCGTTTGGCCCATATCACTCTGAACACCTCCTGTCCATGAATTTATCCAAATGTCTCTCGAATGTTGTTATCGTTTCTGCCTCAGCCACTCTCGTTGACAGCTTGTTCCAGCTGCCAACCAATCTCTGCGTGTAAAAGCTGCCTCGCAGGTCCCATTCAAATCTTTCTCCTCTCATCTTACAACTTTTCCCACTTGAGTTTCGTTCCCCTTTCCTAGGGAAAAGACGACGTGTGTTCACACTCTCTATGATCCTCAAGAATTTATTCTCCTCTGTATGATCACCCCTCAATCTCCCAGGGTCCAAGGTAAAAATTCTTCGCCTGACCAACCTCTCCCGATAACTCAGGCCCTCAAGTCCTGGCAACATCCTTGTAAATCGTCTCTGCGCACCTTGCAGTTTCATGACTGTTCAGACAACTTTAATGACTATTTAACAGATTAGACAACACACTGCTCTCTGTCCTTTCTCATTCTGCCCTTCTACAATACATCAAGGAAGCCCAACCTCAGCTCTGCGAACTGATCCTCATTCTGAGACTGAGCACCCTGGAGAAGTCTGGCGCCCTCCCCGTATCCACACATGCTGCCTGGCATGCTGGGGTCTTCCATTATTGTCTTCTATTTCAGGTTTCCAATAATTGCTGTGCTCTTTGCCTCACGTTTGTCGAGTTCGCCTCCCCCCTCCACTATTCTCTTTTTATACGTCCTTCAAACTGATCAGATGCGATTAACAACCCCTTACTGCTCCGTCCCGGTGCCGCCCCGTCACTCATATTCCCCTCCTCCAATTTAGCATCTCAGAAAAACATGGTCATGGAGGCACAGAACGCAGCAACAGACTCTTGGTCGCACCGTTAGATGCCGACCAGAAAAATATCATAGAATATAGAACATAGAACACTACAGCACAGTACGGGCCCTTCAGCCCACAATTTTGTGCCAACATTTCATCCTGCTCCAAGATCTATCTAACATTCCCCTGCCACATAGCCCCCTATTTTACTATCATTCATGTGTCTATATAATAATGTCTTGAATGCCTCTAATGTATCTGCCCCCACAACCTCTGCCGGCAGTGCGTTACAAGCACCCACCAATCTCTGTGTGAAAAACTTACTCCTGACATCCCCCTTATACCTTCCTCCAATCACCTTAAAAATATGTCCCCTTGTATTAGCCATTGTCGCACTGGGAAAAAGAATCTGAGTGTCCACTCGTTCCTTGCCTCTTATCATCTTGTACACCTGTATCTAATCACCTGTCATCCTCCTTCTCTCCAAAGAAAAAAGCCCCAGCTCGCACAGCCTATCCTCATGAGACATACTCTCCAATCCAAGCAACATCCTGGTAAATCTACTCTGCATCTAAAGCTTCCACGTCCTTTCTCTAATGGGGCGACCAGAATGAACACAATACACCAAGTGCAGTCTGACCAGAGTTTTATTCAGCCTCAACATCACCTCCTGGCTCTTGAACTCAATACCCCGAGTAATGAAGGCCAACTCTCCAGACACCTTCTTAACAACCCGATCGACCTGCGTGGAAACCTTGAGGGATCTATGGACGTGTACCCCAAGATCCATCTGTTCCTCCAGACTTATAAGAGCCCTGCCATTAACCTAGTATTCTGCCTTCGAATTTGACCTCCCGCAGTGTATCATTTCACACTTATCCTGATTGAACTCCATCTGCCACTTCTCAGCCCAGCTTTGCATCCTGTTGTAATCTGCAGCAACCTTCTACACTATCCACAACACCACCAACCATCGTATAATCAGAAAACTTACAAACCCACCCTTCCACATCCTCAGCCAAGTCATTTATAAAAATCACATAGAGCAAGGGTCCCAGAACAGATCTCTGCAGAACACCACTGGGCACCGACCTCCAGATAGAATATGCTCCATCTACCACCACCCTCTGTCTTCTTATTCTTCGCATGCCTGTAGAACGCCTTGGAGGTTTTCCTTGATCCTGCTCGCCAATAACTTCTCATGCCCACTTATAGCTCTCCTAAGTCCGTTCTTAAGCTCCTCCTGGCGACAATGTAACTCTCCAGAGCCCTGTCTGCTCCATGCTTTCTGAATCTCAGGTCAGCCTCTTTCTTCCTCTTGTCAAGATAGTCTACATTTCGTGTCAATCACGGTTCCTTCACTCTATTATACTTACCCTGCTACAGTGCGACAAACATATAGAGAGCCACATGCAAGTATTCATTAAACAACCAAATTTCCGCTGTGCACTTCCACAAGCCCATATGTTGCCAACTGACGCTCCAAAGTTCCTGTTAAATAGCATCATAATCACCCCCTTCCCGAGTTGAATACTTTCAAATATCTTCTGCTCCTATCCCTTCCTAGTCTACGGTTAAGGTCAAGGAATTATGGTCACTGTCTCCAAACTGCTCTCCCACCAAGAGATCTGAAACCTGATCAGGTTCATTACCAAGTACCAGGTCCAGTATGGTCTCTCCTGTCGTCTGCCTGTCCACATACTGTGTCAGGAATCTTTCCTGTACACATCGAACGAATTCCGTCCCATCGATCCCCTTTAAACTAAGGAGATGCCAATCAATATTCGGGAAGTTGAAATTACCCACGACAACAATCCTGCTATTTTTGCACCTCTCCAAAATCTGCTTCCCGATGTACTCCTCAGCATTTATGCTGCTATTGGGAGTCAGTAGAATACTCCCAAATAGAGTGATCGCTCCCTTTATGTTTCTGACTTCCACCCACACTGACTCAGGACATCCTCCCTTTCTACAGCTGTGACACTGTCCCTGATCAGCAAAGCCACTCCCCACTTCTTTTACCTCCGTCCCTTTCCATTTTGAAACATCTAAACCCCAGAATATCCAGCAGCAATTCCTGCCCTTGCGACAGTCAATTCTCTGTAATGGCCACCAGGTCATAGTTCCATGTAATGACCCACGCTCCAAGTTCATCATCGTTGTTCCTGATACTTCTCGCATTGAAGTAAACACACTTCAGCCCATCCAACTGACTGCAATTTTTCCTTTCAACTGCCTATCCTTCCTCACAGTCTTTCTCCACTCTAGGTCGACTTGTACAGTAAGTGAACCAAGCGCTGACCTATCACTCTGGTTCCCATCCCCTTGCCAATCTTGTTCACCCCCCCCCCCCCCCAACATTTCTTGCAAACCTGCCCTCAAGAATATTGGTCCCCTTCCAATTCAGGTGTAACCCGTACCTTTTGTACAGGTTATCCCTTACCCATAAATGACCTCAATGATCACCAAATCTGAAACACTGCCCCCTGCACCAATTTCTCAGCCACGTATTCATCTACCATATCATCCATTCTTACCCTCACTGGCAAGTGGCACTTACTACCCTTGAGGTCCTGCTTTTCAGCTTCCTACCTCTCTACCAATATTACCTCTTCAGTACTGCATCTTTCAGCATGCTGAGTACCGGATCCGAGGCGTCTCTTTCCTGGCAACAGTGAAGCAACATACCACCCGGGAGTCACATTCATGACCACAGAATCTCCTGTCTGCCCCTACTACTATGGAATCCCCACCACTTCCGCTCTCTTCTTCTCCATCTTCCCTTCTACACCCACTTGTATGTAACTTTACCAGTCCCATTTTCCATCCCTTGGTCGGAAACTTCTCTGGCTTTGCGATTGAAATGCATGCCCAGCTGCTTCTAAACTGTTGTCATCCTTCGTCACCCATGGAGATACCAGATGCGTGTAACTGACAGGGCGTAAACACGTCTTCAGATACCCTCTAACCCGCTGGTATTCACATTAAACCAATGTTCTCTGGTCGGTCACACCTCTGTCAGAGGGATAGGTTGCTCGTTATCAAACCCGTCCACGCATCTCATATCTCAGCATTCCTCTATTACGTCCCCCTTAGTTTGTCCCGCGGCAAGGAAATCAACCCAACCATTACACTCTCCCTAAAACTGAAACGTTCCTTCCCAGGCAACACTCCAATGTCTCAGGTCTGCACACTCACCCACTGCAGTCACGCCCCTGGTATCCTATAATCACCAGAACTGCGCATGATATATCCAGCCGTGGGCGAGACAATGCTTCAAACGTAGCAATAAATCTTTGGTTTTACAACCCACATCGTGGCAGGTAGTGCCAAGTATCCCATTTGCCCTCTTCACCTGAATTGGAAGACTTGAGTTTTGGACAAAGATTCAGTGGGCCGGGGCTTCTTTTTCGTGGAGAGAAGGAGACTGAATGATGACCTAATGGAGGTCGAAAATTTAATTGAGGCACAGATGGAGCAGACAGTCAGAATCTTTTCCCCGGGTTAGGGGAATCAGAAGCAAGAATATATTGGTTTATGCTTAGAGAAACATAATTTGCAGAAGATCAGAGGGGACAGTTGTTCTCGCAAAGAGATGTCGATACCTGGACCGTGCTGCCAGAGGAGGTGGTGGACTCAGATACAATCACTCCTTTTACCATGGATTTAGGCAGACAAATTATTAATCAAGGTATAGAAGGATATGATCCTAGGCGGGAAATGGGATTAATGTAGATTGGGAAAGAAGTTCAGTGATACCATTGCGGGCTGATGGCTCCACAACTACTCTACCCGTGCAGCCATCTCTATGGATCTATGGACTTTTACACCTACAGCAGTGTATTCTCCATCAATCCCTGAGGGCCTCCCATGCATGGTGCATGTCCCATCATGATGAGACCCCCAAAATGCAACATCTTTCACCGACCAGAATTAACTTCCATCTGCCACTTGAACCTCTTTTCCTCAAATCATCGGAAAATGTACTGATCTGATTCGTCAGCGCCGTTCCGATCTCAACAGATGCAGCTGGCCTGCTGTGCGTTTCCTTTCTGTCTATCTATACTTCTTGTTGCCTCGGTGAAGCAGCCACCATAAACAAAGACCGCTCCCACCTCGGTTATCTCTCGTCTCACCCCTCCGATGGGGCAGAAGATACCAAAGCTCGAAAGAATACAGCATCAAGCTCAAGGTCATTTTTTTATCACTGTGTTATAAGATTTCTATCCCTCTGGTATAAGAACAGACGTCTTGTCCGATAAAGATGAACTCTTGACTTCACAACCTATCTCGTCATGATCTTTGCACTTCATTGTTAAGATGCGCTGCACTTGCTCAGCAACAGTGATCCGATGTTCTGCGTCCTGTTGTTGCTTTTCCATTGCACATAGGGACATAAGAAATAGGAACACGAGCAGGCCATTTGGCCCCCGAACCTATTGTGCCGTTCATTAAGTTCATGGCTTATCTGGCCGTGGAGTCAGTTCCACCCACCTACCTTTTCCCCATAACCTTTAATTCCCCGACTGACCAACATTATAGCTCAGTGTGTCTTAAATATATTTAATGAAGTCGCCTCTACTGCATCCCTCAGCAGAGAATTTCACATATTCACTTCTCTCCGGGAAAAGCAGTTTCTCCTCATCTCCGTCCTGAATCTATTCTCCCTAAACTTGAGACTATGTCCCCTAGTTCTGGTATCATATATAATTGGAAACAATTTTCTTGCCTCGATCGTATCTGCACTTTTCATAATTCTATTGTTTCTTTGCGATTCCCTTTCATTCTTCTGAATTCCAGTGAGCATAACTCCCAGACGACTCGATCTCTGCTCATAGGCTAACCCCTTAATCTCCGGAATCCACTTGCTGAACCTCCGCTGCTCCGCCTCCCAAACCAGTATATCTTTCCTTGTAAGGAGACCAGAACTGCACGCATTACTCCAGGTGCGGCCTCAGCAGTACCCTGTCCAATTGCAGCATGACCTCCCTGCTCTTAAATTCAATTTCTTGCAATGAAGAACAACATTCCATTTGCCTTCTTGACAACCTGTTGCACCTGCAAACCAACCATTAGCGATCCATGCACAAACACTCCCCATTCCCTCTGCAAAACAGCATGTTGCAATCTTTCACCATTTAAATAATAACCTGATCTTCAATGTAGCCTTCGAAAGTGGATGACCTCGCATAAACCAACATTATACTCCATCTGCCAGACACCTGCCTGCACAGTACTAACTCAGCATATTACCTCATAAAATGATCTGCATGGATGGCATGCAAAACAATGATTTTCACAGTATCTGGGTATATGTGGCAATAATAAACTCATGACCAATTCCCGAATTTAAGGAGCGATGAACCAATGGCCTGTCCTGGACCAACCACATGAATGCCAAGGCCAAGAAGTCTCACCAGCTCCTTTACTTCCTCAGGAGGCTGAAGAAATTTGACATGTCCCCTTTGACACCAACTTTTACCGATGCACTATAGAAAGCATTCAATCTGGATGCATCGTGGATTTGAATGGCAACTGCTCTTTCCAGGACCATAGGGAACTGCAGAGGGTTGTTTATACAACCCAGCACATCACAGAAACTCGCCTCCCCTCCACGGACTCTGTCTATATCTCTCGCTTTATTGGTGAAGCAGTCAGCATAATCAAAGACCTCACCCGCCCGGGACATTCTCTCGTCTCCCCTCTCCTTTCTTGCATAAATGCAGGAGCCTCAGGGTAAATACCACCAGGATTAAAGACATCTTCATCTCACTGTTATAAGATGATTGAACTTTACCCTTATAAGATGAGATCAACTCCTCATCTCACAATCGAACTTGTTATGACCTTGCACTTTATTCTCTACCTGAACTGAACTTCGTCTGCAGCTGTGACACTTAACTCTGCATTCTGTTATTGTTTTTACCCTGCACTACCTCAGTACACTGTGTTATGAATTGATCTGCATGGACGGAATGCAAGACAAATGTTTCGCTGTACCCCGGTACAAGTGACAATAATAACCCAATACCAATACACGTTGTGCACGGGGACATGAGACAGACAAAGGGATTCAACGTCCACAGGGGCAGGCAGACATTATGGATATGATTAGTTTTACAATGGGAAAGATTGTCAGATGGACAGACTTTCTGCAGATTACGTCTGCCCCTCAGAAAGACATACCTGTGCAGGTGATACCAGCAGAATGATGACTGAAGCTCGTCAGAGAGACTCACTGGACACGTGGACACACAACACCAATAACACACACATTTATACCTTGGGACTTGAATATTTTAACCCCAATACATTACCCACCGTTATCCTCTTTATAGAGATTGTTATAACATATGACAGAGAAGCAGAAATTGCTGGATGAAGTCATCCAGTAAATAATAATATGTTCTGGAAAAATCAATTGACACCCATCTTCAGAACAGGGTCAAGAGAGTAAGGGCGTCTTGGGGGTGGATGTGTGACAAAGACGACCTGGAGATTGATTAAGACAGATCAGATGAAATGCTGTTCTTTAATTTGTGTTGGGTTTCACGGTGTCAGTGGAGCTGGCGTTCGACAGATAAACATATTTGGAATGTCAGTGGATTTAGAATCAAAGTGTTATGATTCTGGAATCTGAAGGTCAACCGTGCGGACTGAATGAGAATGTTCCACAGAGCGTTTAGTTTCTCGAATGTTGGGGAGACCACATTGTGAACACTGAATGCAGTGGACAAGACAGGAAGAAATGCAAGTGAATCCCTGATTCAGTCTGTCACATCAGAATGAAATGTACGAAGTCAACACCTTGCAGGATCTTACACTGAACCGTACTCTTATTCTGAACCGATGCCCTTTGTATTCGATTCGCCTGCTATGGAGAAATGTGTACCACTACTAAACTCATGTATGATGCTGATAGTTCTGTAAACTTTTATGCGACCCCGTATCCTCCTCCCTTTCAGTGAAGCAAACGCTGCATCCCTCCTAATATCTAAAATATCCCATCCGGGGCAGCTTCCTGCTGATTCCCCTCCTCATCACATCCGTCTTTTTGATGGGAACAAGTAAAGTACACCCTACGCCAGTGTAACCATTGTTTTATTTTAAGGTATCATAACTTCCAGGACTTCAAGGCAAGTGTACGGTATGTATTTAACACCACATTATCGATCTGCTTTGGTACCTTTCGTAATGGATAAACATTCATTACGTTGTTCTCTTCATCAGCACTCCTAAGAACCCCATCACCCCTTGTGCATATCCTCGCCTTACTCGTCCACGAAAGGTAATCAGCACGTATTCTACCTGCGCTTGCTCTGCCCATCTGATAAACTGATCAATTTTAACACGTAACCGACGACCAATTAGTTTATTATTGTCATACTTTCAGTGGTACAGTGAAACGCTTTGTTTCCGTGCCCTCTGGACAGCTCGCTCCATTCATAAGTACGTCGAAGTTGTACAAAAGGAAAAGCAACAGCAGACTGCAGTGTTACAGTTCCGAGAGAGTGCAGTACAGGTAGTGAAACAGGTCAAATAAGATTATCTATCTCACTGTCAGCAACGTCACAAATTATGTTCATTTACAAACCTTTAAGTTATGCATCAAGTTTTTGGAACAAATACGATAAGCGTCAATGCTCTGTTAGTATAAGTATATGCACCGATTCGAGTGTCTTGTGTATGGTGGTAGAATTAGCAGTGACATAAAAACTACCCGTTCTTTCTTAGTTTGTATTGGAGTGATCTCCAACGGAGGACAATTCCAGAGAGAAATTGAACAGCTTGGTGAGGACAGTGTGGCATTGGAGTTTGATAACAGAGACCATTACCATTGGCCCAATGGTTCTCCGACTGTTTGCAAAGATCTTGTCGAAACGACTAAGTTAGTCGGTGAAAATCAGCCATCGACAAAAGGGATTCCTGCTGAATACGCTTGGCTGTAATGAGAATATCACCATTCTCAGAAACATCATGAAGGGATCAAAATGTAGCAGTAAATAACTCTCTGTTCTTTTTATCGACCTTGCGAAGGCGTTCGACTCCGTCGGGCATAAATTGACAATGAAATCTCCACAGAGGGTGGAAGACGTGAACAAGAAACAAATATGAAATCACGATGTGAGTCCGAGAGTGTTTCCCAACAACCTGCACTGACTTCTTGGGTAGTCATTGCTTCGTCTTTGAGATTTTGCAATTTCAGCACAAACTGTGCAGACCTCATGACAATTGGTATTTATCCCGAATGACATAATGCTGTTTTCCCCAGTTGTTAAAAGAGACCGCTTCCTTGAATGACTTGGAATTCTCAGTGTTTTGGAGCGGAAACACATCAGAGTATAAATTAATGGCCGTGATATGTATCGGCTCAGAGTTTTCCACAGAGAGATCGCGGGCAGCTGGAAGACAACTGATTTTCGCACAACATCATGCTTGCCACATTTTACAGTGTCAGAAAAGTATGCCACATGATCAATGCCGTTATTGGTGTACCTGGTAAGAACATAGGCAAACTAACGTTAATAATTTTGTGTGCGCGGTCTGTTGATTCGTTCAGTAACGGACAGCGTCGTTATGCAGGTGTATCAGTGAGTGTCGTGCAAACATCGGGAGTAAGTTCTGTGTTCGCTCAGACGTTCTCTTGCGCCTTAGTCTGTGGCCTCGGCAGCAAATATACCGACAGTTGAAACAGATGCACAGTGGAAGACGGGGGAGATGGTGTGATCTTGTGGATTTATCGCACGCAATGTTGATTTATCAATGGAATCCCGCTGTCAAATAAAACTCCGATTAACCAGCGCACTCAGACCTCGCCAGACGATTTGGTGTTGTTCTTTATCAATACCACAACATGCTTTCAATTCAAATTTTAAAGAGGTACCAGTGTATTTTATGGTATTACCCAGCAAGATTAAAGTGAGCGAAGGAACGGACACCCAGTGATATTCAGGGAGGCAGGTAAAAACTCACGCTTGAGGCAGACGTCGAAATTTCGGCAAATCCGATTTTTCAAATGAGGGACTGCGTGAGTTTTAGTGCAGCAAGGTTGATTCCACTCCCTATTATCCGTGGAGTGAATAGAGGGTTAAAGGCCAACGTTGCTGGCTGTAGAGTCCGTTTGTCGTCAGATGCGGGAAAGGACGGACGATGTTCCGCTCTGGAAAAACAAGCAACAGGACATTCAGAAAAATGCTGCAGTAATTTGGAATAACCCCGAAAAGAGGCAGGTGTTTGAATTATCTGCACCGACCTTCGACTGGAATTTTAACACTTTAATCACTCCGGTGGAAAATACCTGGAACACTCAGTGGATCAGGAAGCATCTGTGTAAAGCGAATGGTGGACAGTATCTGATCCGGGTCCCTTCAACACAGGTGATGCCGTGTGCAAGGATCACAGCTCAAGGACAGAGGCCGCCACCCGACAGTCCATCCTCTGCGTTACGCATCCCTTACCCATTCGTTATCAGATGTTGACTCAAGACATCTGTCACGGTGGGATTGTGCTGACTGTCAGCCGGTATCCGGGCTGCAAAACCCCATTGTTTTTTGACTGACAAATATACTGCTTGTCAGGAGTATAGCACACGCATGGCTCAAAACGTAACAACGATTGAAGCAAGTAGTTTTGGTGATCATACTGCTGGGTATCGTTTCCCTTCCTTTGATTTTTGGAACTTGTGTATGATGGAATAGATGGGCGGTGCACCAGTAAAGTCCGCTACTGCAGCAGGGTTGGGGCATTGGTGATGTCCAACAGATTGTCTTCACCGTCCGGAATCATTCTCTCAAACATACAACAAATTGTTGACATACTTCTTTTAAGAAGATGATACACAGTGCAATAAATGTGTTTCTCTTTTCTTGTTGACCCCCTAAATCCAAAGTGATTGCAGAAAACAGTAGCAGATGTGTATCAAGGAAGTTGTTTGTAAGTGGAGCATGGATAATCCAGGGAACAACGGGCTGGTCAGCCTGATATCAGTAGTGGGGAAGTTACTGGAAGGAATTCTGAGGAACAGGGCCTACCAACATTTGGAATGAAAGAGTCTGATCAGGAGGCAGCATGGCTTTGTGCGTGGGATGAGGTGCCTGTCGAAATATGCAGAGTTTTCTGAACAGGTTACCAAAATATTAGATGATGGTAGGTCAGTAGATATTGTCTATTTCGACTTCAGCAAGGCCTTCCACAAGGTTCCACATGGTTGTCTGGTGTGGAAGCATAGGTCCCATGGAATCAAGGAAGAGCTAGTTCGGTGGATTCAAGATTGGTTCCAAGAAAAGAAACAGAGGGTGGTAGTTGAAGGCTGATTCTTGGAATGGTGGCGGGTGGGTCCTGGTGTTCCGCAGTTGTCGGTGTTGGGACCCTTGTTATTTGATATTTATGGAGAGAATTTGGATCCGAATGCGCAAGCATGCCATTTAGAAATCAATTGGACAAGTACATGGAGGTGCAGTGGTGAGAGGGATAAGGGCTGAATGCATAATTTGGAACTGGGTTAGAAGACACCGTGTCCGGAATGGACACTTTGGTAAGAATGGCCTGTATCCGTGTTGTTTTGCTCTGTGACTGCGTGGCTCCATGACGCGCGGCCAATGGCAGTTGCGGAGTCTGAAATAAGTGCAGGAACTGGGACCCCGGCAGGTGGGGGAATCGCGGGAACCCGGGATTCGAGGATTATACGAAGACCACGTTTATGAAGAACCATTAAATGCAGTGTGATCGGTGGTGCCGCGGCTCCGGAGGATACGGTGTGTGCTTGAACCCCAGGAAGGGAACGCGACAAGGTGTTGAGCAAGGTGCGGTGGATTCGGTTTCTCCGAATAGTTGGATAGCGGATGATGACAATTTCGCAATGATTTCTTCGCAGTCCCGCTACGATCCGTTGAAAATACCTCTCTCCCAAAGCCTTCTGATATCCCGGTACCGGTCCCTTTCTTCTCAAATACGCGCGTTTCCGTCATCTGCGATTCGCGTTTTACACATTTTGTACCTCAAGAGCTGTGCTGTTCGAAAACCAAAGTGCAATGGTTGTCATTTCCCCTCGAACTCTCTGCCCTGAGACCCACAGAGCGGTTAGTTAGTAATTTCCGGCATTCTTTACTCTGTTATCCCAGTGAATTCCGTGGCGATAGTGATTCTGTTCCGGGGAAAGTGTGGCCTCTCAACTTGCACCACACGTTACCTGGTTGCCATGGCAGCGGCGGATCTACTAACCATCGTCACTGAGGTCATACTTTGGCGGATCAGTTATTATTATTTCCCTGGGACTTTCCTGGACATTACCCCCGTGTGCAGTGTTATCTCTGCCCTGGGATATGCAGCCACCGAATGTTCTGTCTGGTTCACCGTCACTTTCACCTTTGATCGGTTTGTCGCCATTAGTTGCCAGAAGCTGAAAACAAAATATTGCACCGGTCAAACTGCGATTGTGGTTCTGACATCAATCGGGGTTCTGATCTGTTTCAAAAATGTCCCCTACTACTTCATTTATCAACCGGGGAGGGTGATCGACAAAGTACAGGAGGGTTTAAACTAGTTTGTGAGGGGGAAGGGAACCGGAGGAGTAGGTCAGAGGAAGAAGGGAATGGGGAAAGGTTAGATCAGACAGGTAGAGAGGCTTTGGGGAAGGAGAAGCAGAATACAGGCTGTAAAAGTCGTAAGGTAGATGGACTGAAGTGTGTTTACTTAAATGCAAGAAGTGTCAGGAATAAGGGGGATGAACTGAGGGCTTGGATAAGTATGGGGGACTATGATATCGTGGCTATTACTGAGACGTGGCTGACGTCAGGAGATGAGTGGATATTAAATATTCCTGGGTTTCGGTGTTTTAAGAGGGATAGGGAAGGGGGAGAAGAGGTGGAGGGGTGGCGATACTGGTCAGGGACACTGTTACGGCTGTGGAAAAGATGGATGTTGTAGAAGAATCATCACTAGAGTCCGTATGGGTGGAGTTAAGGAACAAGAAAGGAGCAGTTACTCTACTAGGAGTATTCTATAGGCCCCCCGGTAGCAGTGGAGATATAGAGGAGCAGATTGTCGGGCAGTGTTTGGAGAGGAGCAGAAATAACAGGGTTGTTATAATGGGAGACTTCAACTTCCCAAATATAGACTGGAACCTGCTTAGTGCCAAAGGTTTAGATGGAACGGACTTTGTTAAGTGTGTCCAGGAGGGATTCCTGATGCAGTATGTTGACAGGCCGACTAGAGGGAATGCCATGTTTGATCTAGTTTTAGGAAATGAACCGGGACAGGTGAAGGATCTATTGTTGGGTGAGCATTTGGGGGACAGTGACCATTGCTCCATAACCTTTAAAATTGTCATGGACAGGGACAGGTGCATAGAGGACAAGAGGTTTTTCAATTGGGGAAGGGAGAACTACGAGGCAATAAGGTAATTACTTGGGAGTGTAAATTGGGATGTCCTTTTTGAAGGGAAATGTACCATGGGGATGTGGTCGATATTCAGGGATCTTATGCAGGATGTTAGGGATAAATATGTCCCAGTGAGGCAGAGAAGGAATGGCAGGGTGAAGGAACCGTGGGTGACGAGAGAGGTGGAACGACTTGTTAGGGAGAAGAAGGTAGCATACGTGAGGTATAACCAGCAAGGTTCAGACAGGGCCCGTGAGGAATATAGGGTAGCGAGGAAGGAACTTAAGAAAGGGCTGAGGAGAGCTAGAAGGGGACATGAAAAGGCTTTGGCTAGTAGGGTTAAGGAAAGTCCCAAGGCCTTTTTCAAGTACGTGAAGGGTAGGAGGATGGCTAGTGTGAAGGTAGGTCCGATTAAGGACAAAGGTGGGAGAATTTGCCTGGAGGCGGCGGAAGTGGGAGAAGTTCTGAATGAGTACTTCTCTTCGGTATTCACCAGGGAGAGGGGTCTTGATGATGCGGAAGGGAGTGCTGGTAGGGGTAATGTTCTCGAGGTTGTTGATATCAAGAGAGAGGATGTGTTGAAGTTGTTAAATAATATTAAGACAGATAAATCTCCAGGGCCTGACGGGATTTTCCCCAGGCTGCTTCGAGAGGCTAGGGAGGAGATTGCTGAACCGCTGGTAAGGATCTTTGAGTCCTTGTTGTCTATGGGGGTGGTGCCGGAGGATTGGAGGGTTGCGAATGTGGTCCCCTTGTTCAAAAAAGGTAATAGGGATAGTCCAGGGAATTATAGACCGGTGAGTCTCACGTCTGTGGTGGGTAAGCTGTTAGAAAGGATTCTAAGGGATAGGATTTATGAACACCTTGAGAATCATGGACTGATTAGGGACAGCCAGCATGGCTTTGTGAAGGGAAGATCTTGCCTCACAAGCCTGATAGAGTTCTTTGAGGAGGTGACCAGGAAGATTGATGAGGGCAGTGTGGTGGATGTGGTTTACATGGATTTTAGTAAGGCGTTTGATAAGGTTCCCCATGCTAGGCTTCTTCAGAATGTCAGCGGCCAAGGGATCCAAGGAAGCTTGGCTGTGTGGATTAGGAATTGGCTTGCATGTAGAAAGCAGAGGGTTGTGGTGGAAGGAGTGCCCTCGGATTGGAAGGCAGTGACTAGTGGTGTCCCGCAGGGATCGGTTCTGGGACCTCTACTTTTTGTGATATTTATAGATGACTTATATGAGGGGGTGGAGGGCTGGGTTCGTAAGTTTGCGGATGACACTAAGATAGGCGGTGTTGTGGATAGTGTGGAGGGCTGTCGAAGCTTGCAGAGGGATATTGATAGGATGCAGAGCTGGGCTGACAAGTGGCAGATGGAGTTCAATCCGGAGAAGTGTGAGGTGGTACACTTTGGAAGGACAAACTCCCGGGCAGCGTACATTGTAAACGGCAAGGTACTTGGCAGTGTGGAGGAGCAGAGGGATCTGTGGGTTCATATTCACAGTTCATTGAAAGTTGCCTCACAGGTGGAAAGAGCAGTTAAGAAGGCCAATGGGATGTTGGCTTTCATAAGTCGCGGGATTGAGTTTAAGAGCCGCGAGGTTATGATGCAGCTTTACAAAACTCTAGTTAGACCACATGTAGAGTACTGTGTTCAGTTCTGGTCGCCTCATTATAGGAAGGATGTGGAGGCATTGGAGAGGGTGCAGAGGAGATTTACCAGGATGCTGCCTGGATTGGAGGGTATTCAATATGAGGAGAGGCTTAAGGTGCTAGGGCTTTATTCACTGGAAAGGAGGAGGATGAGAGGAGACATGATAGAGGTATATAAAATAGTGAGAGGAATAGATAGAGTAGACAGTCAGCGCCTCCTTCCCAGGGCACCAATGCTCAAGACGAGAGGTCATGGCTTTAAGGTTATGGGTGGGAGGTTCAGAGGAGATGTCAGAGGGAGGTTTTTCACCCAGAGTGGTTGGTGCATGGAATGCACTGCCTGGGGTGTTGGTGGAGGCAGATACATTGAACAGGTTCAAGAGCTTGTTGGATAGGCATATGGAGGAACGTGAGATGGAGGGATATGCGGGAGGAAGGGGTTAGGTAGTGTGAGGGTGGTCTGATGGACGGCACGACACGATGGGCCGAAGGGCCTGTTTTGTGCTGTATGGCTCTATGGTTCTATGGTACCCTGAGACTGTATTATAACGCCGAGCTACAATACTGAACCTGCATGGGTGGGATATGATTGGCTGGAAACTGTTCTCACGCCTTTGCTGCCGTGCGTGTTCATCCTGTTGCTCAACGCTATGACAGTCAGACACGTTTTAGTGGCCAGTCGTGTACTTAAGGAGCTGAGGGGTCAGAACAAGGGGGAGAACCGCAGTGACCCAGAGATGGAGAGCAGGCGGAAGTCTCTGATCTTAGTCTTCGCCATCTCCGGCAGCTTCATCCTCCTGTGGTCGGTAACGGTTGTCAAATTCCTTTACTACACCATTGCAGGAGTGGATCCCAGGAATTATAACTTTTCGGAATACATATGGGATCAATGCGGTTTGATGTTGCAAACTTTAAGTTGCTGCACGAATACGTTTATTTATGCGGTGACTCAGACCAAGTTTAGAGAGCAGTTCATCAACGCAGCGAAATATCCGCTTTCCTTAATTATTGTAATAATTAATAAACAAAATCTCTGAGATCCACCCAGAGACTGGTCGCTGTGAGAGAGGCACAGCAATGGGAACAGCCCCTTCGGCACACGTGGGCCGCGCCGACCACATGTTTTTAAATTAAGCCTACCCTTTTACTTTCTTCCTCCACATTTCACCGCTCCCCTTTCTGTAAGTCACCTCCACACAGAACCACTGTCAACGTACATTTCCAGTGAACCGACCAACCCATTGAATAGATCATTTCACGACGTCAGCACATCGAGGTATTACAATGGAATACCAAAAACAGAATGCATTGCATAGAGTTACAGTTGCAGAAAAGGAGCAGAGCAGGTTGACCAGAAGGTTCAAGGATCATGACGAGGTCGGTTGTGTAGTGAAAAAATCATCTTTATTGTACACTAGGGTTGTTCCACAGTCTTAAAAGCGGAATAGAAGTAGTCCTTGAGTCAGGCGGTGCGAGCTTTCGAGATCTTGTACCTTATTTCCGATGGGAGGGGAAAGAAGAGGTCATATCCAGGGTGGGAGTGGACTTTGATTATGTTAGCTGCTTTATACATGCAGATTGAAGTAAACAGGGAATACACAGCAGTCAGGAAGCATCTGTTGAGACCGGAACAGCGCCAGAGAATCAAATTGATGTCGTTTCCGATGATCTGAGGAACGAAGAGATCAAAGGTGGTTCAGCAGCAGATTGGAGTTAATTGTGGTCGTTGAAAGGTGTTGCATGTTGGCTATCGAATAATGGTAGGACCGACACAATTAACGGAAAACAACATTGTTTTATTAAAACCCAATTTTCATGAGGTGTGTATAGTCTGTGTCTGTGCAGCGGTTAGCGTAACGCTATTACAGCGCCAGCGATCCAGGTTCAATTCCGACAACGGTCTGTAAGGAGTTTGTACGTTTTCCCGTGTCTGCATGTGTTTATTCCTGGTTATCAACTGCATGCGTCCTAACCCGACCGCTCTTCCCAAAAATCATCATCTATAATATTTAGAAATTAAATTACATCTGCCAACGGTCCACCAACCTCTCCATCTGATCTGTTACCTGCTCCAGAATGAAACTGCTTTCCTTGCTATCCACAGAGCCACCGATTACTATGTCACCCGCATTTTACTCATCATACATTACTCCTGCATTCTAATCCAAGTCATACAAGAACATCACACACAGCAAAGGTACGAACACCGGTCCGAGTAGACCTCGAGTCACGGACTTCCAATCAGAACATATCATACACTTCCACTGCAACACTCAGCATTCAATCCCCAATTTCGAATCCAATTTGTCTTTCCCCTTTGATATTGACAGTAAATCATTATCAAAATTTTGTGTTTGGATCAGAAGATGCAGAATCTTTGTGGGGAGAGTTCAGGAAACGCAAAGTTAAAAAGACCCTGATGGGAATTATGTACAGGCGTCCGAATATCAGTCAAGACTTGGGGTACAAAATGCACCAGGAGACAGAAATAGCAGTTAAGAAAGGCAATGTTACAATGATCATGCTGGACTTCAATATGCGGGTCGATTGGGGAAATCAGGTTGGTAGTGGACAGCGAGAAAAAGACTTTGTTGAATGTCTACGAGATGGCTTTGCCGAGCAGCTTGTTGTACAGCACTCTTTGGAAAAAGATGTTATGGATTTGGTGTTGACGAATGAGGCCGACTTTAGGGCAGTCATTTCACAACACCCTCAGAGAGCTGAAGGTGAAGGAATCCTTAAGATGCAATGACAATAATATGATAGAGTTCATCCTGCAGTGTGAGAGAGAGACGCTGAAATCGGATGTAACATTATTACAAATGAGTAAAGGTAACTGCAGAGGCATGAGGGAGGAGCTGACCAGAGATGATTGGATGGGAACCCAAGTCGGGATGACTGTGGATCAGCAATGGCAGGAGTTTCTGGGAGGAATTGGGAGACACAGCAGAATTTCATGCCAAGGAAGGAGAAGCACACTGAGGGGAGGAAGAGGCAACCAAGGCTGACAAGGTAAATCAGGGAATACATAATAGCAAAAGAGAAGGCATGAAAAATGTCGCAGATTACTGGGAAGGCTGAGGATTGTGAAAGTTTTAAAATTCAACAGAGGACAACTGAAGAAGAAGTAAGGGAGGAGAATATTACATAGTAGGGTAAACTCTACAATAATCAAAAATAATATTCCAGAAGTATACTGAGATACATGAACAGTAAGATAGAGGCAAGGGTGGACATTGGACGGCTTGAAAATGTGGAGAAACAATCATGAGGAACAGGGAGTAACTGAACAGGTGCTTTGTGTCATGTCTTCAAAATGGAAGGCAGCACCAACATGACAGAACCTCAGGGGAGTCGGGGGAAAGATGTGAGTGCAGTGGCCATTGCTCAGGAGAAGGAGGTCTGGAAAGTGAAGGGCCTGAAGATGGACAAATCACCAGGACCAGACGGACTACACCCCAGAGTTCCGAAAGAGGCCGCTGACATTATTTTGGAGGTATTAACAGTGATCTTTCAAGGATCACTGAAGTCAGGGAGGTCGTATAGAACTGGAAAATCACAAATGTGACACAGCTAATTGGGAAGATATTGAGGCAAAAGACAGGATATTATCAGCTGGTTGGCCTGAGAATGGTGGTTGCCGAGAATTTAGAGCTTATTATTGAGGATGAAATTTCGGAGCAGTTGGAAATATATATGATGTGGATGAACACGTCGGTCTACTCAGTAAGTTTGCAGATGTCGGAAAAAATGGTGAAGTTGTGGCTAGTGGGGAAGATTATCACGGGATACAGATCAGTTACAGATATGGGCGGAGAAATGGCAGACGGAGTTCATTCCGAGCAGGTTTGAAGTGCTGATCTTCGGGAGACAAATAAAAGAGTACAGTGTGCATCAAATGGCAGGATCCTCAGCAGCAGTGGTGTACAGAGGGATATTGGGGTTCAAGCCCACAGCTCCAACTCATTGGCAACGCAAGTAAATGGGGTGGTGAAGAACGCATATTGTATAACTTACCTTCATCGGTCAGGGCAATGTTAGAATCAGGTTCATTATCACTCGATATAAAACTTACTCTAGGTTACAAAAATAAAAACAAACTGCAAAAGAGGGAGAACGAGGTAGTGTTCATGGGTTCACGGACCGTTCAGAAATCTGATGACGTCGGGTAAGAAACTGTTCCTGAACTACAGAGCGTGGGTCTTCAGTCTCCTGTGCTTCCTTCCTGAAGGCAGTAACTAAAAGAGGGCATGTCCCGGGTGGTGAGTGTCCTCAGTGCTGGATGCCGACTTGTTGAGGCACCGCCTCCTGAAGATGTCCTCGACAGCGGGGAGGGTTGTGCCTGTGATGGATGAGGCTGAGTCTACAACCGTCCGCAACCTCTTTCAATCCTGGGCATCGGAGCCTCCATACCAGGCGGTGGTGCAACCAGTCAGAATGCTCTCCACCGGACATCTGTAGAACTGTGCAAGTGTCTTTTGTGTATGAAAGTCGGGAAGGCATGTTGCAGCTGCATAATTCTATGGCTTGGCCACATCTGGAGTACTGTGTACAGTTCCAGAAGGAAGCGGAGGCTTTGGGGAGGTTGCAGAAGGGATTAACCAGGTTTGCATGTTTCAGAGATAAGAAAATCTTGGACTAAATTGGATTATTGTCTCTTGAGCAGCGGAGGCTGAGGGGACAGCTGACAGCAGTTATTACAATTTGGAGAGGTACAGATAGAGTAGATGGTTAGAGGTTTTTCCCCAGGATGGGGGTCGAATACCAGAAGGCAGAGCTTTGGGGTGAGATGCGGAGAGTTTAATGGATGTTTGCGGGTCAAGTATCTTTACACAGAGGGTGGTAGGTATGTGGAAGAGGCTGCCGGGGACAGGCTGGAAGCAGATGTAAGAGCAACATTCAAGAGGCATTTATAGAGGTCTCTGAACAGGCCGAGGAATGGACGGATATGGAGCATGTGCAGGCAGAAGGGATTAGTTTGCCGTGTGCCGAAGGGCCTGTTCCTGCGCTGTGCTGTTCTGTGGAAATAAATCCCCTCAATTCGAGTTTGTCTCGAATGACTTCCCTCGAGGGGCTAGGGAGCCTTATATCCCCGGATCGCTGGCTTTGCCCTGCTGCCATTCTTCAATGAGGAACGGTGTTTGCTGTCTGCCGGTCTACCGTCAGGGTGTAAAATGTCTCAGTCAGGGCTGCAGGAATATCTCTTTCCTCCCACAGCAGCCGGGAATACACCTGATCTGGCCTTGAGGATTTATCCATTTCTTATCCCATCAAGACATCGAATGTCCTTTTTAATCTTCATGTGCTCAACAATGTCTGCGACCCACATCCCCTGGATCCGCACAGATATTGCCCCGTTTGCTTCCTCCGGGGAAAGACTATTACCCAGTTGGTATTGGTTCTGGCATTGGGAATTGGTATTGATAGATGGTATTTAGAATTGGTGTTGATATTTGGTTTATTATTGTCACATGTACCTCGATTCTGTGAAAAAAATCATAGGACCATAAGACATAGGTCAGAATTAGGCCATTCAGCCCATCCAGTCTGCTCCACCATTCGATCACACCTGATATTTTGTTCTTCATATCCCTTCTCCTGCCTTCTGCTCGCAACCCTGAACACCCTGACCAGTCAATCCCTGACTTAAATACACCCAATAACTTGGCCTCCACAGTCCTTGATGCCAATGAATTCCGCATATTCACCTCACCCTGCCTGAAGAAATTCTTCCTCATCTCAGATTGACAGGGACATCCCTTTATTGCGAGGCTGTGTCCTCGGATCCTGCAAACTCCTGATGACGGAAGCATGCTCTGCACACCCACTTTGTCCAGGCTTTTAACTGCATACACAATTATGAAGATAAGTCAGAGGCAGGAATGTTGTTTCCAATGGTTTCTGAGACGAGAACAAGGGGATGTTACCTCACGATTCGGGGGAATACATTTTGGAGGGAGATCAGGGAAAACTGCTGTTTTTCAGAGAGCCCACAGAAGCAGCCGACACTACATCATTAAATATATTACAACACAGTTAGATAGATTTTCCACACTTGGAGATTTAAAGGTTATGTGTAAAAGGCATGTGGTTGGGTCTGGATCCACTGCAAAGATCAGCCATGATCTTTTTGAGTGGCAGAGCAGGCCGACTCCTACTCCTATTTCGTATGTTCATTTGGACACCTTTCTGTGATTTGCCAACATATCTGCTCCTCCATGTCCCACTGACTGCTGGAAGATTCACGGTACACCTCCCCCCTCCCCAAGAAAAGTGATCATTCCCACTTTTGCCCCGAAGCTCTGTAAAAAAGTACTTGGATCTGAAAACAGATCGTGGAAGAGTACAGCCAGTATAATGTGCCGAACTAATTAAACTGGGAATTAAATGCCTAACCAAGGTAATCCCTTCTGCCTACACAAGGTCCATCTCCGTCCAATCTCTGCACATTCACCTGCCTATGTGAGAAACTCTTAAACGCCTCTATCGCACTACCACCACCACTGGCAACGACCGACCAGGCACCCACCACTCTCTGTGCAAAGAAAAAAAACTTGCTCTACACATCTCCTTTAAACTTTCCCCTTCTCAACTTAAATAGTGCTCTCTGCCATTAGACATTTCTACCTTGAGAGAATGATACCAGCTCTCAGCCCTATCTCTGCCTCTCATAATGTTATAAACTTCTGTCAGGTCTCCCCTCAGCCACCGCCGCTTCAGAGAGAGACAACGCAAGTCTGTGAAGATCTCCGCAGATCACTGACCCTCGAATCCAGGCAGAATCCTAGTAAACCTTCTTCTCACCCTCTGCAAACCTGCACATCCGTCCTGTAACGGGGCGACCAGAGCCTTCCAGCAGAGCCGCGCACAAGAACGCAGGAATGCATTCAGTCAGAGTGCAATGCTGCAAATGTGTTGTGGTACAGTTAAGGCACTACCGTCTGCTGGGGAATGTTGTAAAATCACATTGCCAAAAAGGAATCCGGTCCATCAAAGTTTGGCCGAGTTATTCTGGCCCCGATGGTTGGCAATGCGACGCTGCTGGTAACCGCCTCCCCTCCCTCCACAAAAACATCAATACCCAACTTTCTAATACCAACGTCGTCTCCCTTCACAAAACCATAATTACACCACCCAGTATAATCTTACCGATCCCTCCCTCCATTTAACCATTAATCACCCACTGTCTGATCCTTCCCTTCCCTCCCTCCACATACCTATTAATATCCCACCCAGTATAATAACACACTCCCTCCCTCTCTCCACATACCATTCATACCCCAACCTATATAATCAAACCTTTCCCTCCGTCCACGTACCCATTGTTCCCAGATCCTTTGTAATCCCACGTTCCCCTCCGACCACGCACCAATTAATACCCCACCCAGTAAGATCCCAACCTCCCCTCCATAACAACCCCACCATTAACACTCTACCCAGTAAAATCCCATCATTCCCATCCTCCGGATACTCATTTAAACGCCACCCAGTGTAATCTCGCTCACTCCACATACACGTTAATACCCCTCCAGTCTAATACACACTCCACTCCCTCCAAACAGACTAATTTCACTGCATCCACGCTAAACTCTGTAATATCCCATCCTGTCTAATATCAATCCCTGCAGATTTTATTACCCCATCCAGGATAATACCACTCACCCACACTCTCCACAACCCATAATATCTCACAAACCATAATCCAAATCCTCCTTCACTTCCCAAACCCTCTCATGACTCCCCCGACGTGGCCCCCTCTACGTAGGTGAGACCAGCCGTTGGACAGGGACATGGCTTCACCGATCACTGGTGTTCCTTCAGCCGTGGCCGTCTGGAGCACCCGGTTACCAGCTATTCGATTTCTCCTTCCCATTCCCCACACCGACGTGTCTGTTCTCGGCCTCGTCCACTGCCAGGACGAGGCTAAACACAAAGCGGAGGAACAGCCCTTCATATTCCGCCTGTGGAGTCCACAACCCCACAGCATGAACATTGAATTTTCCAGTTTCAGGTCAATTGCTCCTCCCTCAGTCCCTCTTTCCTCTCCCTCTCATCCACCCAGTTACTCCTACACTCACACCAGTCCCATCACCCAGTTTCTTTCCCCTCCGCCACACTCTCCATTGGCCCATCTCCCACACACCCCTCCCACTGGTTCCACTCCCCACCCCCACTCTTCCCACCTGCCCTCCCCACCTCGCCGATTTGGTTCCAAGCCACCTTCCTCTCCCATCAGATTCCATCATCTTCGGCCAGATGTCGACTGTCCATTTCTCTCCATCGATTCTGCCTGACCCGCGGAGTTCCTCCAGAAGCAGGTTTGACACTCACAGATTTTCTGGGCGATTGTAAGTTTTTTCCATTAATTCCCCAGCTACCTTTCAACTTACTTTTGTTTTACAATGTTGCACGGTGCAATTAGGATTTGTTCAGTTATCTTGGTAAATTTAAAGGGTTCGCAGGAAACAGAAGAAAAGTTTCAAGGGAAGGACGCCAAAAGAACTGGCGAGCTTAGTTAAAGCGGGAAGCGGAGGGTGGACGGGGACCGGGTACCGGAGATAAGCTGGGTTAACGCTGAGATGGTAAGTGAGACTCCGTGGGTGGTCGCGGAGCGGTAATGGGACATTCGTTGGGTGGACTGGGAGCGCAAACTGGAGACTCGGTGGGTGGATAGGCAGCGAAATGCGGAGATCAGTTGGGTGGACAGGGAGCGGAAACGAGAGATTCGTTGGGTGGACAGGGAGCGGTAACCGGAGATTCGGTGGTGGACGGGGAGCGATAACCGGAAATTGGGTGGTGGACTGGGAGCGAAATGTGGATATCAGTTGGGTGGACAGGGAGCGGTAACGGGAGTTTCGTTGGATGGACGGGGAGTGATAACAGGAGATTCGGTAGTGGACTGGGAGCGAAGTGCGCAGACTCAGTGTGTGGACGGTACACCAGAAACGTAATCGGGACAACGGAAGGGAGCGGAAGCTGTAACTGGAGAACCATAGGGAGGGCCGGGAGCGGTAATCGGAGGGTGGACGGTAAGAGGGAACCGGGGACCGTTGGGGTGGGTTGGCAGAAAGTACCGGAGACAGTGCGTGGACGGGGAGCGGGACCTGGGGTCTCGGTGGGTGGACGGGGAGATGAAAGCGGACAGTCGGTGGGTGTACGTGGATGGGGAACCGCGGACACGGAGGGCGACCGCGGGATCGGGCACCGGAGACTCAGTGGTTGCACCGGGAGGATGAAAGAGGGACACGATGGGTGGACGGAAAAAGGGACCGGTGTGTGGACGGGGGACCGGGGATTCGGTGGGTGGACTGGGAGCGGAAACCGGGGACACCGTGTGCTGACAGAGGAGCGGAGACCCGGTAGGTGTACGGGGAGGAGGAACCGGGGACTGCAGTAATCCCACAAGCATCCATATCCTTCTGTGCCTTTTCTACTCAAGTGCCTGTCTGAATGCCTCTTAAATGCAGTGATTGCCTCTGAGTCCACCGCCAACTATGGCAGATACAAAACCCTTCCGTGCATCGAGAAACGTTCCTCTCCGATTCCCTTTGAAATTCTTTTGTCTCATCTTCAGCCGACGCCCTTTTCTTCTTGAATCCCCGAATACTGGAAAAGAATTTCCCTCTGCACCCACCGGGTCTCAGCTCTCAGCTCTCCCCGTCTACTTCCTGAAAAAATTTCCCCCTTCAGATCCACTGTTCACCCCTCATAGTGTCACAAAGGACGGAATCAGGCCCTTCGGCTCAACTCGTCCATGCTGGCTGTGTTGCACCGCGATCTCGTCCCATCTGCCCGATTTTGCCCCATTGCCCATTGAACCTCTCCTCTCTGTGTACTTGTCTGGATGGCTTTTAAACGTTGCTAATGAGCGCGGCACAGACATTATTGGAGCTCATTCCAAATATACACCACCCTCTGGGTGCTGGAAGCTTCCCCTGATGTTTCTTTTAAATCTCTAGCCTCTGATCTTAAACCTATGCCCTCTTATTTTTAGCACGCCATCTCTGGGGAAAAGAGCATGTGCTTTCACCCTGTCTATGTCTCCTCATGAACGTATATACCTCTGTCAGATCAACCCACAATCTCCCACCTTCCAGGGGATAAAGTCCCATTCAACGCAACCACTCCTTGTAACTGTGGCCCCCAAGTCCAGGAAAGATCCTAGTAAAACTTGCCTGGACTCTTTCTAGTTTGATAACATCATTCCTGTAAGAGGGTGATCAAAAGAGGACACAATATTCCAAGTGCGGCCTCACCAGCATCTTAAATATCTACATGACTTCCCAACTCCTATACTTATTGCGTTGGCTGATGGCGAACTGTGTGAATGAGAGGGACCTCATAGAAACATTTAAAATGTTGAAAGGACTGGACAGAGTAGATCTGGTTAAGCTGATTCCCTTGATGGGTGAGTCCAGGGTTAGAGGCCATAATATTCGAATTAGAGGGTACCTGTTTAAAACAGAAATGAGGAGAAATTTCCTTGGCCTGAGGGTAGTGAAATTATGGAATTCTTTGCCACGTACAGCTGTGGAGGCCCAATCATTGGGGACGTTTAAGGGGGAGATCGAAAGTTATCTAATTAGTCTAGGTATCAAGGGATATGGGGCTAAGGCCGGAAATTGGGGCTAGATAGGAGCAGTTTTAGTTTAGCTCAGGGAGCAGACTCGATAGGCCGAATGGCCTACTTCTGCTCCTTGTCTTGTGATCTTGTGAATCAACAGGCAGAAATTATTGGCCGTTGATCCTGACCTTAGTTGTTGGTGATATTACAGAGTCCAATATCAAGGATTAAATGTCCAAGTATATGATAAAATGGGACAAAATCTTCCCCGACAAATCTGTTTGAAATCCTTGATCAGGTAACAAGCAGGTTAGACAAAGGAGAGTCGCTGCATGGTATTTACTTGGATTTTCAGAAGGCGTTTGACAAGGTGCTGTACAAAAGGCTGCAAAACAAGATAAGAACCCATGATGTTCAGGAAAGGGACCAGCATGTACAGAAGGTTGGCTGACGGGCAGATGTCAGAGTGTGGTGAAAACGCGGTATTTTTCAGGATGGCTCCCGGTGACTGGTGGAGATCCGCAGTGGTCGTTGTTGGGACTGCTGCTTCTCACTTTGCAAGTAAACGATCAGGATGAAGGAACTGATGACATCGTGGCCAAGTGTGAAAACGATACCAAGATAGGTGGAGGGAGAGACAGTTTCGCGGAGGCAGGGCATCTGCAGAGGGACTTGGACAGGTTCGGGGAGTGGAAACAGAAGTGACAAATGGAATACAGCGCATGGAAGTGCGGAGTTATGAACTTTGGAAGGAAGAATATGTTGGATATTTTGTGAATGGGGAGATAACTCAGAAATCAGACATTCATTGGGAGTTGGGAGTCGTGGTCAGGATTCCCTCAGGGTTAACTTTCAGGTTGAATCGGCAGCAAAGAAGACAAATGCAATGTTGGCTTTCATTTCAGGAGGACCATAAAACTAAAGCAACGATGCACTACTGAGGCTTTAGAAAGCGCTGGTCAGACGGAATTTGGCACATGGTGCGCAATTATGGACCCAGTATCTAAGCAAGGATGCGCTGGACCCGGAGAGGTTCCAGTGGA
This sequence comes from Pristis pectinata, assembly GCF_009764475.1. Lineage (NCBI taxonomy): Eukaryota > Metazoa > Chordata > Chondrichthyes > Rhinopristiformes > Pristidae > Pristis > Pristis pectinata. The sequence continues at coordinate 746,027 of NC_067428.1, forward strand.
GGTATACAAGGTTGATCACAGGTCTGAAAAGCTAAACGTATCAGGAGCATTTGACGTCCCTGGGCCTGTGCTGGAGGGAGTTTGGAAGGAGGAGCGATCTCATTGAAACCTTCCGGATACTGAAAGGAGAGTATCGGATCTGCGGCAACAGCCTCAGACCAAAGGGACGTCCCTTTAGAACTGAGATGAGGAGGAATTTCTTCAGGCAGAGGGTGGAAAATCTGTGGGATATTTTGCCACAGACGACTGTGGAGGCCAAGTCATTGGGTGTATTAAGGTGGAGATTGACTGGTTCTTGATTGGTAACAGGGCTCAGGGTTACTGGGAGAAGGCGGGAAATTGAGGTTCGGAAACAGATCAACAATGCGTGAATCGCGGAGCAGACCAGATGGGCGGGGGGGGGAAGGCTTAATTCTGCTCGCATATCCTGTGCTTTTATTACCTTATCCCATGCTACTTAACCCGCTGGATCAACCTTCGGATCGTTGAAAAACCATCACGAAATTGCCAAGAGACAACATCTCCCGCGCTGCATTCATTAAACAGCATTGTTCCGTCCTCAAAACACTCAATGAAATTAGTGAGACAGCACTCCTTCCTCACAAAGCCATGTTAGCTATCTTCAATTACTTGCTGTCTCTCCAAATGTAAATGTATCCTGTCCCCTAAAATTCCCTTCATTAACTTCCCTGCCACTGACATGTGCCTTCTTCGGCGAACACAGCCGCATTTTAGAATGGGGGATATTGATTTGGAGCGACAGAGTTTCTGCAGATTATGTATGCACATTGGGGAGACATTCCCTGTACATGTGAACACGTCACAAAGTTGACTCCAATTCGCTGGACTCATGGTTACTCGAGAGTAGGAGTCGGAAACTCTGTACACGTAGAATCTGGCTGGAAAGTGGATGTGAAAGAACGTGCCGGTGTTGGATGTAATCAGCCAAAACTCTCAGCGGAGCTGCTGCCGCACCGCTCCCGTGACCCAGGCCCCAACCCGACCTCCGGTGCGGTCTGTGTGAAATCCGCCCCTTCTCCCTTTGACCGCGGGTGTTTCCTTTGGGTGCTTCGTTTGCACTCCATCCCCAATATCAACCGGCTGACGGGTTCATTGACCGATGTACATTGACATTGGTATGTCGTTGCCTTGTAACAAGGGGAGCTACGGAGAACAGAGCGCCGACGGGAATGTGGAGGAAATAACATAAAAGGTAGGTTTAGTTATAAAAAGCGTTCCAGCTGGTGGGAGTGGCCAACATATGCCGAGGGGTCTGCTCCCGTGTTGTGTCTCTCTCACAGTGAGACGTCCCTGGGTGGAACTCAGAAATTTTGTTTATTTATTAATTGAATGATTAAGGTGAGCGGATATTTTGCTGCCTTGATGAACTGCTCTCTGAACCTGCACTGAGTCACCCCATAAATAAACGTGTTGGTGCAGCAACTTAAAGTCAGCAGAATGCCACCGGATTGTTGCCAAATGTATCGGGAATCGTATGAATTCATGAGATCCCCTCCGGCAATGGTGTAGTAAAGGAAATCGACAACGGTCACTGACCACAAGAGGATGAAGCTGCCAGAGATGGTGAAGAGTAAGATCACAGACCTCCTTCTGCTCTCCATCTCCGGGTCGCTGCGGTTCTCCCCCTTGTTCTGAGCCCTCAGCCCCTTACGGACACGGCTGGCTACTAAAATGTGTCTGACTGTCAGAGCGTTGAACAGCAGGATTAACGCGAACGGCAGCAAAGGCGTGAGAACAGTGTCCAGCCATTCATATCCCACCCATCCGGGATCATTGTAGTAGCTGGCTTTTATAATACAGTCCCAGGGTACTTTTTCGATCACCCTCCCGGGTTGATAAATGAAGAAGACGGGGACATTTTTGAAAGAGAACAGAACTCCGGTTGTTGTCAGAATCACAGCCGCAGTTTTCCCGGTGCAATATTTTGTTTTCAGCTTCTGGCAACAGATGGCGACAAACCGATCAAAGGTGAAAGTGACGGTGAACCAGACAGAACAGTCGGTGGCCGCGTATCCCAGGGCAGAGATAACACTGCACACGGGGGTAATGTCCAGGAACGTCCCAGGGAAATAATAATAACTGATCCGCCATAGTATGACGTCAGTGACGATGGTCAGTAGATCCGCCGCTGCCATGGCCACCAGGTAGCGAGTGGTGCAGGTGGAGAGACCGCACTTTCCCCGGGACAGGATCGCAGTCGCCACGGAATTCACTGGGAGAACAGAGTAAAGAATGCCAGAAATTACTGACTGACCGCTCTGTGGGTCTCAGGGCAGAGAGTTCCGGGGGAAATGAGAACCATCGCACTTTGGTTTGCGAACATCACAGCTCTTGAGGTACAAAATGTGTAAAACACGAATCGCAGACGTCGGAAACGCGCGTATTGGAGAATAAAGGGTACGGTACCAGGAGAGCAGTAGGGTCTCCGACAGAGGTATTTTCAACGGATCACAGCCGGGACTTTAGAGAAATTATTGTAAAATTCCCATCATCCGATATCCGACTAATCGGGGAACACAAAGCTCCGCACCTTGCTCTACGATAGTGATCCTCGCGTTCCCTCCAAGCCGGGTTCAAGTACACACCCAATCCTCCGGATCCCCGGTACTACCACTACCTCTCCATTTAATGGTTCTCCGGAAACGTGGTCTCCGTCTATTCCTCGAATCGCGGGTTCTCGTTTTTCTTCCACCCACGGGGGTCCCTGTCCCTGCGCTTATTTCAAACTCCACAACTTCCATTAGCAGCGCTTCATGGAGCCACAGAGCAATAAAGCATGCACAGAGACCCTTCGGACCAAAGTGTCCATGCCGGACACAATGTACACTCACCCAGTCACTAATTATTCAGTCAGCCCTTATCCCTCGCAGCCCTGCCCCTCCAATTTCTTCTTAAATGATACCCTTGTGCATTCGAATCCAAATCATCCCCATGAATAACAAATAACAAGAGTCCCAACAGCAACCACCGCGGCACACCACGAGCCACCCGCCAACATTCCAAGAAACAGCCTTCAACCACCACCTTCTCTTTCCTTATCCGAGCCGATCTTGAATCCACCAAATCAGCTCTCCCTGGATTCCATGCCACATTTCCTTCCAGATCAGCCAACCATTCGGAACCTTGTGGAAGACCCTGCGCAAGTCGAAATGGACAACATCCACTGAGCTACTACCATCTAATATTTTGATGACCTGTTCAAAAATCCCGAAAAATTTCGACAGGCACGACTTCCCACGCACAAAGCCATGCTGACTCATGATCAAACGCTTTTATTCCAAATGTTGGGATACCATTTCCCTGATAACTCCTTCCAGTAACTTCCCCACAATTGATATCAAGCTGACCAGCCTGTAGTTCCCTGGCTTGTCCTTGCTCCGGTTTCAAACAACTTCCATGATATTGATCTGGTTCTATTTTCCGCTCCCGCTTTGGATTTAGGGGGTGAACAAGAAAAGCGAAACAAATTTATTCCACTGTGTATCATCTTCTTAAAAACATGTATGTTAACATTTTATATTGAGATTTACAGAATGACTCCGGACGGTCGATAAAATCTGTTCGAAATCACCAATGCCCGAACGCTGCCGGAGTAGCAGAAATTTACTGGTACACCTCCCATCTATTCCACCACACACAAAACCCAGAAATCAAAGGAAGGGAAACAAACACCACTGAATATTAACACAAGGCTACTTGCTTCAACCTTTGTTATGTTTTGAGCCATGTATGTGCTATGCTCCGGATAAGCAGTGTATTTGTCAGTCAGAAACAATGGGGTTTTGCAACCTGGTTACCTGCTCACAGTCAGCACAATCCCAGAGTGACAGATGCCTTCAGTCAACAAATACTAACGAATGGGTAAGGGCAGCGTAACGCAGAGGATGGACCGTCGGCTGGCCGCCTCTGTCCTTGAGCTGTGATCCGTGGACACGGCATCACCTGTGTTGAAGGGTCCCGGATCAGATGCGTTCCCCTTTTCACTTTTTACAGATGCTCCCTGATCCGCTGAGTGTTTCAGGTATTTTCCACTGGAGTGATTGAAGTGTTTAAATACCAGTCGAAGGTCGGTGCAGCTAATTCAAACACCTCCCTCTATTCAGGGTTATTCTCAACTACCGCAGCATTATTCTGAATGGTCTGTTGCTTGTTTTCCAGAGCGGAACATCGCCCGTCCTTTACCGCGTCTGAAGTCTAACGGACTCTACAGCCAGCAACGTTGGCTTTCAACACCCTCTTCACTTTACTGGTAATAGGGTGTGGAATAAAACCCTGGTGCACTAAAACTCACACAGTCCCTCATTTGAATGTTCGGATTTGACGACATTTCGACATCTGCCTCAAACGTGATGATTTCCGTGCTCCCTGACTCTGACTGGGTGTACGTTCCTTCGCTCACTTCAAACTTGCTGGGTAATTTCTTAAAATAGTCTGGTACCTCTTTAAAATTTGAATTCAAAGCATGTTGTGGTATTGATAGAGAACAACAGCACATCGCCTGGAAAGGTCCCGAGCGCGCTGTTTAATCGGAGTTTTATTTGACAGCGGGATTTCATTGATAAATCAACAATGCGTGCGATCAATCCAAAAAATCAATCCGTCTCCCCCTTCGTCCACTCTGATTCTGTTTCAGCTGTCGGTTTGTAATCAGCCGAGGCCACAGACTAAAGCGCAAAGGAGATTGTGAAAGAACAGGGAACTTACTCCCATGTCTGCACGGCACTCACTGATATACTTGTATTACGGCGCTGTCGGTTGCTGAACGAAGCCAAACACTGTGCACACAATATTGCAAATGTTTCTTTGCCTATGTTCTTACCAGGAACACCAACAACGGCAATGATCAAGTAAAATACTTCCTTGACACTGTCAAATGTGGCAAGCATGTTGTGTGAGAATCAGTCTGTCTTCCAGCTGCCCGCGATCACACTGAAGCAAACTCTGAGCCGATACATCTCCACGGCCAGTAATTTATACTCTGATGTGTTTCCTCTCCAAAACACTGAGAATTCAAAATCGTTCAAGGAAGCGGTCTCTTTTAACAGCTGGGGCAAGCAGCATTATGTCATTCGAGTTTAATCCCAATTGTGATGAGGTATGCACTGTTTGTGCCGAAATTGAAAGATCTCAAAGACGAAGCAATGACGATTCGAGAAGTCATTGCTGGTTGTTGCGAAACACTCTCAGACTCACATCGCGATTTTATGTTTGATTCTTATTGACGGAGTCCATTACTCTGCTCCTCTGAACCTGTCATCAAACTCCAATACCACACTGTCCTCACAAAGCTGTTCAATTTCTCTCTGGATTTGTCCTCGGTTAGAGATCACTCCAATACAAACTAAAAAATAACGTGTAGTTTTCATGTCACTGTCTTTTCCTGAAGAGTCTCAGGCGAATAGAGCATTCAGTCCTACGCAGATGCCAAACGAATGAAAACCGTCAAAGCAATTGAGATACATGCAGTTGCTGAAATAAACAAAAAACAGCTCCCATCAAAAGCCACGCCGATCTGGAAGAAACTAATTCTATCACGATACGGAAGACTCTCATTTCGGTTCATATCTTTAAACTGACGGAGCATCTGCATTAAACGCAGGTTTGCAAATGAACACAATTTGTGACGTTGTTGACAGTGAGGTAGATAGTCTTGTTTGACCTATTCCACTACTTGAACTTCACTCTCTCCGAACTGTAATACGGCATTCTGTTGTTGTCTTCTCTTTTGTTCAACCTCCATGTACTTATGAATGGATCGATCTGTCTGGAGGGCACGCAAACAAAGACTTTCGCTGTACCTCGGAAAATGTGACAATAATAAACCAATTGGTCGTCGATTCAGTGATGATATTGATCAGTTTGTGAGGTAGGCAGAGCAAGAGCAGGTCGAGTTCAATATTGATACACGTGCTGGTTACCGTTCATGGCGTATTAAGGCTGGGTTAGTCATAAGGGGTGATGAGGTTGTCGGGAGTGCTGATGATGAGAAGTACACGGGATAATGAAAGGTTCAAGGATCCCTGAAGGTACCAACGCATGTAGCTAATGTGGTGTTCAATGCATTCCCTATGCTTGCCTTCAGTGGCAGAGATGGTCATGATACAATGACATAAAATAACGGTAGACTGGAGTACCTGGCACTTTTCTGTTCCCATAATAAAGAAGGACGTGATCGCACTGGTGTCGATGCATAGGAGATTAACCAGAGCGTTGCACACGATAGAACATTTTAGATATCAGGAGAGCAGCTTGTGTTGTTCCTTTGAAGCGCAGGGTGTGCGCGGGGTTTGCATAGACGTATACACAATTATGAGGAGCATACATGAGTTTGGTTGTGGTAAACATTTCTCCATAGCAGGTGTATCTAATACGAAGGGCATAGGTTAAGTGCAACTGTGAGGTTCAGCGTACGTTAAAAGTGTAGCTTTTGTTCATTTCATTCTCATGCAACAGACTGAAGCAGCGAGGCACTTGCATTTCTTCCAGCCTACTCTCCCTCATTAAGTGTTCACAATGTGGTCTCCCCTGCACTGTAGAAATCAAACGCAGATTGTGTTATCGCTCTGCAGAGCACTTGATCTCCGTCCGCATGGTTGATCCTGAGATCCGTTGCATTGACACTTTAATTCTTAATCCACTGACATTCCGATGTTTTCCGTCTGCAGTCTACTTCACCGCCATCGTGAGTTCTCACATAAATTGGAGGAACAACGTCTTATCTTCGAGACCGTCTGGCAACCTTCTGGAATGAATTCTGAGTTTCCATCTTCGGGTTAACTGCCCTCTCGTTGTTTCGCATTTTGTGCTTTTCTCCATTCCTCACTCCGTTTCTATAAAACCTCAGAATAACGGCCAGTGCTCCTGTTCCTCATTGTCTGAGCTGTATTAATCATCTCCATATCGTCTTTGTCTGACAACCGCTGCCCATCTCTGATTTGCAAAGAGGCGCCCTTACACTCTTGACCCTGTCCTGACGATGGGTGTAAACTGCTGTTCCCCCACATATGATTATTTACCGGATGACTTCGTCCAGCACTTTCTGCTTCTTGTTCAAATTTTGTAGCAATCTCTTCACGAGTATCATGCTGTGAAAAATAATGGGGTTAAATATTCAAGTCACGTTGCCAATGTGTGTGTTACGAATGCAAAGTGACCACAAGTCCAGCGAATCTCTCTGCCGGGCTTGAGACATCTTTCTGATGTTTTCACCCGTACAGGAATGTTTTTCTGAGCTACAGACAAAACCTGCAGAAAGCCTGTCCATTTCACCATCCCTCCCATTGTAAAACCAACCGGGCCCCTGAGGTCTTCCTGCCCCTGTGTATGCTGAATCACGTTGATTGGTGCATGCCCCCGTGCACAAAGTGCATCTTTCTTTGGACAGGTGATTGTTCATCAGTTTATTATTGTCACAGATTCCAAGATGCTGTGAAGTTTTTTTCTTGTTTTGCATGATACACATGCAGATAATTTCACGACTTCAGCACATCGAGGGAGTACAATGGAAATGCGATAACAGAATGCACTGTATTGAGTTACATTTGTAGAGAAAGAGCAGTGCAGGTTGACCATAAGGTGCAAGGATCATGACTAGCAGGTTTGGTGGAGAAACTTTCATCCTTATTGTACAAGAGGTCTGTTCCAGAGTCTTATACCAGCGGGATAGAAGCAGTCCTTGAGCCAGGCGGTGCGAGGTTTCGAGGTTTTGGACATCATTCCCGATTGAAGGAGGGAGAAGAGATATTGTCCAGGAAGGGAGTGGCGTTTGAAAAGGCGTTTGACAGAGTCGAATGGGAATACCTATTCATTACACTTCAAAAAAATTAACATTAGCCTTAAATTTATATCTACGATCAAACTTTACACCTATGGCTTCAATACTTACTAATAATCAAAGATCCCCTTTGTTTTGGCTTTTTCGAGGTACTAGACAAGGTTTCCCTTTAGTCCTTTATTATTTGATATTTCTTTTGAACCGTTGGCTATTGCACTCCGGGATACTTCAAACAAATGTGGTCTTACTCGCGGACAGAAGATTCATAAGATATTTCTGTATGCAGATGACCTGTTACTCTCTATTTCTAATCCGGGGAAATCTATCACTACTAGATCAATTTAGTGTTTTTTTTCCGGCTGTAGATTAAATCTTAACAAAGTGAACTTTGCCATTAAATATGCAAACCCCAATTCATAGGCAATTACGTTTTAGATCAGTAACTGACTATTTTATGTATTTAGGTGCTATAATTACCAAGAAACATAAGGACTTATTTGAAGTTAATTCCCTGCCTTTAATTGACTATGTTAAACAATTATTTACTAAATGATCCCCATTGTCTTTATGATTGGTAGGCCGTATTAATGCGGTTAAGATGAATATTTTACCACAATGTTTTGTATTTATTGTAAGCGATTACAACTTTCGTTCCTAATCTTTTTTGATACTATTGATTCTAAAATTCTTTCATATATTTGGCAGAATAAAAACCCAAGGTTAACTAAGAAATATTTCAAAAACTAAAAAAAGGATGGTGGTATGGCTTTGCCTAATTTTAGATTATAATATTTGGCAATTAATGTCAGATATTTAATGTTTTGAATACAAGATTCAATGTCCCAAATGGGTACACCTTGAGCATCAATCAAGACACGGATTTTCATTAGTTTCTATCTTAGGAGCCTCACTCCCTTTTGCACTTACCAAATTAAGTAAACATATGATTAACCCAATGCAATACGAATATGGTTTCAATTTCGTAATTTTTTTTATTGAATAAATTTAACTCGTCAAGTCCCATTCAATCTAATTTTTTCTTTCAACCATCCAGAGTTGACTCAGCTTTTTCTATATGGAAAAGGAAGCGAATATTATGTTTTCGTGATTTATTCACTGATAACTGTTTTTCATCTTTTGAACAATTGTCTTACAAATACAATTTGTCTAGATCACACTTTTATCGATATTTGCAGATCAGAATTTTTTAAAAGCTGATATACCCTCTTTTCCGACACTATATAAAACTGAAATTAAGGAAAATAATTTAGGTCTTAATCCTTACCAGAAGTGCTTGATGGCAATAATCTATGATTTAATTATGAAAATACGTTAAGAATGAATGGGAAAGCGAACTCCAGACACCTTTACCAACAGAGACTTGCAAGACAATTCTTCATTTAGTTAATACATCTTCAATGTGTGCCAGACACTCTTTGATAAGGTAGTTCACAGGACCCACACGTGGAAGGATAAGCTAGCCCGTTTTTATCACAATATAAATCCTAGATGGGACAGTAGTAATTCGAATGTGGCTTCTCTGACACATATGTTTTGGTCCTGTCCACTTTTGGAAAAAAATGGAAAGGCATTTTTAACATTATCTCAACGATATTGAATACTGATTTACAACCCCACCCTATCACTGCAATTTTTGGATTACCAAGGATACAGTCTGGTCATTTATCTGCTTTCTTTACCGTATGATTGCCTTTGTCACATCAATAACCAAACGATCCATTTTGCTTAAATGGAAGGATCCAATACCCCCTAATACTTTTCAATGGTTCTCTCAGACTATATCATGTCTAAACTTAGAAAAAATTAGTAGTGGTACTGTTGATCCTTCGCTTAAATTTGAAGATATTTGGAGTCCATTTATTCAATACTTTCATATGACATAGATCCATTTTCAATAACTTTTCAATTTAGAGGAACGGAGTTGACGACATAATATTGTTCTGTTTCAACTGGTAAATTTCAGTCCAGTTTTTTTCTTTTTTTTTGTCTTTTTTTTTAAATTTTCTTTTTAATTTCTTTGTTATATTATTTACATTTTTATTGATTTGGGGATTCTTTTTCTTTACTTTTATAAATACAAAAATTATTTTTCTTTCCTTTCTTTTATATTATATTCATTTACTAAGAGATCGCGAGATCTAAAGATTTTTTTTATATTTCATTATTCTTTATGATTATCTAGGCCATGATTGTTCTCTTGATCTCTCTGTATTACATGTAGAAACATGTTATATATTAATCTGTACTAATTTTGAAACTAATAAAAAGATTGGAAAAGAAAGGGAAAAAAAGCAGTCCTTGAGCCAGGCGGTGCAGTTCTCGAGCATTTTTTCCTCCTTCCCGATGGGAGGAGGGGAAGGGAGATTGTCCAGGGTGGGAGTGGTCTTTGATTATGTTGGCCGCTTTACACGGGAAGCGTGACGTAAACAAGAAACACACGGCAGTCAGGAGGCATCTGTTGAGTTCGGAACGGCGCCAACGAATCAGATCGATGTCGTTTCCGATTATGAGAGGAACGAAGACCTCAAAGGTGGTTCAGCAGCAGGTGAGAGTTAATTGTGGTCTTTGAAAGATGTTGCATGTGGTCTCTTTGAACGGATTTGCATGTTGGCCATCGAATAATGGTAGGACCTATACAAGGAATGAAAAACGACATTGTTTTATTAGAGTTAAATCCCAATTTTGATGAGCTGTGTATAGTTTGTGCACTGTAGTGCAGCGGTTAGCGTAACGCTATTACAGCGTCAGCGACCCGGGTTCAATTCAGACAACCGCCTGTAAGGAGTTTGCACGTTCTCCCCGTCTCTGCATTGGTTTCCTCCGGGTCATCAACTGCATGCGTTCTAACCCGACCGAACTTGCCAAAAGGCATAACCTCGCATATTTCGAAATTAAATTGCATCTGCCAACGCTTCACCAACCTGTCCATCTGATCTGTATTCTGCTCGAGTATGAGACTGCCTTCCGTGCTATCCACAGAGCCACAGATTAATATGTCACCCGAATTTTACTCACCATACATTAGTCCTGCATCCTAAACCAAGTCATAAAAGAACATCACACACAGCAAAGGTCCCATCACTGGTCCCAGTAGACCTCGAGTCACGGACGTCCAAGCAGAACACAGAATATATTCCAAAGCAACACTCAGCATTCAATCCCCAATTTTGATTCCAATTTGCTCGTTGCCCTTGGACATTGACAGTAAATCATGAGCAAAATTTTGATTTTGGATCAGAAGATGCAGAATCTTTGTGGGGAGAGTTGAGGAAAATCAAAGGTAAATGGCACTAATGGGAATTATGTACAGGCCTCCGAGTAACAGTCAAGACGTGGGGTACAAAATGCACCAGGAGGCAGAAATAGCAGTTTATAAAGGCAATGTTACGGAGCTCATGCTGGACTTCAATATGCGGGTCGACTGGGGAAATCAGGTTGGCAGTGGACTGAGAGATCAAGACTTTGTTGAATGTCTACGAGATGGCTTTGCAGAGCAGCTTGTTGAACAGCTCTGTTTGGAAAACGAAATTATGGAATTGGTGTTGACTAATGAGGCCGACTTTAGGGCAGTAATTGCACAACACCCTCAGAGAGCTGAAGGTGAAGGAATCCTTAAGATGCATTGACGATAATATGACAGAGTTCATCCTGCAGTTTGAGAGAGAGGGAAGCTGAAATCGAAAATAACATCATTAGGACTGAGTAAAGACAACTGCAGAGGCATGAGGTAGGGGATGACCAGATTTGATTGGAAGGGGACCCAAGTCGGGATGACTGTGGATCAACAATGGCAGGAGTTTCTGGGAGTAATTCGGAGACACAGCAGAATTTCATGCCAAGGAAGCAGAAGCACACTGAGGGGAGGAAGAGGTAATCAAAGACAACGAGTGAAATTGTGGAATACATAAAAGCAAAAGAAGGGGCATGTAATAGGGCGAAGATTAGGGCAGAGGATTGTGAAGCCTTTAAAATCCAACAGAGGAAAACTGAAGAAGCAATAAGGGAGGAGAATATTACATACGAGAGTAAACTGTCCAATAATATAAAATAATATTCCAGAATATACTAAGATACATAAACAGTAAGAGAGAGGCAAGAGTGGACGTTGGAGGGCTTGAAAATGTGGAGAAGCATTCATGAGGAACAGGGGAATGGCGAAGTAGCTGAACAGGTGCTTTTGGTCAGTCTTCAAAATGGAAGGCAACATGAACATGACAAAAACTCAAGAGAGTCAGGGGCAGAGGTGAGTGCAGTGGCCATTACGTTGGAGAAGGAGCTCTGAAGCTGAAAGACCCGAAGGTGGACAAATCCCAAGGACCAGTTTGACTTCACATCAGGTTTCGGAAGGAGGCTGCTGACAATATTGTGGAGCTATTAACAATGATCTTTTAAGGATCACTGAAGTCAGGGAGGTCGTAGAGGACTGGAAAATCGCAAATGTGACACCGCTGTTTTGGAAGAGAGTGAGGAAAAAGACCGCAAATTATCGGCTGGTTGTCCTGACCACGATGGTTGCCGAGAATTTGGAGCTCATTGTTGAGGATGAAATTTCAGATCAGTTGAAAACACATATAATGTGGACGAACACGTAGATCTGATCAGTAAGTTTCCAGATGACAGACAAAATGGTGGAGTTGTGGCAAGTGAGGAGGATTATCCCATGATATAGATCAGCTGCAGATCTGAGCGTAGAAACGGCAGACCGAGTTCATTCCGAGCAGGTGTGAATTGCTGAATTTTGGGAGAAAACATGAGAGAGTACAGTATTCAGTAAATGGCATGATCCTTCTCAGCAAGGATACACTTAAAGATCTTGGGGTGCAAGCCCACAGCTCCCTGTCAATGGTAACGCAAGTATACAGAGTGGTGAAGAAGGCATGTTGGATAGCTTACCTTCATCGGTCAGGGCAAAGATAGAATCAGGTTTATTAACACTGACAGATGTCCTGTAATTCGTTATTTTGCAGCAGCAGTTCCGTGCAAGATTTAAAAATTACTCTTAGTTGCAAAAATAAATAAAAGTGCAAAAGAGGGACAACGAGGTGGTGTTCATGGGTTCATGGACCGTTCAGACATCTGATGGCGGAGGGGAAGAAACTGTTGCTGAACCGCTGAGTGCAGGTCTTCAGGCTCCTGTGCCTCTTCCCCGAAGGCAGTAACGAGAAGAGGGAATGTCGCGGGTGAGTAGGGTCCTCAGATTTGGATTCCGTCTTGTTGAGGCACTGCCTCCTGAAGATGTCCTCAACGGCGGGGAGAGATGTGCCTGTGATGGAGGTGGCTGAGTCTACAACCGTCTGCAGCCACCTTCAATCCTGGTCATCGGAGCCGAAATACCAGGCGGTGCTGCAGCCAGTCAAAATGCTCTCCAACTGACATCTGTAGAAATTTCAAGTATCATTTTTAAATAAAAGTCGGGACGGCATGTTTCAGCTGTATAAAGCTTTTATTTGGCCACATTTGGAGTATTGTGGACAGTTCCGGAAGTAAGTGGTTACATTAGGGAAGTAACAGAAGAGATTAACCAGGGTTGCCTGGTTTGGAGATCAGAAAATCTTGGACTAAATTGGATTGTTTTCTCTGTAGCAGCGGAGGGTGAGTGGAGACCTGGCAGCAGTGATTACAATGAGGAGAGGCACAGATATAGCAGAGAGTCAGTGATTTAATTCCCCAGGGTGGAAATGTCAAATTCCAGAGGGCAGAGATTTGAGATGAGATGCGGAGAGTTTAACCGTAGTTTACGGGGCAAGTATTTTTACACAGAGGGTGGCAGGTACCTGGAAGAGGCTGCCGGGGAAGTGCTGGAAGCAGATGAAAGAGCAAAGTTCAAGAGGCATTTGGAGAGGTCTGTGAACAGTAGGGGAATGGAGGGATACGGACCATGGGCAGGCAGAATGGATTAGTTGGAATTGGCATCGTGTATAACACAGACTACGTTGGCCGAGGGTCTGTTCCTGCGCTGTGCTGTTCCATGGGAATAAATCCCCTATTCTACCTCTGCACGTGTGACGATAATAAACCAATTGATCAGTTTCTAAGATGGGCAGAGCAAGGGCAGGTGGACTTCAATATTGATGAACGTGCTGATTACCTTTCATGGACGACTAAGGCGAGGATATTCACAAGGAGCAATGGGGTCCTCGGGAGTGCTGATGAAGAGAAAGACACGGTCATGGAAGTTTGAAGGAATCCTGAAGGTACCAATGCAGATGGATAATGGGAAGTTTAATGCATTCCCGATACCTGCATTCACTGGCAGGGAAGGTCATGCCACAATAATAGAAAAGAATTGTTAGATTGGAGTAACCTTTACGGTTACCAGATAAAAAGAAGGACGTGATCGCACTGGAAGGATGCAGAGGTGATTCACCAGGAAGGAGCACACGATAGAGTACTTTAGATATCAGGAGGGAAGCTTAATTTGTTTCTTTGAAGCGCAGGAGGCATACGGGGTTTGCATCGAAGTTTACAAAATTATGAGCATAATGCATTAGTGGTAGTGGTAAACATTTCTCCATATCAGGTGTATCTAATACGAAGGGCAGAGGCTATGTGTAAATGCAATGTTCAGTGTAAGTTAAAGGATTTGCCTTTGTTTATTTCACACTCATGTAATGGGCTGAAGCAGCGATTCACTTGCATTTCTTACAGTCCAATGCACTGCATTCGGTGTTTGCAATGTTGTCTCTCCTAAATCAGAGAAACTAAACCCAATGTGGGTGATCACTCTGCGGAACACATGCATTCCGTCCACTCAGTTCATCTTCAGCTACTAGTTGTTTAACTCTCCAATTTTTAATGAACTGACATTCTGGATATTTTTTCTGCTTTCGGGCCAACTCCACCACCACTGTGAAGCACAGCATAAATTAGAGGAACAGTATTTCATCGGAGCTGTCCTATTCAATCTCCATATTGTCTTTGTCTTACAACCACCCCAACTCTTATTTGAAAAGAGGCGCCTTTACACTCTTGACCCTATTCTGAAGATGGATGCTAACATATTATTCTTTACTGGATGACTTATTTCAGCAATTTCTGCTTCTAGTTCATATTTTATACCAATCTCTATCTTGAGGATAACGGTGGGAAATATAATGGGGTTAAAATATTTAAGTCACAAGGTACCAATGTGTACTTCACAAGCTTTGAGTGACCACGTGTCCAACGAGTCTCTCTGCCGAGCTGGAGTTATCATTCTGATGGGATCACTTGTACAGGAATGTCTTTCTGAGGTGCAAATATCTGTAGAAAGCCTGTCGATCTGATAATTTCTCCCAAGGCAAAAATGTAACCGTGCCCACGATGTCTGCCTGTCCCTATGAATTTTGAATCCCGTTGTTTGACGCATATTCCCGTGTACAACCTGTAACTCTCCTTGGATTGGTAATTGGTTATTGGTTTATTATTCTGACACATACCAGGACACAGTGAAAATCTGTGTGGTACAGGCAATCCATGTAGATCATTTCACGACCTAAGTACATCGAGGCAATACTGTGGCGGCAAGGGTCTGCCATGTGGAGTACAATGTTGATAAATGCGAGGTCATCCACTTTAGAACGAAAAATAGTAGATCAGATCATTATTAAAATGGTGAAGGATTGAAGCATACTGTTGTGCGGAGGGACTTGGGAGTGCTTGTGCATGAATCGGAAAAGGGTGGTTTGTAAGTGCAACAGTTCATCCAGAAGGTAAATGGAATATTGTCCTTCATTGCGTAGGGAGTGAATTTAAGATCAGGGAGGTTATGCTGCAACTGTGCCGGGTACTGCGAAGGCCGCACCAGGAGTACTGCGTGCTGTTCTGGTCTCCTAACGAGGAAAGTTATACTGGATTTGGAGGCCGGTGCAGAGATGTTTCAGCAAGTGGATTCCGGAGATGAAGGTGTTATCCAATGAGCAGAGATTGAGCCGCCAGAGACTATATATTCCATGAAATTCAGAAGAATGAGAGGAAGTCTCATAGAAACATATGAAAGTATGAAAAGGATAGATAAGATTGAGGAAGGAAGATTGTTTCCACTGATATATGAGACAAGAACCAGGGAACGTAGCCTCAAGTTTCGGGGAATAGATCTGGGACGGAGATGGGGAGAAACTGCTTTTCCCAGAGAGCAGTAAACACGTGGAATTCTCTGCTCAGGAATGCGGTGGAGGCAATCTCATTAAATATATTTAAAGCACAGTGAAATAGATTTTGCATCGCATAGGATTTAGGGGTTATGGGGAAATGGTAGGTTGGTGAATGTGAGTGCACCGTCAGATCAGCCATCAACTTATTGAATGGCGGAGCAGGCTGGACGGCCCAGATGGCCGATTCCCGCTCCTGTTTCTTATGTTGTTCTGTACAATGGAAAAGCAAAAACACACTGCAGAGCATCGTGTTACAGTTGC
The DNA here is from genome assembly GCF_009764475.1 of Pristis pectinata. Classification (NCBI taxonomy): domain Eukaryota; kingdom Metazoa; phylum Chordata; class Chondrichthyes; order Rhinopristiformes; family Pristidae; genus Pristis; species Pristis pectinata. The sequence continues at coordinate 762,236 of NC_067428.1, forward strand.
AGAGAAAGTGCAGTGCAGGTTGAAAATAAGGTGCAATGATCATTACAAGGTTGGTTATGAGGTCAAAAGTTCATCTTTATCGCACGAGATGTCTGTTCAATAAGTTTATAACAGCGGGATAGATGCTGATCTTGAGCCTGGTGCTGTGTGCTTTCCAGCTTTTGTATCTTGTGCCCGATGGGAGGGCCGACACAAGTGAATGTCCGGCGTGGGAGTGGTCTTTGTTTATGGTGGCTGCTTTACAGAGGCAGCGAAAAGTATAGATAGACAGAAAGGAAACGCACAGCAGGGCTGCTGCATCTGTTGATATCGGAACGGCGCTAACGAATCAGATCAGTGCCTTTTCCGATGATTTGAGGAAAAAAGAGTTCAAGTGGCATATGGAAGATAGTTCTGTTCGATGACAGGTGTTGGATATTGGTGATCTATTCATGGTAGGACATACACCATGAATAGACGGGCCGCAGGGATTGCTGGAGAATATAGTGCTCCAGGTGTGAATGCCCATAGATCCACGAAGACGGCTCCACGGGTGGAATAGTTCTGGAGTCATCAGCCATATATTCTGGCCCGCATCGTCATCACTGAACTTCTTTCCCCAGCTACATTAATCCCATTTCCGGCACCAGCTCCGTATCTTTCTCTATCTTGCCTAATAAACTGTCTGCCTAGATCCAGCGTGAACAGAGTAATTGTATCTGAGAGCACCACCTCCTCTGGCAGTACGGTCCAGGTATCAACATCTCTCTGCGGGAAGAACTGTGCCCACTGATCTTCTCCAAATCTTGTTTCTCTGATTATAAACCAATATATTCTTGCTTCTGATTCCCCTAATCCGGGGTGAAGATTCTGACTATCTGCACCGTCTTTGCCTCAATTAAATTTTCGACCTCGATCAGGTCATCATTCAGTCTCCTTCGCTCCAGAAAAAAGAAGCCCCAGCCCACTGAACTTTGTCCAAACCTCAAGTCTTCCAATTCAGGTCAAGAAGGTGAATGGGATACTTGGCGTTACCTGCCATGATATAGGTTGTAAAAACAGGGAAGACTTATTGCTGCTTTTAAAGCATTGGTTCGCCCACGGCTCCTTATATCATGTGCATTTCTGGTGATCAGAACACGACAGGCATGACTGCACTGGATGAGTGTGCAGACGTGAGACATCGGAGTGTTGCCTGGGAAGGAACGTTTCAGTTTTAAGGAGAGACTGGCATGTTTGAGTTTGATTTCCTTGCCGCGGAACAAACTAAGGAGGACATAATAGAGGAATGTTGAGATATGAGATGCGTGGATGGGTTTCATAGCGAGCGACCTATCCCGGTGGCAGAGGTGTCACCGACCAGAAGGCATTGGGTTTATTGTGAATACCAGCGGGTTAGTGGGCATCTAAGGACGTGTTTACGCCAAGGCGGTTACCGACATCAGGTACCTTAGTGGGTAGTGAAGGCTGACAACAGTTTGGAAGCAGCTTGGGCATGCATTCGAATCGCCAAGTCAGAGACGTTTCCGACCAAGTGCTGGAAAATGGGATTGGTATAGACAGATACCAGTGGATGCACAAGGGAAAGGGGAGAAGAGGAGAGCGGTCGTGATGGGGGATTCCATAGTAAGAGGGGCAGATGGAAGATTCTGTGGACATGAGCGAGACTCAAGAATGGAATTTTGCCTCCCTGTTGCCAGGGCAGGGAAGTCTCGGATCGGGTCCACAGCATTTTGAAGGGTGAGGGTGAACAGCTAGACGTTGTGGTACATATTTATACCAATGACATCTGTAGGAAAAGAGATGAGGACCTGAAAAGGCAATATAGGGAGTTAGTTAGGAAGCTGAAAAGCAGGACCTAAGGGTAGTAATCTCTGGAATCCTGCCTGTGCCACCTGTTAGTGAGAGTAAGAATGGGATGATTTGGCAGATGAATGCGTCGCTGAGAAATTAGTGCAAGGGGCAGGGTTTCAGATTTTGTGATCATTTGGATATCTTCTGTGGAAGGTACTACCTGCACAAAGGGGACCGGTTACACCTGAATTGAAGGGTGAACAATATTCTTGCGAAAGGATTGCCAGAACGGTTGGGGAGGGTTGAAACTCGACTTGCAGAGTGATAGGTCAGAGCTTGGTGCATTTACTGTAGAACTAGATACAGCGTGTAGGAAGACTGTGGAGAAGGATAGGCAGTTGGACGGACAAAATTGCAGTCAGTTGTATGGGCTGAAGTGTGTTTACTTTAATGCCAGAAGTGTCAGGCTGATGAACTCAGAGGGTGGGTAAGTACATGGAACTATAACGTGGTGTCCATGACAGAGACTTGGTTGTCGCAAGGGCAGGAATGGTTGCTGGATATTCGGGGATTTCCCTATTTCCTTGTTACCGTTAATCAACCTGACTTGCAGTTGCAACCTTGAATGTGGCCCTCTCCCGCGCTTGCAACTGATTCCTTGTTTGTTGACGGAAATTCTGTAAAAGAATATCCCGATTTGTCCCTTTCTTTTCATGCTGGACAATGAAAGTCATTGAATGCTTTTCAAGAGTCCACACATTTTATGCATCCTGTCATGCTCTTCTCAGAAATCCCAACCTGTATAGACAATAGCATATCAATAATTGGAATCGCAAGTTATTCCGCCCAGGCGACGAACGCTCAGAAATAAGTCATCACACTCATGCCGAAGGAGCGCTGAGATTAATTCCACTGAGCATGGATTCCACCAAGTGCCGAATTCAATATTTGTTGAGCAGGCAAAATCGGTGATATTGCCTTATTTTCTGTTTCTTTTTCTGGTATAGTTGCTGGTATAATTAAATCTTGTTGCTTTTTATGTGTTTTTTCCTCTGGTATATTTGCTAAATTCTATGCTCGTTTTGAACAAAAGGGAAGTGGATCGTCACCATACACCCTGACAGCAATCAACGCAGCTGAACCTGTGATCACAGTGGAGGACATAAGATCAGTCTTCCAGAGAGTGAACGTGAGCAAAGCTTCTGGCTCAGATGGCGTCCCTGGCCGTGTGCTCAGATCTTGTGATGATCAGCTGGCGGAAGTATTTCCGGGCATATTCAACCTCTCCCTGCTTCAATCTCAGGTTCCCTTCTGTTTTAAGAAGACCACTATCAGCCCGGTACCAAAGAAAAACAAGGTAACATGCCTCAATGACGACTGACCAGTGGCTCTGACATCTACCATCATGAAGTGCTTTGAGAGGTTGGTCATGGCACGCATCAACTCCAGCATTCCAGACAACCTGGACCCATTGCAATTCGCCTATCGGCGAAACAGGTCTACAGCGGATGCCACCTCCGTGGCCCTATACTCAGTTCTGGAGCATCTGGACAGGAAAGACACAAACTTTAGACTACTGTTTATTGACTACAGCTCTGCCTTGAGTACAATAAGTCCAAGCAAGATTGTCACCAAACTTCGAGACCTAGGACTCAACAGCTCTCTCTGTAACTGGATCCTTGACTTTCTAACAAACAGACCGCAATCAGTGAGGATAGGGCAGCAATACCTCCGGCACGATTATTCTCAGCACTGGTGCCCCACAAGGCTGCGTCCTCAGACATCTACTCTGCTTCCTATTGTTACGGACTCAAAGAAAGTCCCTTTAAGATAGAGAGTGTGTTTGTATGTGTGTGTGGGGCGTGCTTACGGCAATAGAAGATAAAGGACGTAATGACGTTGTTGAAGAAGTCAGAAGAAGGAGAGAGAGAGAGAGCGAAGGGAGAGAGACACCAGCCTGCTTGTTTTCTCTATCGATGGATGAGAAACAATAACTGTGTTTGCCACTGAAATCCGTGTATGGAAGTTGGAAGTAATCCGGTGGAGTTCACTTTGTTGCTGACCTGTAGAAGGATACAGGTATTTGTGTGTGGACGACCACGATTCGGATGCTTTTAGATTTAGATTTCGTACTTACTGTCTCTACGTGTCTCTACGTCTACGTCTTATCTTCAGACAACGGTGGTTGTTGAAGAAGCCCTTGCTCATGTTTCACCTTATGGCTTGCGGAACTGAACTTTAAGAACCATTCCTGAACTGGGAGTTTTGGACTTTGTCACACACACACAAAGAGTTTGGTTTTGGGGTTAACGTTCAAGGTTTAACATTTTTGAATTCTAACATACTAACATTTTTAATTTTATTTTACCTATTATCATAAGTAGTAATTAATAAAATAGTTTTTAACACTGAATCATGCTCAGTGTGTTTCTTTTGTTGCTGGTTCGTGACAAAATTGGGGGCTCGTCCGGGATAGTTCCCAAGGTTAACGAGATTCGTCCGGGATCCAATCCAAAGATTAACGAGTGTCGTCTGGGATCGTTCCCCAGATTGACGAGATTTGTTCGGGATCCAATCCAAAGATTTTTGAGGGAGGTCTGATAATTTCCTTTCAAATGGCTTGTGTGTGTGGAAACCAGCAGCAATGGATATTAAGGCATTTTTGGAGTCACCAATCCAAAAGGGATTGGAGGTGGCGAAAAAGGATGATCTGATAAAGATTGCTACAAGGTTAAACCTTACAGAAGTAAAGCAGTCTATGATAAAGGCAGATATTCAGAGACTGATAGCTGGCCATTATGTGGAAAAGAAGGTGTTTGAGAAGGAAGTGTTAAAACAGTTTCCTGGCAGTGAAATAGCAATTTCTGAGGCACAGGTGCAGCTGGCAAAGATAGAGGCTGAACGAGAGCAAAATAAATTAGAAGCTGAACGAGAGCAAAAGATATTAGAGGCTGAACGAGAACAAATCCAGTTAAAGATAGAGGCCGAACGAGATAAATTAGAGGCCGAACAAAAGATAACTCAAATGAAGTTAGAGGCTGAACGGGAACGGGAACTAATTCGGTTAAAGTTTGAGGCAGAGGAGAAAAAGAGGCAGCATGAGTTACAAATGAAGCAAAATAGTTCGGAATCTGATTCTGATGATGGTTTTTCAGCCAGAAGGGAGGTTCGATTAGTCCCTCCCTTTGAGGAAGATCAGGTTGATCAGTATTTCCAACATTTTGAAAAGGTTGCTGTGAGTTCAAACTGGCCAAAGAAAGGATGGGCTCTTATGGTACAGAGTGTGATTAAAGGGAAAGCTCAAAAAGCTTATTCTGCTTTGTCTGCTGAGGATGCAGCTGATTATACCAAGGTAAAACAAGCTATATTGAAGGCCTATGAATTGGTACCTTAAGATTATAGACAAAAATTTAGAGACTTGAGGAAATCTGCAGATCAGACTTATATGGAATTTGCCAATGGAAAGAGAATATGTTTTGAACGATGGTACATGGCTAAAAATGTAGATGGGGATTTTGATAAATTGAAAGAATTGATATTAGTGGAAGACTTTAAAAGATGGGTTCCAGCTGAATTAACAACATATTTAAAGGAAAAGGGAGTGAAAACTTTACAAGAAACTGCTAGGTTGGCAGATGATTATGCTTTAACCCATAAATCCAAATGGGGACAACCTAAAACCTTTCAAAAGAGTTACAAGGACAATCCAGGTAAACCGGAGACTAAATTGGGAGGTAATCAAAAAGGGAAGGATGAAAAGAAGCCAGGGCTGGAGAAACCTGTTGAGCGGACTTGTTATTACGCTAAGAAACCTGGCCATGTGATATCTAATTGTGCCCTTTTGAAGAAAAGGAAGGAAGCTATGCCCAATGCTTGCTTTCAGGCAATTAAAAATCAATAAGGTTTAGGAGAAGCTGTTAAAGATCAGTCCTTGCAAGAGGTAAAAGCGGAAAAGTTGGAGGAGGTGAGAAAGGAATTCCGTTCTTATGTATCAGAGGGTTTTGTTTCACTGAATGATGGGTCACCCCAGGTGCCAATGAAAATTCTTAGAGATACGGGGGCTTGTCAATCTCTCTTGCTGGACAGTGTTTTAAATTTTGGTGAAGAAAGTAACACTGGTGAGGTAAATCTAGTGCGAGGCGTTACAGATGACACCATATCTGTCCCTTTACACAGGGTGATTTTACAGTCAAAGTTCGTAGAAGGACCAGTCGAGATAGGGATAAGACCTAGGTTACCAGTGGAAGGAGTTTCTTTGTTATTGGGAAATGACCTTGTAGATGGAGAAATTGTTCCTGTGGTACAGTTAACGACCAAACCAAGGATTGATGAGTCTGAGAATGATTCAGATGTTTACCCATCATGTGCAGTAACTCGAGCTAGAGCTAAAGAATTAGCCAAGACAGACAGTCCGGTGCAGTCTGATGTGGTTCCTTGTGACAGTCCTAAACATGAAGAAAATTATGATGCCTTATCTGAGACTTTTCTGTCTTCACTGGAGGATCAACATCCTGAAAGTCAGCCTGAATTTAAAGATTTATCTTTGTCGAGGAAGGATTTTATGGTGGAACAGACAAAGGACCCTGAGTTGACAGAATTGAAAGAAAAAGCACTCTCATGTGAAGAGATTCAAAAAGTGCCAATTGGATATTATGTTAAAAATGGAGTGTTAATGAGGAAGTGGAGACATCCTCATGTTCCTGTTAATGAGGAATGGGAAGTTATTCATCAGGTTGTTGTTCCAAAAGTTTATAGGGATGAGATTTTAAACCTGGCCCATAGTATGCCTTTGGGTGGTCATTTTGGTATGAATAAAAATGTAGGGAAGATCTTGAAACAATTCTATTGGCCTGGTTTGAGAAAAGATGTGGTGATGTTTTGTCGAACCTGTCACACATGTCAGATGGTAGGTAAACCAAATCAAAACCTCCCTGTGGTTCCGTTGAAACCAATTCCTGCTTTTGGTGAACCCTTTTCGAAGGTGATTGTGGACTGTTTTGGTCCATTACCAAAGTCTAAGACTGGAAATCAGTATTTGTTAAACATCATGTGTGCCACTTCTAGATTTCCAGAAGCAATACCCCTTAGAGATATTCAGGCCAAGAAGGTGTCAAAGGCTCTTTTAAAATGTTTTACCTTGTTTGGTTTGCCAAACGAAATCCAATTTGATCAAGGTAGTAATTTTATGTCAATTTTTTTTTCAACAAATAGTCTATCAGCTCGGAGCAAAGCAGATTGTATCATCTGCATATCACCCAGAATCTCAAGGAGCTCTGGAGAGATTTCATTATACTCTCAAAAATATGCTGAAGACTTATTGCTTTGAAAACACAAAGGATTGGGACGAAGGTATTCATTTACTTTTGTTTGCCGTTAGAGAATCAATCCAGGAGTCAATAGGATTTAGTCCGTTTGATCTTGTATTTGGACATAGGGTGAGAGGACCTTTGGAGTTGTTGAGAGAGCAATGGGTTAATGAAGAAGTGCACTTGAGTCTGTTGGACTATGTCCAAAAATTTAAAACTCTGTTGGAGAGAGTCTGCCAGCTAGCGAGAGAGAATTTGAAAACCAGCCAGATAAGCATGAAGACATATTTTGACAGACGTGCTCGGCCCAAGACATTTGCAGTGGGGCAAAAGGTGTTGGTATTTTTCCCTAGCCAAAATAATCCCTTGCAATCTCGATTTTCTGGACCCTATGTTATTGAATCTCGAGGGACTGATTCAACATTAATAATCAAAACACCAGATAGACTCAAGGAAACACAACTCTGCCATGTAAATATGCTAAAGCCTTATTATGAGAGGGATTCGGTTGTGGCCTTGGTGGATGATGTAAAGGTTGTTTCTAGAATGCCTGATGTTGATGTTGAGGAAGGCCAATTTAGACCAAATATTGTTCCAGCGAAAATAAAAAAAAAACAAAATATCGTGGAGAACCTTGAAACGAAGTTGGACCATTTACAAGTTTCAGAAAAACAACAGATGAGAGAATTAATTTTAAAATTTAAAAATCTGTTCCCAGATGTTCCAAACAGAACATCGATAATTATCCACGATGTTGATGTTGGGGATGCAAAACCAATCAAACAACACCCATATCGAATGAATGTGGAAAAAAGTAAACTTGTTGATCTGGAAATAAAATACAATGTTTTACAATTTGGAATGAAAAATGCCCCGGCAACATTTCAAAGAATGATTAATTCAGTGATTCATGGGTTAAAACATACAGATGCCTACATTGACGACTTAGTGACTGGGAGTGATACTTGGGAAGATCACATCTCTGCGTTAGAAAGGTTGTTTGAAAGACTTTCCAAGGCTAACCTTACAGTTAACTTGGCTAAAAGTGAATTTGGCCATGCCACTGTGACGGATCTTGGTTATGTTGTAGGTCAAGGCCAGCAAGCTCCTGTTCAGGCAAAAGTTCAAGCAATATCTGAGTTCCCTATTCCCACAGGTACTAGGACTGTTAGAAGATTTTTGGGAATGGTTGGATATTACCGAAAATTTTGTAAAAATTTTGCTGATATTGCTCTTCCCCTAACTAATCTTCTGAAGAAGGGAGTAAAGTTTGTTTGGACAGATTCTTGTCAAGAAGCATTTGAGAAGCTGAAAGCCATTTTATGCTACCATCCTGTGCTTTAATCACCTGACTTTGAAAAGCCATTTTCATTAGCAGTAGATGCCAGTGATGAAGCTGCAGGAGCTGTGTTGTTGCAGAAGGGTGACCTTGATGATATTGACCATCCTGTAGCTTACTCTTCAAAGAAATTTAATGAGCATCAAAAGAATTATTCCACCATAGAGAAAGAATTACTGTCGCTTGTTTTAGCCTTGCAACATTTCAGTGTATATGTTAGCACCGCTCAGAAACCATTGACTGTGTATACAGATCATAACCCATTGGTGTTTCTGAGCCGAGTCAAAAACAAGAACAGAAGGCTGTTAAACTGGAGTTTAATTTTGCAAGAGTTTGATCTCATGATAACTCACATTAAAGGCAAAGATAATGTGATTGCTGATTGTCTCTCCCGATGTTAAACGGGAAACATGTATCTCTACTAATCTGATAGTCTGTATTTGTGTAAAATGATAATTATTAACATTACTAACTATATGCGCGGTTAAATTTTCCTTGGGAAAATTGTTTTTTAAGTGGGAGGTGTTACGGACAGTGAAAGTCCCTTTAAGATAGAGAGTGTGTGTGTGTATGTGTGTGTGGGGCGTGCTTACGTCAATAGAAGATAAAGGACGTAATGACGTTGTTGAAGAAGTCAGAAGAAGAAGGTGAGAGAGAGAGAGAGAGAGAGAAGGGAGAGATACACCAGCCTGCTTGTTTTCTCTATCGATGGATGAGAAACAATAACTGTGTTTGCCACTGAAATCCATGTATGGAAGTTGGAAGTAATCCGGTGGAGTTCACTTTGTTGCTGACCTGTAGAAGGAAACAGGTATTTGTGTGTAGACGACCACGATTCGGATGCTTTTCGGGGTGAGGAAGTCACTACCGAGTAAACACTGAAGTGTCGCTGGGGTTCCATCGTGGAACATTTGGATTTCGTATTTACTCTCTCTACGTGTCTCTACGTCTACGTCTTATCTTCAGACAACGGTGGTTGTTGAAGAAGCCCTTGCTCATGTTTCACCTTATGGCTTTCGGAACTGAACCTTAAGAACCATTCCTGAACTGGGAGTTTTGGACTTTGTCACACACACACAAAGAGTTTAGTTTTGGGGTTAACGTTCAAGGTTTAACATTTTTGAATTCTAACATACTAACATTTTTACTTTTATTTTACGTATTATCATAAGTAGTAATTAATAAAATAGTTTTTAACACTGAATCATGCTCAGTGTGTTTCTTTTGTTGCTGGTTCGTGACACTATACACTCACGACTGTGTGGACAGATTCTGCTCTAACTCCATCTACAAGTTTGCAGATGTGAGGCACCGTTGTGGGCCGTATCGCAAACAGCGATGAGTCAGAGTAGAGGAAGTTAGATAGAGAGCTTAGTTGAATGGTATAAGGACAACTACCTTTCCTTCAATGTCAACAAAACAAAAGAGCTGGTCATTGACTTCAGGAAAGGGGGCGGTATACATGCACCTGTCTACCTCAATGGTGCTTAGGTCGAGAGGGTTGAGAGCTTCAGGTTCCTGGGAGTGAAAATCACCAAAGCCTGTCCTGGTTAAATCACGTGGATGTCATGGCCAAGAAAGCTCACCAGCGCCTCTACGTCCTCAGGAGGCTAAAGAAATTTGGTTTATCCCGTTTGACTTTCACCAACTTTGACCGATGCACCATACTATCTGGATGTATCACGGCTTGGTAGGCAACTGCTCTGCCCAGGACCGCAAAAACCTGCAGAGAGTTGTGGACATAGCCCGGCGCATCACGGACACCAACCTCCCTTCCTTGGACTCTGTCTTTACCTCTCGTTGTCTTGGTGTAGCAGCCAGCATAACCAAAGACCTCTCCCAGCCGGGACATTCTCTCTTCTCTCCTCTTCCATCGGGTAGAAGATACAGGAGCCTGAGGGCACGTACCACCAGACTTAAGGACAGCTTCTACCCCACGGTGATAAGACTTTTGAACGGTTCCCTTATACAATGAGATGGACTATGACCTCACGTTCGACCCTGTTGTGACCTTGCACCTTATTGCACTGCACTTTCTCTGTAGCTGTGACACCTTACTCTGTACTGTTACTATTTTTACCTGTACTAAATCAATGCACTTTGTACTAACTTAAGGTAACAACACTGTGTAATGAATTGACCTGTACGAACCGTTTGTCAGACAAGCTTTTCACTCTACCTCGGTACACGTGACAATAATAAACCAATACCAATACCAATACCAAACTGATAAGTAGAGAACGTTAATATCTCTGGTGAACGCATCCCGCACCACATAGGAATGCCAGCACTCTTTCTGTATCTTCGCTCTCCGAGAATTCCAGCCCCCGTTTTGCCTCCTGAACAATGGCGGTCGTCACTGCATTTTATCTGCGACATAGAAAATAGAACATAGAACAATACAGCACAGGGACTGGCCATTCGGCCCAGCGTGTCTTTGCCGAGCACGATGCCAAATTAAACTAAATCTCTTCTGCCTGCGCATGCTCCATACCATTCTATTCCCTGCATGTTCATACCCCAATCGAAAAGCCTCGTACTCCCCATCGGGCCTGCTTCCACTAATGCTCATGGCAGCCATATTCAGACACTTCTCTCTCTCTGAATATATATGGAGCTTGACCCGCACGTACTTAAAATCCTAAAAACCTTCGCTTTTCACCTCTGGTATTTGATATGCCTTTGCATGTTCTCTAGTATTCTACATTTCTATGCATGTCCTCTAGTATTACACATTTCTAAGCAACTTTCAGAAGGTGAACATCCAGCAGCTCGAGTCATTATTGTCAGATGGACAAAAACAGTAAATGATACGGCTGTGGAGACCATGAGGTCAACCTGAATTCTAACCAGAACTCGCTTCGGAGAGAGGCATGATCCAACATGGCAGACCCATGGCTGGCTCCGCTTACAGACAGGACGGAGAATGTCACTAGCAATGTCTTTGCGGTGTACCACAGGCAGAAAATCACACACTCTGTTCCGTGGTCGCAGACGTGATTTCCGACCTATCTGCTGCTGACTCGGAAAAAGACAAGGGTGCAATTAACTTGCTACAGTGGGAGGGAATTGGTGGAATGGAGGGAGTGGAAAGTGAAACGTCAGAAACTGTGGCACATATTGTTGACAAGAACCTAGTATCATAAGGTAAGACACCCTGGAAAATATCTGCAGGACGTGGAGGTAATTAAGAAGAGCTTGAAGGAAATGCACTATCCTCTTAATCCAGTGGACATCACAATGACCACAACATTGGACATCAGTGAAGCTGTATGAGCAGAGTGAGAGAACGAGAGAGAGAGAGACAGAGAGAGCAGTGCTGGAGGGGATTATTAGCACAGCAGAGCTCACAATTTTCGGCCGCTGTTGTGCTCACATTTACTCGTCCTTGTTGTTCCTCTCTCAGATCTCTCAACTACACGCAACCTCCCAGTTAGGCATTCACTCGACTTTAGTCATCTGTTGTTTTCATGTTAAATGTCCTATTTTTAACAGCGTTGAAATAACAGTATGTCCCCGTGGAGATCACAAAGGGTGTAAAAGTCCCGGTTAAGCATAGGGTCAACATTTTATTCGCAGAGATTGCCAGCAGCAGAAACGGGCCCATCACTTCACGTGGAGAATACTGAGCGTTTTTCATAAAGTGCAGGAAGTAGTGTACATGCTTATCGCCGTCATTGGCGTTCCTGGTAAGCGACGCAATATTTCCATAAATTTAATTTCAGATGTGTATTTACAAAGCGAAAAACTGAATGACCGGACGAAAATAAACAAATATCTTGACTTCGCCTTCAGAGAAGAGGGCAGGACTCCGGTGACATAGATGAGAAACTGCAAGAATTAATAACACCAACATTGATTTTAAGAAGTTAGGAGGGTTGGGAGAAATTAATTTGATTGAAAGAGGGTAAATCTCGAGTGGCTGGTAATCTGCATAGCAGAGTAGTGAACCAGATAGTGAAGGAAAACGTGGATGGACTATTACTGTGCTTCCAATATTCCATAAATTATAGAACTGTTCCAGCAGATTATTTGTGGCAAATGCAACGATCTGTACAGAAAACAAAGGCCGAGCGTAATCAGCCGATTTCAGGCCAGTTAACTGAATATCGACCTATGGAAAATGCTGGAATCTTCATGCAGATATTTGAACTGGACGCGTAGGGCGAAGTCTGAATGGAATTGTGAAAGGGAAATGGTGTTTGACGAACCCACTCGTGCTTTTGAGATATTAACTGGTAGAATAGATAGGCGGGTACAAGTGGGTGTGGTGAATTTAGAATTTCACAGGGCTTTGATAACGTCTCAACAACGACTTAAAGATCGGCAGCGTTGTGTGTTGCAAGGAAGATTGCCAAATGATACAACGATGTATGGATCATTTGCAGACATGGCAGAGAAGTGGAAGAAGGAGATTAATCCGGGCAAGTGTGATTTTGAGAATTTTAGGAGATGCAACATAAATTAAGAGTACACAATTAATGGCAGTATTGATGGACATAGGGCTCTTGGGATGCAGGTACATGGCTGTAGGGGTTGATACGGTGGTAAAGAAGGCGCATGGCATGTTTGCTTCCATTAGCCGAGTCATTGAGATCAAGGACCAAGGAGTTATGCTTCAGGTTTATAAAATTCTTGTTTGGACACGTTTAGAGTATTGCGTTCAGTTCCTGTCAGATCATTATAGGACGGATGTGGCGGCTTTGGGGAGGGTGCAGAGGGGTTTACCAGGATGCTGCCTGGTTTGGAGGACATGTGCAATGAGGAGTGGTTTGATAAACTGGGGCTGTTTCCTATCGTGTGGCGGAGGCTAAAGGGAGATTTGATAGAATTTTATAAAAATTATGCGAGGCACAGATAGAGTAGACTGCTGGTATCTTTTTTCCCAGGATTGGAATGACTTGTACTGTAGTGCATGTATTTTAGCTGAGAGGGGAAAGTAGAAAAGAGATGTACGAGGCAAGTTTGTTTTTGCACAGAGAGAGATGGAAACCTGGAATGCGTTGCCATGTGTGGTGGCAGAGGCAGATAGCATAGGAGCGTTCATGAGACACTTAGAAAGGCACATAAAAACATATAAAATGCAGATATATGATAAATATGCGGGAAAGAGGGATTAGATTGAATGAGAGTCTTTGGTTTAATTAGTTTGGCACAACGTCGTAGATGGAAGGGCCAGGCTTGTGTTCGACGTACTATGTTCTAAGAAGTGAGTTTGCGAAGTTAAAACAAGCGGGCGTGTGGGCATGAATTGAAAACTGGATGGCAGAAAACAGAAAAGAAGATCAAATGGGTTATTTTGGTGTGGTTGGTGACGGCGTATGAGCCGCAGCGATCAGTGTCTGTTCACGGTACGTATGAATAATTTGTCTGGGGAAATCCAATGAAACATGTCTCCATTTGTCGTTGAAAGGAAACGGTTGTGAAATCCGAAGTTATGAGGAGGTGTCTGTGACGGTTCAGGACGATTTATGCAACGTTAATGCGTGTATTCGGACTTTAAAGGTGCAGTATAATGAGGATAAATGTTACATTGTCCACTTCAGTTGGGAAAACTGAAAGACAGGGTATGATTAAATTTAAAGAGAGGTTGAAAAAATGTTGATGTATTAAGGGATCTATCTTCGCACTCCAGTGACTGAGGCAAACATTCAATTAAGTGAACTGGTGAAGAAGACAAATCGAATGTTGTTCTTCATTGCAAGATGTTTTGATTTGAGTAGTGAAGGAATGATCTCTTAGCAAAATTCCCTCCTTATTTTGCGGTAACGTACTAATCGATTTGTGTGCAGATATGAACTTCTTCTGAAAGAAGGAGATATATGCCATACACGTCTCAGTGTCTTTGACGTGGCGGGACCATAGCAAGAGCAGTAATTGTGTTGATCAGTCTGAATTCTCTGGAGATTAAAAGAATTATGAGGCTTTCTGTTGAAATGTGCAGCGTGCTGACAGCGCAGTATGCACGGACGTTGATGGTGGATGGGACTCGGGACGAGGAAATTCGGGTAAATTAAGGGCTGTTTTTGATCCTCTGAAATTCTCTTCCACAGAACTTTGTGGAGGCCGATTGCTGGATATACTTAATGCAATGGGTTTCCAGACATTGAGACATAAAGGCATCTGGAAAGAGAAAGAAAATACGACAGTGGGGGTGGAGGATCAGCCATGATCGTATTAAATAGCGGAACAGACCCCAAGGGTAGATTGCCTGTCCCTGCCACTGTTTTCCGTGGTATTTTGAGCTTTGTTTCGTTCATAATAATATTACAAGTCCGGCCCTACCAATTTGATTGAGTATCTTGAAGAAGAAACAAAGAAGTTTGAGGAGGGCAGGGTGGTAGAGGTTACCAATATGGACCTTAGCAGGGCATTTGACAAGGTCACTCACAGTAAGCGCTATGAAATGTTGACTCAGATACGGCGCAGAGTGAGCTAGCCAAAGGAATACAAACTTGGTTTGCTGGAAGAAGACAAGTTGTTATTGTGCAGGAGTGATATTCTGATTGGAGACCCGTCACCAGTGGTGCGCCATATGTATCGGTGCTGGACACACTGTTGCTTATCATGTATTTTAATGATTTGGATGACAATATTTTAACACTGTTAGTGAGATAGCGGATGACAACAACATTGGTCGTGAATTGGGCAGTGAGGAATGTTATCTAAAATTACAACAGAATCTACATGAATTGGCAAAGTGCTCCAAGGAACAGCGGATCACATTTAACTCCAGTGAGAAGTGCTGAATTTTGGGTAGTTAAACCAGGGCAGGACTTATACGGTAAATGGTGATGTCCTGGAGAGTATTTTAAAACAGAAAAACATAGGGGTACAAGAACAGTGTTCCATTTGGGCACACGGGTAGACAAGGTGGTGAAGAAGACGTTTGACACACTTGCCTTCACTCTTCAGGGAACTGAGTAGAGGAGTGGTAGCGTCACTTTGCAACTGTACAAGATCACACTTGGAGAATTGTGGGCAAGTGCTTGACTCGCAGCTGTTGGAAGGAAGTCATTAAATTGGAAAAGGTGCAGAAAAGATTCACGAAAATATTAGGCGGACTGGAAAACTTGAGCAAGAAGGAGAGGTTGGGTGAGCTGCGACTTCTTCCCTGATGCAAAGGGGGTTGAGGGCAGACGTTACACAGGTGTAAAAAATCATGAGAGTTGTAGATAAGGTAGATGTTGACAGTCTTTTTCAGGCTGTTGTGGGATCTAAAAGCCAGAGGGCATCATTTTAAGATGAAAGGGAAAGGATTTAAGAGGGTATAACGGGATTTGTTTTTACTCCAGTTGTGGTGGGGATGAAGAACGAGTTGCCAGAGGAAGCTGCAGTGCCGAGTATATTTACAATGTTTAAAATACATTTGGACAGGTGCATTCGTAGAAAAGGTTCAGAGTGATGTGGCCAAACGCAGGCAACTAGGACTCGCTCAGACAGCGACAGTGGTTGGCGTGGAGTTGTGCCGAAGGGCGTGTTTCCATGCTGTGCAACGCTGTGGCTCCATGACTCTGTCCGGGAGGTTATTGTTCAGGGAGCTTTCGCACATTTTCAACTTCTGATGAAGCCTTCAGGATTCGTTAGACAAAGATGATTACGGCAGAACTCAGTTACATGTGCAATTTCTTTGCCATTGCATTGTTTAAATGAGCAATCATCCGCACAACACGTTGTTAACGATCCTGCATTTGGTAACAACAACCTTCCTTCTCTGAAAGTAATTATTGAAGATTTTCCAGTCAACTTTTGTGTCCTTACAGGTTTATTCTTGAACCCAATCATCCACCCCTAGAATATTGTTTATCTATTAACTTATTGGAATTCCAAACGATCCACTATCCTCTTGTCTGTCGTTAATTTTCCATGAAATTTATATGTGCCTCCTCTTTGGTCAATGCTATCCCCGATTTCCTTCCCAAGGCACTGTTTCACCCTTTTCCCAGACAAGCGTTTACGCAAGCTAGAAATAAATATGTCCTGATTCAAGTATCCATTCTTTAAGAATGATCCATTGATCAACCACTTTCAACGAATCTATAGTAAACTTCCTTCCTTCCTTCCTTCCTTCCTTCCTTCCTTCCTTCCTTCCTTCCTTCCTTCCTTCCTTCCTTCCTTCCTTCCTTCCTTCCTTCCTTCCTTCCTTCCTTCCTTCCTTCCTTCCTTCCTTCTTTCCTTCTTTCCTCCCTTCTTTCCTTCCTTCTTTCCTGCCTTCCTCCATTCCTTGCTTCTTGCTTCCTCCCTCCCTTCCTTCCTTCCTTCTTCCCTTGTTCGGATTCAGGAAACTTTAATTGCAGTATTTCACGGCCGTCTTAATGAAGAATTCTTTCACGACATTGTCGCTCTTCACTGAAGATCACGCGCGACAAAATAGTTATATATCCCTTTCCATTGCATACTATTCAGCATCGGGTAGCTTGGTATTATGCAATGAGAAAGTCAGTTCTCCCCTGTATTGGTTAAAAAAAGTCATCACATACAAACACCTGTTATGGACTCAGTGAATGTCCCTTTAGGATAGAGATAGTTGTGTGTGTGTGTGTGTGTGTGTGTGTGTGTGTGTGTGTGTGTGTGTGTGTGTGTGTGTGTGTGTGTGTGTGTGTGTGTGTGTGTGTGTGTGTGTGTGTGTGTGGCGTGCTTACTTCAATAGAAGATAAAGGACGTAATGACGTTGTTGAAGGAGTCAGTCGAAGTCGAAGGGAGAGAGAAAGAGAACAGGGAGAGAGACACCAGCCTGCTAGTTTTCTCTATCGATGGATGAGAAACAATAACTGTGTCTGCCACTGAAATCCATGTATGGAAATCGGAAGTAATCCGGTGGAGTTCACTTTGTTGCTGACCTGGAAGGAAACAGGTACTTGTGTGGACGACCACGATTCGGATGCTTTTCGGGGTGAGGAAGTCACTACCGAGTAAACACTGAGGTGTTGTTTAGGTTCCATCGTGGAACATTTGGATTTCGTAATTACTCTCTCTATGTTCTCTACATCTACGTCTTATGTTCAGTCAACGGTGGTTGTTGAAGAAGCCTTTGCTCATGTTTCACCTTATGGCTTGCGGAACTGAACTTTAGGAACCATTCCTGGACTTGGAGTTTGGGACTTTCCACACACACAAGAAGAGTTTAGTTTTGGGGTTAATGTTCAAGTTTTAACATATTTGAATTCTAACATACTAACATGTTTACTTCTATTTTTAGTATTATCATAAGTCGTGATTAATAAAATAGTTTTTAACACTGAATCATGACTCAGTGTGTTTCTTTTGTTGCTGGTTCGTAACACACCAAGAATTATTTCTCGGCAGTAGTATTTCCAGTTTAGTTTAGCAAATGATACCAACTGAACTCTCGTTCCATGCATCTCTCGATCCTTGTTAATCTGAGGGTCTCCAGGCAAACCAGGCTAAATCTTCTACCTCTTTAAGTTTCTAAGCACCATGCATGCTGATTCTATTGTATTTCCTCCCAGATTATGTCGTTATCCATCACCGCATTGATTTCCCCTACACCAACAACGTCCCACCGTCCCATATACCATTTTGGATTTATTTTCCAAAGTATTCAATCCTTTAAATATTAGCCATTGGCTGACCATGGTCAACACATGAAGTCAAGTCTACGTAACTTTCATAAGCTTTTCACCCCTAAAACGGTCAAAGATTTTGTTCTTAAAATTAAGGACACTATTTTCTCAGTTCCACGGCTTCACTCGCCGGCATCATGTTGATTTTTTTCTCTCTCACTTACTGCTTTCAGTTCCCATTCTTGGCCATTGTACAGGCATGCACCCGGAAAAGCAAGAATAAAAATAAATATTTATTTCTATTTGTGCTCTTATTTTTTCTCTCTTATTATGAAAGTTAAAAGCATTAATATAGAATGCTGACATTGTTCAGGACATTTTTTTTAATCTCTTCTCTGGCCTTGCTCTTATCGCCCTTGAGTCCTCTACATTCCGATTTTGCATTATTTTTGGTGGTCATCTCTCTTCCTGTCTTCCCTTCCATCGTCTTCCTGCACATCTTCCCCTGCCAATGCCATTCTTGTTCAGCAATCCTCAGTGTCTGTCCCCTTCCCTTTCTCCAGCGAATTTAGTGGCGATCCTGATCCTGTCCAGGGGAAAGTGCGGCCTCTCCACCTGCACCACTCGCTACCTGGTGGCCATGGCAATGGCTGATCTACTGGTCGTTATCAATGAGATAATTTTGAGCGGGATCATAGGGCAATATTTCTCATGGAGTTTAGAATCATAGAACACTGCAGCACAGAAACAGGCCATTCGGCCCATCTACTATGTGTCGAAACGTTATCCCGCTAGTCCCATTTACCTGCACCCAGTCCATAACCCTCCAGACCACTCCCGTCCAATATCTATCCAATTTATTCTTAAAACTCAAGAGTGAGCCCGATTTACTACATCAGATGGCAGCCCGTTCCATACTCCCACCACTCTTTGAGTGAAGAAGTTCCCCCTATGTTCCCCCTAAACCTTTCCCTTTTTACCCTAAAGCCATGTCCTCTCGTACTTATTTCTTGAATATGTTCCAGTTATGTCGGGAAATCGGTTCACTCACTTACTTAACCACCGACTGCTCCGTCTGGTTCACCGTCTCTTTCACCTTTGATCGATTTGTCGCCATTTGTTGTCAAAATTTGAAAACAAAATATTGTACGGGGAAAATTGCGGCTGCAGTTCCAGCAACTACTGGCGTTCTACTTTTTCTCAAAAACATACCTATGTACTTCACATATGAACCTGGGCGGATCATCGGCAATGTCCCCTGGTTCTGCGATCTGAAGCTAAGTATTTTCATTGAACCCCTGTGGGCGGGGTGTGATTTGTTCGATACGGTTTTAACTCCTTTGATCCCACTCGCTGTCATTCTTTTCCTCAATGCACTGAC
Organism: Pristis pectinata; assembly: GCF_009764475.1. NCBI lineage: Eukaryota > Metazoa > Chordata > Chondrichthyes > Rhinopristiformes > Pristidae > Pristis > Pristis pectinata. The sequence continues at coordinate 781,559 of NC_067428.1, forward strand.
TTTCAGACACACTGTCGGGGCCAGTCGGGTCCGTAAGGGGCTGAGGGGTCAGAGCAAGGGGAAAGAACCGCAGTGACCCGGAGATTGAGAGCAGGAGGAGGTCTGCGTTTTCACTCTTCACCGTCTCCTTAATCTCCTCCTGTGGCTGACGCTGGTTGCTCAATTCATACATATTCGGATCTTCAGAGGGGCTAGCTATGGAGGCCTCGCTCATGCAGTTGGACATTTGCGTTTTCTCAACTGCTGCACGAACACATTTATTTACGCGGTGACTCAGTGCAAGTTCAGGGAACAGATGAAGAGCGCGGTGAAATATCCGGTCAACTCAATGCCCGGCTCATTAATAAAGCCGCCCGTTGAATTCAGTCCAGAGCTTCCCGCATTGCCGCCAGTCTGAACTCCACCTTCGCATTCACCACCACATGTCACAGAGCGGTGCCGGGATGAGTATCCAACTGAGGTCCAACTCCTGGATTTGAAACCAATCGCAGCGGTTGTTGCAGCCAGTCCCCGGGTATGGTGACATTTTTTCATCCAATCCCGAGGGTAGATTAGACCCCACCCACAATTCCCGTCTGCGATGACCCCCTACCCACAATCTCGGGAGTCGCGGACGCTCCATTCACAATCCCGAGGGGAACACTCAATTTCTGGGGAGAGATCTCCCCTCCACCCACAATCCCCTCTACATTCTAAGTCAGGCACAAAATAATGAGATTCTTCTCAGAAGGTCCATTGATTTTCCCGACTGAGAAATGCCGGCTTATCACCCGATTTACCTGTTACTCATTGTGTCTCAGATCGTGTCTGAAATAGCAGTCACAGAAATATAAATGAAACAATTTTACTATAAAATGTCACTAATTTCTGAATCGTACATATCATGCAGTAGAAGTTCACCCATCTTAGCTTTGCAAGCAATGTTCAGAAACTTAGCAATGCATGACTTGGGCACGTTCTTGAATGCGAACGCAGGCACTTCCACGCGTTCGCGCATCTGTGCGCGCGCGCGCGTGTGTGTGTGTGTCTGTGTGTCTGTGTGTGAGCGACCGAACAAAAGATGACGTGGAATGTGTGCAACTGACACTTCTTTCCGTTCGCTCCCTCATCCTCATTTCTTTGTTCTTCCTTTTTATTTATTTCTTCTACTTTACACTTCCTCAGCCATCTGTCTCTCTCTCTCTCTATCTGTCTATCTATCTATTTATCTCTCTCCCTCTGCCTCTCTCTTTCATCCATCACGGTCTACAACAGCCCTCTTTTTATAACCCTGCACTTAATTTCTACTCAGCTATCTTTCACCAGGATCACCGCGTACCCAACACTTCCTGTTTCTCTGCTCTTCCATGATTCGCACTCTTCCATCAGGCCGCATCACCCCCGTCTAATTGCACCAACACTCCTTCCCTTTGATCTCTGGATCCTACCGTTATTCTTCTCTACTCACGCTCCTGCTTTCTCTCTTTCTCCCTCTCTCTATCTCTCCCTCTCTGCTCTCGTTGCCCTTCCGCCAGTACCCTACTTTTCCGGTTTCGTGAGAATCCCTTGCATGACACCACACGACTGTCTGTCAGGAGTAACTTTGGAATGCTCCCCGCTGGCCACAACCCTGCTGCACAAATATGTGAAGATGAAGAGAAACGCAGGGGAAGTGAGTCTGAAACAAAGTGGCAGCCGGCGGTGCGGGTGAACCTGCAAGGGTATCAATGACATAAATATTGTTCAAGTTGGGGAAGTTGTTTTCCTTCCAATCCTTGCAGACAGATTTCCAGTCCTCTTAGTTCCTTCACAAGAAGATACGTTGTTGATCCGCCAAGACCGTGTACTCATTGATGAGCACCAGACAAATAAGCCACGCACAGCACAAGGACAAACGTATCAATGTGCAGCAGGATTGTGTCAAAGAAGGGGAAAGAGCCGGAGGAATCGTCGCTGCATACTTCCGCATGCAACCTCAACTCGTCCATTGGGCAAGGAATTCGGGGTTCAATTTTCACTTTCGCAAATAATGTTTACTTTCGCCTCGCATATCTTACGCTCTGCATCACTTACTTTTACAATTGTTACTTCGATCACAGAGGAGGGTGTCACATTTACGCAGACGTGGTCCTGTAACAATGACGGCTGGTCGTTATCAATGCTTGCAGATCCCTGAATCCAGGGGACATGTGCACTTCAGAATATCTGTGAGGAATCTCCTCATCAAGCAGAAGATTTGTTACACCTGAAACAGGCCAGGGTTGTGGCGTCACCCTTGATTCTGCAGGCTATGGGGACACCAATCGATAACGGTATCGGAATTCACCGTGAGAAAATGGATGAAATGCTCACACTCACACACCTGCAGTACAAATATAATCAACACCAGTACAACAATAGACTCGGTTTTATCCAGGATTAAATGGCAGTGTCGTTGGATTATCTGGGCGAGCGTAAAACAGAGGCGGTGTCCAGCTGGGCTCTGAGGTTGAAGATGAATAGCAGAAAGTGCCAGAGAGTGAATCACTCTGTGTGTGTGTGTGTGTGTGTGTGTGTGTGTGTGTGTGTGTGTGTGTGTGTGTGTGTGTGTGAGAGAGAGAGAGAGAGAGAGAGAGAGAGACAGAGAGAGAGAGAGAGACAGAGAGAGAGACAGAGACAGAGACAGAGAGAGATAAAGAAAGAAGAGCAAGAAGAGAGACAGACACACACAGAGGAGAGGATGAGAAGGAGGGAAGGTGAAAGACAGAGAGAAAAGGAGGGATTACAGATGCAGGCAGTGAGGTTCGGATGACAGATGTGGTCTTTTGCTATGGCTTGTTGAGTGCAGGTTTTCTTCCTTTCCTTCTTTACTTCCTTCCATCCTTCCTTCTTTCCCATCCTTCCTTCCCTTCCTTCCTTTCTTCCTTCCTTCATTCCATCCTTCCTTCCTTCCCATCTTTCCTTCCTTCCTACCTTCCTTCCTTTTGCACAGACACAGACAGACAGACAGTCAGACACACACACACACACACACACAAACACACACACACACACACACACTACACACACACACACACACGGGCTATCGGAATTCAATTGTATTTTGTCTTTTATCTCACCAGCTAACCATTTCTCAGAGGTACTTCATTTCCCCTCCTTCCAAAAACTACATTTCATGGTAAGTTCGATATTCGCGCGTTGATCAATTCTTCCTCATTCTTGTTTATTTCCTACAGATTGTACTACTCCATAATGGAGTGAGAGATACCACTTGCCTGAGAAGCATCACCCTTTGAATTTTCGAATTAGTTCTCTGTTGTTTTTGTCCCTTAATCGGTATTCTGGCTCTGCTTGATTCAAATATTGCATCTGTTTTGTCCCAGGTTACGTGTCTGCTTCCAACGGAATACCTGCATCGCACCGACCATATTACTGCATAGTCTTTCAACGCTTGGGATTTTTAAATATATTAGAAGAAACAAAACACAGGAGCAACAAGCAGTCTGCTGGAGGAAGTCAGCAGGTCGAGAAGCAACTCATATTCCTGATCCTAATGTTGGGTTTCAACTGGAAGCACCGACAATTCGTTTACTCCCGCCGAAACTTCTCGACCCGCTACTCCTCAAGTAGATGGTTTGTTGCACAATAAACCAGCATCTGCAGTCTCTTGTGTCTCCAAACGAAAAATAGGCAATTGCTCGAAATAGAGTGGATAAGGGAATATATGTAGAACAAACAGGGGGTAGAACAGTGGCGCAGCCTGAGGGGCTGTGGACCCAACGCTCCACGGACCTGCGTTGAGACCTGATCTCCAGTGCTGTCTGATCGGAATTTACGCTTCTTTTTCCCTTAAGACCTCGTTGGTTTCTTCTGAACGCAATGGTTTTCTTCCACATCCAAAAGACGTGCGGGTTGGTCAGCTAATTGACCGCTGGAAATTGCCGCTGATGTTAATGTGACTGGGAGAATTTTGGGGTACTTGATTGCAATATGGGAATATTGAACATTGTTACTGCAGGATAAGTGCATGGGGAGGCTCGGTGTTCAGTGCACTCAATACACTTGACCCGTTCCTGTGCTGAATGACACTGTGACAAGATCGAAGTTCCAGTTATCAGAGTCTTCGCTTTTCAGTATTTCCAGCAGTTTTGGTCTTTATTTATTTTTTATGGCATTCATACGTTTTTTTTTGTTTCAGTTTGAAACATATCCATGTTTTGTTTTTACAGGTGAACCAAAGAATCCATCCTATCCGGATGCATTACAGCTTGGCATGACTGCCCTGCCGCAAGAAATTGCAGAGTTGTGAACACAACTCGGTCCATCAAGGAAACCAGTCCCCGTTCTATTGATTGTGTCTGCACTTCCCGCTGCCTCAGTAAAGCAGTTAATAGATTCAAAGACCCCTTCGCACCCCGTTTCTTCTTTCTTCTTCGCCTTCCCATCCGGTAGAATATACAAAATCTTGAAAACATGTCCCACCGAGCTCAAGAAGAGTTCCTGTACCGCTCTTGTGAGACTCCTGAACGGATCGCTATTCAGTGTTTCCAGCATTTTTGTTTTTTTAGTTAAGATTTAGAACATCTGTACATTAAAAAAAACAGTTTGAAACATAATCCTGCGTCGGCGTGTATTTTTATTTGCAGTGGTTCGTTTTCTCTTGCCAATTTATAATAAATTTACTTCACGGCTATTCGCAATTTTAATGAGTTTATGTCGGATATGCAGCACGTAATAATCTTCACATCTCTGTTCAACTGCAGAAGTAACACTGAAGGCAAAGCCACAACCGAAAGATGTTTAAATAGGTCAACATATTCAAAATAAGTTAATCGGTTCTTCAGCTTCTTTTACCTTGGTGACTGTGAATCAGCACTTCTGAGTGGGTGACCAATGCGTCTGAATCCAAATGGAAGTAAGGAATTTTCTCTCTCTTTGGATTAGAACATGCTCCTCATGTCGTCCCTTTGGTCTGGATGTAAGTATTCCCAGCACCTCTGACTGGTGGCGTCAGTGATCCTGTTCCGTGGATTGATGAGCTGATCACAGTGTGAACGGGTTGAGACGAGTCTCCAGGTCCACTGGATGGCTGAGAAGCATCGTTTCCAAATTTTCCTGCTATTTCTTCCACATGCAGTAGCGACAGAAAACACCAGTCGATCGCCGTAGGTCATATTATCCGACCTATGTTCACACCAAAGCATGAATCCGTTCTGTTTGCGGAGGATGGGTAGTAACATCGGTGGGCATTGCAGCCGCTTGGCCCTAATGCTCAACCTCTATGGTTAAGATCAGCATGCAACGCTGCCTTGAGGGACACAGAGTGGTCGGAATGTCCAACTGCTCTCAGGGAATCAGCGCAGTTGTCTGTGTCACCACATAGTTCGAAAGTAAACCCGGTGTCCATGAAATAGCCAGGTTTGCGGAGACCCAGCCTCTGCAATCTTTCTTCAGAGATAAACCATTGCATCACAGGAAGAATCCTGAAGAATCTCCTCTCCACCTTCCCCTGCGTTATCAGGTCCTTCCTCCACCTGGTGACCAAAATTGCACGCAGTATTCCGCCTGAGTTCTGACCAGTTGGAGGTTAACATCCATAGTTTTGGATCCAATGCCCTGACTAATGCAACATCCCTTCCTAACTAGATGATCTATCTGCGTTGTAACCTTCCAGGATCTGTGGACTTATATTCTCCCTATTTCTGAATACTCTGAGGATCCTATCATTGATGGTGGATGCCTTAACCTCACTGGCACTCCAGAATATAAATTAAACACAACCTTCTATTATTAACCCATTTCACCAACGCGTCGAAATCTCTCTGCATCCCTAGACTGCTTTCCACACTACCAAAAACTCCGCCAATCTTGTCATCCGCAGACTTATTGATCTTGCCTCCCATATCGCCAACCGACATTGACATGCATTATGCTGATGTCGACCATTCCTTCGCGAACAATGCGATGACACCTCTTCCAGCAACACGTCTCTCTCGCCTGAAAATGATTCACTGAATTACAAGAACTGCCTGTCTTTCAATAATGACTCCAAGATGGCAATAATGTCGTCGTTGCATATTATTGCCCTTCGCCCAAACCCTCTCCTGAACATACCTATCAATGCTATTAGTACTCAGAAAGCCTTTGACCCCTTCCCTGTGTCAGGTTCTTTCTGCTGACGCTCTTCTGAAATATGCCTGAGGGTGTTCCGCACGAAAACTAATGAATAAACAAAAAACAGCTGTTGATCCTGCATAGATAGATGAAATAAGACGTTCTTCTCATCACTGTGCACAGCGCACGCTTTCACTGTGTGGAAAATCAATCATTCAGGCAAAGTAATCAGGATATCCTCATACTGGAGGCACGTCACAGTCGAGAAGGAAATGTTTCAGTGTCTTAAGCAGTGATCCAATAGATTGGTTTCAGGCCTTAAAATAAATACAGATTGCTCCATTTCGAAATCTGGATTTGACAATACAGGGGAGGAGTTTCAGACCAGTGAGGAAGGTGGGATTAGACCATACGGCATGGAAGATCAGACTATTCACTAAACTTTCGAATTAGACAATGCCCACGATCAGATCACCATAAAGCACAATCAGAACAGACAATACTTGAGTGGTGGATCATGCGCAATGCAAAAGTGGAACGGACGACAGTTTAGGAAAATGTGGTCATTTTCGCGGAGTGCAGACTTCCTCGATGAATGACAGTAGAATCAGAACATACAACAGAGCATAATCGAACAGAAGGAAATTGATCCTGACCAGTCATGAGACAGGGAGCAGGCCTCAGGCATTGAGTGGGATCAAGTCATTCAGGAAAGTGTGAGATGACCACATAGGAGAGGTGGATCAGAGTGGCCATCACGGATTGAGAAATCATACAGAGAGTGGATTGGGACATCCAGATTTGACAATATTACCTCTGGAAAGAGGATGAGAAACGCAATATTGTCGATTGTATGAGTTTTAAAGTGGATCGGAGAAAAGAAGATTTCGTTTACATACAGAGGCGTTGATTTTTAAAACTCACTTCCAGAGTAAATAGTGGAATCAGGTGCAGTCAGGAAGCATAAGGAGAATTTCGACAAGCATTGGAATCGGAAAGGCAGAGAGTAATTGTGGGCAAATGGAATTACTCTATATGGACAAACCCATTCTTTCCTCGATAAGAGACTGGTAAAGACCATGGAGAAGAGTAGCATCATACCGTAAAATGATTGGGGTTAAATTATACAGCTGACACCATAAAGGAGAAAGGGTTTGACCTTACATATGGTCGAATAGAACAATGAAGGACAATCTGATCGACCGTACAAGTTGGAGGGAAGCCGGATTAAAATTAACATCAGGGTGGGATGAGACAATATTTTTAATAAACAATGGACTGCACAGATCATAAACGTAGTGTGTTATCAATCTTTTACAAGACTTGATCATACAGAACAACATGGTCATACAATAGATTGGGATCTGACCATGATTAAGAACGGCGTTCAATTGCAAATGAAAACCGTGTCATTTCACATGGGAACGTTGGGGTCAGAATCGCAATTAAAATAGATCAGATCGCACCAGAGAACGAGAGCAGACCATGGCGTGTTATGAAATCAGATTATGCAAGAGAGTAGCATCATGGTAAAAACTTGACGTGATATCAGACAGGATGCAGGATTATAAAATGAGATACAGTGGGAAGAGGCTGGGTAGAATGCAGGGCAGATCTTATACGGAGAGTAGTATCTGAGAGGTGAGAAGGAATGGATAAAACAGTTTTCTGAGATCAGACCAACCGGAGGGCGAGGTCATACCATGTCAGAGAGTGAGATGAGATCAAACAAGAGAAGGGGATTAGAACATGCTGTACCGCCATATGAAAGTGAGTTCACACCATTCGGGAGAAACCCACCAGACCACACCTAAGAGCGAGATCAGACCCATGCAATTGAGCCGGCCAATGTCAATCTGGAGAAGCGGAGCAGACGCATACAGGAAAGTGAGAACAGGACACAGAGGAGAGTGGAAGGAGACGATGTACAGGTGTGGGATCAGGAAATGTAGAAGAGTGAATTCAAATCATACAGAAGTGGTGTAAAACCTTTCAGCAAACTGGCATAGACCACACAAACGAGTTTGTTCAGAGGTATAATAAAATAAAGTCAGACCATCATGCATAAGACCATAAGAGCACAAGATATAGGGGCCGAATTAGGCCATTCGGCCCGTTGAGTCTGCTCCGCCATTTAGTGATGGCTGATTTTAGCCCTATTTTTCTGCCTTCCCCTGTAACCCTCACCCTCTTTATCAACCAATAACCTGTCAAGCTCTGTTTTAAATACGCTCAATATCTTGGTCTCCACAGTCCTCTGTGACAAAGAATTCCACAGATTCACATCCTGTGTCTGAAGAAATTCCTCCTCATTTCATTTCCAAAGGGACATCCCTTTATTCTGACTGAGGCCGTGTCCTTGGATCCCAGATTTTTCTATTAATGGAAAACATTCTCACCACGTCAACTCCATGTGGCCGTTCAGTATTCAGTAGGTTTCATTGTGAACCCCCGATCATGCGTAACAAATCGGAATACCCAGGAGAGACGCACGTACCATAGAGCTCAAAATAATCGGGGCTCCCACCCATTCTACCATGGAGCCTAAAGGAGATTCTGAGATGACTTAGAGGATCAGGGGACAACCCACACAGGACGGTTGGAGCAGACCGCTCAGGACGGTGGGATCAGACTGTAAATAAGGATGGGATCAGAACATTCATTTGAGTGGGATCAGACCACAGAGTAGAATGATAGAAACCCATACCTCAGGCTAGGATAATGCCACATAGGACGCTGGCCATACTGGATGGTGGCATCTAACCACACAAAAGAGTGGGATCAGACCAGATTGGAGGGCGGTATCTGACCGTGTGGTAATGATGGATCAGACTATCCAAGTTTGACGAATCAGACCTCTGACAATAGTGGAATCAGATTCTACAGGAGAGGCGGACCACACCACAGAGAGGAAACAGATCAGACTACACAATATAGCCACAACAATCTATTTCGGATCAAATATTACAGTACTGTGGAATTATACCATGCATTAACGCCCGAGGACATCATACCAGTGCGGGTAACGGTCCATGGACGTCAGGCGCGTCAGACATTACATTAGACTTCGAAAATATAATCATAAAGATTGGCACCAGATCGTGAGGAAGAGTCAGATCACAACATTATCGTCTGCATCAGACGATAGAATAGAATATCATCACACCAGACGGCAAAGTGGGATTAGTCGGTGCAATATTGCATGGATAGTCTGTCCATGCAGAAGAGTGGGATTGGACCATACGGGAGGATCATATCGACAATAGGAAAAGTGGACTCAGATCAAACATGAAATACGGATCAGGCAATGCAACGTTGTAGCATCAGACAATGCGGGAGATGATGAGACCATTCAAGAAAAATGGGATCAGAACTCAGAAGTGAGAGGGTTCAGACTGATCAAGCTGCAGAGGAGAATGGTATAGAGACGTGGTAGACTGAGATGGAACAATTGATGTAATCCGCATTAGACCAGAGGGCGCTGTGATGACGTTACAGAAGAGTAGGATTGGGGCCGAAGGCTGATTTGGACAATCAATTCAGGTGAATTTGACGTAAGCTTGCAGCGGATTGGAGTCAGTGGACGCAGAAGTGTTATGAATTTCCAGGCTTTGGAGTTTCTCAGTTAAATATTTAAAATAAACAATGTGTCCCAGCAGAAACTTCACACGGCTGACGTCATCTGGTTATTCACCTCTTCTTTACAACATTTTTATTAAATCCACGAAAAAATACAGAGTACAGGCATCAAAAAGAGGAAAAATACTGCTAAATACATTGTGTTAAATCATACTTAAAATCATAATACTCTAAATTAATAATCACATGTGATAGTTAATAAAGAAAATAATAGAATATTTTATTTAAAAAGAAATCTATACCCACTACCAAAAACCGAAGCTGTTTGATAAAAACAAACAAGGAAAAACCTTTGAAACATAGCAGTGTCAGCCAATGTCTGTATTTCAGTAATCAAATCAAAGGTTTTGAAAATAATTCTTAAAAGGTCCCGACAGGGTTTGAAAATCTAATTTAGGTTCAATAATTGAACAACGGATATTCTCTAGATTCAGGTATGACATAACATCCCATAAACATTGAGCTTCATTAGGCGGAGTAACTTCCTCCATTTCAGCAACACAGCCCTCCTGGCTATAAGAGAAATAGAAGCCGGAATGTATAGATCAGAAGCCTTGAAAGTTATGTCTGTTCCTCCAACAATCCCAAATAATGCAGTCGAAGGATTAAGTTTAAAATGCGTTTTAAAACGCACAGAAAAAGTTTGAAACACCCCTGTCCAATATTTTTTAAGACTCTGACACGTCCAGAACATGTGAATTTAAGAAGCATCTTCATGATTGCATTTGTCATAGTAAGGAGATATATCGGAACAAAAACGGGATAGTTTGACTTTAGACAAGTGAGCTCTGTGGTCCACTTTAAACTGAAGGAGAGAATGATGGGTGCATAATGACGAAGTATTAACCTATTTAAAAATTTCATTCCAAGTTTCCTCAGAAATTAACATCTGCAAATCTTGTTCTCAAGCGTTTTTAGTTTTATCTAATGGAACCTTACTCATTCTTAATTACCTATCATAAATATTAGATATAGAGCCACCGTGAAATGGCTTCAAATTAAAAATTACATCTGATATTTTTTTTTATCAGGACATAGGAAAAGAATGTAATTGAGATGGAAAGAATTCTCTAAATTGTAAATATCGGAAATAAATGAGTTTTTGTTAAGTTATACTTGGTAGACAATTGTTCAAACGAAGAAAGGTTTCCTCCAACAAACAGATCCTGAAAATAAGTAATACCCGATTTGTCCCACTCTCTAAAAACTACATCAGTCATAGAAGGTTTAAGGAAATAATTAGAAAAATTGGGTTTGGACAAAGAAAAACGCAATAAACCAAAATATTTTCTAAATTGTAACCAAATCCTCAAAGCGTGTTTAACTACTAAATTATCAGTTAGATTATTTAATGATAAAGGAAGTGAAGAACCAAACGGAGAAATAATAGAAATATTTTAACAGAGTTAGCTTCCGAAGAAACCCACAATGGACAAGCCTCTTGATTAACGTAATGTCACCAAAATGTAAGATTTCGTATATTGACTGCCCAGTAATAAAACCTAAAATTAGGTAAGGCTAAACTTCCGTTCTTTTTAACCTTCTGAAGGTGAACTTTATTTAATCAAGGATGTTTGTTATTTCATATGTAAGAAGATATAATTGAATCAAGAGAGTCAAAGAAAGACTTAGGAATAAAAAGAGGTAAAGCCTGAAATAGATACATATATATAGGTAAAATATTCATTTTAATAGTATTAATTCGGCCAGTCAATGACATAGAGAGGGGTGACCAACTTTATCAAGACCTCTTCACATAATACAGTAAAGTGAGAAAAATTTCTTTCAAATAAATGTTTATAGTTTTCAGTAATTGATACCCCAGATAGGTAAAATGATTTCTCATAATTTGAAAAGGAATGTTAATATCAAGAGATACCAGGTTATTCAAAGAAAAATTTCGTTCCTGTGTAAGTTCGATTTGTATCCTGAAAACTGACTAAAACAAGAAAGTAATGAAAGCATAGGAGGTAATGAGGCTTCAACACTAGATATAAGAATTACTAAATCATCAGCATATAACGAAACTTTATGGTTAATACCTCTTCTGGAGATATCAACGATATCTCTAGATTCTCGGAGAGAAATAACCAAAGGTTCTAAGGCCAAATCAAAGAGAAACGGGCTCAAAGGCATCCCTGTATGGTTCCACGTTGAAGTTTAAAAGATTTTTAATTTTGAAAGTTTGTAAGAACTCGAGCAGAAGGGGATAAATAAAGTAATTTAATCCATTGAATAAAATCGGGCCCAAAGTTAAATTTCTCGAAAGTATTAAATAAGTAATTCCATTCAATCAGATCAAAGGTCTTCTCAGCATCTAGAAATATCACACATTCCGGTATTTCCTTAGATGGGGAAATTGATTAATATTCAATAAACGAAGGATATTAAAATGAGAGTATCGATTTTTAATAAAACCAGTCTGATCATCGGATATAATTGAAGGTAAATGTTTTCCAATCTACGAGCCAGGAAGTTAGATAAAATTTTAACATCACTTTAAGTAACGAAATTGGTCTGTACGAAGCACATTCCGTTGGGTTCTTATTTTTCTTAAGAATGAGTGAAATAGAGGCTTCATGAAAAGATTGTGTAATCTACAAAATTTAAAAGAATCCGAAAAAACGGCATATTTATGAGGTATGAGGAAAAAGGAAAAAGCCTTATTAAATTCTCCAGGAAATCCATCAGGACCCGGAGTCTTTCCAGAATGTAAAGGTCCTACAACATCGGTGATTTCCTCATATGTAATAGATAGATCCAACTGTTTTCGGTTATCAGTAGAAAGTACAGGAACGTTTAATAGGTCAAAGAAATTATTCATTACAGTATCATCTTTAGGAAAATGAGAACTATAAAGTTTAAAATAGAATTCTCTAAAAGTATCATTTATTTCTAAAAGATCAGTTGTCCTCTCACCATTGGCTTTACAAATTTCTTTAATTTGCCGTCTAGCTCTGGAGATTTTTAATTGGTTAGCCAGTAATCTACCTTTTTTATCTCCATGAATATAAAATTGATTTTTATCTTTTCAAAGTTGATTCAATTGGATATGTTAAAAGAAGATCATATTTAGTTTTAATTTCAACTCGCCTTTTATATAAAGCCGGATCTGGATCCAAAGCGTATTTCTTATCTAATAGTTTCAGCTGATTAACTGGATCGGCTCTCTCTCGGTTAGATATTTTCCCCCTAATGATTGCCGTATAAGTTATAATTTGTCCTCTCATAAAGGCTTTAAAAGCATCACATACGATAAGACTAGAAATCTCTTCCGATGTATTCTCTTTAAAGAAAAGAGTAATCTGTTTCTCCATAAATTTTAAAAAGTCTTTTATCAGCTGGCAAAGTTAGGTTAAAACGCCAAAATCTGTTTGTCTGAGGGAGTCCAGGCAGAATTAAAGATAGAAAACTGGAGATTGATCTGAAAGAGCAATCTCTTTTAGTCACAGGAGCGACCTGATACAATCATTTAATTGTCAATAAAAAATAATCAATCCTGGAATATGTATGGTGAACATGAGAGAAAAAGATAATATTCCTTATCTTCTGGATGTAGAAAGCGACAGGCGTCAAAGACACCAGTTTTCATTAAAAACGATCGAATAAATAATGCCGATTTATTAGGAGCTGATAATTTAGTAGATGACTTATCTAGTTTTGGATCTAACCAGCAATTAAAGTCTCCTCTTAACTCCAAAGAGTAAAAATTCAAATCTGGTAGAAGTGAAAAAATCGTTCAAAAAATCCTGGGTCACCGTATTTGGAGCATAAATATGAGCCAATACCATTGGTCTATTACTTGTTTCCCCTGATACTATGAGAAAACGACCATTAGTATCAGTTATTACCTTATGTTTATGAAATTAATGTCTTATCTATAAAAATTGAACACCCTCCCCGGATTTCGCTTCAAAAGAAGAATGAAATTGGAGCCCATTCCATCGATTAAAAGATGTAAAATATCACAGTTCCTAATATGAGTTTCTTGTAAAAAGATAACAGAGGCTTTGAGGTTTTTTTAAATATAGGCAAAAGTCTTATTTCGCTTCACAGGAAGATTAATAAATTATTAACTCGATCCTTTATAATATTGTTTAAATGTAGGTAAAAAGAGAGTAATGAACAAACCATATTAGAAAGTACAATCAAAAATGTACTCCAGCGGAGTTCCAGAGAAGGTAACCAAAGAACAGCCTAGGCTGACAGCCCAAAACAGCTTCCGAGGGAGAAAACCATCCCTTCCCCCACCACCCAAAGACAGCAAGCCAGCAAGGAGACAGCTGGCACCTACCTAAAGACAGATTAACCCAAACTATCTCTTCGCAATAACTTTGAAGGTTAATAAAATTCCAACCCAGTCATAACAAAGTTAAAAAAACACGGTTCCAAATGTAAAAACAAGGTGTCTTTATTTCAAAATGTATTTGAAAAACCGATCCAAAAAAAAGATCGAAAAAAATCAAGAAACAGAAGCATCCGAAGTATTAGTAAGTGTTTACCCAAAAAAAATAAAAAAGCAGAAAATGTTCAGAGAGAGGAGTATAAAATTATTCAGTGGGAGTTTCCAGAAAAAGCTGGGCCTTTTTTTTTATTTTACGGCGTGGTAACAGGCCCTTCCGGCCCAACGAGTCTGCGCTACCCATATTTTAAACCCGGGATTTTCCGGGCGACCGAAACCATTTGTGCAAACCATTTTTCAGTATAATTCTGAGTCTTGCAGGGTAACGAAGAGACGGTTTGTAACCTTTCTGGTACAGATCCGACATGACCTTTTAAAATTTAACCAGTTCCTTCATAAATTCGGGTGAGTAATTTTCAACGATTCTAATCTGACAAATTTGATCGTCAATCATTCCTCTTCGACGTGCTTCACGAATTATAATCTCCATTGTTTGAAAATCATGGAGAGAGATGATGATTGATCTGGGTTTGACGCGTATGAAGTTTAAACTGGGGTGATTTTTGTGTTCGATCAATCTTAGGCAAAGATTCTAGAATATCAGGGAATAACTGAGTCAAAATCCTTGCAAAGAATTCTGCAGGTTGATTACGTTCAGACTTGCCTGTTAAACCCAGAATTAGGAGATTGCATCTTTTGCTCCTGTTTTCTAAGTCAGTAACCTTCTGCTTTAATTTTTCATTATCTTTGGCTTGCTTTTTGCAAAGGTTCTGTAAGTCACCAGTTTTCCCATCCAAAACCGAAAGAGAGGGTTCATTCACTTTAATTCGTCCTTCATGATCTTCCAGGGATTTTTGAATAGAGTCGAACTTGGAATTAAGCTGTTGAAGCTGCTCGAAAATAGCTACCAGAGCTGCAGGAGGAACATCTTCCTTGGTGGCTTTCATAGCCTCAGCACCCCTTGTATTCATAGTGAGATAAAAATCACGATAAATTTGCTACTAAGGATGGAAGAGAAGGATTTCAATCCGGGTTGAAGAAGTTAAGTATAGTGAGAGCAACAGAAAATAGCTTTTACTCCCTTAACGGCCACCAGAGACTCCCCACCACCCTCTGAACAACACCTCTCCTTCTCTCCTCTCTCTCCCCATCGCGCTTCTCGTTCTGCTCTCCACCTCTCCCTCTATCGCCAGCAAACTCCTCCCTCTTGCTTTGCACCTCTCCCTCTCACCCCATCATTCTCCTCGCTCTGCTCCACACTTCTCCCTCTCTCCCCATCACATTCCTCCCTCTGATCTACACCTCTCCCTCACTCCCCTTTCCCTCTCTCCCCATCACACTGCTCCCTGTGCTCTGTACCTCAGCTCTCTCCCCATCATACTCCTCTCACTGCCGTAAACCTCTCCATCTCTTCCCTCTCCCTCAATCCGCATCGGACTCCTCCATGCGCACTACAACTCTCCCCCTCTCCCCATCACATTCCTCCCTCTGCTCTACACGCCTCCGTCTCTCCCCCTCCCTCTCTCCTCATCGCACTCTTCCGTGTGATCTACATCTCTCTCCCTCTCCCCATCACTCTCCTCCCTCCGAACTACACCTGACCCTATCTCTCCTCTCCCTCTCTCTCCATCCTTCTCCTCCCTCTGGTCTACACCTTGCCCTCTTTCCCAACTCCCTCTCCCCATCGCAAGCTCCCTCTGCTCTACACCACTCCCTCTCTCTCTCCCCTCTTCCTCTCCCCATCGCACTCTTCGTTCTGCTCTGCCCCTCTCCCTCTTTCCCCATGACGCTCTTCCCTCTGCTCTACACCCTCTCTCCCCCCGTGTCCATCACTATCCTCCCTCTGATGTACAACTCTCCCTCTTTCCCCATCGCACCCTCCTTCTGTTCTACACCTCTCCCTCTCTCCCCGTCCCCCACTCCCCATCTCACCCTCCCTCTACTCTACACCTCTCCCTCCCCATCGTAACCTGCCTCTGCTCTGCACCTCTCCTTTTCCCATCACACTCCTCCGTCTGCTCTCTGCCTCTGCCTCCCTCCCCATCACACGCCTCCCTCTGCTCTACTCCACTCCCTCTCTTCCCTCTCCTTTTCTCCACTCCCTCTCCCCATCACACTACTCCCTGTGATCCACACATCTCCCTCCCTCCCCATCACTCTCCTCCCTCTGCTCTGCACCTCTCCCCCTCTACCTTTCTCCCCATCATTCTCCTCCCTGACGTAAAACTCTCCCTTTCTCCTTCATCACACTCCTCCCTCTGCTCTACCTCTCCCTCTCCCCATCACTATCCTAGCTCTTCCAGACACTCCTCCCTCTCTCCCCACTCCATCTCTCCATTACACTCCTTCCTCTGATCTACACCTTCCTGTCCATCACACTGGTCCCTCTGCCGTAAACCTCTCCGTCTCTTCCTTCTCCCTCATCACATTCCAGCCTCTGCTCTACACTTCACTCCCCATCACTACCCTCCCTCTGCGCTACACCTCTCCCTCTCTCCCCTCCCTCTCTCCCCATCGCACTCCTCCCTCTGCTTTACACCTCTCCTTCTCCTTCACCTCTCCTCACACTCCTCCTTCTGCTCTATACCTCTCCCTTTCTCCCCGTCGCACTCCTGCCTCTTTCTCCCTTCCTCTCACTCGCTCTTTCTATCGCCCTCATAGGTGGGTGATATACAATGATCAGAAAGTCTGTGCCTCAGAAAAACCGCCCAGGATCTGGCTACATCTACTTCTACCAAAGAGTCACAAGCTAAGGAACCTCCAGCCACTGATTAATTGTACAAACCCAGCAGAAGGACTAGCATCACCAGGGAGATGAGATTTCTGGGGTGTGGGGGGAGGGAGCGGGGAGGGGTGTGCACTGTTTATCTTCGGAAATAAATTGGTGAAACAGGATCAGTGTCGGGACGGTGCTGTCGGTCTTATTGTCTGGAATTAACGGCGACCGCAAAGGGGGAGATTCCAAGTGTTGGACCACACTCAGGAGAGTGATCGGACAACCGGTGCCGGTGGGAAGGTGAGGAACTTCTACCAGACGGACCACACTGAGGTGGATTACACAGTGGTCTCTGGGGAAGTTTTTACCGGACGGACAACACTGAGGAGTGTGTTTGAAACTGCTGTTCCCAGGGCGGAGGTAACACTAGCTGGTCCCCAGTACGGAGGTGGATCGGGATTACTGGTACCAGGGCGCAGTTTGCACCACACCGATCCCCACTGCGGAGGTGGATCGGACCTATTGGTCCCAGTGAGAAAATTCCATCTGACCTGTCCCCACTGCGGTGGGAGATTGGCCATTGGTCCCAGGGTGGAGCCTGCGCTGGATGGTCTCCACTGCGGAGGCAGATGGTGTTGTCCCGATTTTGAGTCCCACTTCTGTCCGCTGCAAAGTAATACAGTGCCACAAGGTTGATTCGATAAAGCGCGTTTATTAACAGTGTACTGCGGGAGAATTCTCCTCAAACTCTCATGCAGAGTCTTTATCGGAGCTATCCGCTGTCCAAAGCAGCAGACAGTAATTTATACAGATATTGTCACACACACTACATGAACTCGGCTCCACGAGTTTCAGTCAGGCCTCAGAGAACCAAAGACAGACGTCGCACCTATTGTCCAACATAATTGTAGCGCGACGCTGTTACAGCGCCAGCGATCGGGGTTCGATTCAAGTCGCTGTCTGTAAGGAGTTTGTACGTTCTCCCGTGTCTGCGTGGGTCTCATCCGGGTGCTCCGGTTTCCTCCCACATTCTAAAGACGTAAGAGTAGGTTAATATGGGGTTTAAACTGGGCGGCGCGGACTCATTGGGCCGGTAGGGCCTGTTACCACGCTGTAAATAAAATTTAAAAAAATATAATCAAGAGCTTCAAAGACAGGGATCACCCTCATTGTTTAAAACAAGCTTCCTCCAGTCTGTTTATTACACCCACCACCCTTATCGTCCAGTATATTGGCCCGCACTAAGGTTCCAGACACAGACATTTTAACCTAGCTTGAGTCAGTAGCTTGCCTGCTCTTGCTTGCAAGTTATTTTTCCATTCAGCTGTATGTATAGATACAGTCAGTCACAGTTTCTTGACCCTTTACTTCCTCAATGGGACAATCGGTCCAGTGAGGAACTTCTACCTGACCTTTCCCCACTGTGGAGGGAGATGGGACAATCGGTCCCAGGGTGGACCCAACACCGGACGGTCCCGAATGCAGAGGGAGATGGAAACGTGGGGGAAATATGACAAGTATCTTTGTGGTGGTCCTGAAGTCCCGGAGCTGGGACAATCCGCCCGGGACGGACACCTGGGAGATCAGCCTGTGAGTGAGGAGCTGGAGCATGGACTTGCGGCACTGCGGCCGCGTCTGGGTTGTGCTCGTGGGTGGGGGACGGTTTTACGAATGAACTGAAGCACTGAGGTGACCGGATATTTCACCGCGCTATGCACCTGCTCCCTGAACTTGGACTGGATCACCGTGTAAATAAACGTGTTCGTGCATCAGCTGAAAATTTTTGAGCAAAGCCCCAACTTGGTTGAAGATCAGCTGGGAGTCATTGAAATCTGCTCCTGTTCCTGAGATCTGGTAATAGACGAATTCAACAACATACGTCAGCCACAGAAGGAGGAAGCTGCCGGAGAGGGTGAAAAGTAAAACCACAGACCCTCCTCCTGCTCTCCATCTCCGGGTCACTGCGGTTCTCCCCCTTTCTCTGACCCCTCAGCCCCTCACGGACCCGACTGAGCCCTACGATGTGCCGGAACAGCAGAATGACAGCGAAAGGGAGAAATGGAGTTATAACTGTGTCGAACCAGTCATATCCCACCCACCCGGGGTCAGTGTAATAGCTGTCCATTAATATACAGTTAACAATTATCTCTCCGCTTTCCTGTGTGAAGTAGCGGGGAACGTTTCTCAGACACAGCAGAACGCCGGTTGTTGTCAGAACCACAGCCGCAGTTCTCCCGGTGCGATATTTTGTTTTCAGCTTCTGGCGACAAATCGATCAAAGGTGAAAGTGAGGGTGAACCAGACAAAGCAGTCTGTCACTGTAAACTTCAGTACAAGGATAACGCTGCATACAGGGGTGATGCCAAAAAAAACTCACCGTAAAGTAATGATATTTGATTTGATACAAAATGACCTCAGTGACAATGACCAGTAGAGCTGCCGCTGCCATGGCCACCAGATAGCGAGTGGTGCAGGTGGAGAGGCCGCACCTTCCCCGATACAGGATCACAATCGCCAGTGAATTCACTGGAGAAAGAAGAGAGCAGACACTGGGCATCACTGAACACATTCTCCGGGTCTGAACACCGGCTCGGGATTCAACTGGAGATCAGGAGCGTTGGCAGTCCGTGCGTGGCTGCAAACCTGATAACATCAGACACGGATCCAACCGTGTCCAACCTGAGTGCTTCAGTGATGACGTGATAATAAAGGGTGGGGTAAACGGCGGGGAGGAAACGAGCTGTCGTCCGCTACAAGAGGTGGAATGACCGTTAAAATAATTAATCCTGGTTACCGGTGTCTGATGGTGCCGGTTTCACAGATCTAACCACATCCAACCGTGTGTAACCACGTTCTGGAAACTAACATCTGATGGAACCGAGGAAGTTTCTGTGGGAAGACAGGGACATCTTCGCAGCCGGCAGCAGAGTGTCTCCTTTAATGGATTAATTCCACAGTGAGTTCAGTTCGACAATGACACTCCACTAGATACGTAGACACTTGTTCAGGTGATCGGACCCAATAATAGACCAAGAGACTGTGGAATCCGACCGTGACAGACTCCACCGTGAGGTGTGTCTACGCGATCAGGTGTTCACTCTGATCAATATCTCGGTAACAATGAAATTCACAATGAAAAACCCTCCCAGTCACACCTTCCTGGAGAGCTGCCTGTGCCGAGTACTGGGACAGTTCTGGCAGGGTGCCACTTAAGGAAATAACAACAGCCGAGTGGATCCCTTGAGTCAGAGCAAAAAGAGGTTTCGTTTCGGTTGTCATAAAATGAGAGAAAAAAAAATCTGAACATTGAATTGACAGGATCGAACTCACTGATGTATTTATGTACAAGGATCATCAATAACATAAATCACTCTGCTCACTTACCAGGAACTTCAATGACGGCAATGATCACGTACAATATTTTCTCCACACTGTAGTAACTTTCCAGCATTTTCTCTGCCCAGCAATGAGTACGTGTGGGGCAAGTAGTCTTTCGGAATGGAATGTTGAGACAGAGCACTCCAGGGGTTTCATACCATTCAGCGATCTCCACGGGGACAGGGAGATTTCAACAGAGTTAAATATGGAGATTTTTAAATGATTAACAAACCAATTACGTCAGTCAAGTGAAACGCTTGCTGTGACAGGTTGTGATTAAATATACATTTATTTATTAGTCACATGTACATCGAAACACATAGTGAAATCTTTTTTGAGTCACTGAGAATCCCTCGGGCAGCCCGCAAGTGCCGCCACTCATCCGGCGCCAACATAGCATGCCCTCAGTTCCTAACATGTACGTCTTTTTAATGTGGGAGGAAACCGGAGCACTCGGTGGAAACCCACACAGACACGCGGAGTACGTACAAACTACTCACAGAGAGCGGTCATAATTGAAGCCGGAACGCTGGCGGTGTAATAGAGTTACCCTAACTTCTAGACTACAGTGCCAGCAAATCAGGGATTCAATGGAGAAACTGCAAAGAAAGGAAATTGTTGAAGGTACCAAAGGGTGTGAATTGGGAGCGGCATTGTACCAGCAAAGGGGATATTGTTTCAAACTCCGTCAGACCCAACTCTGCACCTCATGTTGTGTGGTTAATTCCCTCCAATCTGCTTCATTCAGCAAGCAAATCCCAAATGCCTGCTGCCCTGTCAGGGCTTCAGCCTGCCAGGTTTGAAGACGGACTGTGTGTCCTTTGACCATAGGTTGAGGAATGGGTTGAACAGATCGTCTGAGACTAAAATAGCCGCTCCACTGATTCTTCACTCAGTGTGGTCGCGCCTCAGCTCGCTGTAAGCTCGTGCCCCACTCCGGGGATTCCAGGAACCATCCACACCTTGTTTGCATGAAATGTACCTCCCTTAGTCCTGGATCAAATCTCTGCCTTCATCACCATTGAGGAGGAACGTCAGCTGAACGTTGCCGGCTTATATTTCTCTTACACCTGAATAGAACAGAGAAACGTAAAGCAAAGGAACAGACGCTTTGGCCCACAATGTCTGTGCCGACTCTGATGCCACATTAAACAGATCCAATCCTGGAAAAAAAAGTATGACTATCTGGGAAATATCTGACTCTCATTGTTGTTCTGCACTTCGATCAAGTCGCCTGCTTGTCGTGACGAATAAAGACCACTTTACATCTACCTATTTAAGTGTCCATGTGGCTCAGTCGCAGTCGCAGCAGTTGGTGCCAATCTAAGAGTGTTTATGCAGCTGCACTCATACAGACGAGCGTCAAGTATTCAACTGCGTTCCAGACTGACGGATCGCAGTGGGAAAGGTTTTAGTTGTCGGTATATCCGGTCTCTGACCTGGTGTTGGAGCCACACTGATTTTGCCGCCGGACTGAGTTCCGAAAAATGTGATGCTGAGATTTTTGGTGGGGGATGATTTCACCTTGGTCATCCAACTGACTGTCAACGAGATGCCGTTGGACTTACTTTCGCTGGCGATGGTCACAGTCTGGTAGTTAATATGTTGGAATATTGGTCATCATTTATCAGCCCATGTCTAACTACTGTCGAGGACTTGGCGTAGGAAGGCGTGGGCCGCTTCAGTGATACAATGATGGAGACAAGAAGCCACCAGTTTGAACCAACGGTGGTGTTTGAACAATCGAGTAGATGGTAGAAACTGTTCCTCACAGCAGATGAGTCTAAGACCAGAGGACTTCTATTTAAGCTGAGGTGGTAGAGGTTGAGAGAGGATCTGTGGACGGTGTTATCGCCCAGGGTCTACTTGCAATGTGGAACGCACTGCCGGAGGAAGGGACGGAGGCAGGTGCTCTGACAACATGTAAAATACTTGGACAAGCACATCCATCGCCATGTCAGAGAACGCTGCTGAACGTGATCAGTACAGACAGGATGGTCGGCATGGACAACATGGACCGAAGGGTCTGTTTCTGTGCTCTGCGGCACGAATATTCTATGCCACTTTGAATCTCAGAAGGAATTCTTCACCCTTAGATTAGTTCATGTTCAGCTCATGGTCATGGGCAGTGCGGCGTGAGGGCAGCAGAGGCAGGTAACTGCATCCAAAGGTTAGTTCCGGGGGAGACTCAACCCTTACCCTCGTACAACTGGTCCGAGGTTCTTGTTTTCTGTCTCCTCATGAAGCCTGCAAGTCGTTAATGGAGTAACAGCTATTTGCAGTTGCTCCCATTTATCTTGCTTTTCAACCCGGTTTGAAACACTCTCCAGTCATTATTTTACTTTACCATGACTGCAAGGAGTGCCGAAGGTATTAAAACTTCTAAGGATGATGACCCTTCTGCATCTCTGGAATCTATTTTACCATTGCTTCAAAAACATGGATGATTCTTCCGAGAAATTTGAACAATTTCAAAAGCAACTTCAGAGTAATTCTATATTGGATTCTCTCCAAGAGACTTTACATGATCACGAAGAACGGATTAACGAGAATGAAGCGTCTTTCTCGGTTTTGGATGAGAAAATCGATGACTTGGAAAAGCTTTGTAAAAAGCAATCTACATCTAATGAAAAATTCAAGCAGAACATTATTGACTTAGAAAACAGAAGCAGGAGAAACAACTTTCGAATTCTTGGTCAAAAGGAGCTAGTGGAAGGCAATCAACCTACGGAATTCTTTGTAAACCTTTTGGCTCAATTGTTTCCTACTATTTTGAAATTTGTTCCCAAGACTGACCGAGCACAGAGATCACCGGTGTACAAACCTCCTACGGAAGGGAAATTCAGGTCAGTCATTCTCTCTGCATGACTTTCAAATTAAGGACCTTTTAATTCGTGAATCCCGAAGAGGAATGATTAACTACCAAGATTACAAGATCAGAATTGTTGAAGATTTCTCACGCGAGGTTCTAAATGAACGTGTTAAATTCAAAAATTTCATGTCGGAGCTTCATAACCAAGGTTTTAAACCCTCCCTCCGTTACCCTGCAGAGCTTACAATTATTCTGAATAATGGCTCACATAAGTGGCTTACCTCGGCTGGAGATGCTCAAAATTTTCTGGAATCTGATGATCAGACGACTCTGTAATTTTCTTCACGAACATCTATTTCCT
Source organism: Pristis pectinata (assembly GCF_009764475.1). Lineage (NCBI taxonomy): Eukaryota > Metazoa > Chordata > Chondrichthyes > Rhinopristiformes > Pristidae > Pristis > Pristis pectinata. Next base: position 804,939 of record NC_067428.1, read on the forward strand.
TATTTTTGATAACCTTTATTAACACTTTGAATGCTTATGTACTTTGATTTTTGATCTTTCTTCTGTTATGTTATTTTACATATATTCTTCAGTTTTTTTAACTGATAGAACAACAAGTATCTTTGTTAGTTTATGATTTTGAAACTGTTTTTTTCGAGTTACTGTTCTGACTGTGTTGAAATTAACCAACCTTGAAACCCTGGCAGCAGGATTAGTCGGGTTTACACTGTCTTTAGTTATAGATGCCGGCTTTCTATTGGTCATCTTTCTTTCTTTGAGTGGTGGGAGAGGGTTTGGGTTCTCTCTTTGGAAGCTGTTTTGGGCTCTTAGCCAAGTCTGTTGCTTAGATACCTTATCGGAAAGTTCACTGTTTAATTTGAATGTATATTCTGGTATGGCTTGTATATTACTCACATTTAAACAATATTAAAATGGATCGAGTGATTAATTTAATTAGTTTTAACGTTAAAGGGTTAAACCACCCTGTGAAACGAAATAAGATTTTTGCTTATTTTAAAGAGTTTAAAGCTTCAATTATTTTGTTACAAGAAACTCATATACACAATTGTCATACTTTACGCTTTTTCACTCGATGGAGAGGGGTGCAATTTCATTCCTCTTTCTGAGCTCAATCCAGGAAATCTCCATGTTAAAAGATAATACTGCTTCATTTGTTCAACATGAGGTAATAACGGACACGAATGGTCGTTTTATTATAGTACCAGGGAAACTAGACATTAGACTAGCGGCATTTGCCAATATTTATGCTCCGAATACGGATTATCCAGGAGTTTTTGCACTTTTTTCCAGATTTGAAGCTTTACTCTGGTTCTAGGAGGAGACTAATTTTTGGTAGGACTCAGGGTTAGATAGGTTATCTACTAAACCAGCAGCTCTTAATAAATCAGCTTTATTTCTTCAATCGTTTTTAATGAAAGCTGGCGTTACTGATGTTTGGCTTTTTCTTCATCCAGAAGACAGGGAATATTCATTTTTTTCTCATGTTCACCATACATATTCCAGGATTGATTTGTTTTTAATTGATAGTCAAATGATTCCATCAATTCGATCCTGTGAATATCAAGAAATTGCTCTCAGACAATGCTCCTGTGTTTATATCTTTAAATCTCCCTGGACTCCCTCAAATAAACAGATCTTGGCGCTTTAATCTAACGTTGCTATCTGATAAAGACTTTAAAATTTGTTGAAAAAATTACTTTTCTTTAAAGAGAATACCCCGGGATATACTACTAGTCTTATTATATGGGATGCTTTTAAAGCCTGTATTAGAGGACAAATTATTTCTTACGCGGAAAGCGTTAAGAGAAAAGTTAACACAGGATTTATGTAGCCAATCAATTGAAACTTCTCAACCGAAAATATGCCTTGGATCTGGATTCTACTTTATATAAAAGACCAGTCGCAATTAAAACCAAACACGAACTCCTTTTAAAATTTCCAACTGAGAATCAGCTTTTAGAAGATAAAAGTCAATTTTATTTTCATGGAGGTAAAACAGGAAAATTATTGGCTAACCAATTAAAAACCTCTAACTCGACGTCAAATTAAAGAAATGGGCAAAGCCGATGTAGAAAAGACAAAGGATCATTTAGAAATAAATGTTACTTTCAGAGAGTTTTATTCTAAACTTTATAGTTCTGATTCTCCTAAAGACGATACTGGAATGAACAACTTTTTCGACCAATTCAATATTTCTACACTCTGCTGATAACCGGAAACAAGTGGATTACTTATGAGGAAATCGCCGAGGTTATACGTCAATATACTCTGGAAAGACTTCGGGTCCTGATGGATTTACTGGAGAATTCTATAAGGCATTTTCCTCACGCTTGTACCTTATTTTAGTTCTTTTTTTCGGATTCTTTTAAATTGGGAAGGTAACAACAATCCTTTTATGGAGGTTCCATTTTACTTATTCTTAAGAATAAAAACCCAATGTTCTTCATACCGACAAATTTCGTCACTGGATGTCGATGTTAAAATTTTATCGAAAGTTTTGCCTCGTAGATTGGAAAATATTTCACCATTAATTATATCCGATGATCAGACTGGGTTATCAAAAACCTTTATTCTCATTTTAATATTCGTCGTTTATTGAATATTCTCCTTCTAAGGAAATATCGGAATCTGTGATTTCTCTTGATGCCGAGAAGGCCATTGACCGGGTTGAATGGAGTTACCTATTTAAAACATTAGTGAAATTTTATTTTGGGCCCGATTTTATTCCACGGATTAAATTACTTTATCTCCCTCTGCCCATGATTTTACTAATTTTCAACTTCCTGAACCATTTAAACTTCAACGCGGAACCAGACAGGGATGCCCTTTGAACCCCCTGCTATTTGTCCTGGTATTAGAACCTTTCGCTATTGCTTCGAGAATCTACAGATATCGCTGGTATATTTAGGAGACGTATTACCCACAAAGTTTTGCTCTATGCTGATGATTTACTGCTCTTCATTTCCAATCTTGAGACTTCATTACCTTCTATGCTTTCTCGACCTTCCAGTTTTAGCCAATTTTCAGGATATAAACTAAATTTACACAAGAGCGAACCTTTCCCTTTGAACAATCTGATGTCATTCGATATTAACCTTCCTTTTAAAATTGCAAGGAATCATTTTACCTATTTGGTTGTAACAATTACTAAAAATAATAAACATTTAAAGAGAACATTTTGCTTTACGGAATTAAGTGAAAGGGTCATATTAAACTGGTCACCCCTTTCTTTATTTGTTGATTAACCGCATTAATGCTATTAAAATGAATATTTCACCTAAATTTATGTATTTATTTCAGGCCTCACCTGTTTGTATTCTTAAGTCTTTTTGATTCCCTTGACTCAATTATATCTTCTTACATATGGGAATAATAGAGTTCACTTCCAGAAAGCTAAAAATAATGGAGACTTTGCCTTACCCAACTTTAGGTTTTATTACTGGGCAGGCAATATACGTAATCTTATATTTTGATTACATTATGTTAATCATGAGGCCTGTCCAGTTTGGGTTTCCTTGGAAGCTAATTCTGTTGAAAACTTTATTTCTTAGCTTGGCTCTTCACTTCCTTTATCAATAAATAAAATGATAATTTGGTAGTTAAACATGTTTTGAGGATTTGGTTACAATTTAGAAAATATTATGGTTTATTGAGATTTTCTTTGTCTGGTCCCATTTTTGTTATTTGTTTTTTTTTCAAAACCTTCCATGACTGACAGTTTTAGAAGAATGGGATAGTTTGGGTATTACTTGTTTTCAGGATCTATTTGTTGGAGGAACTTCCGTAACGTTTGAATAATTGTCAACTAAATGTAATTTGACAAAAACTCACTTTCGACATTTGCAAATTAGAGATTTTCTCCGATCTCAAGTATATACATTCCCTATGAGTCCTGATAAGAACCTACTCTATGTAATTTTTAATTTGAATCCTTTTTATGATGGTTCAATATCCAGGATTTATGGTAGGTTATCAGGAACGAATAAGGTTCCTTTAGACAAAATTAAAAATGTTTGGGAACATGATCTGCAGATTACAATTTCTGAGGAAACTCGGAATCAAATTTTTAAATTGGTTAATACTTCATCATTATATGCGCGTCATTCCCTCCTTCAATTTAAAGTGGTCCACAGAGCTCACCTGTCCAAAGTCAAGTTATCGCATTTTTATTCAGATATATCTCCTTACTGTGATAAATGCAATAATGGAGACGCTTCTTTAATTCATGTTTTGGTCATATTCGAGTTTGAAAAAATACCGGATTAGAGGTATTTCAAACCTTTAGTTTTTTAAAATAAATTTTGAGCCAAATCCTTTAACTGCATTATCTGGGAATGTTGGAGAAAAAGATAATCCTGGAGACTTTCGACTTAAACATATTGCCCTTTATTTCTCTTATAGCTCCATTCTTACAGGGCTGTGTTGCTTAAATGGAAGGAAGACACTGCCCCCACTAATGTTCAATGCTTAGGGGATGTTATATTATATCTAAATTTAGAGAAGATCCGTTGTTCTATTTCTGGATCTATTCTGAACTTTCAAATGTTATGGGGACTTTTTTGATCTACTTTCAAAACCACTGATTTGGTGCTTAAAGCACAGATATTGGCCAATACTACTATGTCTTTAGGGTTTGTTTTTGTCTTTTTTCTTACCAAACAGCTTCGGTTTTGGTAGTTGGTTTAGATATTTTTATAATAAAATTATTCAATTTTTTGATATTAATTAGTTATCATTTCTGCTTATCATTGTGAAGTATTGTGATTTCAAGTGCGATTTAATACAATGTATTTTTAACATTGTCCTTTCTTTTGTTTCTTGTACTTTGTATTTTCTATTTGGAATTAATAAAAATATTGAAAAAGAAATAATTCGAAGGCAGAATACAAGGCTAACAGCAGGAGTCTTAGCAGGGTGGAGGAACAGAGGGGTCTTGATGTCTACGTCCATGTTGCTGCGTAGGTCGATAAGGTTGTTAAGACAGTGTATGAAATTTTGGCCTTTATTAGTTGGGGTATCGAATTAAAGAGCCGCGAGGTGATGTTGCAGCTCAAAAGAACCACACTTAGAGAATTGCGTTCAGTTCTGGTCGCCTCAATTTAGCAAGGATGTGGAAGGTTTAGAAAGGGTGCAGAGGACATTTGCCAGGATTTTACCTAGATTGGAGAGCATGTCTTGTGATAAGGTGAGTGAGCTAGGGCTTTTTCTCTTTGCAGAGAAGGAGGATGAGATGTAACTTGGAGATCTACAAGATAAGAGGCATATCGGGTGGACAGTCAGACTTTTTCCTCAGGGAGAAAATGGGTAACACGACGGGACCTAATTTCAAGGTGATTGCAGAGAGATACAAGGGGGCGATCATGCGTTTTTTTACAAAGAGTGGTGGGTGCGTGGAACGCACTGCCGGCAGAGGATGTGGGGACAGATACATTAGGGACATTTAAAAGACTTAGATATACATGAATGATATAAATCGGTAGTTTAGTGGAGGGTCAGGTTCATCTTAGAACAGGATAACATGTCGGCACAACATTGTGGGCCGAAGGGCCCGTACTGTGCTGTAGTACCCTGTTCTAACACTGGGAAATTAACTTGCAGGTATCTTGGCTGAGGGAAATACCTCGTCGATAGTTACGGTTGAGGTACCAGTGGACTGGAGGGTAGTGAATGTCGTACCTTTAAGGGTGGTAAAGAAAACCCTGAGAACGATAGACAAGTCTAACATCTGTGGTTGGCACGTTACTGGAGAGAAATTGGAGGGATAATATATTCATTTGTAAAGACCGGTGCAGATTAGGAATCGTCAGCATTGTTTTGTGCGTGGTGCATCTCTAGAGATTGATTGAGTTTTGTTTTGAAAGAAACCAGGCAGGACATTGAGGGCAGGGCCGTAGATGTGGTCTGTGGGCTTCAGTATGGCTTATGATAAGGTTCCACATGATAGGCTGCTTTGTAATGTCAGGTCACATGTGATCCAACGAATGCTGGTTAATTGCCCACATAATTGATTTGATGGTGGGAAACAATGTGATGTTGGAAGGTTGTTTCGAAGTGTGGAGGCTCACGCTAGTGCAGGGCCATTGTCTGTCATCTCTGTCAATGCTTTGAAGGGGAACGTACAAGGCATTGTTAGCGAGTTTGCAGATGACGCCAATATGGGTGGTATCATAGGTGGTGAAGGTGGTTGCAATGAGAGATGTTGATCAGCTCACAAAGAGGCCAAGGAATGGTAGATGCAGCTTAATTCATACAAGAGAGATTACATTTTGGAAAGACCAAGAATGATTTTTCACAGTGAATGGCAGGGTAGTGGGAGTGTTGTATAACGGGGGGACCTGGAGGTACAGGTACATGGCTTCCCGGGAGAGGCATTGCAGTAGACAGGCCAGAAAAAGCGGTTTTTGGTACACTGGCTTTCAGCGGTCATTGCATTGCGTATCAAAGTTCTTATGTTATGTTGCAGCTGCATAGGATAGTGAGAATACACTTGGAGTACTGTTTACAGTCCTTGTCAAACCATACACGAGTATTAAACTGCGAAGCGCACTGAGGATTTATGAAGATGCTGCCAGGATCAAAGGTCCTGAGTTATAGGGAGAGGTTGGGCAGGCGAGGACTTGATTGCTCAGAAGACACAAGAGAAAAAGGTGACATGAATGTGGTGTATAAAGCTTGAGCGGCATAGATAGGGTGAGTAGTCTAAAACCTGAGGGGCAGAGATGGGTTGAGCAGTCTTTTACGAGAAAGAGACCTGAAATGATCAGGCACAGGTTTCATAAAACAGAAAAAAAGGCTCAAGAACCTGAGTGGCAGATGTATCTGCAGAGGAAGGGTAAGTACATGTAACGAGCTGCCAGAGGTGGCTGCAGCAAATACAACAGAATCATTTAAGAAGCAATGGGAAATGGGGTGGCGGGTCTTGGAGAGATTGAAGGAACACAAGAAATCTGGACGGGCTGGGTGGGCACAGAGTTCGGCATGCGTGTTGTATTGCATGGTGAGTGTAATGCCAGAGGGTGGGGCGTATGTCCACTGAGCTGCTAAAGAACGTGTGAGAGGAACAACATCAATAAAAGGACATTCAGATAAGGTGAAATGGAAGCAGTCAGATCGGTGTTGGTTAAATTATACTTGCTCTAACAGCAGGTACGAGTTGTACTGAGGGATCCGTTACTGTGTTCTATTATCTGGAGACTCCCCAAGCGACACAGAAATCAGAACAATGCGCAGATACACTTGAGATATAGTGCGGCATTTGGGATCCTTTACGCAAGTCTGAATTTGCGGATGTCAGTAATCCTCAGGATCAAAACTTCTAAGCTCAAAAATTACAATTAAAAAACCGACACATTACAAGATAAAACAAGCAGTGATTTCACATACTTCCTGTTCTGGAGAAGTCGCACATCAGCTCTACATCTGCACTGAGTATTACCATCTGTAAGAGTCCAGACAACCTCTCCCCATTTATACCAAATGAGCCACTGCTTCCTGTCACATGACTACAGCAATCAAACGGCTGTTTTCTCCATTAACCTTTGCCACACCAGAGGCTTCTGCAATATTTCTGCACATGTCACTGATGTTTTAACAAGTTAGATAGAATGTACAATCTCTAGCTGGGGGCAATAATTGTCTGAGGGACAATAATTTTACCTCTCTTGACTCATTGTTGTTTGCACAAACTGAATGCTCCTATTGTGTCAAATCCAAGTTGGAGTTTATGCTCCTGAAGTGTATGTTCACACGATACCAGCTCCCTGCCCGTGTAAGTTTTTCATTGCACCTGTGCATTAGCGCTCCTGTGAATATGACAATAAGTTCGACTTTAACGTTGAAGTTTGTCAGAGTGTTCGGTGAAACACCGAATATCCGTAACGTCCCAAGAAAGTTGAGCCACTGGCACGCCTTCGCTGTGATAGGATCTACGGCCACTGGGCTACATGTTGGATCTTAGCCTTGCGTCGACCTTTCCCAGTCTCTCAACATTTGGAAAATATTCAGCATCTGTTTTCTTGCTTCCAAACGGATTGAGAACCGACTTCCCATGAACCATCTGCTGCAACGGCAGGGTACGTTCAGTCCTCGCTTTCTATTGGAGGTGTTGGGAAATGATCATGGATTTACAGCACAGCAGGAGCTCATTTGACCCATCGTGTGCATGCTGGTCCCCTGGTTCTCTAAAATAAAACTCTCCAGGTACACTCCACTAGCTCTTCATCTGTGGACTTCCAAAATGTCCTCTGCCAGTTATTTATTGTCCCCAGTCCGATATTGTACACTCTACCTCACTTATTCATACTTCTCAACATCTCGGAGGACCTATCCTAGGCCCAGCACACAGATGCAACGACGAAGAAGGCGCTGCCGTGTCTCTACTTTCTTACAAGTTCAAGGAGATTCAGCATGTCCTCAAATACCCTGACAATCCTCTACAGATGTTCTGTGGAAAGCATTCTGACTGGTGGCAGCATGGCCTGTTATGGGAACTCCAATGCACAGGAGCACAAGAGGTTACAGAGAGCGATCGGGCTCAGCCAGTTCCATCATGGGTGCATCTCTCTCCACCATCGATAACATCCATAAGAGGTGGCTGTTTCAGGACGAAGACACGCATAATCAGGGACAGCCACCGACCGAGATATGCCCTGTTCTCGATGCTGCCATCGGCAGGAGTACAGGAGCCTGAAGATCCACACCTCAAGGTTCAAAAACAGCTTCTTCCCCACTGCCATCAGGTTATTAAACCGACCTGAAAAACCCTAACAGTATCTCCACTTGCACCAATGTCGCTGTGTTATTTTTGTTTACCTTGTCATATAAGCGATGTATAATTTATATTGATTTCAGTTGCCTTAACTTATCTTTGTCAAGTTTGTAAAGTGCGATGATGCTGCTGCACACAGATGATTTTTCACGGCATTTACACCCCGTGTCTGTCTGCCCACGGCAACAACTTCCACGTTGGACTTGACAGAAGGAAATATGAGCACCCAGATTATGCAAACAGTAATGAGTCAACAGAGGGATAACTATTGTTCCCAGACAGTTATTGTACCCAGCTGGAGATTGTACGTTCCAGCTGTCCAGCCAGCTTTTCTAAAACGTCTGGAACATATACAACAATCATTGTACACACCTCCAGCGTGGTAAGAGTTAATATGTGAACCAGTTGGGTTGGTTGTTGTCGGCACGTGGTAGGAACTCCTTGGCTTATTTGGTACATAAAGCGGAGATGTTGCAGCGCCTTAATTTAGTTGACCTGGCCTGTCACCGTTGGAAGTATTTACAGCAGCGCATGTGTATGTTATTCCTGTTGACTTCATTTATGTACAGGGCAGGAGATCTGTCAGAGCACCGCTGTCTTTTCTCTTCTGAGGTGTTTGTTTCTTGGGTTGTAACTCCAAGCTGTGGTAATTTGTGGTGTTGACAGCTATTCAGGACTCTGACTTTAGACGTTAGGTCTGGCTCCCGAGAATTGGAAAGTAGGCTAGTGTTAAATTTAACTGTGAAGCTTATTTATTTATTACCAATTGTGAAACTGCTTTCACTAAGAGCATTACCACCGGATTGTGTCGACACGAATCGGTCTTTGTACTATTTCTTGTTATGTTTCGCAGCGTCCAGGCAAGAAATGTGTACGTGGATAACTTCCAGAAGAAACAGACCACATTTTGAGTGGGTGAAACTTTGAGTTTGATCTTGGTGTCTTTTTATTCATAAAACTAGTGCCTATGAATTGCAATGGACAGAAAATGCCCCGCAGTGACTTGGGATGGATGTTACTTTGAATCCAGTTTCTTTTAGTTGTTAACAAAAGTAATTTTCCTGTCAATAGGAAGTAAATAAATGACTGAGTGACTCCATTATCTTCATCTATATTCTGCCCTCTGATTAGAGGGAAGTTCCAATACTCTGGACACCTGGCTTGGTCTGTGCTGACAGGTGTATTGGGAGCAGCTGACTCCAATTAGTGAGCGGGGGCTGCCCCAGTCAGTGTGGGGATTGAGAGAGTGGGAAGCTGCGGTTTTCCCTTTAACCTTGTTGGTAGGCGTAGTTTAATTTTAAGGAACATACCTGTATACCGGAAAGCTGATGTCCAGGCGGAAGACGACTGGGGGTTAGAGGATCACGCGAGTGGGGTTTCAAACCTACAGACGCAAGGTCTATACTTTAATAATGGTGACCTCCCTCTTCAGCCAAAATACCTGGCCCAAGTCAGCTATGGCTGTCTGGGTGAAGAAAGTTAAACTAACCTTTGGACGTGGGACCTCCTATCTGCTGAACAAGCTGGTCCCATTTGGCTAATATACCTCGAAATTCTCCCTGTCCATGTACTTACCCAAATGTCCATAACGTTGTACCTGCTTCACCACCTTCTCCAGCAGCTCATCCATGTACGCACCACTGTGACATTACTCACAGAACAACACTCTTGGTATCAACTGCAAATTTGCTAACGATGCCTTGTTTGTTCTCATCCAAATCATTGACATTGATACATATCAATTGTTCCAGCAGTGATCACTGGGAACACCATTAATCACGGGTCTTCAGTCTGCGAAAAAAAACTTGCACCTTCACACCCTGCTTCTTACCATCAAGCCAATTGTGCATACAACTTATTAGCTTCCCCTGGATCACATGTGATCTAACCTTCCAGCGCAGCCTGCCATGTGGAACTTTAACAAAGGCCTAACTCAAGTTCATAAAGATTATGCCTCCTGCACTACCGTCGTTGATCTTCCTGGTTACCAAAAAACGATCACATTTCTGATACACGATTACCCCCATATAAGAAAACTGTGCTGACTAAGCAAACCCTCTCTTCAGCTGCGTGTATGTCTAATTCCTCAGAAACCCCTCCAATAACTTGCCTACTGCATGTGTTCGACTGGCCTATAGCTACCAGCTTTATCTTTGCCGCCTTCTTAACTGAAGGCACAACGTGGACTCCCGTCCATTCCGCTAGTACTTCACCTGTAGTTAATGATACTAATATCTCATCCAGGGCTACTGCACTTTCTTCTCTGGCCTCCCGCAGTTCTCTTGGAGATACCTGGATCAGGTCCTAGAGATTTGTGTACCTTGTGTTTAAGACATTCAGCACCTCTGCTATAAAGTGAGCTAATTCCCAAGACATCCTATTGACTACCTCACCTTCCGAAGTCTTGTCTTTCTCCACAGGGGACAAACGCATTACAGACCTTGCCCCTTTCACGAGGCTCCACACAATGTCCCCTTGGATGTTTGAGGATCCTTACTCTCTCCCTGGTTACTCTTCAACCTTGACGCACTTAAACTCTCTTGCAATTCTCCATCTTTACCAAAGTTATTTTGTGCCCGCTTTGCCCTTCTGATCTTCTCCAGTACACGCCTGCATCCCCGATACTCCAGGATTCACTTGATCCCAGCTGCCTGTACCGGACCAATGCCTCTTCCTTGACCAAAGCCTTATATTCTTCCTCATCCAGGGACCACTGCTACTGACAGCCTTGCCATTCACTCGAACAGAAAAGATGCAGATCTTAAACATCAGTTTTCTAAAAGCCTCCACTTGCCAGATGTCCTTTGCCTGCAAACAGCCTACTGAGATCAACGTTTGCAAATTCCTGTCCGACATCATCGTTTGCCGTGCCACATTCAGATTTTTAACTTGTGGACCACATCTGTCCCTTTCCACATCCAATTTAAAACAAATAGAAATATGGTCACTGGTCCCAACATTCTCCCGTATTGACAATTCTGTCCCTTGTCCTGCCCAATATTTCCAATGCAAGGTTGAGATTTGATGCCTTTCTTGGGTCCTCTATTACTGGCTGAGGAAACTCTCCTGATCACATCTCGCAAACTCCACCCCATCTAAGCACTTGGCACAGTGACAGTCTAGTCGATATTAGGTAAGTTAAACGAAGATGCAAGTTGCGGAAGCCCAGTTGACCTGAGTGAAGAGACTTCCCCTCTCCACCCCTCCCTCAGTCAGTTGCACAGCACGAAAGCAGGTCCTTCGGCCCTCCTGCCCCAATCCAGTTCACCCTCCTTATTGGTTCACAACCTGGCTGAATATCACTGATGTATGACGTGAAATGTGCTGTTTTGTACCAGCAGTACAGTGCAAAGACGTAATGTAAATTTAGAAAGTCGTGGGTAAGGAAGAGTAAGATGGTGTTCATGGACTGTTCAGAAATCTGATGGAGGGTAAGAAGCTGTTTCTGAATCGTTGGGTGTTGGTCTTCAGGTCCCTGTACCTCCCCGACCGTAGTGACGAGAAGAGGGCATGTCCCGGATGGTGAGGGTCCTCGGTGATGGATCCTGTCTTGATGCACTGCCTATTGATATCCTCGATGGTGGAGTGGGTTGTGTCCGTGAAACTGGCTGAGTCTCTAACCCTGTACAGACTCTTGCGACCCTGTGCATTGGAGGCTCCTTAGTAGGCGACAACTTCTGTGTTTCTTTGACCCTCACGGTATTTGCTGGGGTGGGTGTTTTTTTTTCCCTTGCAGGCCACTGTCCTCCTCGGTGGAATGACCTCCCACAGTCCCATGGCTGTTGCTGCTACGGTCACTCCTGTGGGCCTGTCGCCATTCAAACTGTCAACGGCAACAAGTGGGGTGAAGAGATCCGGTCTGGGTGGGGTGCATGTAAATGTCGGTGGTCTGATCAGAAAATTTGTGGTGTGCACGGGAATTGAAGTAACTAAGACAGATTTAAGACAACACAGCTGTGGGGCTGTGGGAGAACACTCCAGCGGAGAGGACAGTGGCCTTCAAGGGGGAGAAAAACACACCCACCGCAGCAAATACCGTGAGGGTCAATGAAACACAGAATTTTTCGCCTTGTAAGGAGCCTCCAATGCACAAAGTCGCAAGAGTCTGTAGCGGGTTAGAGACTCAGTCAGCTTCAAGGGCACAACCCACCCCACCGTCGAGGATATCAAGAGGCAGTGCATCAAGACAGGATCCATCACCGAGGACCCTCGCCATCCGGGACATGCCCTCTTCTCATCACTACCGTCGGGGAGGTACAGGAACATGAAGACCCACACCCAACGATTCGGGGACAGCTTCTTCCCCTCTATTCTTACTTCATAGATCTCCCTTTTTTATGGTAAGATGCTGCGCTGAAGACACTGTTCCTGGTAAATTGGTTCATTATTGTTTCTCATACCAAGGTACAAGGAAAAACTTTTCTTGCATTCCGTCCACACCATTTCATTATAACACTGCATTGAGGTAGTAAGTCAAGGTAATAAGAGTGAAGGACGAAGTGTTATAGGGCAAAGTTCAGTGCAGGTGCAACATAATCAGGTAGACTGAGGTTAAAAGTTTATAGTCGTACAAGGGCCCGTTCAATATTTTTATAACAGCGGGATAGAAGCTCTATTGAGACAGGTGGTACGTGCTTTCAGGTTTTTCTGTCGTGTGGCCGATGAGAGTTGGTAGAACATGTCGGAGTGAAGTTTGATTTTGCTGGCTGCTTTACCGAGGCAGCGAGAAGTGATGAGTTCATGGATGGTTTCTATGATGTGGTCGCAGCTCAGCACAACTCTCTACAGTTTCCGTTTAGCCCCGCAATTAACATCAGTCAAATACAATTGCCCAGAGAATGCACAGTGATGTCTGGGAGGGGGAGCTCATCAAATACAGCAGGGAATGAATCCGGTGGGAATTTGGGCGGAGAATTTCTATAAGAAGTTTGTGCAGGCTTGTCTGTTCCTGTTGGATCTTAATAGTGCTGCACTGAGTTTTCTGATTTTGGCATGGTTGGCAGGAAGACAATGTGTCAGGAAACTGCTTCCAATAGATGCAGACAGACTGCAGAATATTGGGGTGGACGTTACCTGATGACTATAGTCTTAATTACTAAACGGGCTCGGTTTCCTGGTCAACACGCTGTTTCGACATCCTGCATTGTAACTGAAACCTGGAGATGACTCTGACCAAGATGTAGCTCATTGGGTGAACATAACTGTCTGCAGTTTACAAAAGAAAAGACACCAGAAGTTCTCAGGGAAGAATAGGGAACAATGATTCACAGGGCCAAGGTAACAAAAGCTTGATCAACAGTCGGGGTGTCTGGAACTTCCTGAAGGTGAGAGAGGTTTGGAGATGGAATACCCGAGATCAAGATCTTGCGTCTGCCGATGGTTATTGAAGGTAGGACGGTTAAGAGGTGAGAACTAAAGGAACTGAAAGTTGTAAGGTTGGAGGAAGATGGAGATTGAGAGGTAATATCACAGAGGTACAGTGAAAAACTTGTCTTGCATATAGATCAATTCATTACGCAGTGCTTTGAGCAGCACCAGGGAAAGTGAACACAATAACAGAATGCAGACGAACGTGTTGCAGTGAAAGTGCGTGCTGGTACACAAAATGTAAGGTCATAACGAGGTCGATTGAGGTCAAGAATGCATTCGAACGTTTAATTGCACAATTATCTTGTACAATTACCTTGAGAGTCTTGTACAACGGGGTAGAAGCTATCCTTGAACCTGGTGGAACGTGATTTCAGGCTTTTGTATCTTCTCCGCGATGGGGAGGAGAGGATGTCCGCGGTGAGGAGAATCTTTGATTATGCTGGTTGCTTTACCGAGGCAGTGAGGAGTGTAGACAGTCCATGGACGGGAGATTGGTTTCCGTGATCTGCTGAGCTGTGTCCACAACTCTCCGCAGTTTCTTGCAGTCACAAGCAGAGCAGTTATCATACCAAACCGTGGAGCATCCCGATAGGATGGTTTCTACGGCGCATCAGTAAAAATTGGGGCAAAATACTAGAGGTAAATTTTAATTCAGAACAGAGTACATAGAACACTACAGCACAGTACAGGCTCTTCGGCCCACAATGTTGTACCGAAATTTTATCCTGCTCTAAGGTCGATCTCACCCTTCCCTCCCACATAGCCCCCCATTTCTCTATTATTCATGTGTCTATCTAAGAATTTCTTAGATGTCCCTAATGTATCTGCCCCCACAACCTCTGCCGGCGGTGTGTTCCACCCACCCACCACTATGGGGGAGAGGGGGAAATCTTACCCCTGACATTCGCCTGAAACCTTCCTCCAATCCCATTAAATTATGACCCCTCGTGTTGCCGCCATTGTCGCCCTGGGGAAAAAGTCTCTAAATGTCCCCTCGATCTATGCCTCTTATCACCTTGCACACTTCTCATCCTCCTCTGCAAAGAGAAAAGCCCGAGATCACTCAACCTATCCTCAGAAGACGTGCTCTCCAATCCAGGCAGCATCCTGGTAAATCTTCTATGCACCCTCTCTAAACCTTCCACATCCTTCCTATAATAAGGTGACCAGAACTGAACACAATACTCCAAATGTGGTCTGACTAGAGTTCTATAGAGCTGCAACATCACCCCGTGGCTCTTGAAATGAATAGGATGATAGTCGAGTGTTGTTTCTATGACTGGAGGCATTCGTCTGGCCTTGTGCCACCGGGGTCGGTGCTGGGACCTTTGTTGGATGTGAATGTACAAGGCATGGTTAGTAATTTGCAGATGGCACTATAATAGACGGTGTTGTAGATCGTGCAGAAGGGTACGACAAAATACAGGGGGATCTTGATCATCTGAGTATGTGGGCCGAGGATTGGCAAATGGCTTCCAATCCAGATAAATGTGACGTATCACATTTTGGGAGATCAAACCATGGTAGGACCTATGCCAATGGTAGAACCCTGGGAAGTGTTATGGAACAAAGAGACCTAGGGGTGCAAGTGCATAGTTCGATGAAAACGGCGTCACAAGTAGATAGTGCGGTGCAGAAGGCGCTTTGCCCGCTGGCCTGCATCAGTCACGACGCTGAGTATTGGAATTGGGAAGTTATGTTGCGGTTATATAAGACGATGGTGAGGTCTCACTTGAATATTGTGTGCGACGTTGGTCTTCCTGTTATATAAAGATGTCACCAAACTCGAAAGAGTGCGGGGAAGTTTTACCAGCAAGTTGCTTGGACTTGGGGGTTACAAGGAGAGGTTGTGTCGAGGAGCATTTTATTCCCTGGAACGCAGGAGATTGAGGGATGACCCGATGGAGGTGTATGAGATCATAAGTGGCAAGACAGGATGAAAGCATATTGTATCTTTCCCACGGAGGAGGTGCTAGAGGTTTAGGTCCCTGGACTGAGGAGGGAAGTGGTGTAAGGACATGTGTTGCACCTTCTGAATTTGCATGGTAACATGGCAGGGGTGAGGGAGGGATTAGAGGAGCAGGGAGGCACGGGATGTAGTCCCTGCGGAAGGCGGAAAGGGGTAGGGCAGGGAAGATTAATTCTTAATCTCTGTTACAACATCCCTTGTCATCCAAGTTTCCAGAACCTTGCCATCCTTGTCTTTTCTTCTTCCTGTAATATTCCGGCCCTGAATTCCGATCAGTCTTTTTCAGACAATTTCCAGCAGTCATATGTGGACTTGCCCGATAACAGCTGCCTTCAGTCAGCTCTCGCTCACTCCTGCCTAATGATGCGGTAATTTGCCTTCCACAATTTAGCACTTATCCTGAGGTCCAGACTTAAAAATTCACGGCTATCTTAACTGTTCATGTGTTTTGATTACTATTCCCAACATGCTCTCCTACTTAATCAACAACCTCCTGGCCAGGGCCTTTTCCAATACAAGGTCTAGTATGACCTCTCCTCTGCTGGGACTATCCACATACTGAGTCAAGAAATCCTCGGAGATGCGCCTCATAAATCTTGCCCCTTCTGAGCCTCTTTCTCAGTGGAAGTCCCAGTCAATATTGGAGAAGTGAAAGTCTCCAACCACGGCAACCCTGTTGCTCTTGAACATTTCTATAATCTGCCTACATACCTATTCCTCCATCTCCCGTTGGCTGTGAAGAGGACTATAGTAGAGCCCCATCATCGTGATTTCACTTTCCTTATTTTTGTGCTCTACCAATATTCCCTCAGACGAGCCCTTCAGTATGTCCTCTCTGAGCGCAGCTGTAACGTTCTCCCTCGGTAGTGGTGCAGGTCCTGCACTTCGTTGACATCCTTCTCCGTCACGTTCAAACATTAATACCCGGGAACGTTGAGCAGCCAGTCTTGTCCCTCTCTCCACCAAGTCTCTGTATTGGCCACAACATCATTTTCCGCTCTCTCCCTCGATCTCTCTCTTTCTCCCTTTCACAACGCTCCCTCTTTGCCCTCCTCCTCTCTCTCCCTCATAGGTGAATCATATACAATGATTCGCAGAACACACCTCCCGCCGGGACCGGCGGTACATCTACTTCCACCGAACAGTCACTAACATCCATTCATTGTCCAGACAAAGGAGAAAGACTGGAATGGGCGGAGACATAGGACGTGTGCGTTGTGGGGAGAGAGAGAGGGGAGGGGTGTGTACTGCTTTCGTTTGGAAAACATTGGTGAAACAGGATCAGTGTCGGGACCGTGCTGTCGGTCTTAGTGTCTGGAACAAACATCGGCCGCGATGGCGGAGAGTCTAAGAGTTGGTCACACTTCGGAATGAGATCAGACAACCGGTCCCAGTTGGAAGGTTATACCGGACGGACCACACTGAGGTAGATTATTTAGTGGTTTCGTGGAACTGTTATACCAGACGGACCATACAAAGAATGGTAATTGACACGACTGATCCCAGAGTGAAGCTAACACCCGACCTGTCTCCACCACGAAGAGAGATCGATACAATTGTTCCAGGGTCAAGTTTACAACAGAGCGGACCCACAGCAGAAGGAGTTTAGAATAACTGGTTCCAGTGTGGCGTTTACAGTAGAACGGTCCCCGTGTGGAGGGAGATAGGACATTTGATCCCAGTGAGGAGTTTACACCATAATATCCCCACTGTGGAGATTGGGTGAATGGTCCGACGTTCGAGCCTACAGGAGACTGGTCGCCACCGCGGAGGGAGATAGGTTATTTGGTCCCAGGGCGGAGCTCACAGCAGATGGTCCCCACTGTGCAGAGAGATGGGACGATTTGTCCCAGGGCCGGAACTTTCACCGGACTGGACCGCACCACAGAGGGAGGGGTCGATTAACCCATGGTGGTACTTACACCGGGCGGACCCCTCTGCCGAGGGAGATGGGTCGATTAACCCAGGGTGGAGCTTACGCCGGGATGATTCCACTGCGGAGAGATATGGAAACATTGGGGAAATATGAGAGGTATCGCTGTGATGGCCCTGATGTCCCGTAGCTGGGACAATCCGCCGGGGGACTGACACCTGGGCGATCAGGAGGTGAGTGAGGGGCTGGAGTCAGGACTGAGGGAACTGCCAGCCGCCCGTGGGTTGTACTCATGGGTGGGGGGCTGCTTTAGGAATGAACTGAAGCACTGAGGTGAGCGGATATTTCACCGTGCTCTTCACCTTCTCCCTGAACTTGGACTGAGTCACCGCGTAAATAAACGTGTTCGTGCAGCAGCTGAAGTTTCTCAGAAAAAACTCAACTTAGTTGAAGATCAACTGGGACTCATTAAAATCTGCTCCTATTCCTGTGATCTGATAATAGAATAAATTTACAACAATCGTCAGCCACAGGAGGATGAAGCTGCCGGATATGGTGAAGAGTAAAACCACAGACCTCCTTCTGCTCTCCATCTCGGGATCACTACGGTTTTCTCCCTTGCTCTGAACCCTCAGTCCCTCACGGACCCGACTGACCATTAAGATGTGCCGGACTGTCAGAGCATTGAGCAGCAGATTTACAGCGAAAGGGAGCAGTGGGGTTGAAACCGTGAAGAACCAGTCAAATCCCACCCACCCGAGGTCATTGTAAATGCTATCCATTGATACACAGAACCACTCTACGTTATCAATTATCTCTCTGGGTTCCTGTGTGAAGAGGAGGGGAACGTTTTTCTGTCAAAGCAGAACGCCGGTTGTTGTCAGAACCACAGCTGCAGTTTTTCCGGTGCAATATTTTGTCTTCAACTTCTGGCAACAAATGGCGACAAATCGTTCAAAGGTGAAGGTGACAGTGAACCAGACAGAACAGTCGATGGCTGTAAAATTCAGTGCACGAATAACGGTACACACAGGGGTGATGTACAACAACCCCCCCCCCCCCCCCCGAGAGTAATGATAAATGATCTGATACAAAATGACCTCTATGACAATGACCAGTAGATCCGCCGTTGCCATAACCAACAGGTAGCGAATGGTGCAGGTGGAAAGGCCGCACTTTCCCCGGGACAGGATCACCACTTTGTCCAAATAGTCAATTCCCTCTCAGTACCCCCGACACCATACTTTTCACCATGGACATTAAAAGCCTGTACACAAATATAGAGACAGACAGGGGCATCGAGGCAGTCAGAGAGATCCTACAGAAATACCCAGACCCGGAGAGGTCAGACGAGGTTTTAATCAAACTCCTCCAGCTGAGCCTGACAAAAAATGACTTTGAATTCAATGATGAATTCTACCTACAGGTCAAAGGCAAGGCAATGGGAAAGAAATTTGCCCCAGCCTATGCCAACATATACATGGCAAAGTGGGAAGAGACAGTCTTCCTGAAATGTCCCAAAACAAAACCCCATGCCTCTACAGATATCTAGATGACATCTGGGGTATCTGGACACATTCTGAGAGAGAGTTAGAGGAATTCATCCAAATCCTGAACACACATCACCCCTCCATAAAAGTGAAGGCCATCAGGAGTAGAGATAAAGTCGATATCCAAGACACCACCGTTTTTAAACTCGTAGCAGAAAATGGTAGACAGAAACCAGCGACTAATGTCTTTTTCAAGCCAACGGACACCCATACCCTCCTGCACACAGCGAGACATCACCCCAAACACACCTTCAGGGGCATCGTCAAATCACAACTTACCCGCTTCCACCGCATTTTGCAGCAGGGAGGAGGATTTCAACCAGGCCACGACTATCCTCTGCACTGCTCTTAGACAGAGAGGTTACAGTAAACGCAGACTCAAACACATCAAATCAGATTTCTTGAGAGGCCTGACAAAGCCCAGGCCACAGTATAGGGCAAGAGCAGAGCGTCCACTGATAACAGGGTACAGTAGGACGGTCATCAATATTCCCACTCTAATTAAGAGCCACTTCCAACAACTGGAGGAACAGGTGAGCTCACTGGGAGCATACACAATAGTGTCAGCTTTTAAAAGGGCCAAGAATCCAAGAGACCTTTTAGTTAGTAGCAAACTGTACACAGCTCAGAACTGTGGTGAGAGACACTGCAGAGCATGTAAACATTTAAAAATAGCAGAAAACATACACAACAGAGCGACGTGAAAATGGGCACAGATAGAGCAGAGGATATCCTGTGGGCAGGAAAATCTAGTCTGTGCAATCCAGTGGAAATAGTGCCACATTTTATACATAGGAGAAACAGGTAACAGCCTAAGGGTTAAACTCACAGAGTACTTCTGTACGATTACAGGGAAAGAGCAGAGCAGACCTGTCAGCAGGCATTTCCAGCAGCACGGGATCCAGTCTTTAGAGATCCTGGGCCTGTAAACTAACCTGAACTGGCCAACCTCCCAGAGAAAGAGAGTAGAGAAGAAATGGATTGAGTTATTGCAAACCCACTCCCCAAACGGTCTCAACCAAGTCCAAAACAAATCAGTAAAAAAACTAAAAAAGTCAGAATCGGGCGCAGTAAATTAGACTTAGAAAAATTAGGTTCACACGTTCCTGATGAATTTGACTCTGACTGGGGACGCAATCTCAAAAACAGATCTTCCCCCTCACCCGAAATGCACTCCCTTACACTCCCACACACTCACATCCTGACCAAGACAGAACTCACCCTCAACAGACCAGCTCACATCTACAACCCCCGAATCCCACATACATCCTTATATATTTTAAGGTAGTGTCCAAGACAACTTTTGTCCCCCAACACAGACCTGTCAACACTCACCCCTTCTGACCCAATTACACAATTCGAGCCAACTCCTCTATCAACCCTTGCCAACCTCCCGACTAACCCTTGCCAACACTCCGTCTAACCCTTGTCAACACACCCACACAACGAAACCCTCCACAAACACAATTTCCCATCCTATTAAGCACAGACAGCTTCCTCACACAGACCAGCCAACAGGCACCCCTCCTGATCCCACATACACTCACGTACATTCCCCCCAAACACTTACAACCAGGTCCCAAATTCACCATTACCTCCCCTAGCCCCTTCCCCTAAACCTAACTTTACACAACCCAAGCCAAAGTCCGACTAACCCAAGCCAACTCCTCGACTAACACAAGCCAACTCCCCAACTAACCCTTACCAACACCTCCACATAGATAAACTCTCCACAATCACAATTCCCCACCCTACTAAGATACGGAGTCTGGCATAAGGCACAGATCGCAATAAAGGCGAGTGGAACAAGGCCAAGATAATGAACTCGTGGGCCAAATCAATGTGGTCGGGTGCAGTGAGACTGAATCTCCAGTAACGAGATCAATGAACACAAGAGGGTTAATTTTCCCACTGCCCGCTAACTCACTACCTAACCCTACGGCAGTTGATGACCAGTTTGTGGTTCTTAAAATTTACAGGAATGAATTTTTAAACCTGGCTCATAGTATGCCTTTATTTTGTCATGTTGGTGTGAATAAAACTGTAAGAAAGTATTTGAAGCAATTCTTTCGGCCTGGTGTGAGAAAGGATTTTGTGATATTTTGTAGGACTTGTCACACATGTCAGATGGTAGGTAAACATAATCAGAGTGCCCCTGTGGCTCCTTTGCAGCCTATTCCTGCATTTAGTGAACCCTTTTCAAAGGTGATTGTGAACTGTGTTGGCCCATTGCCAAAGTCTAAGGCTGGGAATCAGTATTTGTTAACCATCAAGTGTCAACTTCCAGATTTCCAGAGGCAATTCCACTCAGAAATATTAAGGTGAAGACTGTGTCACGGACTCTTTCAATTTTTTTTTTCACTTTAGTTGGTTTGCCGAAAGAAATTCCGTCAGTACAGGGAAGCAATTTTATGTCAGGGCTATTTCAACAGTCAGTTTATGAACTGAGATCTGAGCAGATTGTATCGTCTGCGTACCACCCAGAATCTGATTATTACAAGTAGTTATTATTAAATAGATTGAAACGTGGCTCGTTGTCTTTCTATTGTTGCTGGTACATAACAGGTGGAAATAAGTAATTGTTGATGTATTTTGACTGTGTCACTGATGGGAAAGGTTGCTATTTAGAGAGTTCTGTATGCTCTTCACTCTGGTCACCGGCAGCCAATATACAAGTATAACATTCAGTTAAGATGCGGATTTTTTTGATTGTGGTTTATCGAAAGTGTCTGGGACCACATGAATAAAATTACCTGTCTACATTTATGTGGGATTTTGGTGAGACCATACCTGGAGAACCACATGTAATTCTGCTTAGCTTGGCTGAAATAGTCGCACTTGTTATAAATGGAAGGAGTGAAGGAACATTCACCATGCTACCTCCTGGCATGGTGAGTCTGTCATATGAAAAAATATCAACTGGTCCAGACCTCTTTTGTGGGGTCTTCCGGGCTGTTTAGAATTTGGAATCGTCGTCTCAAAATAATAGTAGTGTATTCTGGACTGAAATGATGATGGGTCGCTTCACTCAAGATGTGGTGAATCTTTTGAGCTTTCGGGGCTATGAGGATTATGTTGCTGATCACATTTGAAATAAGGGTCGATAGATTAATGCATATAAAAAATCAAGGCAAATGGACATCAGCGGGAAAATTGAGATCCGGGGGCAATATGTTTGTTTCTACTTCTCACTTTTGAGTCTAAAATGCGATATTCGGAAAATGGTCATATTCCTGGAAAAAAATCCGGCGCACACCTGTTTTTTTTCTGGTGCTTCATTTGTGGATCTGCCTCTCGATTTGGTGCACTTTCCCCCATGGACCCACAACCCGTCAATGTGATTTTGAACTACCTGATGTCCATCATTACGGCACCTACTGGGATAATATCAGTCATTCCATTCAAGAAAATTCCTCCGCTTGCAAAAATGATGCGAGCCATCCTTGACTGTAACGAGTCCCTTAACTGAAATCCCCCGCTATTCCAATGCACATTTTCTGGACCGTACCTGGCTAAGAACCTCGCTAAGAACCTCTTTGGTCATATTTTTGGATCAGTTAACGGAATGCTGATCAGCTGACTGTGTTAAAAACCTCAGGTCATAGTTCAACCTCACCCTGGCAACAGGAATTTAATTTTTATCCAATTTCCTGAAATCGAACAAAATCGTCCCAGCGATGTATGTGTTCCTGTCAGCAATTAGCATCCAAGTCAGGCCTGACAGGAGTAGTACATGAATTACCCCCTCCCCCGCTTTGGATCGGCGCGGGTGTCAGTAACCGAGGACATTATGGCTATGCGGTCACTATCCCGGGCCATTGTGGGTATGGGCAACGAACAGCGGACACGTTGGGTACCCTATCATTGGCCCAGGGAATCTTGGGTTGAGCACTGTTCTCAGATATTTAAGGGACAAGGACACTCCCTCGCTCATATTAGATTGAGAGATAGTGATGCCCAGCGTTTTCGTACAGGGTAATTCACCCTGTTCATTGCGGCGTTCGGTGCCGCTGGCATTACGGATACAAATGAAATGAAGCTGGACATTCTGAGCTCAGGCTCACTGTCCCTGGGCATTTTGAGTGGATTATAACTGTAACATGGCGTTGAGGGTAGGAGGTAATCGATTCGGGCATCTTGGATGTTGGGTAATTGCCCACAGGCGTTGCCACAAACGCTTACTACCGTCATTCGGCATGACAGAGAGAGAGCCAAAGTCCAGAGCGTTGAGGGTACAGTGTGGCTGACACGAGGAAATGGTGGTCAAGATCGCTGAGCCCGCGGATTGTGCCTGGAATGTTACCGGTGCCTGGAGGCAAACAAACAGCTTTAGGCAGGGCTGGAGCTGTGTCTTATGGGGCAACAGTCGTTACAATCCTTCAAAGCTTCAGGAGCAGACCACTGTTCCATTTCTTCCTTCCTGCATCGAGATCTTGTGGCTGATACGATGAATGTTGGGAAGTGGAACCAGATCGGAGTCACTGTGCTCAGGGAGCAGCTTTTTAAGAAACCGAAGCATTGAGATGACTGGATGTTTCAAGGCGCTGTTCACCTGCTCCCTGAACTTGGACTGAGTCTCCGCGTAAATAAACGTGTTAATGCAGCAGCTGACATTTTTCAGCATACGTCCGACCTGTTCGAAGATAAATTCCCAATCACTCCGCCCTGCTCCTATTTCTGTGATCTGATAATACAAGAATTGCACAACCAGAGCTAGCTACACGAGGATGAAGCTGCTGAAGAGGATAACTTTGTACTAATTTTGGATCTCATTTGCCAACTTGCTTTGATCCCATGTCATCTAACCTTCTGAACCAGTCTACCATGCCAAACCTTGAAATTGGCGTACTGCGGTCTGAACATTTATAATTTTCACATGGTTCTGTGTCGCTGTGTCCATGTATCACGGTGCGAGTTTATCACAGAGGGATTCCGCTGTCAGCTGATCACTGAACGCAGTTGAAGACCTAAACGGTTTCCTACCGGGAGACTAAATCATGAGAGTTTTACACGGTGTTGCTTTCTGGTACGTGACAGTATAATGTTTGGTCAATTCCGCGAACAAGAAGATCACCTGTTTTCCTTGACCATACATCAATAGCAGTCTCACTCAGTGCAGAACTTTACAAAATGTTCATCATTGACTGAGCACGTCACTTAACTTAGTGAGGATGCATTACCAGCAGAATCAGTGAGTTCTGTGTTCCGATGAGTTTACGTCGCCAGCTGAAGTGGATGAAAGTCAGCTATAATTTGCTGTTGGTAGTTCAGGCGTCACACCCAACCGCAGCACAGAGCTGCGTTGTTGTTTACGGATGTAGTCAGTTACATAACAAAAGCAATAGTTTTCACTGTTTATTGAAATCAGAGTCAAGACTTAGACAACACGCAAACAGCCTCTTCGGCCTAACTCTTCCACGCTGACGAAGGTGCGTTCCTGATCTCGGCCCATTGGCCTGCATGTGGTCCACATTCAAGTAAACTGATCGGATCAGCATCATATAATATTAAACCAACGTTTTGCAACATGTGGCATAATCGATAGGATCCAACTAATACGGGTAACGAAAAGGCTTCCAAGAGAAGCAGAGAGAGGTAATGTCGACAAGCGGGGTGGATGCCACCTGCTGGTTGGTCTTGTTGCACAGTCATTGCTGAACATCAGGCTACCTGAAGACTGAAATCGGGACAGAGAAAACACTGCAAAGAAAGAACGCAATGCGACTGAACATTGATACATGGAAGTAGGGTTTCCAGAGATCCCTGTGCAAATTTCACATCAAGTTGGATGGATATTACCCCCTGCAGTCCGAAGCTTACTTAAAGAACGATACATTTGGAACTGAAGTTTAGATGTTAAAAAGTGGCAGATTCCAATGTTGCATTAGTGGCGGCGGCAAGGGCTAACCGGGAGAGTGCGTGAAAAAGGTCTAGCTGCTCAACTTACGACATTGAAGTATCTGAAGAAGAAAACCTTGGTTTACAAAGGAAATGGACCGTAAATCCATCAGAGGTTAAGGACAAATCAAGGGAGGGCATACACAGTAAATGGTAGGGCACTGAGGAGTGCGGAAAAACAAAGGGATCTGGGAGTTCAGATACATAATTCCCTGAAAGTAGAGTCACAGGTAGACAGGGTTGTAAAAAAAAGGCTTTTGGCATCCTGGCATTTATAAATCAAAGTATTGAGTATAGGAGTTGGAATGTTTTAGTGAGGTTGTATAAGTCATTGGTGAGACCAGATTTAGAATATTGTGTGCAGTTCTGGTCGCCGAACTACAGCAAGGATGTCAGTAAGGTTGAAAGAGTGCTGAGGAGATTTACTAGAATGTTGCCGGGTCTTCAGGAGTTGAGTTACAGGGAAAGATTGAGCATGTTAGGACTTTAGTCCTTGGAGCGGAGAATAATGAGGGGAGATATGATAGAGGTATACAAAATGATGAGGGGAATAGACAGAGTTAATGCAAGTAGGCTCTTTCCACCTTGATTAGGAGAGGTAAGTACGAGAGGACATGGCTTTAGGGTGGAAGGGGAAAGGTTTAGGGGGAACAATAGAGGGAACTTCTTCAATCAAAGAGTGGTGGGAGTGTGGAATGGGCTGCCATCTGATGTGGTAAATGCTGGCTCGCTCTTAACTTTTAAGAGTAAATTGGATAGATACATGGATGAGAGAGGTCTGGAGGGGTATGGGCTGGGAGCAGGTAAATAGGACTAGCAGAATAATGTTTCGACACAGACTAGAAGGGCGGAATGGCCTGTTTTCTGTGCTGTAGTTGTCTATGATTTATTAAAAAATGGTTGGAATTCTGATGAATGACATGAAAGCATATGCATTTCCTCTTCTGGAGAAGAGATGGAAGAGGAAAAACAAAATTATTTGAGGAGGAAGAAACAAAATTCAGGCACTCAACAAATGAAACGCTCAGAATTGCAGGACATCGGTCACAGCAAACCCAGGTAGAACGTGACTCCTCTCAGACTTAATTGAGAGATAGAGAAACAACACAAGCAACTTGCATATTGAAACTTAGGGGAGTGAAGGAGTGGAGAGAGAGACTCCAGGACCAAGGGACGCCTGCTTTCTGGCTTACCGAAGTGTTACAAAGGTTAAGAGCTTTCTACCCAGACACTGTGATAAATCAGGTTTTGTGAACTTTAGCCGAGGATACCCAGCAGTCACTATTGAACTGGATAGTCGCCGCTTTTGCAGATACCCCGCTGTTACGATTTCAGGAGAGGAATGTAGCCCCGGAAGTACAACTGAGAAAGCAGGGCGAACATTAAGACAACGCTTCAGTTTCGCCAATCAGGTGGAGCAGCCGTTTCCAACCATATGAGAAGCAGTCGAATGAGATGTTGTCGCTAATTAGTGAGCCACCGAACACAACCAGAAAATGTGAACCTTCAAGCCGTGAGCAGGCTACGGACTTGTTTGAGCTATCAGATAGAGTGTAATCAAAAAGTAGTCTTCGTGGCAAAGTACGAGCCGCACCAGATTAATTTGAATTTATTGAAACCATCTGATTTGAAATGATCAACTTTTCCACACTGAACAGCTGGCAGCAACAGATAAATCTGCAGATGGATGATATCCGAGATGGATGAAAGGAAGCCGTTGGAGACACATACAAAATAAATCCAAGAAGTGCAGACTGACCCATTTGCTTTAGAACTTAGAATAGAGAGCATAGAATTTGACTAATATTTTGGTTGAATATTTCACATCTTAGGTTTCCCTTCCATATAATATAAGTCATTCAATTGTAAGTTAGGTGGTTTGGGATATGACGTAAAATGGGACTATCGAGCACTAAGTAGAATGTAAATCTCAAGGGGCGGGATGCAGTGTGATGCAGAAGTGTACAACGACTTTGTAATTGGTTGAGAATGTTGATGGTGCATATTCTAATAGTTCATTAATATCTTGCGATATGTGCGACTAACACTTCTAAAACCATTCGTGTGGTAATGTTAGCTGTTCAACAGCCGGATTCAATTTTATCTGTTTTCATGGTTTGTCGTGAGGCAGAAAAGAATTGCCACTTCACAGGACAATATTTGGGTCACCTTTATATAAGAATGAGATTTTCTAATGAAGCAGAGGACTACACCTTTGTACTGAGGTTGTGAGTGGTGCCAAGGACCATAAGCAGTGAAAATATCATTGCATTCGCTGTTATTAGGAGTCCAGAAGTCTGGTTTACTTGACAAATCTTTCCATCTTGGAACAATTGAGTGGAATTCCATGTTGAACAGTTGTCATGAGTGGTATGAAGGGCTTTTGATGACTGTTGCATTTGCCGTCTCCAGGGGTCTCCACTAGCAGTAGTTCTATGGAAATTTTACTTACACTCATTGGGTAAATGTTTTCTCCTTGTATCTAATTGCTTAATAAAATAATTTTCGCAAACATATTGATTGGATCACAATCATGTAACATCCCCACGTTTTGTAACAACATGAGAATAATTATCCGCCCCTCACTGCATACAACTAAACCAAGAAGAGTCGAGGAAGGGAGGCCACGTAATCAAATTATGGGTTTTATTAGATCCAACGAAGAGGAAGCCCGAGGACTGGGGACAGTGTGTAACCCAGCATAGCGGACCAAAAAATTAATTGACAAGCTGTGGTGAAGTAATTGTAGGGTGCATAAAAAGACTGACTTCTCAAGATAATCAAAGATATGAGCTCAGTGAAGGCAGATATAAATGTATAAAATCAGAAATATGGTGAGTTACAATAGATCACATAGAAACGGACGTCCAATAAAAAATCATTTTGCACTGTCTTCACAAAGGAGAACACAATTAACCTGCCAAAAATGTTAAGGAACATAGAGCATGGGGACAGAGAGATATGGAAGGATATCAGTGATCACATAACATCAGATATCCCCTCCACAGCCTCCAATCTGACAGTGGCCCGACTCTGGACTGCCTGCTTTGGCATCTTACGAAAGATCCACAAACAGGACTGTCCTGATAGGCTTATTGATTCGGCTTTCTCTTGTCCCATTGAATTTGTACCTCGACTCCATCTTGACTCCCCTTGTCCAGTCTCTTCCCACCTACATCGGGAACACGTCGGATGTTCTCCACCATTTAAATAACTTCCAACTCCCTGAACCTCACATACTCATCCTCATCAGGGGCGTCCAAGGAATATTTGCTTTATCCGTTTCCTGGATGTGTGCATCACTTGCAACGCGAGCAATTATTTCCGTCGCTAATCACTATTAAGAAGCTAGTGGGAGCCTCCTTCTTGGCCCATTGCACTGTGTCTGGTGAATGAATTATCACAGCACTGCTGATTAGAGAGGATGAAGGTTCAGGCTTGGCGACGATGAAGGATGGGTGATGCGTTTCCGAGTGGCATGCAGTTTGGAGTGGAACCTGCAGGTGGTGATATTTCCATAACGTTGCAGCCCTTGCGTTTCTCGATTGGACAACTCTTGGAATTGGGAGCTGTTGTTGATTAAACTTGTCGAGTAACGGACGGACATGTTATCGACGTGCATGTTGCATTGTCTGTGTGCTAGTTGTGGAGGGAATGAACGTTTCCGGCAGTGGAGAGAATGGCAATTAATGTAACTGCTTTGTCCTGGACGATGTCGAGCTCCTCGACTGTGGTTGAAGCTGTGCAGATGCAGAAGACTGAAGGTTACCCGATCACACTCCTGACCTGTAAAAAGGATTACGTTTCATTTGGCGATCCATTCGCCACCTCATGCATAACATTGGACTTGCTCTTATAGGCAAACGATCCATGTCACTTTGGTGACAGATGGATGCTCCATGTTGATGAGAGGGAACTCACCCATGGCAATGCCGTCATAACCAGGTGGAACCTCTACTGTTGAAGTTGGACATTGCCCTGCATTTCCGTTACGTGTATTTAACAAACTAGATTTTAAAGTGAATGAAATCAAAAGCAGCTTCCTGGAAGACAGGATAATTTGAGTGAATTAGCGACAGTAACGTGAGTATAATTATAAGGAATAAGTACAAACGAAAACTAGGAAAAAGGCGCTCTCAATACTGCAACAAGAAACGCAGCGGCACGAACAGCTTGAGAGAAAAGTCGCGCGCGGCTTCGGTGCAGAGAAGACTGGGTTAAACTGAATGGCACGGCCTGCATGCAATTAAACACTTAACTGAAGGTTTGGCACTGGAATTACCAACAGGATAAGGGGAGAGTGGACCGGAGAGCGGAATGGCCTCATGCTGGCTTTGGTAATCAAGAAAGAAAATAAGGATACTTTTTTGTTGCTTCGAGGAAATGAACCGAGAGCAGGAGGGTCGAATGGCCTGTTTTCTGTGCTGTAGTGTTCTATGATTCGATGATTCAGAACAGAAGGAGCTGATGAATTCCAGAAGTATTGTCTCGTTAAGGTTCCAGAAACAGAGAACAGTGAGTAGTTTGGACACTGTATCACTGAACCCTTACATTTTGAACAATATATCAGAGATCCTGGGAATCGTGTAGGGCAACGGATCCTGTATTTGTGTGCAGGTTTAATGAACCAAGCTACACCAGTCATCTTGTCAGTGGAAGTCTCATTTGGTTGACTGCGAGCATTTCGACTTTAGGCACAGACTTTGCCAGTGACATCGGGAAATGGGCAGATTACCACTGTCCTGTAGTACTTTCGGTGTAATTTCAATGTCCCTAATCAGTGTCTTTGACTTCGGCCATTGCGGATATAGCATCAGTGAATCCAAGCATTGATGGCAGAATATCAATGACCTAACAAATTGCGGGTAGTGTGTCAATGACCCCGGGTTTCGTAAGTTCAAAGTCAGCGCAGCGACCAACGGAAGTATAAAGACACAGCTCTGTGTTGGTGGGTAGAGGTTAACATCACTGGGCATTATGGTTACCGTTCACTGCTCAAATTTATATACAGTTCAGTATCAAGGACAGGGGATTATTGATACATTTCAGCTTGCTCGGGGTTTCTGAACGCACGTCAAACGCCCTCTGGGATGGTAGGTGCAATAACAAGGTCCGAAAGAGCTCAAGGGGCGGCTTTATTAATCACCTGAAGCATTGGGGTGACCGGATATTTCACCGCGGTCTTAACCTGCTCCCTGAACTTGGACTGAGTCGCCGTGTAAATAAAGGTGTTCGTACAACAGCTAATATTATTTAGCAGAAATAAGATCTCGTGAAAGATCAGTTCAGAATAGTTCGACTCTCCTCCATTTCCTGTGATCTGATAGTAGGCGCATTCCACAATAAAAGTCAGCCACAACGGTTCCTAATCTGCGTGATTCTGAGAAGAAATAGAGACGGACAAGAGTGAGTTTATCGCCGGGAGGGAAGGTGGAGTCTACCGCCCGTAGGAGCAGGTTTGTCCTTTCAATGCTTCAACCCAGCAATAGGAGTAGGTTTGTTGTTTATATTTACTGACCGTTCATCGAGATAATTACTGATCTACGATAACGCAACTTTCCAGCTTACGCCTCATAAACCGCCACTCTCTTAAACTACAGAAAACTGATGATCTCTAGTTTGGATGAGCAAAACGACTGAGCCTCCCGAACCCTTCATTTAGAGAATTCCAACGATTCCTTGTATTTCTCCACTCAGCTCAGTCGTTTATGGTTTATAGTTACTCTGGTTATTGGTGTCCTCTGTCTCAGGCTCCTAAATTACGGGAGATATCATCCATGCCTCCAGTTTCTGGAGCACTAAAAGATGCTTGTACTTCAGTGAGATCTCCTCCCACTCTGAACTTTGGAGAATACAGTTCCAGTCTGTTGAATCTTTCATCATATGGCAAACTGTCCAAACCTGGAACCAGTACCTTGACTCTTTGCGGCATCTCTCTCTGTGGTCGGTACATTGTTTTCACGGTAAGGAGACCGAATTTGCACACAGTTTACCAGCTGCGATCTCACCAAGGCGATAGACGTTACTACTTCTATGTACCTGTCTTCACGTCGTCTCCTAATAGAGACTAACATGCTTCCACACATGGGCTTTCGGTAGCTTGGTTAAATATATACGTGTGTCCCTTGATATGACAGCAATTATAAATATCTTGTTCTGTTTTCTCTTGTGTGCATGAAAATGAATAAATCACAGCTTTCCACGTTATATTCAGACTGAAATGCTCTCGTCCTTTCATATA
Organism: Pristis pectinata; assembly: GCF_009764475.1. Taxonomy (NCBI): domain Eukaryota; kingdom Metazoa; phylum Chordata; class Chondrichthyes; order Rhinopristiformes; family Pristidae; genus Pristis; species Pristis pectinata. The sequence goes on from NC_067428.1 coordinate 836,127, forward strand.
GAGTGTCAATATCCTCTTCAAATATCTTCGCGTCTTCCCATCTTCCTCTGTGCTCTCTGTCCCACTTCGTCATCAGACTGTGACATATACCATTTGATCCCATCACCCAGATCTGTGAGATAGATTGTGAATAGCTCCGTCCTATTTACCGATTCCCGCGGTATCATTCTAATCACATGCCAACCCAAGAGATATACTACTATTACAACATTTGCTTTTGGTCTGATTCTTAATATATGTCCGTATTTTACTCCCAGTTCCATTTGATCCAAATTCCTTGACGGATCTTCTGCTTACGACCTTATCAGGAGTCTTCTGAAACTCCAAAATAGGCCACACCCACTTGTTTCCCATTGTCTATTGCCTTGTCTGCATCCTGAATGATCTCAGGAGATGAGTTAAGTATCGTTGGCTGACTGGTGGAGCCGGCTGCGCGGATTTGGCTACTACTGGTAGTTTTAGCAAAGCCTCTGCAAACACAGCATCTGAATCGGAGGGGTTGAACCTGATCGGTAAAAAATCGGGGGGACGAGGAGGATAAGTTGCAATCTAGGTTATCTGGCTAATTAGTGAAGAGGAACACAATCCTCACAGGTGGAAAGAGCAGTTAAGAAGGCCTATGGGACGTTAGCTTTCACAAATCGTGGGATTGAGTTTAAGAGCCGCGAAGTGATGATGCAGCTTTACAAAACTCTAGTTAGACCACACTTAGAGTACTGTGTTCAGTTTTGGTCGTCGCATTATAGGAAGGATGTGGAGGCATTGGAGAGGGTGCAGAGGAGATTTCCCAGGATGCTGCCTGGATTAGAGCGTATAGAATATGAGGAGAGTCTTAGGGTGCTAGGGCTTTATTCACTGGAAAGGAGGAGGTTGAGAGGAGACATGATAGAGGTGTATAAAATATTGATAGGAATAGATAGAGTAGACAGCCAGCGCTTCCTTCCCAGGGCACCAATGCTCAAGACGAGAGGACATGACTTTAAGGTTATGGGTGGGATGTTCAGAGGAGATGTCGGGGGAGGTTTTTCACCCAAAGAGTGGTTGGTGCATGGAATGCACTGCCTGGGGTGGTGGTGGAGGCAGATACATTGTACAGGTTCAAGAGTTTGTTCGATAGGCATCTGGAGTAATGTGAGATAGAGGGATATGCGGGAGGAAAGGTTTAGATGGTGTGAGGGTGGTTTGATGGACGGCACAACATGGTGGGCCGAAGGGCCTGTTTTGTGCTGTGCTGTATGGTTCTATGGAAAGTGACTACTTTAATTTCTGTAGACATCAATCAACCATCTGTTATATTAGCTGAGCTTGTGGGTCATTCTTCCCCTCATCTTTTTTCTATTTCCTCTGGGAGAGGACGACATGCTTACCTGGGGGACATGTCGTCCTGCTATTAATTTCGCAACTCATGCATTCGATTGTCCCTGTTCCTTTGTCTCTGTGGTCAGTCTATGACTGCTCCCATTGACACATTGACCATATAATCTTGTTCTACAGCTTTTCCCCATGGTCACCCCCTTTTCATCTTACCAAAGATATCCCGATCCAACTCCCTTGCCGCAGTTTAACAAGGCTCTTTACTCTCCTTCCCAGTTCTGACGAAGGGTCAGACACTTCAATTATGTTTCTCTTCTCACAGATACGACCAGGTCTGTTGAGTATTTCGCAGATGTTCTGTTTTAATTTCGGCTATTAACCGTGGTCGCGTACTATTCTACTTTGACAGGCACCCCTTATTATTATACCACGTCTGGTTCAAAATGACTACTCCAGAATATCGTTAATCAGTATTACGCGACGTGACATGGTCCCATTCCGCTTTGAAGCCTCAGGAACACGCGATACTCTTCAGCAATAAATCACAACCAGTGAAATTCTCCAATGTGAAATCCCCCTAGTGATACATTCCCGGACAGCTATCCGTCTTTATCTATAATACTGAAGATATCAAGGATGTTCTAAGTTCTCTCTTGAGTTAAAAACAAAGTTTTAGTACTGGTGGACAGAATGTAAACAAATACAATATTGATTAAGGATATTTTTAATTGAAATGTTTTAACAACAGGGCCGTTGTACCACGGTCTTCAACGCGACAGCGTCTGTCAAGTTCAGCTTCAAGTTCAAGTTACTTTATTGTCATTCATCCAGGTTATAAAAGCACATGGCGGAACTAAATGTCGTTTCCCCCAGACTCACACAACAGAGGACATACATTTAACAGAAGACATACAATAAACACAAACAAAAATAAAAAAAACAAGAAAAATAGTGCAAGTACAAATAGTGCAAAAAAAATCCGGTACATACATAATACAAATTTAGCGCAGAGTTAGTGCAAAACCGAGTTGGACAAGAGAAATACAAGCTCAGTGTGTTGTACCCATTGTATAAACGTATTCAGCAGCAGCCAAAGTTCTTATACGCCGTTGTGCAAACCAGGCGGCATTTGTCTACCAGGGCATTCAGGAGCCTGAGAGCCTTGGGGGGGGGGGGGGGGGAACTGTTGTGAAATCTAGTAGTTTTGACACGGATGTTCCGGTACTGCTTTCCAGACGGCAGTGGGACAAATACGTCGTCGGAGGGATGAGAAGCGGCGTCTATTATTCTATAAACCTTACGTGTGCATCGTGTATTGTAAATATCCGAGATGGAGGGAAGAGCTCCTCCAATGATCTTTTTCGCTGTACTCGCAATTCGCTGCAAAGACTTACGGTCAGAGATATTACAATTATCGTACCAGGCAGAGATGCAGCCAGTCAGGACACTCTCAATGGTACCCCCGTAGAATGTAGTGAGGGTGGAGGAGGGCAGGTTTGCTCTTTTCAGCCGCCGTAAAAAGTGGAGACGCTGCTGTGCCTTCTTGGCGAGGCAAGAGATGTTAATTGACCAGGACAGGTCGTCTGCTATATGTATTCCCAAGAACTTATAATAGCTGACTCGCTGTACAACGATGCCATTGATGCACAGGGGTAAGCAGTCAGCCTGAGCCTTTCCAAAATCCACAATCATCTCTCTCGTTTCGTCCACGTCAAGGAGAGATCGTTGACTAAGCACCAATCTGCCAGCCTCGCCACCTCCGCTCTGTAAGCTGCTTCATCATTCCTGCTGATGAGGCCCATCACTGTTGTATCACCAGCAAACTTGAGGATATGGTTGGAACTTGAGTTGGCATAACAGTCATGGTTCAGCAGCGTGAACAGCAGTGGACTGAGCACGCAGCCCTGGGGGGGCTCCAGTGCTCAGCCTGGTGAAATTTGTGATGGTATTTCCAATATGAACTGACTGTGGCCTTTCAGAGATGAAGTCCAGAATCCAATTGCAGGTGGAGGTGCTAAGGCCCAGTAGGTGTAGCTTCCTTATGAGGTTCTGTGGTATGATAGTGTTAAAGGCAGAGCTGAAATCTATGAAGAGCCTTCTATCATATGTTCTTTTGATCTAGGTGAGACAAAGCCAGTTGGAGGGCAAAGGATACTGCCTCTTCGGTTGACCTATTGAGGCGGTTTGCAAACTGAAGGGGGTCCAGTAAGGGAGGGAGAATGGATTTGGTATGTTGGAAGACTAACCTCTCGAAGCACTTAATGATGACTGAAGTCAGTGCCACGGAGCGGGAGTCTTTTAAACATAATCAAAGGAAAGCCAACTTGTAAAATCATAGAAACAGGAGAAGCTCATTTGGCTTTGTTATTAAAATCAACATTTTAGTGTCTCTACTAATTTTATGTTGCAGCTGTACGTTTGCATTCAGAATGAACGAAGACACCAAGATCCACTTCAAGCCAATGTTTCCCAGTCCATCCCCATTTATCTAATTATCTGCCTTTACAATTTTTGTCGCAATAACCTAGCAGTTACTCACGTTCTTAAACTGATCTTGTGCCGACCAGCTGGCAGAAGTATTTGCGGACACATTCGACCTCTCCCTGCTTCAGTCTCAGGTCCCCTCATGTTTTAAGAAGACCACTATCATCCAGGTACCAAAGAAAAACTAGGTAACATGCCTCAATAACAAACAACTAGTGTCTCTGACATCCACCATCATTAAGTGCTTTGAGAGGTTGGTCATGGTCAAGCCTACCACACAACCTGGATCCATCGCAATTCGCCTATCGGCGAAACAGGTCTACAGCAGATGCCATCTCCCTGGCCCTACACTCAGCTCTGGAGCATCTGGACAGTAAAGAGACATACGTTAGACTATTGTTTATTGACTACAGTTCTTCCTTCAATACAATAATCCCAAGCAAGCTTGTCACCAAACTCCGAGACATAGGACTCAACACCTCCCTCTGTAACTGGATCCTTGACTTTCTAAAAAACAGACGGCAATCAGTGAGGATAGGCAGCAATGCCTCGGGCACGATTATTATTAACACTGGTGCCCCACAAGGCTGCGTCCTTAGCCCTCCACTCTTCTCCCTATACACTCACGACTGTGTGGCCAGACTCTGCTCTAACTTCATCTACAAGTTTGCAGATGATACCACCGTTGTAGGCCTTATCTCAAACAGCGATGAGTCGGAGTACAGGAAGGAGATAGAGAGCTCAGTGGAATGGTGTCATGACAACAACCTTTCCCTCAATGTAAACAAAACTGAAGAGCTGGTCATTGACATCAGGAAAGGGGGCGGTGTACATGCACCTGTCTACATCAATGGTGCTGAGGTCGAAAGGGTTGAGAGCTTCAAGTTCCTGGGAGTGAACATCACCAACAACTTGTTCTGGACAAATCCCGTAGATGCCACAGCCAAGGAAGCTCACCAGCTCCTCTATTCCCTCAGGAGGCTAAAGAAATTTGGTTTGTCCCCATTGACTCTCACCAACTTTTACCGACGCACCATAGAGAGCATCCTATCTGGATGTATCACGGCTTGATACGGCAACTGCTCTGCCCAAGACCACAAGAAGCCGCAGAGAGTTGTGGACACAGCCCATCGCATCACGGACACCAGCCTCCCCTCCTTGGACTCTGTCTTTACCTCTCGTTGTCTTAGTGTAGCAACTAACATAATCAAAGACACCACCAACCCGGGACATTCTTTCTTCTCTCCTCTTCCATCGGGTAGAAGATACAGGAGCGTGAGGGCACATACCACCAGACTTAAGGACAGCTTCTACCCCACTGTGATAGGATCATTGAACGGTTCCCCGATACAATGATATGAACTATGACCTCACGATCTACTTTGTTGTGACCTTGCACCTTATTGAACTTCACTTTCTCTGTAGCTGTGTCACTTTACTCTATACTGTTACTGTTTTTCTTACCTGTACGACATCAATGCACTCTGTACTAACTCAACGTAACTGCACTGTATAATGAATTGACCTGTACGGTCGGTTTGTGAGACACGTTTTTCACTGTACCTCGGTACAAGCGACAATAATAAACCAATACCAATCCTGCAATGCATTTTCCCACGTCCAAATCACATTTCATCGAGACTTCTTTGCATCTTCCTCACAAATCACAACTCCAGCTGGTTTAGTGTCGTCAGGAAACATAACAATATGGCATTCTCTCCCAGAACACCTCAGTGACAGTTGCCTTCTGCAACCCCGAAAATTTACCGGTCAGTTATCCTCTTTGTTTCAATCAGTTTTCAAAATCTGCCGGTATATTGCAACATCCGACCTCAAGACCGCTTATTGTTCGTACTAACCTGTTAAGTGTGACTCAACAAACGCTATTTGAGTATCCAATCACATAACATCGACTGTTCAATCTGTTACCAGTTGCAAACTCAGAAATCTCCAGCAGTTTTGTCAAACATGGCTTGTCTTTCGTAAATCCTAGTCCACTCTTTTTTCCTAATATTCCTAATACAGATATCAGACTAACTGGTTTATCGCTCCCAGTTTTCTCTCTGGGTCCTGTATCAATCGACCATCGGTGGTATTAGCTCAGCCTGCAGATCGTTCTTCACCTTTTCAAACGGCGTGACGCCAACGAATCTGCCGGAGAGTTCCACTGTGTATGGATACGTTGAAGATGCATCATACACAACTACTATTTACATGGTTTCATCTTTAAGTACACTGCGATGCAGAATATCAAATCAGAATTTCTCCAGCAGTATTTTCGACGAATATTAATTTCTTTAGCCCTTTACTTTTATTCGACCTCAATCTGGTAAATTAATAATTGGCTGGGTTTTAACATTATCCCAACCTATTTGTTCAGTGGTTTTACAATTACATTGTCCCCTGTCACAGATTCAAACACAACTTTATTTGTTACACTAATTTAACAGGAAGTTTCTCGATATCGTAGTACAGGTTCAGCATTTTCCAGCTGAGGAGCAGTTATGTTTATGCTGCATTCCCCAAGAATTTATCTACTTTTGGTTTGGGTCCCAAGGTGCAACAGAACTAAAAATAGGGATTTTAAAACTGCGAACAGATGACATCATCTGAAATCAATACTCTTTTTGACAGATTGTGTTTGGCTCGGAAATTTATTTGCGGAAGACCAACTGCTGAAAAATCCTGTTACACCAACAGTTCAAATTGGGAGCGGCATTCTTCCAGAAATGTAGGTATAATTTCAAACATTTGTCACCCATCAATTTACCTCATGTTTTTCGCCTCATATCCTCCAATCTGCTTCATTCAGCAATGTAATGCTGAATGTCGGATCCCTCTCAGTGCAGGTCACTCCCTTACTTGAAGGTGGGATTTGCATCTACGGACTGAAAAAGAAGTTAGTTGATCACTTCAAGCTAAGGCAGCTGAGCAAAGTGGTAAATTATTCAATCTAATCCAGCGCCAAATCTGTCGCAGCCTTCTCAGACCAAGACGGATCCTCAAACTATTATAGGATTGCAAAGATTCCATAGTACACACAGGTGGAACATAGAACAGTACAGCAAAGGAGCAGGTCCTTCACCACGGTTTATGTACGGGCCACGATGCTAATCAACATTAATTCCATCAGCCTGTGCAGGAACCTGCATGTCACTATAACACGATGCCCTCATGTCTGCTTCCACCACAACTCGTGGCAGCGCGTTCCAGGTATCTACCAGTCTCTGCATAAATTCCCTTTAAACGTCCCCTGTCACCTCTATCTAAGCCCTCCAGCACAGGACATTTCCATCCTGTGAAAAAGATTCTGGCCACCCAATCTCTATCTCTCATATTTATCTGCACTTCTGTTATATCGCCTCTCAAGTTGCCACGCTCTAGAGAAAACAATACATGTTTGACCAATCTCCCCGTTTAACTAATGCTCCCTAATCCATGAAGCATCCCGGTGAACGTGTTCTTCATCCTCTCCACAACATCCCGATCCTTCGTGCAATATGGAGACAGAACAGGGTATTATACTTCAAACATTTTACACAGTTGCAATATGTCTTTCCAACTGTCATACTGAAAACTCCGTCTTCATCTTGGAGCATGGTGAAGGCACTCATGGTCCCGATTCGCATGATCCATCAAACTGATTCAGGTGCTCACTGCAGCTCTCCTCTGCGCCGTGTTCCTCCCTTCCACTATTCTAAATGATAAATCTTCCAAAGTGTACACATTCGTGTCATGGTTATTTTATCATTAAATACTTAGGCACACACTTTCATCCGCACCCGGCAGAACTTTTGGTGTTTACTCTTTATGAAAAAACAAATGCGGGAAATCTGTAAAGAAAAAGTATGGCAGAACCGCATCAGCAATAAATTGCACAGCCGCAGTCGCTTTGTTCATTGTTAATTCGTTTACTATAATCACATATACCGAACTACAGTGAAAATCTTGTGTTTGCATGCCATCCGGATGGACCATTCCATGCAAAAGTACACCGAGGGAGTACAAAAGGAAAACAATAACACCATATAATGTTACAGTAACAGACAAAGTGCAGTGCAGGTAGACAAATACGGAGCAAGTGCCGTGACGAGTCAGAGTGAGAGATGAGGAGTTCATCTTTATAGTACAAGAGATCCGTTCAATAGTTTATAACAGCGGGAGAGAAGCTTCCCTGTAACCTGGTGGTGTGTGTTCTCCACCTTTTGTATCTTCTACATGATGGAATGGAGAAGAGAGCATGTCCGGGGCGAGAGTGGTCTTTTATTCTGTTGGAATATGGAACACAGAACAGTACGGTACCGCAACAGGCCATCGGCCCACAATGTCGACCATGATGTCAAATTAAACTAAACAATTCTGCCTGTACATGATCCATTTCCAGCATATTCTTATGCCTATCTAATAGCATTGTGAACGCCACTATCGCATCTGCTTCCAACATCACCCCGGCAACGCGTTCCAGGCACCTACCACTCCCTGTGTAAAACAATTCGCCCCGCACATCCCTTTAACCTATCTCCCTCTCACCTCAAAGCATTCCCCTCTGGTATTCGACATTTTTACCCTGGGAAAAAGATTCTGTATGTCTACCCGATCTGTGTCTCTCAACATTTCATAAACGTCTATCAAGTCTTCCCTCAACCTCAGACTCCAAAGAAAACAATCCAAGTTTGTCCAACTTCTTCTTATAAATAATACCTTCTAAAACAGGTATCATCCTGGCAAACCTCTTCTGAACCCTGTCAAATGCATCCATATTCTTCCTGTAATGCAATTTGCTTCCTGCAAGCAATACTCCATGTGCAGTCTAACCAAAGCTTAAGCAACTGCAATATAACTTCCTTGTTGATATGATCTCTGCCCCAAGCGATGAACGCAAGGATGCTCTACTCTTTCTTCACCACTCTATCTATTTGACTGGTGACTTTTACGTAAGTATGTACTTAGATTCCAAGATCCTTCTGTACAGGAATGTTGTTCCGGGTCCTGCCATTAACTGTACAACTCCCCCTTACATTTGACCTCCCAAAGTTCAACACCTCATATCTGTCCTGAATCAGCGCGACCTGCCGTTTCTCCGCGCATAACTGTCACGTATTTTATCCTGCTGACGATCTCTTTAAGCAGCAGGAAGTGTAAACAAGAATCAATGGAGCGGAGGCTGGTTTTATTGACATATGTTCACATCTCACTGCAACTTCTTGCGGTCTTTGGGCAGAGCAGTTCACATAGCAAGCTGTGGTGCAAATGAGAACAATGCTGGGGGTCATTCGGGACATGCCCAATTTTCTGAGCGTGCTGCGGAAGTAGAGACGCTGCTGTGCTTTCTTGGCCATTGTGCCCAGCGGCTGGACCAGGACAAGTCCTTGGTGATAGTTACACTGTTACGAACCAGCAGCAAAAGAAACACACCGAGATGTATAGGTGTTAAAAACTATTTTATTAATCACTAACGATAATATGAAAAATAAAAGTCAAAATGTTAGAATTTTAGAAGTAAAAATGTTAAACCTTGAACATTAACCCCAAAAACTAAACTCGTCGTGTGTGTGTGGCAAATTCCCAAAGTCCAGAACTGGTTTTCAAAGTTCAGTTCAGCAAGCCGTAAGGTGAAACATGAGCAAAGGCTTCTTCAACAACCGCCGTTGTATGAAGATAAGACGTAGATGTAGAGAACATAGAGAGAGTAATTACGAAATCCAAATGTTCCACGATGGAACCCATACGACACCTTAATGTTTACTCGGTAGTGACTTTCTCACACAGAAAACCATCCGAATCGTGGCCGTCCACACAAATACCTGTTTCCCTCTACAGGTCAGTAACAAAGTGAACTCCACTGGATTACTCCCAATTTCCATACGTGGATTTTAGTAACAGACACAGTTATTATTTCTCATCCATCGATAGAGAAAACTAGCAGGCTGGTGTCTCTCTCCATTTTCTCTCTCTCTCCTCTGACTCACTTCGACTGACTGTTTCAAAAACGTCATTACGTGCATTTTACTTCGGTTGACGTAAGCACGCCACACACACACACACACACACACACACACATACACACACACACACACACACACACACACACGCAAACAGACAGACACACCACTACTACTACTACTCGCTCTATCTTAAAGGGACATTCACCGAGTCCGTAACACCTCCCACCTAAAAAGAATTTCTTTTTCCAAAAAACAATTTAACCGCACATACAGTTAGTAATGTTAATTATCATGCTACACAATTACAGAATATCAGATTAGTAAAGCTACATGTTTCCCATTTAACATCGGGTCAGACAATCAGCGATCACGTTATCTTTGCCTTTAATGTGAGTTCTAATGACATCAAACTCTTGCAAAATTAAACAGCTTCGGTTCGGAGGACTTCGGAGCAGCTAAGTGTTTTCTCTGTTTATCACTTTTATTAGGGTTTTTGGGTGTAAGGGTTAGTTTCTGTTAGGGTTTTTAGTGTAAGGTTTAGATTTTTAATAAGTTTTTTAAGTAGTCGAGTGGGGGCTGGACAGCGCAGGCGCGGCGCGGGCAGCATAATAAGCAAACAGCCTAAAGAGCGAGCAGCTTCGGAACGGGCAGCGGAGTGAGTGGCAGCAGAGAGTTATGGGCTTTAGCTCAAGGGGCTTCGGCGTGAAGGGGCAAGGAGGGTAAGTAGCTGGTAAGTAGGTAAAGGCAAGGTTTACCTTTTGGTCATTATAGATTTGTAGGTGGGATTAACTGGGCGGAAAAAAGGTCTTCAGATGGAGGACATGGTGGTGTGCTGCAGCTGTTTGATGTGGGAACTCGTGGACATTGCTGCGGTCCAAGATGGCCACATCTGCAGTAAGTGCTTGAGGCTGGACGAACTTCGGCTCAGAGTTGATGAGCTGGAGTCGCAGCTACAAACACTGCGCAGCATAAGTGAGGGAGAGAGTTATGTGGACATGGTGCATCAGGTGACAGTCACCCCCCTTAGGGTAGGTACATCTGAGGTTCAGGAGGCAGATAGAATGGTGACGGTCAGGGGAGGGAAGAGGAAGAAGAAGTCAGGCAGGCAGACAGGACAGAGAGCCCCGGAGGCTGTTCCCTTCAGTAACAAGTTTTCTGCCTTGGAAGCTGTTGAGGGGGATGACCTTCAGGGGCCTAGCTGCAGTTACCAGGTCTCTGGCACTGGGACTGGTACTGCTGCTCAGAGGGGAAGGGTGGGAAAGAGACATGCGGTAGTGATAGGGGACTCGATAGTCAGGGAAACAGACAGGAGGTTCTGTGCAAGTGAGCATGAATCCCGGATGGTATGTTGCCTCCCAGGTGCCAGGGTCCGGAATGTCACTGATCGGGTCCATAGAATTCTTGAGTGGGAGGGAGAGCAGCCAGAGGTTGTGGTCCATATTGGCACCAATGACATAGGTAGGAAGGTGGATGACGTCCAGGACCTCAAGGGTAGCAATCTCGGGATTGCTGCCAGTGACACGTGATAGTGAAGGTAGGAATAGGAGGAAGTGGCAGATAAATGCGTGGCTGAGAAGTTGGTGCAGGAGGGAGGGTTTTAGATTTCTGGATCATTGGGATCTCTTCTCGGGAAGGTGGGACCTGTACAGAGAGGACGGGTTACACCCGAACCAGAAGGGGGCCAATATCCTTGCGGCGAGATTTGCTAGGGTGGTACAGGAGTGTTTAAACTAGTTTGTGAGGGGGAAGGGATCCGGAGGAGTAGGTCAGAGGAAGAAGGGGATGGGGAAAGGTTAGATCAAACAAGTAGAAAGGCTTCGGGGAAGGAGAAGCAGAATACAGGCTGTAAAAGTAGTAAGGTAGATGGACTAAGTGTGTTAACTTAAATGCAAGAAGTGTCAGGAATAAGGGGGATGAACTGAGGTCTTGGATAAGTATGGGGGACTATGATATCGTGGCTATTACTGAGACGTGGCTGACGTCAGGAGAGGAGTGGATATTGAATATTCCTGGTTTTCGGTGTTTTAAGAGGGAAAGGGAAGGGGGAGAAGAGGTGGAGGGGTGGCGATACTGGTCAGGGACAATGTTACGGCTGTGGAAAAGATGGATGTTGTAGAAGGATCATCTCTAGAGTCCGTATGGGTGGAGTTAAGGAACAAGAAAGGAGCAGTTACTCTACTAGCAGCATTCTATAGGCCCCCCGGTAGCAGTATAGATATAGAGGAGCAGATTGGCAGGCAGTGTTTGGAGAGAAGCAGAAATAACAGGGTCGTTATAATGGGAGACCAACTTCCCAAATATAGACTGGAACCTGCTTAGTGCCAAAGGTTTAGATGGGACAGAATTTGTTAAATGTGTCCAGGAGGGATTCCTGACGCAGTATGTTGACAGGCTGACTAGAGGGAATGCCACGTTAGATCTAGTTTTAGGAAATGAACCGGGACAGGTGAAGGATCTATTGGTGGGTGAGCATTTGGGGGACAGTGACCATTGCTCCATAACCTTTAAAATTGTCATGGACAGGGACAGGTGCAGAGAGGACAAGAGGTATTTCAATTGGAGAAGGAATAACTACGAGGCTATAAGGAGAGAACTTGGGAGTGTAAATTGGGATGTCCTTTTTGAAGGAAAATGTACCATGGGGATGTGGTCGATATTCAGGGATCTTATGCAGGATGTTAGGGATAAATATGTCCCGGTGAGGCAGAGAAGGAATGACAGGGTGAAGGAACCGTGGGTGACGAGAGAACGTGGGTGAACGACTTGTTAGGGAGAAGAAGGTAGCATACGTGAGGTATAAGCAGCAAGGTTCAGACAGGGCCCGTGAGGAATATAGGGTAGCGAGGAAGGAACTTAAGAAAGGGCTGAGGAGAGCTAGAAGGGGACATGAAAAGGCTTTGGCTAGTAGAGTTAAGGAAAGTCCCAAGGCCTTTTTCAAGTACGTGAAGGGTGGGAGGATGGCTAGTGTGAAGGTAGGTCCGATTAAGCACAAAGGTGGGAGAATTTTTCTGGAGGCGGCGGAAGTGGGAGAAGTTCTGAATGAGTACTTCTCTTCGGTATTCACCAGGGAGAGGGGTCTTGATGATGCGGAAGGGAGTGCTGGTAGGGGTAATGTTCTCGAGGTTGTTGATATCAAGAGAGAGGATGTGTTGAAGTTGTTAAATAATATTAAGACAGATAAATCTCCGGGGCCTGACGGGATTTTCCCCAGGCTGCTTCGAGAGGCTAGGGAGGAGATTGCTGAACCGCTGGTAAGGATCTTTGAGTCCTCGTTGTCTACGGGGGTGGTGCCGGAGGATTGGAGGATTGCGAATGTTGTCCCCTTGTTCAAAAAAGGTAATAAGTATAAGCCAGGGAATTATAGACCGGTGAGTCTCACGTCTGTGGGGGGTAAGCTGTTAGAAAGGATTCTAAGGGATAGGATTTATGAACACCTAGAGAATCATGGACTGATTAGGGACAGCCAGCATGGCTTTGTGAAGGGAAGATCTTGCCTCACAAGCCAGGTAGAGTTCTTTGAGGAGGTGACCAGGAAGATTGATGAGGGCAGTGTGGTGGATGTGGATTACATGGATTTTAGTAAGGCATTTGATAAGCTTCCTCATGATAGGCTTCTTCAGAAGGTCAGAGACCAAGGGATCCAAGGAAGCTTGGCTGTGTGGATTAGGAATTGGCTTGCATGTAGAAAGCAGAGGGTTGTGGTAGAAGGAGTGCCCTCGGATTGGAAGGCAGTGACTAGTGGTGTCCCGCAGGGATCGGTTCTGGGACCTCTACTTTTTGTGATATTTATAGATGACTTAGATGAGGGGGTGGAGGGCTGGGTTCGTAAGTTTGCGGACGACACTAAGATAGGCGGTATTGTGGATAGTGTGGAGGGCTGTCGGAACTTGCAGAGGGATATTGATAGGATGCAGAGCTGGGCTGACAAGTGGCAGATGGAGTTCAATCCGGAGAAGCGTGAGGTGGTACACTTTGGAAGGACAAACTCCAGGGCAGAGGACAGGGTAAACGGCAAGGTACTTAGCAGTGTGGAAGAGCAGAGGGATCTGGGAGTTCATATTAACAGTTCATTGAAAGTTGCCTCACAGGTGGAAAGAGCAGTTAAGAAGGCCTATGGGATGTTGGCTTTCATAAGTCGCGGGATTGAGTTTAAGAGCCGCGAGGTTATGATGCAGCTTTACAAAACTCTAGTTAGGCCACACTTAGAGTACTGTGTTCAGTTCTGGTCGCCTCATTATAGGAAGTATGTGGAGGCATTGGAGAGGGTGCAGAGGAGATTTACCAGGATGCTGCTTGGATTGGAGAGTATTGAATATGAGGAGAGTCTTAGGGTGCTAGGGCTTTATTCCCTGGAAAGGAGGAGGATGAGAGGAGACATGATAGAGGTATATAAAATATTGAGAGGAATAGATAGAGTAGACAGTCAGCGCCTCCTTCCCAGGGCACCAATGCTCATGTCGAGAGGTCATGGCTTTAAGGTTATGGGTGGGAGGTTCAGGGGAGATGTCAGAGGGAGGTTTTTCACCCAAAGAGTGGTTGGTGCATGGAATGCACTGCCTGGGGTGTTGGTGGAGGCAGATACATTGAACAGGTTCAAGAGCTTGTTGGATAGGCATATGGAGGAACGTGAGATAGAGGGATATGCGGGAGGAAGGGGTTAGGTAGTGTGAGGGTGGTCTGATGGACGGCACGACACGGTGGGCCGAAGGGCCTGTTTTGTGCTGTATGGTTCTATGGTTCTATTCTTATTTTTGACTCGGCTCAGAAACACCAATGGGTTATACATATTCAATGGTTTATGAGCTGTGCAAACATATACACTGAAATGTTGCAAGGCTAAAGCAGGCGACAATAATTCTTTCTCTATCCTGGAATAATTCTTTTGATGCTCATTAAATTTCTTTGAAAAGTAAGCTACATGATGGTCAATATCATCAAGGTCACCATTCTGCAACAACACAGCTCCTGCAGTTTCATCACTGGCATCTACTGCTAATGAAAATGGCTTTTCAACGTCAGGTGACTTGAGAACAGGATGGTAGCAAAAAATGGCGTTCAGCTTCTCAAATGCTTCTTGACAAGAATCTGTCCAAACAAACTTTACTCCCTTCTTCAAAAGATTAGTTAGGGGAAGAGAAGCATCAGAAAAATTTTCACAACATTTTCACAAAATTTTCGATAATATCCAACTATTCCCAAAAATCTTTTAACAGTTTTCATACCTGTGAACCGGGAACTCAGATATTGCATGCACTTTTGCCTGAACAGGAGCTAACTTGCCTTGACCTACAATATAACCAAGGTACATCACAGTGGCATGGCCAAATTCACTTTTAGCCAAGTTAACTGTAAGGTTAGCTTCGGAAAGTCTTTCAAACAACCTTTCTAACGCAGTGATGTGATCCTGCCATGTAATATTCCCTGTCACTAAGTCGTGAATGTAGGCATCTTTATGTTTTAACCCATGAATTACCGAATTAATCATTCGTTGAAATGTTGCCAGAACATTTTTCATTCCAAATGGCAAAACATTATATTAATACAATCCAGAAGGGGTTATAAAGGCTGACATTTCCCTTCCTCTATCTGTTAATGGAACACACCAGTACCATTTTAATAGGTCAATATTTGTAAGAAATTTAGCCTTTCCCACTCTGTCTATGCAATCATCCACCCTGGGAATAGGGTAAACATCGGACTTCGTTACAGCATTAACCTTTCTGTAATCTGTGCAAAATCGAACAGTTCCATCAGGTTGAGGCACAATAACACAGGGCGAACTCCAGTTTGAAGCGGAACGTCTAATAATATCATTTTCTAACATATATTCAATCTCTTGGTCAACAAGTTTGCTTTTTTCCACATTCATTCGATATGTGTGTTGTTTGATTGGTTTTGCATCCCCAACATCAACATCATGGGTAATTATCGACGTTCTGTTTGGAACATCTGGGAACAGATTTTTAAATTTTAAAATTAATTCTCTCATCTTTTGTTTTTGTGAAACTTGTAAATGGTCCAACTTCGTTTCAAGGTTCTCCAAGATATTTTGGTTTTTTAGTTTCGATGGTACAATATTTGGTCTAAATTGGCCTTTCTCAATATCAATATCAGGCATTCTAGAAACAACCTTCATATCATCCACCATGGCCACAACTGTATCTCTCTCATAATAAGGCTTAAGTATGTTTACATGACAGAGTTGTGTTTCCTTGCGTCTATCTGGTGTTTTGATTATATATGTGAAATCAGTTACTCGGGATTCAATAACATATGGTCCAAAAGAACGAGATTGCAATGGATTGTTCTTGCTAGGGAAAACTACTAACACCTTTTGTCCCACTGCAAATGTCTTGGGCCGAGCACGTCTGTCAAAACATGTCTTCATTCTTATCTGGCTGGTTTTCAAATTCTCTCTCGCCAGCTGGCAGACTCTCTCCAACAGAGTTTTAAAGTTTTGGACATAGTCCAACAGACTCAACTGCACTTCCTCATTAACCCATTGTTCTTTTAACAATCCTAAAGGTCCTCTCACCCGATGTCCAAATACAAGCTCAAACGGACTAAATTCCTCATGACTCCTGTATTGATTCTCTCACGGAAAACAAAGGTAAATGAACACTATCGTCCCAATCCTTTGTGCTTTCAAAGCAGTAAGTCTTCAGCATATTTTTGAGAGTAGAATGAAATCTCTCCAGAGCTCCCTGAGATTCTGGGTGATATGCAGATGATACAATCTGCTTTGCCCCCAGCTCATAGACCAGTTGTTGAAATAAATTAAACATAAAATTACTGCAATTAAAAGAGCTTTTGACACAGTTTTGGCCTTAATATTTCTAAGGGATATTGCCTCTGGAAATCTAGAAGTTGCACACATGATGGTTAACAAATACTGATTTCCAGCCTCAGACTTTGGTAATGGGCCAACACAGTCCACAATCACCTTCGAAAAGGGGGTCACCAAAAGCAGGAATAGGTTTCAACGGATCCACAGGGGGTCTTTGATTTGGTTTACCTACCATCTGACATGTGTGACAGGTTCGACAAAACATCACCACATCTTTTCTCAAACCAGTCCAATAGAATTGTTTCAAGATCTCCCCGACAGTTTTATTCACGCCAAAATGACCACCCAAAGGCATACTATAGGCCAGATTTAAAATCTCATTCCTATAAACTTTTGGAACCACGACCTGATGAATACCTTCCCATTCCTCATTAACAGGTACGTGAGGAGGTCTCCATTTCCTCATTAACACTCCATTTTTGACATAATATCCAAATGGCACTTTTTCAATCTCATCACATGAGAGTGCTTTTTCTCTCAGTTCTGTAAGCTCAGGGTCTTTCGTCTGTTGCTCCATAAAATCTTTCCTTGACAAAGACAAATCTTTAAATTCAGGCTCACTACAAGGATTTTGATTCTTCAGTGAAGACAGAAAAGTCTCAGACAAGTCATCATGATTTTCTTCCTGTTTAGGGCTGTCACAGGGAACAACATCAGGCTGCACAGGACTATCGGCCTTAGCTAATTCTTTAGCCCTAGATCGAGTCACCGCACAGGATGGGTAAACATCTGGATCATTCTCAGACTCACTAATCCTTGGTTTGGTGGTTAACCGTACCACAGGGACAAATTCTCCATCTGCGAGGTCATTCCCTAATAACAAAGAAACTCCTTCCACTGTTAAACTGGGTCGTATCCCTATCTCGACAGGTCCTTCTACGAACTTTGACTTTAAAATCACCTTGTACAAAGGGACAGACATGGTGTCACCCGTAAAACCTCGCACTTGATTTACCTCACTAGTGTCAGTTTCTTCACCAAAATGTAAAACACTGTCCAGCAAGAGAGATTGGCAAGCCCCAGTATCTCTAACGATTTTTAATGGCACCTGGGGTGACCCATCATTCAGTGAACCAAAACCCTCAGATACATAAGAACGGAATTCCTTTCTCACCTCCTCCAACTTTTCAGCTTTTGGCAAGGACTGATCTTTAACAACATCTCCTAAACCTTTTTCGTTTTCAATTACCTGAAAACAAGCATTGGGCACGGCTTCCTTCTTTTTCTTCAAACGGGCACAATTAGCTTTCACATGGCCAAGCTTCTTACAGTAATAACTAGTACGCTCAACGGCTTTCTCCAGCACTGGCTTATTTTCATCCTTCCCTTTTTGATTACTTCCAAATTTAATATCCGGTTTACTGGATTGTCTTTATAACTCTTTTGAAAAGTTTTAAGTGGTCCCCATTTGGATTTATGGGTTAAAACATAATCATCTGCCAACCTAGCAGTTTCTTGTAAAGTTTCCACTTCCTTTTCATTTAAATATGTTGTTATCTCAGCTGGGACACATTTTTTAAAATCTTCCACTAACATCAATTTTGTCAATTTATCATAATCCTCAGCTACATTTTTCGCCATGCACCATCGTTCAAAACATACTGTCTTTCCATTGGCAAATTCCATGTATGTCTGATCTGCAGATTTCTTCAAGTCTCTAAATTTTTGCCTGTAAGCTTCAGGTACCAATTCATAAGTCTTCAACATAGCTTGTTTTACCTTTGTATTATCAGCTGCATCCTCAACAAACAAAGCAGAATAGGCTTTTTGAGCTTTACCTTTAATTACACTCTGTAACATAAGAGCCCATCCTTCCTTTGGCCAGTATGAACTCACAGCAACCTTGTCAAAATGTTGGAAATACTGATCAACCTGATCTTCCTCAAAAAGAGGGACTAATAGAAACTCCCTACTGGCTATGTAACCATTATTAGAATGAGAATCAGATTCAGAACTCCCTCGATTCATTGCTAACTCATGCCGCCTCTGTTTCTTCCTTTCCTCAGCTTCTATTTTCTTCATTTCCAACCCAGTTTCTACCTTCAGCCGAGCTTTTTCCAACTCAAGTTTCTTTTGTTCTGCCCCAGCCTCAAACATCAGCCGAGTTTGTTCTAGCTCTAGTTTCCTTTGTTCTCGTTCAGCCTCTATCTTTGCCAGCTGCACCTGTGCCTCGGAAATCGCTGGTTCACTGCCAGAAAACTGCTTCAACACCCCCTCCTCAAACACCTTCTTCTCCACATAATGGCCAGCTATCAGTCTCTGAATATCTGCCTTTCTTATAAATCGCGTTCATGCCTCCAGATGTAGCTCTGCCGCAATTTTCACCAAATCAGGCTTCCTCATACCCTGCAATCCTCCAGGTGTGGATTTTTTTTCAAAATTGTTCCCATTGTTGCTGGTTTCCATGCAAACAAGCCAATTAAAAAGAATTTATTAGACCGAACACAATCAGTCGTTCACGAAGACCCCAATTTGTTCAAACTCGGACCTCCTTCGTCAATCGTTGGACACAATCCCCGACGACACACGTTAATCTTTGGGTTGGATCCCGGACGAATCTCGTCAATTTTGTTACGAACCAGCAACAAAAGAAACACACCAAGATGTATAAGTGGTAAAAACTATTTTATTAATAACTACTTATGATAATAAGAAAAATAAAAGTAAAAATGTAGAATGTTAGAAATAAAAATGTTAAACCTTCAACATTAACCCCAAAAACTAAACTGGTCGTGTGTGTCTGGCAAATTCCCAAACTCCAAGTCCAGGAATAGTTTTCAAAGTTCAGTTCAGCAAGCTGTAAGGTGAAACATGAGCAAAGGCTTCTTCAACAACCGTCGTTGTATGAAGATAAGACGTAGATGTAGAAAACATAGAGAGAGTAATTACGAAATCCAAATGTTCCACGATGGAACCCAAACGACACCTCAGTGTTTACTTGGTAGTGACATCCTCACCCCGAAAAGCATCCGAATTGTGGCCGTCCACACAAATACCTGTTTCCCTCTACAGGTCAGTAACAAAGTGAACTCCACTGGATTACTCCCAATTTCCATACGTGGATTGTAGTAACAGAAACAGTTATTGTTTCTCATCTATCGATGGGGAAAACTAACTCTATCCCTTTTTTCACTCTCTCTCCTCTGACTGACTTCGACTGACTGTTTCAAAAACGTCATTACGTCCTTTTACTTCAGTTGACGTAAGCACGCCTCACACTCTCTCTCTCTCTCTCTCTCTCTCTCTCTCTACTACTACTACTACTACTACTACTACTACTACTAATAACAATAATAATAATAATAATAATAATAATAATAATAATAATAATAATAACTCTATCTTAAAGGGACATTCACCGAGTCCGTAACAACACCATGTAAAATGAAACTCTCAACCATCTCCATCTTAGCAACATTATTTCACCTGTGCTGTGTCTTAATTCGATCAGTGCGTGAATATTTATTCCACCCACTTTGCTCCGTTGGTCTCCTAGACTAACGTTTCTCTCATTTCCAGGTCTGAAGAAAGTTTAGATGTTTCTTTTTCTCCCACTTATTGCCTGGCCTGATTAAAATTTTCCAGCATTTCAAATCTTCTGCTTTTCTGTCACGTTGATTCAGGTTTTCTTCGCTTACTCGCATATATGTGGCTTGTAGGGCAGGACAAGCAAAACAAGGCAAGATACCTTCATTGGTCACATGTACATGGAAACACAGCGAAATGCATCTTTTGCGTAGTGTTCTGGGGGCAGCCGCAAGAGTCACCACGCTGCCGGCACCAACATAGCATGCCAATAATGCCTACAACAACCCGTACATTTTTGGAATGTGGGAGGAAACTGGAGCACCAGGAGGAAACCCACGCAGACACGGGGAGAACGTGTTTTCTCTGTACAGCGGCCGGAATTGAACCTTTGTCGCTGGCGCTGAGCCATGCTGGCTATCCCTAATCTGTCCATGATTCTCTAAATGCTCATAGGATCCTATCTCTAAGAATCCTTTCCAACAGCTTGCCCAACACAGACCTAAGGTTCACTGGTCTGTAAATCCATGGACTAACCCTAGAACCTTTTTTTGAATAGGGTACAACATTTGCCGCCCCCCAATCCTCCGGTACCATTTCTGTGGACAACGAGGACTCAAAGATCTTAGCCAACGGTTCAGTAATCTCCTCCCTCGCCTCGCGGAGCAGCCTGTGGAATATTCCGTCAGGCCCCAGGGACTTATCTGTCCTAATATTTTCTAACAGCTCCTACACATCCTCTCTCTTTATATCTACTTGCTCTAGAACATTAAGCATACCAACACTGTCCTTAGCGTCATCAACACCGCTCTCCTTGGTGAATACTGAAGAGAAGTATTCATTGAGAACCTATTCCACAGCTTCCAGGCACATCTTCCCACCTTTATCTCTCATCGGTCCTACCATTACTCTCTTCATCTTTCTGATCTTCACATAAGTGTAAAAAGCCTGGGATTTTCCTTAACCCTACTCGCCGAGGCCATTTCATGTTCCCTTGTTGCTCTCCTCAGCCCCTTCTTAAGTTCCTTCCTTGCAACCCTATATTCCTCATGAGCCCTATCTGATCCTTGCTGCGTACACCTTATGTATGCTCTCTTCTTCCTCCTAACTAGATGTTCCACCTCTCTTGATTCCTTCACCCTGCCATTCTTTCTCTGCCTCATCGGGACAAATTTATCCCTAACATCCTGCAAGAGATCCCTGAACAACGATCACATCCCTACAGTACATATCCCTTCAAAAATGTCATCCCAATTATCTCTCACAAGTTCTAGCTTTATAACCTCATAATTTGCCCTTCCCGAATTAAATATCCTCCTGTCCTCTTTGTTCCTATCCTTGTCCATGACAATGCTAAAGGTTAAGGAGCGGTGGTCAATGTCCCCCAAATGCTCACCCACCGAGATGTCTGTCACCTGACCCGGTTCATGACCTCATATCAGATCTAATATTGCATTCCTTCTAGTCGGCCTGTCAACATACTGTGACAGGAATCCCTCCTGGGCACATTTATCAAACTCTGCCCGGTCTAAACCTTTGATAATAAGCAAGTGCCAATCAATATTGTCTCCCACGATAACAACCCTGTTATTCTTGCACCTTTCTAAACTCTGCCTCCCAATCTGCTCCTCTGTATCTCTGCTGCTACCTGGGGGCTTATAGAATACTCCCAATAGAGTAACTACTCCTTTCTTGTTCCTAACTTCCACCCATACTTAATCTAGAGAGGATCCTTCTCCATTATCCACCCTTTCTGCAGCTTTAGTAGTATCCCTGACCATTAGCGATACCCTTTCTCCTCTTCTCCGCCCTCTCCCTATCACTTTTAAAACACTGAACTCCAGTCTTCTCCTCAGACGAGACGTTCTTCTTTTTGATCTGTGTCACTTCCCTTCTCCTCTTAATCCGTTTTCCTAAGTACATTTTCCAAGAGTATTTTGGACATACTTATGTAATTGTAATTCCAGTATTTTCTTATTACTTATTACTTCTTTTTCTCTTATTTAGACTTCAACCTTTATGTAACCTGCTGCTCGTTTCTCAGAACAACATATATGTGTTTTTTTCCCCTTTGTGATTAGTTTATTCCTTTATGGTCATTTAGGGACAGATGCTTAGCCTTCCTTCTTCTTCCTAATGCAAGTGAAATAGCACGGTTGATATGATTCCTCGTTCAATTATAGTTTCCATCGCCCGGCCAACATTCTATTTTACCCGGTAGACAAAAACTCAGTAAAACAGTTCTGCATTCGTTATCTGTTTTTGTCTTTCAGTTCAATGTGTAAAAACATGTATTCTGACGGATGTTGCAACTGCCCGTCCCTGTGGAGATACCTTGGTACATAAATGAAAAGCTGCGAGAAGGGGAAACGCTGTCAGGATTCTAAATCAGAAACCTTAACTGCAGTGCGTGGGACGAATTAATACACAGCTGAGATGATGGAAACATTTTACAGCATCCGAAGAATATATTACATAGCCATTGTTGTTATTGGTGTCCCTGGTAAGTTAGTATGGACTCATAATGTCTTTTTTATTTATTTATTTTGAGTTCTGGTTTCGCGCTGTGCCTAACATTGCTGCTTGCTGGTTTAGCTGTGACCACAACGCCACGAACAGACAGACCATAATGTCTGGTTATGGGAATGATCTTTAATCTTTCTTCCGTTTTCTCAGCTGAATATGTACCTACAATATATATGTCCCTTTATTAGAAGTTTTGATTACTTCAATAATATTTCAATGTAGACAAATCCCGGAGTGAGAAGTGAAGTGCTGATCGTTTCAGGTCTGCAGAGAGGACTTTCTTGAATGCATTTCCATATTGCATTATATTTGCAATATTATATATTTGAGTTTTTGAATCGGATACTTTAATCCTCATTGAATGTTAAATACCTTTCTCATTAAAGTAAATGTCTTTAAATTACGTGAACAATTTATTCAACGATTATCAGCTTTGTTAAATTGTCTTTGTTCTCGTGGCCTTGATAAAGACCCTGTGCCGCAAAGTACGCGAGCCACAAAACAAGTAAGCATTTAGTTTTCCATGTGTTTAATGGTGCGTTTCAAAGATCCTTTGATATTGGTGACGGTTCAGTTTTCTGGCGGTCTGCCGATAGCCCTAAAATTGCCGATCGCGGTTGAAGGTCAGGGAATACTTCTAC
The DNA here is from genome assembly GCF_009764475.1 of Pristis pectinata. Classification (NCBI taxonomy): domain Eukaryota; kingdom Metazoa; phylum Chordata; class Chondrichthyes; order Rhinopristiformes; family Pristidae; genus Pristis; species Pristis pectinata. The sequence continues at coordinate 859,409 of NC_067428.1, forward strand.
TATGGCAGCAAGTCAGCACTGACTTGCATTGAGAGGTGGTAAAGGCCGAACGCAAGGCAATCCCGGATCGAGGGTAGAACTTCCAACGATGGAAGACATTATCTCTGCGTTTTATTGCAAGTGGGCTTGATTACATGTTTTTAACGCTAGCTTTGCTCTGTTCCTGACAAAGCTGCTCGCTGATCTTGCGGTGAAGCTGTCCCATGATCGGCTACTGTGGGAACATTTCTGATGACACAAAGAAGTCCATTAAGTCGCAAAACAGCGTTTATCTGCCTTTTCCTTGTCCTGCCCTTCTGAAGTCCGGTTGATATGGACATCCTGGTGCAGTGCTAACATTTGTATTAATTGTGGAATCCGACAACAGCCCAGGACTCAATCGATCATTTACAAACTTGGTTCCAAAGCGCAGATACCTTCGGCCATTGTTGCTAATTTTGTCTTCTTATTTCACAGTGAATTTAGTAGCGATTGTGATCCTCTCCCGGGGAAAGTGCGGCCTTTCCACCTGCACCACTCGTTACCTGACCGCCATGGCAGCGGCGGATCTACTTTCTGTCTTCACCGCGGTCATCCTGAGGCGCATCAGCTTTTATTTTCCCGGATCTTTTCTAGACATCTATCCTGTCTGCAGTGTTATTTTTGCAATCATGTGTGCGACGAGAGACTGTTCTGTCTGGTTCACCGTCGGTTTCACCTTTGACCGCTTTGTCCTCATTTGTTGCCAGAAGCTGAAAACAAAATATTGCACCGAAAAAACAGCGGCTGCAGTTCTGGCAACAGCAGTAGTTCTGCTCTTCTTCAAAAACATCCCGTTCTACTTTATTTCTGAACCCAGAGAGATAATCAACAACGTGCCGTGGTTCTGTAGTGAGAAGGCTAGCTACTATACTGAACAAGGGTGGATTGTATTCGCCAGGTTTGAGAGAATTGTCGTTCCATTGCTCCCGTTTGCGTTTATTTTACTGTTCAACTTTCTGACAGTCAGGCACATTTTAGTGGCTAGCCGAGTCCGCAGGGGTCTGAGGGGGCAGAGCAAGGGGGATAACCACAGTGACCCAGAGATGGAGAGCAGGAGGAGGTCTGTGGTTTTACTCTTCGCCATATCTGGAAGTTTCATTCTCCTCTGGTTAACGACTGTTCTGGATTACTTGTATTATAATATTGCAGGAAGAAATCCCACCGATTACAACAATTCCGAATACATCTTCGGCCAACTCGGATATATGCTGCAGAATTTAAGTTTGTGCACGAATACGTTTATTTATGGAGTGACTCAATCAAAATTCAGACAGGAGTTTGTGACCGCGGTAAAATACCCGGTAACCTCAGTGATTCGAATCATTAACAAACAAAACCCGTAATCACAGCTAGGAAGCAGACCGAAGCGGCGGGTCTCTGCATTTAACCACGAAATTAATCAAGATCAAAAAAGTACGGTCAGTAAAGCGCTATTGCACTGATCAGGACTTGGTACTATAGTTGTCGATACATACCCGGAAAACATCACCACCTTCGATTATTTTTCTTCTTTATATATCTTCTGAATTGATATTATGGCCTTTATTCGTATTTCCATTATTGTCCATATTGCATGCACTTCGCTAAAAATGCTCTGAACCTTGCTTATCCTTACTCTGCTACCTCATCGTTGTTAAATCCATGCATAGATGCTATGCCTCGAACTCAAGCAACATCCCGCTCACTGACCACGCCCTTACCTCGTGACATACAATATTTTCGTTCTCTTAATTTCAATTTGGTAAACTTAATGAATTTTCATTCAAATCCATAATTTCACATTTTGGCATGTTTTAACCTTCCGTAAATATTACACGCGGCGATACGTTGTCTTGCTTTGCTTTCACCGTTCCCTCTTGCATGTTAGGAACATCCACAGAGCTCCCTGCCTAATATCCTGAAACACTCTATTAACCTTACCTCTCTAAACAATTAGTTCAACATTTCTTCATTTGAAATTCTCCGTACATTGCACATTTCAGGTAGTACACCAAGTGAAAACAAAATTTGGAAGGCTGGCTTTCAAAGCTTCTGCTATGTTTACGCTTTAAAACATGAAATACATGCAGGACGACAGACATTTGATCAATATGGCATTAAAGGGACCTAATTCAAGTTTTGGAAACGGTATTGTTCTTCCCATCTTAGAATGCTACAAATAAATTGTGCAGGCTATTTAGCAAATTAACTGCCTCGCCCTAATTGATAAACAAGGCATTACGTAATTTGTATGACTGTCCCTGGATACTCTTCTATTCTGTCACATTTTCTTCCAGTGTTCTACTCTTAGTGAAAGAATGTAGTGCATAAAACTGTAAATACTGTCCAGTTACCTGAACACTTTCAGACTTTTCTAAGCACTTCCGAATCTAAGTCAACAACCAGTTGGGCCAGCTTGCGCTCACCTTCTTCCCGCAGCAGAAAAAGATAAATGTTGTGGCGTGGCAACATTCACACAAGGCGCAATGAGACATTTTGTGCCAAAGTTTAGAAAATTCGTGGAAAACAAAACACAACGTTAGCCAAGAACAGCTGAGTTCAAAAGTAAGGAAGAGATGCTGAACTGGTCTACATATATTTTGAGCGTTTTCGGAACTCCGAGAAGAGAGGGAGTTATAAATCACTGGTATGCAAGTAGACCAAAGAATTGGTGAACCCAACACAATTTTATTCCATTTTTCCTGGCTTTTTGAATAAAAATGTATGCTAATATAAAAATATTATGCCTAACAGAACGGCATTAGAGAAACAACATTGAGGATAATGTGCATAATTTTGCTCCGCCTATTTGAGGAAGGTGTTAATGAATTGTGTAAATGAATAATTTAGACCAGGTTTTTTAGACTGATACCAGAAACAGGCGGTCTGCCTTACAGACACAGATTCAAAGAACAATGGAGCACAGATACAGGTCCATCTGCCCAACGCGTCCATGTCGACCACAGTGCCCACCCAACTGCTCCCAATTTCCTGCGCTCGGCCCAGATTTCTCCAAATCCTGCCCCTCCATGTACCTATCCAAGTGCTTCTAAAATGATGCTATTGTACCTGTCTCAACCACTTCCTCTGGCAGCTCATTCCATATACTCACCACTCTCTGTGTGAAAATGTTGCCCCTCAGGTCACTTCCACATCTTTCCCATCTCACCATAAACATATGCCCCTAGCGCTGGACTCCACTGCTCCGTGGAAAAGTATGTTACCATCCAGATTTTCTATGCCTCACATAATTTTAAACACATATGGGAGGTTGCCCCTCATTCTCCTACGTTCCAAGGAATAAAGATCTTGCCTGGCCGACCTCTTCCTGCCACTCAGACCGTCTGGTCCTGGCAACATCCTCATCAATATTCTCTGCACTCTTTACAATTTAACCACATGTTTTCTATAATAGGGCGACCAACATTGCACACAATACTCCAAGTGCGGTCTCACTAACGACTTATCTAACTGCAACGCAATGTCCTCGCTTTAGTACTCGATGCCCTGACCGAGGAAGGCCAGCGGGTAAACGCCTTTTTCACTACTCTATATACCTGTGATGCCGCTTTCAACTAAGTATGCTCTTGTACTCCTAGGTCCCTCTGTCGCTTTACAGTCCCTTGTACCCTACCTTTTATAGTAGGTCCGACGCTGGTTTGACTTTACAAAATGCATCACCTCACACTTATCTGTATTGAAATCCTTTTGCAACTCCTCTGTCCACTTCCTTAACCGACGAAGATCCCCCTGTAATCTACGGTAAACTTCTTCACTATCAACAACACCTCCTAATTTCGTGTCATCCACAAATTTACTGACCAAGCCTCAAACATTCACATCCATGTAATTTACATAAATAACAAAGGTCCCCACACCTACACCTGCAGCACCCCACAGGTCACCGGCCTCGCATTCCGAGAAAGAACCTTCAACCACTAACTTCTGCTTCCTACCACCAAGCTAATTTTGAACCCACCCAAGTAGCTTACCCTGGATCCATTGAGACATAACCTTCCAGACCGCTTACCATGCGGGAACCTATCGAAAGCCTTGTTGAAGTCTAAATATACAGCATCCGCCGCCCTACCTTCATCTACGCTTTTGATTACCTATTCAAAGAACGCTAAGAGTTTCGTCAAGCACGACTTTTCATATACAGAGCCGAATCAGATTCCGTCTACCCCAATGCTGGTAGATCCCGTTCCTCAGAATTCCTTCCAATAACTTCTTCACTACTGATATCAAGCTGACCGGCCAGTAGTTCTCTGGTGGCTTGTTCTTGCTACCATTCTCGAAAATGTAACGGCATTAGCCACCTTCCAGTCTTTCATAACTTCATTGGTGGCTAACGCTGAAATAAATAGCTCCGCAAGGGCCTCCGGAGTTTCTCCTCCAGCTTCTCACGAAGTCCAAAGATACCCTTGTTCAGGCCCTGGGTATTAATCCACTTTTATGCACTGTAAGCCCGCAAATACGTCCTCTCTGGTAATATGCCTTCTAAAGAAATGCGGGGCCGATATGGGTTTTTTTTCCCAAGATGATTAGAAAAAAAAGGTAGGTGACCGATTTGAATCATATTAAATGCGGAGAATTATCACGTGTTAGGTGTGGTAAAGATGACCTGTTTTAATAAAGTCAGATTATGCAAATCTGAAAGATGAAGATAAAATGCTGGAGAAAATCAGCGCGTCAAGCAGCATTTCTGGAAAGAGAAAGTCAACATTTCAAGTCTGTGACCTTCCGTAAGAACTGTTTCCTAATGGAGTTCAATCTAGGGATAGGTGCAATCTATTCATGACAGGTATGGTAAACCTAGTAATTTCTAGGGCAGGGACATGTTCGACACAGCTTTGTGGGCCGAAGGGCCTGAATTGTGCTGTAGTTTTTCTGTGTTCTATGGTCTAACACCTGGTTCCGATGGGTATACAGCTGAGTTTTTTTAAATCCTTTTCTGACCTTCTTTCTCCTGGTTAGGTTATTTTTTTTTAAATATGCCCTATCAGTGGGTAAACTACCACAATCCTTTTATGAAGCAACTATTTCTTTAATTTTTAAAAAGGATAAAGATCCCACTGAATGTGCATCTTATAGACCTATTTCTTTATTGAATGTGGATTCTATTTTTTTTCCCAAAATATTGGCTTCTAGACTGGAAAAGGTACTTCCCCAAATTATTTCTGATGACCAGACAGGATTCATTAAGATGCGTTATTTGTATTTTAATATTAGGAGGTTAATGAAAATTATATATACCCTTTCATCTGCAATTTACAATGTGTTACTTCGCTAGATGCCGAGAAGGCGTTTGGGAATATTTTAAAAAACGCTTGAGGAATTTAACTTTAGCTCAATTTTCATATCTGCGATCAAACTGATTTATCACACACCTATGGCTTCAATACTTACTAATAATCAGAGATCCCCCTTCTTCAGGTTTTTCGAAGTACTAGACAGGGTTGCCCTCAAAGTCCTTTATTATTTGATATTACTTTGGGACCTTTGGCAGTTGCCATTCGGGATTCTTCTAACATATTTGGTATCATTCGTGAAAAGGGAACTCACAGGATATCTCTTTATGCAAATGACCTGTTACTTTATATCTCTAAGCCGGAGATATCTACTCCTGCAGTATTATCACTACTTGCTCCGTTTAGTGTTTTCTCTGGTTATGGATTAAATCTTAATAAGAGTGAACTTTTTTCCATTAAACATGCAAGTCCCAATTTATAAGCAATTGCCATTTAGATTAGTGACTGATTACTTTACATTCCTGGGTGTTAAAATTACGAAGAAACACAAGGGCTTATTTAAAGTTAACTTTTTACCTTTAATTGATTACGTTAAACAATTATTTACTAAATGGTCCCCATTCTCTCTATCATTGATTGGCCGAATTAATGCAGTTAAGATGAATATTTTACCAAAATTCTTGTATCTATTTCAGGCGACTCCAACTTTTATCTCGAAATCCTTTTTCGACACTATTGATTCCAAAATTCTTTCATATACATGGCAGAATAAAAACTCAAGGTTATGTAAGAAATATTTACAAAAATCAAAAAAGGATGGTGTTATGGCTCTGCCTAATTTTAGAATTTACTATTGGGCAATTAATATTACATAATTTTCCGGGAACAAGATTTAGATGTAATTCATTGTCCCCGTTGGGTATACCTTGAGTGTGAATCAGTGCAAGGATTTTCATTAGTATTGTAGGAGCTTCATTCCCTTTTGCACTTGAGTAAACAAATGATTAGCCCAATAGTTAAACATGCAATATGGATTTGGTTTCAATTTCGTAAATTTTTTGGATTGAATAAATTTAATTTATTAAGTCCTATTCAATCTATTTTTTTCTTTCAACCACCCAGAACTAACTCAGCTTTTTCCTTATGGAAAATGAAGGGATTAACATGTTTTCGTGTTTTATTCATTGATAACTTTTTTTATCGTTTGAACAGTTGTCTAATAAATGCAATCCTCCTAGATCACATTTTTTTCGATATTTACAGAGTAGAAATTTTTGAGAAGTTACTTTACCTTCTTTTCCGACACCACATAAAATTGAAATTACGGAGAAAAATTTAGGTTTTAATCCTTATCAGAAGGGCCTGATAGCAACAATTTATGATCGGTTTATGAAAATACGTCCAAAGGAACTTGATAAAATTAAGAATGAATCGGAAAGAGAACTCCAGATACATTTACCTACAGAGACATGGGAGAAAGTTATTCAATTAGTTAATACATCTTCTATGTGTGCTTGACACTGATACAGTTTTAGGTGGTTCACAGGACCCATATGTCCAAGGACAAGTTAGCCCGTTTTTAACATCATATGAATCCTATATGTGACAGATGTAATTCGAAGGTGGCTTCCCTGACACATATGTTTTTTGGTCCTATCCCCTTTTGGAAAAATATTGCAAAGACATTTTGAACATTATTTCATCCGTATTGAATATTCATTTCCAACCACGTCCTATTACTGCAATTTTTAGGTTACCAATGATGGAATCTCGCCACTTATCTGCTTCTGCTCGTCATATGATCGCCTTTGTCACACTAATGGCCAAGCTATCCATTTTCTTCAAATGGAATGATCCAATCCCTCCCACCACTTTTCAGTGGTTCTCTCAAACTGTAGCATGTTTAAACTTAGAAAAAAAATTAGGCGTGGCACTGTTGATCCTTCGTTTAAATTTCAGGAAGTTTAGAGTCCATTTATTCAATACTTCCATATGATATAAGTTGAACTTTTTCAGATCCCTTTGAATAACCCTTGAATACAGAGGAGCGGAGTTAACGACATAATAATGTTTTTTTAATTGAATAAATATAGGTCCAGTTTTTTTGAGATTTTTCGTTTCTAGGTTTATTGTTAATATATTTTTTGATTTGGGAGTTTTTTTCTCATACTATTAAATCTCTTCAATTTTCCTTTCGTATTATGTTCACTTAATAAGAGAACGGGAGGTCTAGATTACTTTTTTTACTCCTTGTGATTATATATATTCACTTATTATTGTTATCCTGATCTCTTTGCACCGTATGTATAATTATTAATGTTTTACATATATATTAATTTGTACTAATTTGAAAATTAATATAAAGATTGAAAAATAATAACAAGATTTGTAAAAGAAAGAAAGAATATTCTGAGGGGAGAGGGTGATCTGCCAGAAGTCTTGGTACATGTCGGTACCAATAACATAGGTAGAAAAAGAGAGGAGGTCCTGAAGGAAGATTACTAGGAAGAAGGTTGAGAAACAGGACCACCAGGGTAGTAAACTCAGGATTACTACCTGTGCCACGTGCTCATGCAAGGAAAAATAGCAAGATCAGGCAGATGAATGCGTGGCTGATTAACTGGTGCAGGGGGCTGGGCTTCAAATTCTTGGATCATTGGGACCTTTTTTGGGAGAGGTATGATCTATTCACAAAGAATGGGTTACACCTGAACTCCAAGGGGTCCAATATCCTCGCGGTATTATTTAATATAGCTGTTGGGTAGGGTATAAACTAATTTGGCAGTGGGGAAGGAAACCAGGATGTTAGGATAGAGGAAGAGGTATACAGGAACAAGTCCAAGACAGCGTACAGTGAAGATGGTAAGAAGGACAGGCAGGTGAAAAGACAGGATAATTTGCTGAACAATAGAAATACAGCGAAATCGGTAGCAGATACTGGTCTGAAATGTAGTATATTTAAAAACACATAGCATTATAAATAAAGTGGATGACCTAGTGGCACAGCTACAGATTAAAAAAACATGACATTTGGCAATCACCGAGTCATGGCTTAATGAAGAATGTGTCTGGGAACTGAATGTCCAGGGGTACACAGTGTAAAGGAAAGATAGGCGGGTAGGCGTAGGGGGTGATGTGGCCCTGATGATTAGTAATGATATAAAATGAATAGAAAGAAGGGACATAGGGTCAGAAGAAGTGGAATCCTTATGGGTGGAGTTAAGAAATGGCAAGGGTAAAAGGAAAATAATAGCAGTTATATTAAGGCCCCTAACAGAAGCCGGGATGTGACTATAAATTACAGTTAGAAATAGAAAAAGCGTGTCACAGAGACAACGTCAAGATAATTATGGGGGATTTTAACATGAAGGTGGATTGGGGAAGCCAGGAAGGCTGTGGATCTCAGGAGAGTGGATCCTATAGGGAACCGTTGGAGCACCGTGTCTCTAGCAAGTAGGGACTGATTATTTAAACAGTAGTTCGTTTTGCGCGGGCTTTTCCCTTGCAGGATCAGCCCGGGAGCTGTTGGAGTAGCGTGTCTCGAGCAGGTAGGGGCTGATTATTTAAACAGTAGTGTGTTTTTGCGAGGGCTTTGCCCTTGCAAGATCGGTCCGGGGCCCGTTGGAGCAGCGTGTCTCCAGCAGGTAGGGGCTGATTATTTAAACATCAGTGCGTTTTTGCGCTGGCTTTTGCCTTACAGGATCATCCCGAAAGCCGTTGGAGAAACGGGTCTCCAGCAGGTAGGGGCTGAGTAATTAAAACAAAGTGTTGATTGGTTAATTAGAAGGAGTGAGTACTTGAGATAATCGACAGGGACAAATATAAGGAGGGGTAACTGAAGAGGAGCAGCCAGTGTGTAAGTGGCTCAGGGCAGGTGCAGATCTCTGAGGCTTTGGTTCGCGAGGCTTCGGCGAGCAAAGGCTGAGGAAGAACTTGCACACAGAGAGATAAGGCCGGGTAAGATCTTTTCATTTAACTAACGTAGGTGTACGTAGTGAATGCAGCAGTTAGGGCAGTCGTGTGCTACGTATGCAGTATGTGGAAAGTCAGGGAAATCACACTTGTCCCTGATAACTACAGCTGTAAAAGGTGCATCCAGCTGCAATAAGTATACCGTTTTGGACAACGCTGGTGGGGACGACCTACCAGGGACAATTTGCAGTGGTTACGTCTCTGGCACCGAGGCGGGTCCCTCAGCTGAAAATAAGGAAGGAAAGAGGAGAGCAGTAGTGATAGGGGATTCGATAGTTAGGGGGACAGATAGGAGGTTCTGTGGGAGAGATCGAGAATCACTGACGGTCTGTTGCCTCCCTGGTGCCAGGGTCCGTGATATCTCGGATTGAGTTCTCGATATTCTCGGGAGGCAGGGTGAGCAGCCAGATGTTGAGGTCCATGTAGGGACCAATGACGTGCAGAGGGAGGAGGAGGTCCTGCAAAGAGTTTAGAGAATTAGTTGCAAAGTTGAAGGACAGGGCCTCCAACGTTGCAGCCTCAGGATTGCTGACCGTGCCACGTGCTAGTGATGCTAGAAATAGGATCATGAAGCGAAATACGTAGCTAAGGATATGGTGCAGGAGGGAAGGCTTCATGTTTCTGGACAATTGGACTTTTGTTTCAGGGAGAGTGGGACCTGATCCGAAGGGACGGTTTGCATCTGAACTGGAGGGGGACTAACATTGCGAAAGGTTTTCTCGTGCTGCTCTGGGGGTTTAAAACTAGATTTGCAGAGACAGAGGAATCAGAGTGATAGATCAGGTACAGAGGTGGAGGAGGGAAATAGTTATGCGAGAACTACAGGTAAAGACAGAAATCAAAGGTTTGTATGTGATAGAAATGTTCTCAGGTGCATCTATTTTAATGCAAGGAGTATTGTAGGTAAGGCAGATGAGTTTATGGCGTGGATTGGCACGTGGGATTACGACATTACTTCTATCAGTGAGAAGTGGTTGCAGGAGGGGCAGGACTGGTAGCTTAATCTTCCGGCGTTCCGTTGTTTCGGAAGTGAGAGAGGGGAAGGGATGAAAGGTGGAGACGCATTAGTGGTCATGGAAAATATCACAGCTGTGCTGAGACAGGACATACGGGAGAGCTCGTCTACAGACTCCATATGGGTGGAGCTGAGGAACAGGAAAGGTGTGGCCACACTAATAGGGTTGTAGTATAGACCGCCCAATAGTCATGGATAATTGGAGGAACAAATCTGTAGGGAGATAGCAGACCGATGTAAGAGACAAAGTTGTAATAGTAGGGGATTTTAACTTTCCACATATTAACTGGGACTCCCACACTGTGAAAGGGCTGGATGGTTTGGAATTCGTCAAATGTGTTCAGGAAAGTTTTCTAAATCAATCCATAGCGGTACCAACGAGAGAGAATGCAATTCTTGATTTCCCACAGTGAACCAGACATGTCAGGTGACAGAAGTGTGTTCAGGTGAGCATTTTGTTTCCAGTGACCATAATGTCATGTTTCAAGTTAGTTATGGATAAGGACAGGTCTGGTCCTCGAGTTGAGGTTCTAAATTGGAGAAAGGCCAGTTTTGTGGAAATGAGGGGATCTAGGAAGAGTGGATTGGGATAGGTTGTTTTCTGGCAAGGATGTGTTCAGTAAGTGGAAGACCTTCAAAGGCGAAATTTTGAGAGTGCAGGGTTTGAATGTTCCGCCAGGATTAAAGGAAAAGTTAACACGCATTGTGAACTTTGGTTTTCAAGAGATATTGTTGCTCTGGTTAAGAGAAAGAGGTGTATAGCTGGTATAGGCAACTAAGAACAAAGGAGGTACTTGAAGAGTAAAAAAAGTAAGAAAATACTAAAGGAAATCGGGAAGGCAAACAAACCATGAGGCTGCTTTGGCAGATAATGTGAAGGTAAACCCGAAGAGTTTCTACTAGAATATGACGATTAAAACGATAGTAAGGGACAAAATTGCTCCACTAGAAGATCAGAGTGATCATCTGTGTGGAGCCTCAGGAGATGGGGAGATCTTAAACAGTTTCTTTTCATCAGTATTTACTCAGGAAACGGGCATAGTGTAGATGGAAGGAAGGGAAATAGTTTCATGGAACACAGATTAAAGAAAAGGAGGTGCTTGTTGCTTTACAGCGAATAAAGGTAGATAAATCTTAAAGATATTTCCTCAGACCTTGAGAGAGACTAGTGTAGAAATTTCAGGGGCCCTGGCAGAAGTATTTAAAATGTCCTTAGCCACGGGTGCGGTGCCGAAGGACTGGAGGGTATCTCATGTTGTTCGAAAAGTAAACCACGTAATTACAGGAGAGTGAGCCTCACATCAGTAGTAGGTAAATTATTGGAAGGTGTTCTGAGAGATCGGATATACAAGTACTTTGACAGCCAAGGGCTGATTAAGAATAGTAAGCATAGCTTTGTGCGTGGTAGATCGTGTTTAACAAATCTTGTACATTTTTCTGAGGAGGTTACCGGGTAAGTAGATGAAGAGGAGGCTGTGTATGTTGTCTACATGGACTTTAGTACGGCTTTTGACAAGGTCCAAATGGGAGGTTACTTCAGAAGGTTCAGTCACTAGGTATCCATGGAAAGGTTGTAAACTGGATTTGAAATTGGCTGTGTAGGAGAAGACAGTGGTAGTGGAAGATTGCTTCTCAGACTGGAGACCTGTGACTAGTGGTGTGCCTCGGGGATCTGTGCTGGGGCCATTGTTGTTTGTTGTCTACATCAATGATCTGGATGATAATTTGGTAAATTGGATCAGCAAGTTTGCTGATGACACGAAGATTGGTGGTGTTGTGGACAGCGAGGAAGGCTTTCAAAGCTTGCAGAGGGATTTAACCAACTGGAAAAATGAGCCAGAAAATGGCAGATGGAATTTAATGCAGACAGGTATGAGGTGTTGCATTTTGGAAGGACAAATCAACGAAGGACATAGACAGTAAATGGTAGGGCACGGAGGAGTGCGGAGGAACAAAGGAATCTGGGAGTTCAGATACATAATTCCCTGAAAGTGGCGTCACAGGTAGACAGGGTTGTAAAAAAAAGTCTTTTGGCATCCTGGTATTCATAAATCAAAGTATTGAGTAAAGGAGTTGGTATGTTATGGTGAGGTTGTCTAAGTCATTGCTGATGCCAAATTTGGAGTATTGTGTGCAGTTCTGGTTACCTAACTACGGGAAGGATATCAGTAAGATTGAAAGAGTGCGGAGGAGATTTACTAGAATGTTGCAGGGTCTTCAGGAGTTGATTGACAGGGAAAGATTGAACAGGTTTGGACTTTATTCCTTGGAGCATAGAAGAATGAGGGGAGATTTGATAGAAGTTTACGAATTTATGAGGGGCATAGACAGTTAATGCGAGTAGGCTCTTTCCACCTAGATTAGGAGAGATAAGTACGAGAGGACATGGATTTAGGGTGAAAGGGGAAAGCTTTAGGGGGAATATTAGGGGGAACTTCTTTACTCAGTGGTGGGAGTTTGGAACGGGCTTCCATCTGATGTAGTAAATGCGGGATCACTCTTAAGCTTTTAATTTAGATAGATACATTGACGGGAGAGGTCTGGAGGGTTATAGACGGTATGCAGATAAGTGGTACAAGCGGAATCACGTTTCGGCACAGACTCGAAGGGTCAAATGGCCTATGCTTCTATGGAGAGCGAGTTTGTGGACTGCTTATGGGATGGCTTTTTGGAGCAACTTTTTAATGAGCCCACCAGGGGATCGGCTGTTTTGTATTGGGTGCTGTGTAACGAACCGGAGGTGATTAGGGAACTAAGGGTAAAGGAACCATTAAGAACTAGTGATTACAATATGATTGTGTTCAGTTTAAAATTTGAAAAGGAGAAGCTGATAGCAGGTGCATCAATATTTCAGTGAAACAAAGGAATGAGAGGAACTGGCCCAAATTGATTGGAAAAATAAGCTAGTTGGAGGGACGGCAGAGCCGAAATAGATGGAATTCCTATCAGAAATAAGGAAAATGCAGGATAGATACCTTACAGGATAAGAAGGTTATGAATGGAAAACTGGCACAAATGTGGGTAACGAGAGGTTATGGCTAAAATAAAAGCAAAAGTGAGGGCATACAAGGAAGCAAAAATTATTGGGAAAACAGGAGACTGGGAAACTTTTAAACTTAAAGAAATTGAGAAGGTCATTGGGAACGAAAAGATGAATTATGAAAGGAAGTTGGCAGATAACATTCAAAAGGATGCTAAGAGGTCTTTTAAGACATGAAGAGTAAAGGAGAGACACGGGTTGATATAGGACCAATTGAAAACTGTGTGGGAGAGATTATGATAGATAACAAAGATGGGTAACTAATTAGATACCTATCAATACTAAATGAGTATTTTGCATCGGTCTTCACTGTGGAGGACAGCAGCAGTATACCTGATAGTCGGGGTCTCGGGATAGAACTGAGTTCAGTCAAGATTACTAGAGAGAAGGTGGTCGGGAAGCTGAATGGACGAAAGACATAAGTCTCCTGTCTGAAGGAGGTGGTTTAAGAGATTGTGGCGGCATTGGTGATAACTTTCCAGGTATAAATAGACACCGGCATGGTTCCGGACGACTGGGGGGTCGCAAATGTAGTTCCGCTGTATAAGAAAGGTGGGTGGCAGCATAAATGGAATTACAGACCTATTAGTCTGACATAAGTGTTTGGAAAATTATTGGAATCGATCCTCAAGGATTAGGCTATGGAATACCTAGAGGTACAAGGCAAGATAGGTCCAAGCCAGCATGGTTTAATGAAGGGAAGATCCTGCCTGACCAACTTATTGGAGTTTTGAGGAAATCTCAGGTAGGGTGGATAAGGGAGTGGCTGTGGATGTTGTCTATTCAGACTTTAAAATGGCCTTCGACAAGGTGCCGCACAAGAGGCTGATTAATAAGATGAGAGCTCGTAGAATTACTGGTAGGATAACAGAATGGGTTGACCATTGGCTGGTAGACTGAAAACAAAGTGTGAATAAAGGGATTCTGTTCTTGTTGGCCATCGGTTACTAGTGGTGTTCCGCGGGGGTTGGTGTTGGGGCTGCTTCTTTTTACATTGCACATCAATGATTTGGATTATGGCGAAGTTTGCAGACGACACCAGGATAGGTGGAGCAGTAGGGAATATTGAAGAAGCAGGAGGGTTGCAGAGAGACTTGGATAGTTTAGGAGAATGGGCAAAGAAATGGCAGATGAGATTCAATGTTGAGAAATGTGCCGTTGTACACTTTGGAAAAAGAAATAAACGGGCAGATTATTATCTAGATGGGGAGAAAATTCAAAGTACAGAAGTGAAAAGGGACTTGGGGGTACTCAAGCAGGATACGCTTTAGGTTAACCACCAGGTCGGATCGGCGGTTAAAAGAAGCGAATGCAATGTTGGCGTTAACTTCGAGAGGGATAACTTATAAAAGTAAGGAAATGTTGATGAGACTCTATGGGGCACTGGTGAGTCCTTATTTGGAGTAGTGTGTGCAGTTTTGGACCCCTTATTTCAGGAAGGATGTACTGATGTTGGAGAAGGTTCAGAAAAGATTTACAAGGATGGTTCCCGGAATAAAAGGGCTTGCATACGATGAGCGGTTGTTAGCACTTGAACTGTACTTACTGGAGTACAGAAGAATGAGAGGGGACCTCATAGAAACATTTAGAACTTTGAAAGGACTGGACAGAGTGATGTGGCTAAGCTGTTTCCCTCAGTGGGTGCGTCCAGGACAAGAGGGTAGTCTTAGAATTAGAGGGTTCCGGTTTAAAACAGAAATGGGCAGAAATTCCTTTAACCAGAGGGTAGTGAATTTATGGAATTCTTTGCACATACAGCTGTGGAGGCCTAATCATTGGGGGCGTTTAAGGAGGAAATTGATAGGTTTCTAATTAGTCAAGGTATCAAGAGAGATGGTGATGAGGCCGGAAATTGGGGCAAGATAGGAATAGTTTTAGTTTAGCTCATGGAGCAGTCTCGATGGGCCGAATGGCCTACTTCTGCTCCTTTGTGTGATCTTGTGAAGAACATATTCCACCTGGGTAGCTTACAGCTCAATAGAATGAAGGTTGAATTTTCCAGTTGTTGGTCAATGATATGAACGTTGAATTTTCCACTTTCCGATAACCCACAGCCCTTGTGCCCGTTTCAACTCCTACCAGTACACTTAGGCTATCTCCGATTTGGGAACATTTCCCACTCTCGATATTTAGATTCGTCGCCCTCTCCAATTGGGTTCCTTCCGCCCATCACCCACATACCAATCCATCTGGGTTTGTTCTCCCACCTTTCCTATTCCCTTTCGCACATGTCCATCATCCATCCGTGGTCTGTTTCTAATTACCACCGTCCACCTCGACCTTCTCTCTTCCCCAACTTGTCTCCGTCGGCCCATAATCCCCCAACTCAACTGTTTCCACCTATCACCCACTAGATCCTTTCTCGTGCCTCCCTCTCATCTCTTTATACTGCCTATCTTTCCTCTACTCTCGGTCCGGGGGCAGGGTCTAGACCTGAAACATCGTCCATTCATTTGGCTGCACATATCATCTACTGATTTTCCCAGTACCTCGATTTTTTTGCCTCCGGTTCGAAGATCAGCAATCTCGTGTGTCCTACATTATTTAACAAAGTTGTTGCACCCATGTGTTGATTTGTTTTGAATATTGCTCACGATATTTTTAAAATATGGCTTGACTTAACGGAGTGTATTTAAACAATTTATATTCTAATACAGTGGTTAATATTTGGACATGACGTGGTGGGACGAAGGGCCGTATCTCTGCCGTATGATTCTGACTCTATGGCTCTGTTTTGTTCGTCTATACTGACACATCCAAAGATGTACAGGAAGATATGGTTCTGCAGCCATGCTAAACCCTAATCTGGTTAGTTACAGTGATTTTTGTTGTAAATAAAGTAATGACTTAGTGAATATTACAGTACTGTAAGACTTTTGGTCTCTGGAGAGTAAGTCAAACCTGCAAACATTTCCTACTGGTTCAGCAACGTCGTATCTCCATTTACAGTATCCATACAATTCTATTGTTTAGGGTGTCTCATGCTGAATGATGAAAAGATATTAACTATTTCTGGCAGTACGATCTGAATCCCGGGCCGCAAATGAACACTCCTACTCTGCTTCTGCCGCTCCCAGTAGAAAAGTGGACGTTGGCTGAGACGGGAACGACGCCGGAATGAAAACATGATCTTCGTTGCCATGGACAATTCTTTTCCCGAATCCAGCAGTTCTTCTCCCAATATAATCTGAGAGAGAAACACAATAAAATGGCTTTTGCTGAACTGCATGGAAAGGCAGGTGGAAGCAAGGATAAGGAGTAAAGAGCGAAGTTTAGAGGGAGTTGCAGACCTGGGGCAATTAGTGTGGATGTATGGAAAGTGGTGCAGGGACCAGAGATGCGGTCTCACTGTCCTAGGTACTCTGGCTCTGTCCTAACATCTGTTTTAAGTTTGTCTCTTCCTCCAACGGGAGCGTGGGATATCCGGAGTTCCCCTTGACCCTCACCACTTTTTTATAGATACATCCTGGAAAGCATCCTCTCCAGATGCATCATGGTTCTGTATGGCAGCTGCTCTGCCCGACACCGGAAAAAAAAACTGCGGAAAGTTGTGGACATCACGCAAAGCAGCCTCCCCTCCATGGACACTGTCTACGTTTCTCGTTGCCTCGGTAAAGCAGCCAACATCATCAAAGACTCCGTGAATCCTGTACATTCTCTCTTCTCTCTTTCCCCCCCCCCCCCCCCAATCGGGAAGAAGATACCAAAGCTTTAAAGCACGTACCATCCGGTTCAAGGACATTTTCTATCGCGCTATAAGGCTATTGAACGGTCCCCATTATAAGATGATCCTCACAATTTCTCTCGTTATGGCCTTGTACTTTATTATCTGCTGCATTGAACGTTCTCTGTAACTGTAACACTTTTTTCTACATTCTGTTGTTTCCCTTGTACTACTTCAATGCACTGTTGTAATGAAATGATCTGTATGGATGGCATACAAAACATAGTTCTTCAATTCCTCTGGAAAGTTGTTCCACATACGTACCACCCTCTGAACAACATGCCTCTCTGATCTCCTTCAATTTCCCCCTCTCACCTTAAACATACCCTCTATTTTAGGCTCCCCTAGTCTGTAAAAAAAAAGACTGTTACTATCTATGCCCTACTTAATTTCATAAAAGTCTATGCGGTAACTCCTTTGGCTCTTTCGGTCCAGGCTATCCAATATTTCCCTTTATCTCAAGCCCTGCAGTGCACAAAACATTCTTATGAATCTTTTCTGCACCATCTCTAATACTCATTATAGACTGGCGACCACAACCGCATACAGTACTGCAAGTACAGGCTAACCAACGATTTGTACAACTGTAACATGGCGTCAAAACCCACATAGTCAGTTCCTGGGCCGATGAAG
This sequence comes from Pristis pectinata, assembly GCF_009764475.1. Lineage (NCBI taxonomy): Eukaryota > Metazoa > Chordata > Chondrichthyes > Rhinopristiformes > Pristidae > Pristis > Pristis pectinata. Next base: position 877,045 of record NC_067428.1, read on the forward strand.
GCAGGTATACCATACCCTTCCGTCATCATTCCGTGCAAATGTGCTGCTATTTTCTTCGCAACTTTTTACATTTACCACAATTTCTCGCTGTTCACAAACACCTTCATGGCCCTGCCATTCACTGTTCATTTCTTGGCCTGGGGGTTTCAAACTATAGGGCATAGGATAAAGGTGGGGTGGGCAATATTTAGAGGGGATCGGACGGAGCAGTATTTGTTCACACGGGGGTAATAGGTGTGCGGCACCAGCTGCCAGCGGAAGAGGTGAAGGAAGGTAGAATTTGGACAGATCCATGGATAGGAAAGGTTTAGAAATATATGGAACACACAGAGCAAAAAAGGCCAAGAAAGATAGGCAGGAACACACATAAAATTCCGGAGGAAGTCAGCAGATCAGACAGCATCTATAGAGGGAAATGAACAGTCGACGTTTCGGGCCGAGAGACTTCATTAGTCTTGATGAAAGGTCTCGGACGGGAACCTCCCAGTCCTCATCAATGGTCTCGTCCTGAAATATGGACGGTTCATTTCCCTGCATAGATGCTGCCTGACCCGCTGAGTTAACCCCGACCCTATATTTTGTGTGTGTTTCTCCAGATTTCCAGCATCTGCTGTCTCTCTTGTGTCCAGGTTAGATCGGCAGCCTGTCAACATGGACGAGTAGGGCCGAAGGGTCTATTACTGTGCTGCATAACTCTATTACTGGATAACTTTATGATTTCCCAAAATGCAAAATTTCACCCTCGTCGGAGTTGAATTCCACTCTCCATTCCCTTGCCTACTTTTCCAGCTGATCCATATTCCGTTGTAACCAGAGACAAACGTCTTCACTGTCCAGAATACCACAAGTATTGGTGCCATCTGCGAAGTTACTAATCATGTGAGACGTGGAAGATGAAGTGTCTCGGATGACTACGTCTCTTGAACTTGTGTCCAGCTGCGGTTCCTTTCAGATCGCATCGACAACGGCAGTTCGACTTACTGAGGAGCATACAGGAGACAGACTGTTAGAGACATCAGATTCAAGGAGACAGTCACACTGAAGGTGCAGCCAGATATATGGGTGACCGACATGAGGAGAGACTGAGTCGTCTGTGACCATACTCGCGTGAATTCAGAAGAGTGAAGGGGATCAAACAGAAACCCATGTCATTATGAAAGAGATAGATTAGATAGAGGCAGGAAAGTTGATTCCACTGGTAGGTGAGACTAGAACTCGGGGATATAGCCTCAACATTCGGGGGGGGGGGTGGGGGGGAGTGAGATTTAGGACGCAGATAAGGAGAAACTTCTTTTTTTCCATAGAGTGGTGAATCTGTGGCATTCTATGCCCAGGGAGGAAGTAGAGGCTACCTCATTAAATATATTGAAGACACGGTGAGATAGATTTTTACGTAGTAGTGGAATTAAGAGATATGGGGAAAAGGCAGGTAGGTGGATCTGAGTCCACGGCCAGATCAACCATGATCTGATTGAATGGCTGAACAGGCTCGACGGGCCGGATGGCCTAATCCTGCTCCTACTTTTTATGTTCTTATGACAGAGACTGTTATAGATAACAGACTCAGGGAGGTCGTCCCACCAAAGCTGCAGCCAGTTAAATGAGTGACCGACATGAGGGGCAGGCAGGTAGAGCAGGAGTCTCCTGTGGCTGTCCGCCACCCCCCCCCCCCCCCCCCACTTTCTCAGGTATACCACTCTGGATACAGCTGTGGACGTGGCCTCTCAGGGGAAAATGACTGCATCAACGAGATCAGTTGAACCACGATTGGCTATGTCACACAGCACGATAGGGCAAAGTCTTTGGCGAGCAATAGTGATTGGAAACTCTTTCGACAGGGGCGAAAACTGACCTTTCTGTGTCTGCGATTGAGACTCCAGGATAATATGTTGCCTCCCTGGTGCCAGGGTCAAGAATGTCTCTGAGCGGTCAGGAGGGGGGCGATGGTGAATGAGCAGCTAGAGGTCGCTACTGTAGCAGCGGCGGAGGCAGAAAGAGAGATGATGTCCTGCAAAAAAAAAGAATTTAGGGAGTTAGGCTGTAAGATAAAGTACAGGACATCCGGGGTTGTCATCTCAGGGTTTACGCCCTGTGCCACGGGCGAATGAGGAAAACAATAGGAAAATAGTGCAGTTAAATACGTGACTCAGGAGCTGGTGCAGGAGTGAGGGCTCCGGGTACATGGATCATTGTGCTCTGTTCCAGGGCAAGAGGACAGATGATCGCTGAACTGGAGGAGAACCAATATCCTCGAAGGCAGGTTCACTCCTGCAATTTGGGAAGTATTAAACTAGCGTGGCATGGGGGTGGGAACCATTGCAAAAAGTCGCCAAGTGGAGTGATTGAGGGGAGATTGGAGTCATGCCAAGTAAGTCTGATAGGAAAGACAGGGAGTGTTTACTTTTATTTTTCAACCTTCTTAATAAATTTCAAATTAATAAACAAAACAGGAGTAATTATACACATGATACAAATAGATAGGGATTACCATAGAACCAGAGAACACTGCAGCACAGAAAACAGGCCATTCGACCCTTCTAGTCTGTGAGAAACGTTATTCCGCTATTCTCACTTACCTGCACACAGTCCATCATCCTCGAGACTTCCCCTTCCATTTATCTATCCAATTTATTCTTCGAACTTAAGAGTGAGCCCGCATTTCCTGCATCAAATGGCAGCCCGTTCCACACTCCCACCACTCTGAGTGAAGAGATTCCCCCTAAACCTTTCCCCTTTCACCCTGAAGCCATATACTCTCGTACTTATCTCTCCTAATCTAGGTGGAAAGAGCCTACTCGCATTAATTCTGTCTATTCCCCTCATAAATTCTTAAACGTCTATCAAATCTCCTCTCATTCTTCTGCGCTCCAAGGAATAAAGTCCTAACCCGTTCAATCTCTCCCTGTAACTCAACTCCTGAAGACCTGGCAACATTCTAGTAAATCTCCTCCGCACTATTTCAATCTTACTGATATCCTTCCTTTTGTTAGGTAACCAGAACTGCACACAATACTCCAAATTTGGCCTCACCAAAGACTTATACAACCTCACTATAACATCCCAACTCCTGTACTCAACACTTTGATTTATGAATGCCAGGATGCCAAAAGCATTTTTTGCAACCCTGTCTACCCGTGACGCCACATTCAGGGTATTATGTATCTGAACTCCCAGATCCCTTTGTTCCTCCGCACTCCTCAGTGCCCTACCATTTACTGTGTACTTTACCTTGATTTGTCCTTCCAAAATGCAACACCTCACATTTGTCTGCATTAAATTCCACCTGCCATTTTCTGGTCCATTTTCCCAGTTGGTTAGATCCTTCTGCAAGCTTTGAAAGCCTTCCTCGCTGCCCACTACGCCTCCAATCTTAGTGTCAGCAAATTGGCTGATCCAATTTACCACATTATCATCTAGATCATTGACATAGACAACAAACAACAATGGCCCCAGCACAGATCCCTGAGGCACATCACTAGTCACAGGCCTCCAGTATGAGAAGCAATCATCCACTACCACTCTCTATCTTCTCCCACACAGCCAATTTCGAATCAAGTTTACCACCTTACCATGAATACCTAGTGACTGAACGTTATGAACTAACCTCCCATGTGGGACATTGTCAAAGTCCTTTGCTTCATCTACGATCTTGGTAACCTCCCCAAAAAACTCTACATGATTCGTTAACCACGATCTACCACACATAAAGCCATGCTGACTATCCTTAATCACCTCTTGGTCGTCCAAATACCTGAAAATCCAATCTCTCAGAACACCTTTCAATAATTTACCTACTACTGATGTCAGGCTCACCGGCCTGTAATTCCATGGTTTACTTTTAGACAATTGTTTAAACAACGGAACAACATGAGCTACTCTCCAGTCCTCCAGCACCGCACCCGTGGCGAAGGACATTTTAAACATATCTGCCAGGGCCCCTGCCATTTCTGCACTAGTCTCTCTCAAGGTCCGAGGAAATATCTTTTCAGCCCCGGGTTATTTATCTGCCTTTGTTCGATGTAAAGCAACAAGCACCTCCTCCTCTTTAATTTCCATATGTTCCATGACACGACTGCTTGTTTCCCTTCCTTCCATATCCACTGGGCCAGTTTCCTGCGTAAATAAAGATCCAAAAAATCTGTTAAGGTCTCCCCTATCTCCTGAGGCTCCACACATAGACGACCACTCTGATCTTCTAGGGGTCCAATTTTGTCCCTTACTATCCTTTTACTTTTCATGTTCTTATGTTCCCTATGCTTGTTAATTTTGCCTTTAATCATGGCAGGAACATGCAAACTCTGCACTCGCAAAAATTTCGTCTTTGAAGACCTTCCACGTCCTAAACACATCCTTGCCAGAAATCAACTTATCCCAATCCACTCTTCCCACACCTTTTCTCATTTCCACAAAATTGGCCTTTCTCCAAGCTAGAGCCTCAATTCGAGGACCAGACCTGTCCTTATCCATAATTAACTTGAAACTAATGACATTATGGTCACTGGAAATAAAATGCTCACCTCAACACGCTTCTGTCACCTGATCTGTCTGGTTCCCTGTGGGATATCAAGTATTGCATTCGCTCTCGTTGGTACCTCTATATATTGATTTAGAAAATTTTCCTGAACACATTTGACGAATTCCAAGCCATCCAGCCCTTTCACAATGTTGGAGTCCCATTCAATATGTGGGAAGTTAAAATCCCCTACTATTACAATTTTGTTTCTTACATCGGTCTGCTATCTCACTACAGATTTGTTCCTCCAATTCTCTATGACTATTGGGTGGTCTATAATACAACCCCATTAGTGTGGCCACTCCTTTCCTGTTCCTCAGCTCCACCCATATTTCTTCTATATACGATCCCTCCGGTCTGTCCTGTCCACGCACAGCTGTGATATATTTCCTGACTAGTAATGCCACTCCTCCCCCTTTCATACCTTCCCACTATCACGTCTGAAACAACGGAACACTGGAAGATTAAGCTGTCAGTCCTGCCCCTCCTGCAACCAAGTCTCACTAATAGCAATAAAGTCGTAATCCCAGGTGCCAATCCACGCCAAAAGCTCATCTGCCTTACCTACAATATTCCTTTCTTTGATATAGATGCACCTGAGAACATTTCTATCACTTACAAACCTTTGATTTCTGTCTTTACTTGCAGTCCTCGCATGGCCATTTTCCTCCTCCACCTCAGTATCTTCTCTAACACTCTGGCTCCCCTTCCCCTGAAAATCTAGTTTAAACCCCCCGGAGCAGCACTAGCAAACCTACCCGCAAGTATGTTAGTCCCCCGCCAGTTCAGGTGCAACCGTCCCTTTCCAACAGGCCCCACCATTCCGGGAACAAAGCCTAATTATCCAGAAAAATGAAGCCCTCCCTCTTTGCACCATCTCCTTAGCCACATATTTAGCTTCATGATCCTCCTATTTCTAGCTTCATTAGCGCGTGGCACGTGTATCAATTCTGAGATTGCAACTTTGGAGGTCCTGTCCTTCAACTTTGCAACTAATTCTCTAAACTCTCTCTTTGCAGGACCTCCTCCTCCTCCCTATCCACGTAATTGGTCCCTACATGGACCACGTTATCTGGCTGCTCACCCTCCCTCCTGAGAATATCGAGAACTCGGTCCGAGATATCGCGGACCCTGGCACCAGGGAGGCATCAGACCATCCGGGATTCTCGATCTCTCCCACAGAGCCTCCTATCTGTCCCCTAACTATCGAATCCCCTATCACTACTGCTCTCTTCTTTTCTTCCTTCCTTTCTGAGCTGAGGGTCCCGCCTCCGTGCCAGAGACGTGACCACTACAACTGGGCCCTGTTTGGTCGTCCCCACCAGCAGTATCCAAAACGGTATACTTATTGTTGATTTGAACGGCCACAGGGGTGCTCTGCTCTTTCTGTCTATTCCTCTTCCCTTTCCTAATAATCAAACAGCTACCTGCCTCATGACTTTTAGGGTTGACTATTTCCCTGAAACTCCGATCTATGTTTGCCTCTTCTTCATGAATGATCCGAAGTTCGTCCAGCTCCTGCTTCAGATCCCGAAGGCTGTTTGTCAGGAGCTGCAGCTGGATGCACCTTTTACATGTGTAGTCATCAAGAACAAGTGTGCTGTTCCTGACTTCCCACATACTGCATACGGAGCACACGACTGCCCCAACTGCTGCCTTCATTACCTACTCCTAAGTTAATTAAATTAAAGGAATTTACCAACTTTACTTCCCAGGAGGCAAGCTCTTCCTCCGCCTCTGCTCTCCGAAGCCTCTCGAGCCAAAGCCTCAGAGCTCTATTCCTACCCTGAGCCACTCACACACTGGCCGCTCCTCTTCAGTTACCCCTCCTTATATTTGTCCCTGTCGATTATCTCAAATACTCACGCCTTCTAATTAACCAAACAACACTCTGTTTTAAATTCTCAGCCCCTACTTGCCAGAGACACGCTGATCTAACGGCTCCCGGGCCGATCGTGTAAGAGAAAATTACAATAATAACAGTTAATATATACAGACATAAAAGTACGATATATAATCTGAAACTCCCAATCTCTTGATAATTAAACGTGAGGAAGATTTGAAAAGAAATTTGAGTATATGAAAAATACTCAAAAATAAAAATAAAGTAACAAAACAAAAAAAATAGTAATAATAAACAATAACTATCCAAGAACTAAACAAAAGCTGGGCTCTCGTATTTCTTCAGTTAAAAGCATTATTACGTCATTAACTCCGCTCCTCTATATTCGAGTAGAAAGTTATTTAAAAGGATTCGGAAATGTTAACTTACATCATATGCAAATGCTGGATAAATGGACTCCAAGTTTCTTCAAATTCACCCGAAGGATCAATAGTATCACTCCTAATTTTTTCTAAGTTTAAGCATGTTATAGTTTGGGAAAACTGTTGGAATGTAGTAGGAGGTTTAGGATCCTTCCCTTTAAATAAAATGGATCTCCTGTCTATTAATATAACAAATGCAATCATTCGAGAAGCTGAAGCAGATAAATGGCCAGAATCCATCATTTGTCACCCAAAATTTGCAGTATTCGGATGAGGTTGTAAATCAATACCCAATACCATTGAAATAATATCAAATATGTCTTTCCAATATTTTTCCAAAAGAGGGCAGGACCAAAACATATGTGTTAGGGAAGACACCTCAGAATTACATCTGTCACAGGTAGGATTTACTGGTTATAAAAACGAGCTAACTTATCCTTAGCCATATGGGTCCTACGAATTGTATCAAAGAGTGTCTAGTACACATTGAAAAGGTATTAACTAATCGGAGAATTTCCTTCCATGTCTCTATAGGTAAAAGTATTTGAAGTTCTCTTTCCCATTCATTCTTAATTTTGTCAAATATCCCTAGACGTATTTTTATAATCATATCGTAAATTATTGCTATCAAACCCTTCTGATAATGGTTTAAACCTAAAATTTTTCTGTAATTTCAATTTGATGTGGTATCGGAAAAGTAGGTGAAGTAACAGTTTAAAAGTTCCTAATCTGTAAATATCAAAAAAAAATGTGATCTAGGCAAATTGACAAAAGTCAAAAGACAAGAAACAGTTCTCAACGAATATATCACGAAATCACGTCATTCCCTTCGTTTTCCATAAAGAAAAAGCTAAGTCAATTCCAGATGGTTGAAAGAAAAAAATTGAATAGAATAGGTCTTGATAAGATAAATTTATTCAATCCAAAAAATTTAAGAAATTGAAACTATATTCGTATTGTGCGTTTAGTTATTGGATTAATCATTTGTTTATTCAAGTTAGTAAGTGCAAAGGGAGCGAGGCCCCTAAAATAGAAGCCACCGAAAACCCTTTCACTGACTGACGCTCGGGAATCATCCATCGTGGACATTGAATTCCATCTAAATCATGTGTCCAAAAAATTAGGTTTCGAATATTAATTGCCTAGTAGTAAAATTTAAAGTTAGGCAAAACCATACTGCCATCCTTTTTATTTAATTTCTATAAATATTTCTTACTTAACCTTAGGTTTGTATTCTGCCATACATATGAAAGAATTTTAGAATCAATAATATAAAAAAGAATTTAGAGATGAAGATCGGAACTGGCTGAAATAGATCCAAAAGTTTGTAAATTAGTCATCTTAACCGCATTGATTCGACCAATCAGTGATAGGGACAATGGGGACCATATAGTAAGCAATTGTTTAACTTGATCAATTAAGGGTAAAAAGTTAACTTTGAATAAGTCCTTAAGCTTCTTGGTAATTTTAACACCCAAGTAAGTAAAATAATCAGTAATTAACCTGAATGGTGAATGCTTATAGATTGGAGCTTGCATATTTAATGGGTAAAGCTCACTCTTATTAAGATTTAATTTATAGGCAGAGAAACCACTAAACTGAGCAAGCAGTGATAATACTGCAGGGATGGATTTCTCAAGGTTAGAGATAAAATGTAACAGGTCATCTGCATATAATGATATCTTATGCGTCCCATCTCAACGAATAATTCCACATGTGTTGGAATAGTCACGAAGAGCAATTGCCAACGGTTCCAAGGCAATATGAAATAGTAAAGGCAGCCCTGTCGATTACTTCGAAAAAGCCTGAAAACGGGGGATCTCTGATTATTAGTAAGTACAGAAGCCAAAGGTGTATGATATATCAATTTAATCGCGGATATGAAAAGTGGGCTAAAGTTCAATTTCTAAAGCGTGTTAAATAAATATTCCCATTCGACTCTATTCTATCAAACGCCTTCTCGGTATCAAGAGAAATAACACATTCTGGAATTTCAGATGAAGCAGTATATGCAATATTCATTAACCTCCTTATATTAAAATGCACATACCGATTTTTAATAAATCCTGTCTGGTCGTCAGAAATAATTTGTGGAAGTGAAGTTTCCAGTCTAGCAACCAATATTTTGGAAAAAAAATTTTGGAGTCCACATTCAATAAGGAAATAGATCTGAATGATGTACATTCAGCAGGATCTTTACCTTTTTTAGGAATTAAAGAAATAGATGATTCACAAAAGGATTGTAGTAACTTACCTACAGATGGCATCTTTAAAAAGTTTACATAACCAAGGAGAAAGAAGATCAGAAAAAGATTTTAAAATTCTACTGTATACCCATCCAGACCAGGTGCTTTACCAGAATTCATCGAAGAGAATGCTTTTTTTATTTCTTCCTCCGAAATGGGTGCATCTAATGTTAAACGTTCGTTAAGTGGTCATTTCGGAATATTCAATTTCCTTAAAAATTAGTGCATTAAGGTGGAATCCTCAGGAAATTCTGATTGATATAAAGAAGTATAAAATTCTTGAAAAGATTTATTAATTTGATCATGGTCAACCGTCAAATTACCATCTCGTTTACGAACTTTAATAATCTGGCGTTTAGCCAAAGCAGGTTTCAGTTGGTTGGCCATTAATTTACCAGATTTATCACCATGTATATAAAATTGACTCTTAGTTTTGAGTAATTGATTTTCAATTGGTGATGTTAATAACAAACTGTGTTGTAATTGAAGTTCAATTCTCGTTTTCTAAAGCTCCAAATTAGGAGCAATAGAGTATTTTTTATCAATTTATTTAACCTTATCAACCAATATACATATTTCATTATTAGTTCGTTTTTGCAATCCAGCAGAGTATGAAATAATTTGACCACGGATATAAACTTTAAAGGTATCCCATAATATCCCACTGGAAATTTCTCCGTAGAGTTAGTTGAAAGAAAAAGGCAATCTGTTCTTTAATAAAATTACCAAAGTTTAAATCCTGAACCAGAGAAGAATTGAACCGTTATTGCCTGGCACCAGAAATTACGTCAGCTAATTTGGTTGATAGTTTAAAGGGGGCATGATCGGAAACGGCAATTGCATCATACTTACAATCAATAACAGAAGGAGCTAATTGAGAGTCGATAAAGAAATAATCAATTCTAGAGTAATTATGATAAAAATGAGAAAATAATGAAAACTCTTTATCGTTGGGGTGTAGAAACCTCCAAATTTCTAAAACTACGGAATCAACTAAAAAGGAATTGATAAAGATAGCGGATTTGTTTGGAAGTACCTGATTAGACGCATACCTATCCATCAAAGGCTTCAAACAACAGTTGAAATCTCCACCCATACTCAACGTATATTCGTTTAAATTAGGAATAGATGCAAATAAATGTTGAAAGAACTCGGTATAGTCGGCGTTAGGTGCATAAACTGTAAACATAACAACTTATTTGTTATGAAGTAAACCAGTAACTAATAAAAAACTGTAGCGGCTAGCTACACACTACGAAATGAGGACACAGAGTCGCTGGTTTGAAATCCGAAGTCGAATGAACTACAGGGGCGCGGTGCACATTTAATATCCGAAAACTTCCGCGCTACAGTTCCCGCGCTGACGTCACGCGCTGGGACGATGGGGCGGGGTCTATCTGTGAAGATATCGCAGAGCAGGGTGCGCTTACGGGGCCTACAGTAGGTCTTGCAGTTGCAGGCCCGAGACTGCGGTGCGATAGCTGGGCATCTCCATGTCCGTTCGCTGTGCCTCGGCCAAGACGCCGAAATCCACCCCCGGGACAAAACTTGGATGGTGGGCCGTGACAGTTCATCCGCGACCACGTTCTCTTTCCCAGACAGATGGCGGACATCAGTGATGAACTCTGAGATGTACGTCAAGTGCGGCTGCTGCCTTGCTGACCAGGGATCTGAGACCTCGTTGAAAGCGAAGGTCAACGGCTTGTGGTCGGTGAAAGCTGTAAATGGCCTGCCCTCCAAGAAGTATCGGAAGTGTCTGATGGCCACATACAATGCCAACAGCTCGCAGTGGAAGGAGCTATATTTGAGCTCTGGTAGTCGAATGTGCCTGCTGAAGAACGCCAGCTGTTGCCAACGACCTTCGATAAGCTGCTCTCGAACGTCTCCGACCTCTGTGCTGGAGGCGTCGACCGTGAGGGCAGTCGGGACGTCCGTATGAGGATGCACCAACATGACCACATCCGCCAGGGCCTGCTTGGTTTCGACGAACGCGGTGTGAGCCTCTTCCGACCAAACAATGTCCTTGCTTCCTCCCGACAGGAGAGCAAACAACGGGCGCATGATGCGGGCGGCGGATGGTATGAACCAGTGATAGAAGTTTACCATACCGAGGAATTTTTGCAGGCCCTTGATGGAGGTGGGTCTGGCGAAATGACGGATGGCGTCGACCTTTGCAGGCAGGGGCGTGGCGCCATGTTTGTCGATCTGATGGCCAGGAAATCGATTGACTCAAGCCCGAACTGGCATTTGGCTGGTTTGGTGGTCAGGCCGAAATCCCTCAGGCGAGAAAGGAGTTGGCAGAGGTGCGTGAAATGTTCCTGGCGGTTGCTGCTGGCGATCAAGATGTCATCAAGGTATGTGAAGACGGTCGCGCCCGACCACGTCCATCAGTCGTTGGAAGGACTGAGCAGCGTTCCTGAGACCAAAGGGCATCCGGACGAATTCAAAGAGGCCGAAAGGTGTGATTAGCGCTGTCTTTGGAATGTCGTCCGGATGTACAGGGATCTGGTGATACCCGCAGACGAGGTCGACCTCAGAAAAATGGACCGCCCATGCAGGTTGGCAGCGAAGTCCTGAATATGCAGCACGGGTACCGGTCCGTGGTAGTAATGTCGTTCAGGCGCCGGTAATCGCCATTGGGTCGCCAGCCTCCGGTTGCCTTGGGGACCACGTGTAGCTGAGAGGCCCATGGGCTGTCCGACCTGCGGATGATCCCCAACTCTTCCATTTTTTTGTATTCCTCTTTCGCGAGGTGGATCTTGTCCGGCGGTAGCCGCCGGGCGCGGGCGTGGAGTGGAGGGCCCTGGATGGGGATGTGATGCTGAACGCCGTGCTTGGGCAAGGTGGTGTAGAACTGGGGCGTTAGTACGACGCGTGAACTCTGCCAGGACCCTGGCGAACTCGTTGGTCGACGTGGTGACGGAGTCGAGGTGTGGGCCCGGTTGCTTGGCCTCACCCAACGAGAACATTTGGAAGGTCCTGGTGTCGTCCCGAAATCAATTTCCCTATCCGTCCGCTGTAAATAACACAGTGACACGAGGTTGATTCGAACAGATACCTTTATTAGCAGTGCACCGCTAGGAGAATTCTCTTCAGCACTCACTGAGAGTCGCTTCCCGACTTCTCTCAGTACAAAGGGGTAGACAGAGATTTATACAGGTATTGTCACGCACACTTTAATGAGTCAGGTGCCGGAGTTCTTGGTTGAGCAGGAAACGGACAAAGGGCTACTGCAGATGGACAAAGAGCAGCCTCACACCACAGGTTCAGCTAATCATTTTGCAATCGGGTGAGACAAAGGAAGGTATCACCTTCATTGTTTGAGACAGCCTTCCTATTTCCCGATAAGATTGACCATAATCTCCATAGTCAAGCATAATGGTAATCCAATTAAGTTCCAGACACAGCAATTACCACCCAGCACCCAGCCCAGGAAAGCAGTGGTGTGGCTGTTCTGGCCTGAAGGACACTTTTTAAATCAGTATTTCAAGCAGCCATAATTCTCATCCGTCTTAAGATATCAATACAGTTATAGTTTATTAATCCTACACCTCCTCATTGGCATGTACTAAACGCTTACCCTGCAGGTCGACCAGCAGACTGTTGGCGCGAAGGAAGTCTGCCCCATGGAGAGGTTGCGCGACCTAGGCCAGGATGAACTTCCAAGTGGAGTTGCAGGTGCTGAACTGGAAGTGCAACAAACGGGTACCAGAAGTCCGATTGGCGCCACCGTTGGCGTCTCTGAGGGCGGGTCCTGGTGTGCAGTTGCGAGTCTCGTTGCTGTTGGGAGGCATGGTACTGACTTCTGCTCCAGTGTCCGCCAGGAAACGACGTCCGGAACGCCAGTCCCACACATGCAAGCAGCTATCCGGGTGCCCAGCCGCCGCAGCCCTTAGCGGCGGCTAGCTCTGGCTCATCCCAGAAACCTGCATGGTGGCCAGAACATTCGGGCGTCAGCGCCCCACCGCTGGTGGTAGAACCAACACTGGTCGGTCGGTGTCTCAGACCTGGTGGCTGGTGGGGTGCGTTCGATTGCCGGGTCTGGCCTGCTGGGCCGCTGGGTACGTGGAGTGGCAACGCGCTAGACGGACGCCCCGCTCTCCTTTTTTGCCCGCCAAAGGACATCTGCCCGGGCAGCCACCTTCCGGGGGTCGGTGAAATCTGCATCCGCCAGGAGCAGGGAGATGTCTTCGGGTAGCGGCTCCAGGAGGGCCTGCTCAAACATCAGGCAGGGTTTGTGGCCGTCTGCCAGGGCCAACATGTCGTTCATGAGCGCGGAGGGGGGGGGGGGGTCTTTCACTGAACCCATCGAGGTGGAGGAGGCGGGAGGCCCGTTCGCGTCAGGAAAGGCCGAAAGTCTCCAGAAGGAGGACCTTAAACTTATCGTATTTCTCCTCCTCCGGGGGCGCCTGAATGAAGTCCTCGACCTGGGCTGCGGTGTCTTGGTCGAGGGCGCTCACCACATAGTAGTACTTGGTGTCGTCCCTGGTGATCTGGCGAATCTGGAATTCGGCCTCGGCCTGGTCGAACCAGACGCGAGGCCTGAGGGTCCAGAAGGTGGGCAGTTTAAGGTCTACTGCCTGTACCTCTTGTTGTGCAGCCATCGTGGGTCCAAAAACGTTTGGGGCCGTTGGAGTCACCAATGTAGCGGCTAGCGACACACTACGAAATGAGGACACAGAGTCGCTGGTTCAAAATCTGAAGTCGAATGAATGACGGGGGCGCGGTGTGCCTTTAATATCCGAAAAATTCCCGCGCTGCAGTTCCCGCGCTGACGTCAAGCGCGGGTCACCTGACCTTCCCGCACACGGGCTTTCCCAGCCCGACGATGGGGAAGAAGGAGGGCCCCGCGCCATCTTGGATCGGGGACTCCGACGATGTTAGCGATGTCGGTAGCTGGTTCGATGCCAGTGCAGTGAGTCACCACAATATAAAAAATAAAAGAATAGTATATTTATTGGCCATCTGAAGACGAAAGTTGATCGTCAAGGAACTTCTCGGCTTCGTCCATGGATCTGAACCATTTACGTTATTTTTAACAGGGAGAACAACCCTTAAGCGAGCTGCAAATAGCAGGGCAGGTTGAAATTTCCTTTTATAGAGCTGCGACATGATCCGTTTAAAAAGCATCCTCTCTTTCATAATTTCTGGACTGTAATCTTCAACCAGACGAAACTTAAGATCTTTCTCTTGGATAATTCTTTTACGACGAGCAATTCGAATTAAATGTTCTTTAGTGTTCACATAGTGGAATCGCAATATTACTGGACGTGGTTTTTGCTCTTCGGGAGGTTTGGGTCTTAAAGCTCGATGAGCACGTTCGGGTGTAGGGCGGGCAGAAAAAACTTCAGATCCAAACACATTCATCAAAAATTTGTAAAAGAACTCAGTAGAATTACCGGTTTCAGTTTTTTTTTACGGAGACCAATTATCCGCAGGTTTTTTTTCTCTGACTTCAACTTTCTAAGTAAATAATCTTCTGTCTGTACTGTTCAAGTGCCTGAGTGGTCGAAGTTAATTTCTTTACCAACGAGTCCAATCACCGAGCCGTCTGTCTGCCAGCTTCATCCAGTTTAGAAATTAGTTTCTGTTGCTTTACATTTCCGGATTAACTGTTGTTTATCTGCTTTCAATCTCTTTTAACAACACTTCCAAGGTAGAAAATCTTTGACTGAATTTTTCATCCAGGAGTTTGGAAACAGCTTCCAAAATGAGTTGAGTTTCACCAGACCCCTTGCTTTCAGTTGCTGCTTTTTGGCCTCTGGTAGTCATTTCCAGCAGTTAAATATCAAAGTCCAAGCATAAAGAAATATTATAAAAGTATTATTAATACTTTAACATAGGTAGTGAAAGGGTGGTGTAAAAAATTAAAAAGGGAGTGGAGCAGTGCCAAGATGCGACCTACTCCATATAGCGCCACCAAGAGAAATTGGAGCAGTTTTATGAACCAGGTTATTGGAACTGATGTACTGATGTGCTGACGTATATTTATTTCAATATAAGGAGTATTGTGGGTAAGCCATTTAAGATAAGATAGAATAAGATAAGATCTTTATCAGTCACATGTACATCAAAACACAATGAAATGCATCTTTTTGCACAGTGTTCTGGGGACAGCTCGCAGTGTCGCCAACATAGCATGGCTCACGACTTCCTAACCCGTACGTCTTTGAAATTATTATCCCTCTCCCCCAGTAAAATACTTCCCATTTCGTCTGCTCCTATCCCTCTCCAAGGCTATGGTAAAGGTCAAGGAGTTATGGTTTCTATCTCCAAAATGCTCTCCCACTGAGTGTTCTGAAACGTGATCAGGCTCATTGCCTAGTACCAGGTTCAGCATGACCTCTCCTCTAGTGGGCCTGACCACATACTGTGTCAGAAATCCTTCCTGTGCACAGCGAACGAAGTCCGTCTCATCTATCCCCTTTACACTAAGGAGTTGCTAATCAATATTACGGAAGTTGAAATCACCCATGACAACAATCCTGTTATGTTTGCAACTCTGCAAAATCTGCCTCCCGATCTACTCCTCGGCATCTCTGGTGTTATTGTGGGGTCTGTAGAATACTCCAAATAGAGTGATCGCTGCCTTTCTGTTTCTGACTTCCAACCACACTGACTCAGTGGACGATTCCTCCAGGACTCTGTCCCTGATTAGCAAAGCCACTCCTCCACCTGTCCCTTTTGAAACATCTAAATCCCGGAATATCCAGCAGCCATTCCTGCCCTTGCGACACCCAACTCTCTGTAATGGCTACCACGTCATATTTCCATGTACTTACCCACGCTCATCAGCCTTGCTCCTGATTCTTTTCGCATTAAAGTAGACACACTTCAGCCCAACCAACTGACTGCAATTTTGCCCTTTCAACTGCCTATCCTTCCTCACAGTCTTTCTACACTCTGCATCTACTTGTACAGTAAATGAACCAAGCTCTGACCTATCACACTGGTTCCCATCCCCCGCCAAACTAGTTTAAACCTTCCACAACAGTCACAGTGAACCTGCCCTTTCAGTTCCCCTCCAGTTCAGGTGTAGCCCGTCCCTTTTGTACAGGTCATACCTTCCCCAGAAGAGATCCCACTGATCAACAAATGTGAAACACTGCCCACTGCACCAAATGCTCAGCCATGCATTCTTGTGTCAAATGATCCCATTCTTACCCTCACTGGAACGTGGATCTGGAGATTATTACCCTTGAGGTCCTGCTTTTCAGCTTCCTGCCTAACTCTCTATATTGACTCTTCAGGACCTCATCTCTTTTCATACCTATGTCATCGGTACCAAATATGTACCACGACCTCTGGCTGTTCACCCTCGCCCTTCAGAATGCTGTTGACCCAATCCGAGACGTCCCTAACCGTTTGTACCAGGGAAAGAACATACCATCCCGAAGTCTCTTTCACGTCCACGGAATCTTTTGTCTGCCCCCTTTACTATAGAATCCCCTTTCACCACCGCTCCTCCGCTTCTCCCCTATTTCCTTCTGCAACACACGACCAGACTCAGCGCCAGAGACCTAGTCACATGCGGCTTTCCTCTTGTAGGCCTTCCCCCCCCCCTCCCCCCCCCCAACAGTATCCAAAGCAATATAGCTGTTATTGAAGGGAACAGCCACAGGGGTACTCTGCGCTATCTGCCTATTCTCCGTCCTTCTCCTGGCAGTCAACCGGCTTACCTGCCCCCTGCAGTTTCAGCGTGACTGCCTCCCTGTAACTTCTTGTCTATGTACGTTTCGCTATCCCGTAGGAGCCGAACGTCATCCAGCTACAGCTTCAGTTCCCTAGTACTGCCTGTAAGGAGCTTCAGCTGGTGCACCTCGTGCAGATGTAGTTATCAGGGAGACTGGATGTCTCCCAGAACTTCCATATCACACAAGATGACACACCAGTGACCCTGGAGCCATTCTCACGACTCTGCCATACAGGGAACACCAAATCAAAGAAATAAAGAATGAAACTTACCGGAGACTTACCTTCGCATCTTCTCACGGAAGCCTGTTGAACTAAAGCCTTAGCTCCCCACTCCAACGCTGGCCACTCACACAATGGCCGTTCCCAAAGTTGCCGCTCCGCTTACACTTGCTGCTGTGGATAAGCTATCAGCAGGTAACAGTTGGAAAATGTGCCTCGTTTAGACTCTTGCAAGGTGAAACTCACAAGCTCAGGCACAGAGACTCACCTCTTTTCAACCGTCCCGCTCCAAATCTCGCTGCAACTCCCGACTCTGCAAGTGAAACTCACCAGCTTAGGCACAGAGACTCACTTCTTTTGAAACGTCCCGCTCCAACTCCCGACTCCTGGAGTGGGCACAGAGGATATTCACAAGGAGGATCCCTCGCGTGGAGCCTTTCAGTTAAGAGGAGACTGGGCTTGTTTTCCTTTGAGCACAGAGGATGAACGAAGGATAATCAGTAGACAAAGGAAAAGAACAGTCTTGGTCCAGCAGTGATCACCAAGAAGCAAACCTGTCTGCTCTGCACTCAGATCCTCCTGGATGAAGTGCTGAGATACGACAAACCTTCAAAGGGCGATATTCGAACATTGAAATTCAGGAACCAGGTACAGGAAAAAAAATCTTCTCTCTGAATACAAGGCTTTCCGTATCAATTTTGAAAACGAAAACACCGGAAATATTTCCCCAAAAAGGAAGTAACCACGAGTTGTAGTGACCTTTCATGATTCAGCAAAAAGACCAGGCTTTATTCGAGAGAATGAAATAAAACTAGAAAGCAGTCTTGCAGAAAAGGAAAGAACAAACTTCGGTGTCGTTTATAAATATAGAAATAATACAAGATTAGATTAAGTTAATTTGGGAACTGAGAGAGGAAAGATTAAAATTAGGTGGCATTGGTTAAAAATAACGTTTCCCCCCACATTTAACTCAGAGATGAGAGGTTTTCCTTTCCCCCTCTTGTATATCCTAAAACGTTGGTATGCCTTTCTCAAAGGACAGTGGCAGCAGAGTTCTTTGAATGATTGACAGTTCAGCGGAATGCAATTAATAAGGCAGCGCCAGTTTGTGAAGTCAGCGAATGTTTAAGAGGGAAATCAGGAAGAGAGGGTAAAGGCTGTAGTCATGTCTGCCGTGGTCTTATTCAATGGAGCAGTAGATTTAAGTGGGTGTGAGGAAATTAACTCAGATATTTCTAAGGACAACAGAATGTTCAACCTTTCTTGATTGTAAACCATTTCATCTTGGTATCTAGTTTAAATTGCTGTTTAGTCCATTTGATTTCATTGCTGCATCCACGAAGTTTTTTTGATATGTTATTCACTCGAGATGTCGCAGCAACATATTTAGAGAGTGACAGAGGTCCACACAAGGAAACGGCCCGGTCGATCCACCATTTCCACGCCAACCCTTTTTCTCTTCTATACTAAATCAACTTTTCTGCATTTGGACCACATGTTTCAACGCCTTGCTAACTTAAGTAGCTGTCTAACTGCTGCTTAAATGTAGTAATTGTATCCGTTTCCACCATCTTCTCGGGAATCGCCTTCCATTTACCGTCGTTCGCTGTACAATAGAACGTAGTACATTTTAATGCAACACGTTCAGAACATAGAACTTATAGCACAGTACAGGCCCTTCGCCCCACGATATTGTGTCGACATTTTAGCATGCTCTAGTATAACTATCTAACCCTTCCCTCCCATATAACCCTCTATTTTCTATCATTCTTGTGGCTATCTTAGAGTCTCTTAAATGTTCCTAATGTATCTGCCCCCACAGCCTCTGCCGGCAGTGCGTTACTTCTTACCTCTGACATCCACCTTATACCTTCCACAATCACCTTAAAATTATCCCCTCTTGTGTTAGCCATTTTCGCCCTGGGGAAAAAATCTTTACTTGAGAAATATGTTTTCAAATATCTTTACCAATATTTAGCAATTTAAACTGCTTCATTCTGCACCGACTTTGTTAAAAAAAATCTTCATTCGTTCTAGATTTTCCCAAAAGTGGAAGTCTCCTCTCCACATAATATGACCTCGGTAGTGACCACTCGCGACTTGTATAGATCTGAAGCAAGTTACATCTCTAAACTCCGGCGTGTATTAGCTCCGTCTCTCCGCTCTCCTCAAGGGAATACTCGGACTTTATCAGAAATCTGGGATGTGATATTGCATGAACGTGATTGGTTGGGAGAAGTAGAAACCCATCTTCAGAAGTTGCGAGAAAACACAACGAGTGATGACTGTTATATGACACTCAGAGACACAAATATTTCTCTGGTTTCCCTGTTACAAGTGAAAACCAAGGAATCCTCGCACTGCCGACGGAATAATGCCAATGTCTGCCCATAAGAACATTAATAACAACGGAAACAAATAAATCTCTCGCTGCCTTGGTGCCAAAGACCCCACACATCTGGATCATTCTCTCTTCTCTCCTCTCCTCTCCCTTTCCCATCAGGCAGAAGAATACAGGAGCCTGAGAGCACATAACAAAACGCTCAAGGACATCTTCTGTCCCACGGTGAGAAGGACAACTGACCGGTCCCTTATATGATGAGATGGGCTGCTGACCTACACACAATCTACCCTGTATGACCTTGCATCTTATTGTCTCCCTGCAATGCACTTCTCTGCAGCTGTGACACTTTACTCTGTATTCTGTTCTTGTTGTTACCCTGTACTACCTCAATACACTGTGTAACAAATTGATCTGGATTAACAGTATGCAAGATAAGTGACAATAATAAACCAATACCAAACTGCAGATGTTGGAATGTAGAGCATAGGCAGAGACGCTGTGTGCGCTCGGCCAGTCAAGCAGCATCTGTGAAATGAAGATCAGTCAACGTTTCTTTTCAAATACCATTCATCAGAACTTAGAAAAAGAAAAGGCAATTTAAACGAAATAACAAACGGGATCGTGGTGGTGGGGTGGGGGGCGCAAATGTGGCAACGACGAGGTGTCATATGGAGAGTGTAAAATGGACGAGAATTAAAATCTTTAGTTTGTGTAATGGGTTCATAATCTCTCTCAGCAAAACCGAGAAACTGACTGTGCACATTAGGAAGGGGAAGTCAGGCGAGCACGCCCAGATCTCACTGAAGGGGCTGCGGTGGAAAGGGTGAGCAGCTTCAGTTTCTTGGGTGTGAACATCTCGGAGGATCTACCAGGGCCTAGAACATGGATGCAACAATGAATAAGGCACGGCAGCGTTTATAGTTTATTTCAAGTCTAAGAAGATTCATCACGAAAGAGTGGTGGGTGCGTGGAATGCACTGCCGGCAGAGGTTGAGGAGGCAGATACATTAGGGAAATTTACGAGACTCTTAGATCGCCACATGAAAGAGAGAAAAATGGACGGCTGTGTGAGAGGGAAGGGTGAGATAGATCCAAGAGTAGGATAAAATGTCAGTACAACATCATGTGCCGAAGGGCCTGTACTGTGCTGCATTGTTCCATGTTCAAACGTCTGCAGATGTACATTGGAAAGCATTCTTACTGGTTGCATCACGGCCTGGTAGGAAAGCACCAATGCACAGGAACGCAAGGTGCTGCAGAGAATGGTGGACTCAGCCAGTTCATCGTTGTTTTTTTTTAATTTTGTATGTGTAACGTATCTTAATTTAATTTTATTTTAACTTCAGTTTGTCATCTTTGTAATATAACTGTTCTGTTGCTGCAATAAACTCATTTTCGTGGTTTCGTGTACCTCGTATGTTCATGACAACAAAAAGGTTGAACTTGATAAACTTGCAATCTGGATGATGTTTCAATAGTATGGCCACGTGGGATGTGCTGAGCTGGTTAGAACGAAGGGGAAAGGAATGTCATCGATAGACACTCAGCCATGATACAAGCGGAAAGAAAGAACATGTAATTTCAAGTTGTACAATTCAAGATTGAGACCTGCAGTCTGTACATTGATAAATATGGGACGTTTCTACTAGAGGATTGGTTTAAATACCTTATTTAGTCCAATTATTTATGTATTGTAGCTACAACTGTACACTCCTGATTGCCAAACAAATGCCTTTCTGGGATTATGGAATGCTTAGATAAACCAAAAAATACTATTTAGAATATTTTTGGTAGTTCAACGAAGTTGTATTTGGAGTGCTTTTTTTATTTACATAACAGCCCATTTAATGTAAACACAAACTTCACTCCACTTTTCATCTCCTCTCTGAACTTCCTCTGTGTCAGACCATAGATGCAGGTGTTGGTGCAGGTACTGAGAAATTGTAACATAAACCCACATTGTTGCATGATGTATGTCGGCGTATTCAAATATTTGTCTGTGTAGAAATAATTCACCGCTTGCCAATTCATAGAATGTATCACATAGGGCATCCACAGTAAAATGAAATTGATTGATAGAGCGAACAACAGAAACATTGATTTTCTCCGGTTCTCCACCTCAGAGTCTTTTTGGTTCTCACTGTTGCTCCGGAGGCCCCTCCGGACCCTATTTGCCGCAATAATGTGCCTGACTGTTAAACCATTGAACAAAAGTATTAAACAAATCGGCAATAATGGTGTTATGATACTGTCAAAAAAACTCATACACCTTCCAGAAGGTTGAAGTAAAGTATGCAGGAATTTGGACACAACGCCAAGGCACATTATCAATTATTACATGAGGCTCCACTACAAAGTAAACCGCAATGCTCCTCACACAGCTCACTATTCCCACTGCTACTATAACTATCGTCGCTCTTCTCTCCGTACAATATTTTTCTCGCAGCCCTTGACAGCAAATCGCAACGTAGCGATCGAACGTGAAAGCCACGGTGAGCCAAACGGAGCAGTCCATGCTTACAACCTTGAAGAAAAGCGTCAAAGCACATACCGGAGTTATGAGCAAGAACCGAGCGTACCAATGTATATTATTAATCTGCTCGACAATAATGGCAATGACAACCACAAACAAATGGGCTCCTGCCATTCCCACCAGGTAGCCAGTGATACATCTGGAGAGTCCACATTTTCCACGGGACAGGATCACAATCGCTGTTAAATTAACTGCAGGTAGAAAGGAAAACAGAAAATTAACTCGAAAATCCTTAAAGCCAATCGGTTTCACCTGATTTGCATTGGAAGAGTCTTGAGCGTCCTGCACAGAAGCCACCTCCTTGTTTCGTCGCATGCCGTAGACTTGGCTGCAATGACCAATTCTGGATGGGACAGAGTTGCCTAATACGCCGGAATGTGTATCTGAAAGGGTTGAAAATCATTCAGTGGCGAGTGAGCTTCTGCAACGTGCTGCGGTCACTGGAAATAAAAGAAAAGAGAGATGCAAGAATCACTTGGCGAGTAGCGTCTGTGGAAAAAAGAAACAGATAGTTTCAGGTCGATGATGCATCATCAAAACTGGGCATCAGAGTAAAGAAGTAAGTGCCGTGCTGCAGGGTGGGTGGAGTGGGATGGATAGAACTTCTGGAATTTCTCTGATGTGGTGAGACCAGCGTTGTGAGGTCATTTGTTAGATGCGATAATATGAGCAAATAGTTGCGGAGTACAATGTCTTTCTGTGACAAAAGCCATGGATTGAGAGTGAGAACAGAGGGAAAAGGAAGGTAAACACAGAGTGCAATTCTGCCGACGTAACCGGAGTTAACTGTGTTTCTTGCTCCACAGTTGCTCTCTGACCTACTGAGTCTCCAGAATTGTATGTTTTTTTTTGTTATTTCAAATTGATAGAATCAATACTGCTTCGATTTGTATGTATAATTCTACAGGGTGGCTTTGATTATTGGAAAGCATGGATCCATATTGTGCATTTTTGTGTCCGTTGATGGTAGTGTAGCGTTTAGCGTAACGCTATTTCAGCGCCAGCGACCCGGGTTCAATTCCGGCAGCTGTCTGTGAGGAGTTTGTACGTTCTCCCCGTGTCTGCGTGGGTTTCCTCCGGGTGCTCCGGTTTCCTCCCACATTCCAAAGACGTACGGGTTAGGAAGTTGTGGGCATGCTATGTTGGCTCCGGAAGCGTGGCGACACTTGCGGGCTGCCCCCCAGAACACTCTCGCAAAAGATGCATTTCACTGTGTGTTTCGATGGACATGTGACTAATGAGGATATCTTATCTCTTCAGTGCGGCATTTTCGAAAAACAAATCCGGTTTCTCCTGTCGAGCAGTTCACTCCTTGGTGGGATCAAATACTCCTGGAAACGCGATCCTAGACTCGTCTGTCTTCGCATTCCGCTGGATTTTTAAGCGACGCACCACTCTAGCTGCGACTCTGCACTCCGGAAGCATTCGGCCTGGTGGAAAAGGAGTAAAAATTCCTTTTTTTATACCAGCGACAACCGGGTCCGCGGAATGACCTGGAAAGCGGTTTGAAAGACGTGCGTGGGCAGCAACTTACGAATTTCTTCCTGTAAGAAATCTGTTCTTCTGTTAATGTTGTTAGTAATGTAATAATGCAAACTCAGACATAAGAAACGCATCCTGACAATACCCCAGAAGTTCGAGTGAGATTAGAAGTCGAAAAGAAAGTCAACATTACCAGGGACCGAAATGGTGCAATTGATTCGGGATCTGAACAGCAGACAGATGAAAGTGCAGTAAATGTCACGGGTAATAGAGAGCCGGAGCGACACAATAAATAGCCGGTCCCAGCGTCTTACCGGGAATTCCAATCGCTGAAAGAACAGGGTAGTAAATGCTCGCTATGTAATAAATTGCACGATATGGCATTTTCTGTGAGAAACTGCGATCCGTTCAAAACGTTCCAACTGATCCATGTACTGGCAATTGGTTTAAGGAGAGGGAAGGTCCACTGGGACAATTGTGGGGAACAGCTTCTAACTTACTTCATCCGCAGCACATTGAATAAACACCTGCAGTAACCTATTTTTACTCATTGTGCTATTGTGCAATGCATTCCATTCCTGTTGTTTTGTTCTTTCTGGGATATTACAAACTCTCGTTTGTACAACTTGGCTGAAGAAATATTGCAAGTTGAATGAGGTTTCCCAATTAGAGGCAATATCAGCTGTAATATTGACTATCGCCTCGAAATAAGTGTCTTTATTACAGCAGGCACAGCTCATGGGCTCGTACAAATTGACAACGCGGTTTAATGTGATATGAGAGAAGGGACTTAATGGGGGGGTTAGATTTACGCTGCCGTCTTCTTTCTAGGGCTTTATTTTGTTTGCTGGATAACTTTAGTGTACCAAATGTACTGTACTTACTTATGTCCAACGGAATCTATCATTCTACCTGATATTTGAATGGCTTGTAATCACACACGGTTAGAAGCCACCTGCGAGTGGTTAGCAGATAGAAGTATTATATATTTTAGCACATAAATCGGCCACTCCGACGGGATCATCAGACCTCTTCCGCTGAAAGAATCGCTCTCCCAGGTCCCACTGTTGAGCCTAGGGGTACTCTCTTGCATCGTCCATCTTCGTAAATTTGCCTGCATTATGCTTGCTGCATTTTCTGTCTTTTGACTCCACTGCGATTTCTTCCCTGTTTCTTTCCTTTCTGAATTAAGTCTCCAACTCCAGCCGATGATCTCGTCCTATACATTTAGGACAAGAAATATGTTGCCCTATTTCCTTATTTTTAGAGAGACTTCTCTTTAAAACTGCCCCAATCTAATCCTCTGGGTGTATTGATAATTGCCAAAATAATGCCCATGTCCAGATGAAGGGCCCCGATCAGTAACGTCGACTGTCCATTTCCCTCCATTGTTGCTGCGTGACCTGCAGAGTTGCTCCAGATTGTGTGTGTTACATCAGATTCAAACCTCTGCAGGCTCCTGTGTCCGACCAAAATAATATCCCCCGTTTAAGAGTCAATGTTAAATATACTGTAAATTTATAACAATGATTTCATTTTAGCAGCATGTATTGTTTAATCCGCACGGTCCTGATATCAATCCTAAATAAACTTAGGAAGAGCTCACCACGAATATTACAACTTCACCCGTCAGTTCGTGAATCTTATGGTTGCAGTCCATCCACTGTTCACCGTGCAGCGATTTCTAACGGAGTGAACGAACAGTTACCGTTGATGCTGGGGTATAGATTCCCATTGATCCTTTTCTTTTCGTTATTCTGTTTCTCACTTATCAGGAAGTATCCTAAAACGGAAGCGTTAACTGGTTCTTTTCTCCAATGTTGCCTGACCTGCTGAGCGTTTGCAGTAAATTCTGCTTCTATATATTCGGGGTCTTGTAGACGATGGAAATTAACCGCAACTGTTGGGGCGTGAATATGTCCTGTAGTCACATACATCGGATAAACAGGCCCTTTGGTCCTTCATGTCTCTGATGACTATCAAATACAAATTCATACAATTGGATTAAACTCCTCTGTATCTACTCTCTCTTAGCGATTAAAATGCTTCTCCAGAGGCTTCATAACTGCTTTGAATGTACCTGCCTTCAATATCTATACGTTCCATCCCAGCTGTTGCTGTCTGGATTCCTATTGCTTCTCTTATTTTCTTTAGTGTTTTCTCACTTCTGATGAAGCGTCCCAAACTTCAGATGATAACTGTTTACTTCCGTAGATGCTGCATCACCTGGCGAGGCCTCCAGCGTCTTATGTTTTTATTCATGACGGGGTCTCGTGGCTGAACACTCTCTTGTTGATGAAGAGAACACTTGAGTGGCGCGAATATCAATTGGAGGCATACACACCCCAGTAAATGGCCCTTCGGCCCACCATGTTTCTTCTAACCATCAAGAAACAACTTATACTGATTCCATTGAACATCACCTCATCAGTAGTCTGCCCTGGCTTCGGGAGGCAAAGGTTTGTCTGGATGCCTCCTAACTGTTGGGAGAGTACCGATTTCCAGCTTTTGCTCAATTAGTGCGTTCAAATTCGTAACAGCTTCTCGGTAAAAAAAAAATCTTCCTCAGTTCTCCATTACTGAGTGATCTCTGTTTTCACGAGCACACGTTTCTTATATGCCTTCATATCCATGCCTCTCATAACTTTGCAACGCTGAAATATTCTGCTGGAATGAACTCGTCCAATCTCCACTGCTCCCGCTCGTCTGCAAACATATCGTTCCTATGACATTATGACCCAACCATATTCCAGCTCTGACCCAATCAAAATTTCATAAAGACCTTCTACTCTTGTACACCATGACCCGGATGATGAGAGTGTGCCTTCTTCACCACACCAGTACTGCTACCTTCCGTGGTACATGGTTCATAGTTTACATCCTACACTTACTGGACGTCATAAAATTCATCACCTCGCACTTACCTGTTATTGTCCTGCCCCACTTATCGGCTGATCATTATCATTGCCTATCCCAGCCCTGCCCTCCTCACTGTCAATAACGCCAGCAATCCTCGCCTCATCTTCAAACGGACAAGGACCATCTCCGACATTCACAGCTAAGCCGTGATTATTTATAACGAACAGTAAGGGTCCATGCACCAATCGCTGTGGTGCACCGCTGGTCACAGGATCCCACTCACAAAAGCGATCACCATATGCTTTCTGTTACCAACCGGGTTTTGGAACAGATTTTTCAACTTGCTTGGATTCTAGTGTTTCCACTCAGCAGGTCAGGCAACATCTACGGAGGGAAATGGACTGTCGAAGTTTCGGGTCGAGACCTTGGAATAAGGACTGTAACACTTATCCGGCAGAGAAACAGGTACAGCCAGGGCCCCCCGCGAGTTCCCGCAGCTACACCTTTGATGTGAAGTGAATGCAATTAAAAGGGAAATTGTCGAGAGTTAAGGACAAGTTCCACCAATTGATGAGTGCGTTGGCAGAGGGGAGCTATTTGGGCTTCTCTTTGTTGAAGAAGTGTGGGCCCCTCGCACCTTCCTGGTGTGGTATGGAGGTGTAAAGGAACTGAATATCCGTGGTGAAGGTGAACCCCTCAGGATAGGAGAGATCGGAAGCTGTCAATGTGGTGGAGAGCGTCACAAGTGTCAGGGATGTAAATGGGAAGAGACTGGGCCAAGGGGGAGAGGATAGAACCAACGTAGGAAGAAATAACTTTGGTAGGTCAAGAGCAGGCTGAAACAATGGGTACCAGTACAGTCCTATATGCGGATCCTGGGTAGGGGGTAGAAGCGGGCAGTGTGGGGTTGGAGCAATGGTAGGTCGGATGTTGTGAACATAGAACATAGAACAGTAGAACACTGAAAACCTTCTCACTGAAGCCTATTGTAAAGAGCTGCCCGCACTCCCCTCACCAAGGTCATTTTCCCCGCCTCTTCTCGCCGAAGCCTCTTGATCCAAAGCCTCAGCTCCCCACTCTTACACTGGCCCACTCACCACACCAAAATGGCCGCTCCGCCTGGCATAGAACATAGAACAGTACAGCACAGAACAGGTCCTTCGGCCCACAATGTTGTGCTGACATAGATATTCCCTCCTCCCAAGAGAATGCCCACATCCCTCCATTTCCCTCTCATTCATGTGCCCATCCAAGCCCCTCTTAAAATCACCCAGTGAATTTGCCTCCACCACCCTTCAGGCAACGTATTCCGGTCATCCACCACTCTCTGAGTAAAGACATACCCCTCACGTCTCTTCTGAACCTGCCCCCTCTCACCTTAAATGCATGTCCTCTGGTACTGGATCACTCAATACCGGGAAAAAGATATTGCTTGTCCACCCTATCTATGCCCCTCATTATTTTATACACTTCCAACAGATCACTCCTCAGCCTCCGCCTCTCCAGAGAAAAGAGCCCAAGTTTGTCCAGCCTCTCCTGATAGCACGTGTCTTTTAATCCAGGCAGCATCCTAGTAAACCTCTTCTGCACCCTTCCTAAAGCCTCGACATCCTTCCATACTGAGATGACCAGAATTGCACACAATACTCTAAATGCGCCCTAACCAGAGTTCTATAGAGATTCATCATAACTTCCTGACTCCTGTACTCAATACCTCGATTAATGAAAGCAAGCATTCCATAAGTCTTCTTGGCCATCCTATCTACCTGTGTAGCTACTTTTAATGAGCCATGCACTTGCACCCCAAGGTGTCTCTGCTCTTCAACACCATTGAGGGTCTTTCCCTTAAGAGTGTACTGCATCTTGACATTAGTCCTACCAAGGTACAGCACCTCCAATTTATCCGGGTTAAACTCCATCTGGCATTTCTCTGCCCACATCAGCAATTGGTTTATATCACGTTGTATCCGTCACTTTCCCCTAATGTATCGCCTTCAGCCGAGGACCATCCTTATCCTTTGTGATGCACAGTATTCATTTCAGGCTTTACAAAGGCGCTTTGATAACCAAGGGGATCCTGTCTTCTACTGGTTCTCAATCGGTTCTAGCAATTGCCAGTTGACTCACTGATCTGAAAACGTTCTTATCCCCATTTTCACCCGGGTTTTACCCTATGAGAGACATGTCCTATTGCCCACACTCCGTCCAGCTAAATTAATTACTTTTATCTCCTTCCCAGTTCTGACGATAGACGTACGTCATTCAGTAAAATCGCATTCGACCGAACAGAGAAATTCGAAGTTAAATCGCACCAAAAAATTGATGTAACATTTCAAACTAACACAAACATTTCATGGAAAAAGAAACAGAAAAGCATTCAAAAATAACAACCGCCGACCATTCTGGCGTGAATGAGGAAATGAAAATTTGCTTTGCTTAAAATAAAGCTATCGGACAAATTGGTGGAAAGGGAATGGAGGTAAATGAACAGAACTTGATGACCCTTATCACAAGGTTTGAAGGAGGGCGGCACTGAGGATAATAACGTCACGGATTCCAATCCTCTAAAAAGTCGCCTGTTCTGAAGCGTTTCCCACCGATGCTGCATGCAAAATATGACGTTAATGTTTCTGAAAAGTGTAAAGAGAAAGAAGACGGGAACTATACGGTGATATTAAAGGAAATATAAGAGAATATTACAATTAGAGAATTGACAACAAGGCACTTAAAAATAAGAAAAAAAACATACTGGGAAAAGTCAACATGGCCTAATGATAGAAAACGCTGATTAACAAATTTGTCGAGGTTGCTTCAGTTGGC
Organism: Pristis pectinata; assembly: GCF_009764475.1. Lineage (NCBI taxonomy): Eukaryota > Metazoa > Chordata > Chondrichthyes > Rhinopristiformes > Pristidae > Pristis > Pristis pectinata. The sequence continues at coordinate 906,021 of NC_067428.1, forward strand.
AGTGGCCATCAGAATGACATGTAAAGCAGAGACACAATTGATTGCATATACCGGAATCCGTGGCAAAAATACAACTACTGGAGAACCTCAGCGGGTCAAACATCATCTGTGCAAGCAGAGATAATCGACGTTTCATAAACGTAAGCCAGGTGGTATCTGTGGATGAGCTTTATTATGAATTTCAGCTGGACTTTAATAAGGTGGTGCATCTTGTTGTGAATCTAATCTTAGTCACCAGAAAGACACTGAGCTGGTGATAAAGAAGTCTTTATTCATCACGACAAGCAGGTGTTCTCCTGGAGACCCTCTCAGCAGAGTCTCACAAATTCGAAGTACATCACATTTTTATACCCTTAAAATCAAAGGTAACACCAGGTGATTCAACATAATTTCAGTGGCTTCAATTATATCATTTACTTCAATATTTTGAGTCTGACAGTGCTTCATTTGCGTTACATATCTGCAGTGGGAGACACTCTGAATGTTCAAACACATTTGCTGGGACAAGGTAGTTCACACGGATTGTCTAAAAACTTCTGAGGACAGAGAGACTAGATACCAACATTAATGTTGCGAGGTCTGACTCTCTGATTACACAAATATCCGAAATATTTCTCGATCAGATCTGCCTGTGACCGTGTTTGATGTACTAAGTGAAAATATTAGTCTGGTCGGCAGGCGTCCTCGAACTCAGTCACAGTGGTGCAAAATAACATTCATAGTTGCCTGGGTTGATGCAGGCCAATTGACATTACCCCACTGTCTTACATTTGACTGACGCGGACAAAAATATTTCATGGTCACTTCACTTTGCAAACCATATCCCTTGAGCAGCCAGCTCCTGCTGTGGGCCAGCAGATTGTGCTCTGTAGACAGTTCTGTTTGATTCATAAAGCTGTCCTTTTAACTTCAAACTGATTGCTGCTTGCAATTTACATGAAGAACTGGACTGGTTTTTGTTTCAATTAATATCTGCTTTCTTCACATAATTCCATAACTTCTGAATCCCCAGAAGATTAACAGGCCGAGAACACTGAGCAGTACTCAATACGTCATTTTTAGTTGGCAAGCGAGGTGACACAGGTCCGGCGTATCCATAATCTCCAGTAAATCGGAAGTTCTTCCAATTATCGTGTCATATCGCCAATGGATCAATAATGGGAGAGCCTGGTTGAGGGGTCCATGTGGCAAACTCCTGCTCCTTTCTTCTTGTGTTCTTGTTTGCTTGTAGAGCGTGGAAGCGGCATTGTCGCCCTTGTATGTTGGGGGGAGAGTGTCAGTGATCCGGCCTAATGTGAAAGGAATATCCCTGATATAACTCCGGGAAGAGTGTGGGAAACATGGGTGTCGGGTCACAACATCAAGGAATTGAGGGTAGCGGGTCAGTAACGCGGGGTTTATCCTGCACTTTCACTGTTTATGAGTTAATGATCAGAGCGAACACGAGCTCCTGTGGACACAGAGGAGAGCAGGTCCGTGTCCACGCACACACTGGGCAGAGTGTCACATCTCTCTGCGATTGGCTGGAACGGTTTGGGATGGGAGCGTCCGCAGTGATTGGCCTGGAGATCCCAGAGCTGCCCGTCGATGGGATGATCTGTGCGGAAGTGACAGCTGGAAGATCTGGCGGCAAATATCAGCAGCTGAAGGCCGGAGTGGATGCACTGCGGCCGTCTCTGGGTTATGCACTGAGGTGACCGGGTATTTCACCGCGCTCTTCACCTGCTCCCTCAACTTGGACTGTCACCGCATGAATAAGCATGTTTCTGCAGCAACTGAAATTACTCAGCAAATACCCGAACAGGTGAATGATGCATTCAGATTCATTCTGATCTCCTGCTCCTGCGATCGGCTAACAGACGAACTCTACAACAGCCGTCAGCCACAGGAGGATGAAGCTGCCGGAGAGGGTGAAGAGTAAAACCACAGACCTCATCCTGCTCTCCATCTCTGGGTCACTGTTGCTGTGACCCCTCAGCCCCTTACGGGCCCGACTGGCCACTGAAATATGCCTGATAGTCAGGGCGCTGAGCAGCAGAATTACAGCGAAAGGGAGAAACGGAGTTAAAACCGTATCGAACCAGTCAAATGCCACTCACCTGAGGTCAGTGCAATAACTGTCGATTTGTGCATCGGCAACGATTTTTGCGGGTTCACGTGTGAAATAGCGGGGAACGTTTTTCAGACAGAGCAGAATGCCCGTTGTTGCCAGAAGCACAGTCGCAGCTTTCCCTGTGCAATATTTTGTTTTGGGCTTCTGGCAACTAATGGCGACAACACGATCAAAGGTGAAAGTGACGGTGAAGCAGATGGAACCGTTGGGAGCTGCACACTGATAATCTTGTACACAGGGGTAATGGACAGGAAAGTTTCTGGAAAGTAATCATAGTTGATCCGACATGTATGACGTCAATGATAACTACCAGGAGATCCTCCGTTGCCATAGCCACCGGGTAGCGAGTGGTGCAGGTGGAGAGGCTGCACTTTCTCCGGGACAGGAGCACAATCGCCACTAAATTCACCGGAGAAAGAGAAGGGAACAGACACTTGGCATTGCTGAACACTTTCTTCTTGTTTGAGCACAGGCTCGGTTTTCGGCTGAAAATCAGGAGTGATGGATTCGGAACGTGGCCGCAAATGTAGCAAAGTCGGACACGGCTCGAACTGTGCTTGACTGCTTTAGGGTTGAATAGACAAGGAGATGAGTGGGGTAAATGGCGGAGAGCAAACGAGCAGCCATCTGTTACAAGAGGCGGAATGACCCTTTCAGTTGTTAATCCTGTTTACAAGCTCTGATGGGGCCGGTTTCACGGATATAATAGTGACCCAAGAGTGATTAAACAGGGCTTTGGAAACTCAGCATCTGATGAGGCTAAGGAGGGAGTTCAGTGAGAAGGCAGCGACAACAGCATCCAGCATCAGTGTGACTCAGTTTCTGCATTAATTCCACAGTGAGTCCAATTCAATAACAACACACACCAGTAGATCCGCGGTCACTAGTTCAAATGATATCATCTCATTAATAACCAACAGGCAGTCGAATCCGACTATGACAGACTCCATTGTGAGACGTGCCCATGGATCACGATTTGACTCTGATAAATAGCTCAGGAAAAGTGAACTTGGCAATGTAAAACCTTCCCAGTAACACCGTCGTGGAGAGCCGTCTGCCCCGGGTACTGGTACATCTCTGAGCAAAGTCCCAGATGAGGCACCGACAACATTCCCGTTAAAGCCGGGAGCTGGAGAAAGAAATAGATTTACCGTCGGTTCTGAAAATGTGAAGATTCACAGTGTTAATTCGGGGTATTTACCTGAGAGGATTAATATTACCGACTTATTTCTGTCCAACGTTAACTAATTTTGAAGCTTGTGACATTATCATAAAGACAACAAAGTCTGTTATGACGCGGACTTACAAAGCTTGAATGGCTCTGATCACTTACCAGGAACTCCATTGATCACATACAATATTTTATTCTTCAAACGTTTTCTCTGCAAGCGATGAGTCTCTTTTAACTACAGATATCTCGATTGAAACGATGAGGAAGAACATTGCTGAGTTTTTACACCATTTACGATCTCCACGGCGACGGTGAGGTTTCAACAGAATTCAAAATAGAGAATATAAAACTATTGACAATGCGATGACATCAGTTAAGTCAAATCCCAGCTGGCACAGAAAATTAATAGAGAAACTACAAAGAATGGAAATTCTGACTACACTGAGAGGTGCAAATTGGGAGCGACATTCTTCCAGCAAAAGGGTATATTGTTTCAAACACCATTAGACCCAACCCTCCACCTCATATTGTTTGACCGATTTCCTTTAACCTGCTTCATTCTGCAAGGCAATCCGAAATACCAGAGGATCTCTCAGTGCTTCTGACTGCCTAGTTTGAAGATATACTGGGCGACTTTTGTCCACAGGTTGAGGAATCGCCTTAGACTTAAAAAGCCCTCCGCTTCACAACGCAACTTGATTGCTCTTCACTTGACTGTACCCTCAACCTCATACCCCCGGCAACCGTTCACATTCTGCTCGTCTGGAATTTATCTAACATTGTCCTCTGACAGTAAAATCATCCGCAGTTCTAACCTTCCAGTAGGGGCGTTCCAAAGAAAAGAAGTATTGCCTCATCTTCAATGCCTCGTTTTCAATGTGTAAACCATTTTTAATGGTCCAAACTTTCAGATTCTCCCACACGTAGAAATATCCACTTAGAATTCAACGTGTCAATGGTCCTTGGTACGTTACTGATTTCACTGCCCCCCTCCTGCCGTTGGTAACTGCAGTGAATGGAAACCGAGCCTGCACGATCTCAGATTATGCAAGAAACCATCCGCATCGGGAGTTTGTCAAATAAACCTGTTCTGAGTTGCTCCCAAAGCATTATCATCCTTCCTCAGATAAAATAAATCTCGTCCGGTCTGTTCCTAACCTCGTCTCACCAGTGCCCCATGTAACAGAGTATAACCTCTCTATTTTTGTACCAGGTTCCCCTCGCAATCCGCCAGAACATTTTTTTTAGTTCCCCTAATTATTTTCAGTATGTGCACACCAGCCGGTTGCAGATCAATCACTAAAATACCGAAATCACACTGCATTTTAGAATTCACCATTTAGACAAGTTGTCTTTTATATTTACGTAAAAATGGGCCATATTATATTCCATTTGTCAATTCCTCACCAGCTGAATTAATTTATTCCTGTGTCGTATGTCTCCTAGACTTATACGCTCTTCACAGCTTATTTTCCCCACATATCTCTGTCTTGTCAACAGATACAGAACCATACCTTTGGTGCCTTCAACCAAGTCATTTCGATAAACTGGAAAATGCGGAGATCCCATCACTGATTTCTGTGGGACGACAATCGTTACACTTTGACAACCAGAAATAGTAGATGTGTGAGTGCTTTCTCTTTTGTTTGCCTTAGCCAGACGGTTTGATATCCACGTCAATATCTTGCATCCTGCACCATCATCGTTTTATAGCCCGACTCAATGTCAAGGTGGAATCCTATCAAGTACCTTCAGTAAATCTAAGTATAAAACACCCAGCAGTTAGCTTCATCCAGCGTATAAGGCTAGCAGACATACCACATAGGAATAACAATTCAGCTGGTAAGGAATTGACAAACAGAATACAATATTTTGACATAAATATATTTTAAAAAAACAACTTATCTAATGGTAAACACTGTTGCTTTAAAGAACTGCCGTGAATTACTCAGGCTTAACTTATGTGTAAACAATTTATGACGACATTGATTCATAACTTCTTTTTCTTCTCTTTGTCTGTTATTACTTCTTTAAAATAGTGTATGTCATTTTCCCAATATCGGATTTTGTTAATTTGTTTTCTGTAAAGGAATCAAATAAATATCTTCCACACTACCTTCCAGAGTGAATAGCGGCGCAGTATAAGGAAGCCTTCAGCATGTCCTTGAGACCTGCTGGGCCTGGCTTGTCTGTGTCTGAAGGCATAGTGAAGGTGTTGCTGAGTCATATGTATTGGACCTTGTCTGGAACTGCCTGATAGCCATTGAAGCGGAACTTTCACAGTGTAAATGTCATATTTTTGGCCTGTTCTGGAGGTGTCATATGGTAATCCAGTTAAGTTTCTTGACAGAAACGTCGATTAACTATTCCCCTCCCCCCATAGATGCTGCCTGACCCACTGAGTTCCTCCAGCATCTTGCTTGAATGCCGAAATGTGGCAGTGACAGCAACCCGGCAACTTTACACAGCAGGCAACATTTCTTGGGCCATTCTGAAATTGTCCAATTGTAAAATCCAGTGGAATCTTCTCTTTAAGTAACACCTGTGGGACTTTCTAGAGGTATTTGTGCAGAGGAGAATGCGTCACCCTGTAGGTAACAAGTGTTGTGTTGGGTCTGGTGAAGGGAAATCTGATGGTGCAGTACAGTGGGAATGTTTACTGTGTCGATGACAGTTTTGGGCTTGACGTGCTGGTGCTGCACAGTGCAGAGCAGTGGTCATTACTCTGACAACATTTATTCATACTTGTCCGAAGATGCCTGACTGTTCTGGATTCACCCTTAAGTTGAAAGTCCTGGGTTTGTTTTTGCAGCAGTGTTATTGCACTCTGCTTTGATGGTATTGCTGTGTCGGTTATATATATTGGCCCTCTGGAGGTGCCTCACGTTTCACTGAAATGCAAGCTACCTCTGGAGGAAACTGATGTTCAGTCTTCAAACAAGATGCTGGAGCAACTCAACGGGTCAGGCAGCATCTATGGGAGAGAGAGATGATCAATCAACGTTTCAGGTCAAGACCCTTAATGTGGACTGAACGACCAGAGGGGAGATCGCCAGTATAAACAAGTTAGGGAAAGGGAGGAGCAAGAGCTGTCGACAACAGGTGGATCCAGGTGAGGAGGGCGGATAAGCAGATGAAGGGAAGAGTGGAATTAAGATGTTAAGATGTTGATATGTTTATTTATTAGTCACATGTACATCGAAACACACCAGCGCCAACATAGCATGCCCACAGCTCCTAACCCATACGTCTTTGGAATATGGGAGGAAACCTGGATGAAACCCACGCAGACACGGGGAGAACGTACAAACTCCTTACGGACAGCGGCGGGAATTGAACCCGTGTCGCCGGTGCTGTCATCGCGTCACACTAACCGATACACTTCCGTAGCGAGGGAAGCTGGAAATTGATAGGTGGAGGCAACAATAGGCTGCATAATATGGCATCTGACAGGAAAGGAAGGTGGATGATGCAATCAAATGAAGGAACAGGATGGAGAGGGGCCCCAGTGGGGGAGTCTGTGGGTGATGGGCATATGGAGCAGGTGGGGGAGAGGAGAAGTAGGGAATTAAAGGGGGTGATGGGCGCTGGGGTGAGTTTAGGAGCAACCCAGGACAAAGGAAAGGGACAGGGGGAAGCAGTTCTGCTGAAATGAGAGAACTCAAGTGTTCATTTTGTCGGGTTGTGGACGACCCAGGCGGAGTATGAGATTCTGGTCCTTTTTTTCAATTTGGCCTCACCCTGGAAGTAGAGGGCTGAATACAGACGTATCGACGTGGGAATGGGCAGTGGAATTAACTTGGCTGGAAAGCAGCCTCTCCAGAAGGCCATTGCAGACGGAGTGCATCTGCTTGGAAGAGCGGTCACCTAGTCCGCGTTTTGTCTCAACGATATAGAGGAGGCCATATCGAGAGCACGAATGCAATAATCAAGCTTGGAGAAGTGGTATATAAATCTCTGTCTCATCGAGAACAGCTGCTTAGAGCCCTGGATTGTTTTGAAGGAGGAGATGTACGGACGGGCTTTGCACCTCCGACGGTTGCAAGTGAAAGTCCCTCGGGAGGGGAAGGGAAGTGCGGGAAAAGATGAGCGAACCAGGAAGTCAGGAGAGAGTGGTCTATACGGAACGCGGAGAAGGGCGGGGGAGGTAGATGTGCCTGGTGGTGGCATGACGTTGGAGCTGGCTGAAGTTTCGAACAATGACATGCTGGATGCGTAGGCTGGTGGGGTGACACAGGAAACTCTACCCCTGTTCTCTCTAGGTCGATCAGGTAAGAACAGCAGTAAAGTGCGGGAAATAGAGGAGATGCGGGCCAGGTCTTGTATTGCGGAGGGTCGTGGCTGTCACGTGACAGCGCTGCCCATCACCTGGTCGGAAGACACACCACTGCCAATCAAGGTTTGGCCCCACCCCACCCATCAGTGCACACCTGACCATTGGTCCCTTTAAGTGTCTTTGTACTTGGCCTTGAGCCATTGGCCTTTCTAATCCATTAGTCCTTGCCGCCACCTGGCCATTGGCCTTTGTAACTTACCTGGGCTTGACCCCCCCAGCCCTCCAGCAGTATAAAGAGTGCCACATGTGCTCAGCTCTTCCTCTTTTGCCTTCAAGGAACCACTCTTTTTCATTCCAGGCCGAGGACCATGGGACGGCGCTGGAGAAATCATTGGTGAGGTGTGCACTGCTAAAAGGGTTGGGAGCGATTTAGTTAGAGTCCCGAGTAGCACAGAGCCGTGCCTGCACTGAGTCAAGGGGTGGTTGTTATTGCTTTGCTCTTCCTTGATTGTATGTATCTAGTTCGTTGTGTGTATGTGTATCCTTATTGCCGCGCTCGTTATAAATTCATCGCTTGCGTGTGTGCTCGTCCCGTTACCGTTTCCCCACGCTCCTCCCTTGTAAATAAAATCCTTTCTTGCCAGACGGTGTTCAGAGGCCTTTACTTTTGAGATTCTTCGAATCGATTCCTTTACTCATAACAGGGATCCATCAATAACAGTTGGTGGGGGGGGGGAGGGGTGTCATCGTTTCCTGAAAACGGGCAACTTCACACATGTCCTGGAGTGACAGGCCTCATCTCGAGAACAGATGTTGTGGAGACAGAGAAACTGAGAGATAAGATTGGCTTCCTTGCAAGAGACAGGGTGGCAGGAGATGTCGCCTGCGTAGCTGTGTGTTTTAATGCGTTTATAGTCAATGTCGATGGATAGACCGTCTCCTGAGATGGACCAGGAGAGATCAAGAAAGGGGAGGGAGGTATCTAAGTAAATTTGAGGGCAGTGTGAAAGATGGTTCTGAAGTTGCTGAAGTTGACGAAATCTGCACGGGTGCAGGAAGACCCGGGAACTGACCAAATGTACCCCAATACATTGTGCGAATATAAGGAGGCGACTGCTAGGGTCCTGGCAGAATTTATTTCACCTTCGGTGGCCACGAATGAGGTAATGTTGTGCCCTTATTTCAGAAAGGATTTCAAGATAAGCCAAAGAACGACAGTCGGTTGAGACTTGCGTCAGTGGTGGGGAAAGTTACTGGAAGGGATTCTGAGGAACAGGATTTGTTTAAATTGGAAAGACAAGGACTGATTAGGAATACTCAGCATGGCTTTGTCCGTGAGAGATCACATCTCACAAATTTTAATGTTTATCGAGGAGGCGACCTAGTGGATTGCTATGGGCAGGGCGGCCGATGTTGTCTCCATGGAGTTTAGTAAGGCCGTCGGCCACGTCCCGCATTGTAGGCTGGTTCAGAAGGTTAAAACATATGGGAGCTGGGTGAGTTAGCATATCGCACACACAATTTGCCTTGGTGGAAGGGGGCAGAGGGTGGTGGAGTGTTCCTTTTCTGATTGGAGATGTAAACAGTGGTGTGCGGCAGGGATCGAGGGTGGGTCCCAGCTTGATCTCATCCTTCCTATACGACGTAATATCCGTTTATAAGAATATGTCGGTGGCATGATTAGTCATGTTGTATATGAGAACAAAGTTGTGGTACAGTGGACAGTGAGGAAGCATATCGAAGGTTTCTACAGGGTGTAATTCACTGGGGAAATAGGCAAGGGGATGTCATCTGGAAGTTAACTCCGACAAGTGCGAAGTGATGCATTTTGGGAAATGAAGCCAGGACAGGACACTGGACTGAATGGCAGGTCTCTGGGTAGTAATGTAGAACAGCAAGAACATGAGGTACAAGTATATAGTTCTCCGAAAATGGTGAAACACGCGGATGGACTATTCAAGAACACGCGTGGTATGGTTGACGTCATCGGCAGCGGCACTGATGAAAGGAGTTGGGAAGTTATGTCACAGTTGTACAAATGTTTAGTTGGACGGCACTTGGAGTATTGTATGCAGTTGTGGTCGCCATGGTATACGGAAGATGCGATTAAGCGAGAGAGGGTGCAGCAAAGATCCACAAGAATATTTCCTGGACTGGATGGCTTGAGTTATGAGGAGAAATTGGATAGACTGACATTGTTTTATCTGGAGCGAAAGGGTTATCTTATGGAGGTTTATAAAATGATGAAGTGCATAGATAGGGTGGATGGTTACAGTCTTGTTACTCGGGTGGGAGAGCCTAAAGTCGAGGGACTAGATCTAAGGTGACAAGGGAAATATTTATAAGGGATCTGAGGGCGTTTTTCACACAGAGGGTTGTTGATTTCAGGAACGAGCTGCCAAGGAGATGGTGGAGGTTGGTATAGTTCTAACGGTTAAAATATATCTGGACAGGTACATGGAGAGGAAAGGCTTAAATGGATATGGGCCCAATGGAGATGGGATTAGCATACATGGGCATTTTGTTCAGCATGGACGAGGTGGGCCAACGAGCCAGTTTCCGTGCTGCATGACGCTATGGATCTAATCTGTGAATCACCTATTCTGACTGTGCTCCTACAGCGCCACTTTCTTGGGAGGTAACCATAGCCCACTGTTCCCCTTTCTGTGCAAACTTCATGTAGCTCAGCCTTGAATGTACTCCAGAACCGAATAGATAATCTGCCGACTGGAACCTTTAGCCACGGCGTGAATCAGCAGCTCATCAAGTAGTGCTGGCGCAATAGAGAAACTGCTTCTAAGCAGCCGTGGAAGGGGTAGAATGTTGGATTCAAAAGTGCGCACCTGACAAAAGGAAGAACTAGCGGTGCGCACCTGGAAATGAGGTTTAAAGAGGGACGCCGGAACTCACCTGGAACCTGGACGAGTGAGGAATTAAGCATGACAATGTAATCTAATATGGAAAATACTGGTAGTAGCTGTCAAATGGGATTTCGGAGGAGTTATGTGCACATGGGGGCTGTAGTTTGAAGGGTAAATTAGTAGAACTCTGTGTCCGTTTCTCTCTCTCCTTATCTCTGTCTACCTCCCTTTATATCCATCTGCCGTTTTGGCCATCGGTAGCGCTGTAGGTCTGTCCATTTGCGTCTCTGTTTGCCTGTCAATCTATATTTCTACTTAATCGATTATTGATTATTTCGGCAAAGCCGGTATTTAGAACATAGAACATATAAAACCTACAGCACAGTTCAGGCGCTTCGGCCCACAAATGTTAGAAATTACTAGGCGTACCCATAGCCCTCTATTCAATGTCCATCGCTATATTCCCCCAAGACAGTGGGTCAACCGCTTGAACATCTGCTGCCTTTCTGGTGAAAATCCTCCCACTGTGATGTTGAGGAGGAAATTCCGGGATTCGGACCCAGTGACGATGAAGGAACGGCCATGTATTTAAAGTAAAGATGGTGTCTGTCTTTGGTGGTGGTTTGTGGGGTTATTCTGATGATAGCGTTGTCCCTATAGCCCGATGTTTTTCAGCACTCTCCGTCTATTCTCATATTACAGTTTATAAGAATGAAGAATGGAGACACTGAAATGCAGACCAGTTTTTGATTGGTAGAGGTCGTGGTGCTATTATCAAGATTTGGTATCTAGAAACAGTGGCCTCAAAATGACAGCTCGACCATTCAGGACTGAGACCAGCAGATTGTTTTTGTTCATCCAGAAGGTTGTATTTGGAAGTTGTGAAGGCTCGGTTGCTAAATAATTGAAAACGAAGACATATCCACGTATGTGTCATAGAACCATAGAGCCATAGAACACTACAGCACAGAAAACAGGCCATTCGACCCTTCTAGTCTGTGCCGAAGCGGTATTCCGCTAGTCCAATTTACCTGCACACAGGCCACAACCCTCCAGACCTCTTCCGTCCATGAAAGCTAAATATTGTACCGAGAGAACGGCGGCGGTGGTTCTGGGAAACAGTGTCTACAAAGAGAACAAGGTGGTGTCGTTTTCCTAAACCAAACGAATAAGCGCGCGCGCACACACACACGCACGGACACACACACAGAGACATACACATACACATACAAACACACACAGACACACACACATGGACACACACAGACAGAGACACAGAGAAAGACACACACACACAGACAGAGACACACACACACACCGACACACACACACACACACACACACACACACACAGCGAACGCAGATACAAACAAACACAGTGACCATGTTACAGAAAAGGAGGCCCACAGATTTTTAATGCTCACCCATTTTCACAAATAATACAGGAGAACGAAAGCAAGGAAGCAGGTTCTGTTCTAGTGCTGAAGGTTCTTCGCATTTTCTTATCGTTTAATACGTTTTGCAATGAGAATAAAGGGATACTTCATGATATCGTTTAACTGCTCCCGAAACTTGGACTGTGTGACGGCATAGATACATGTGTTTGTACAGCAGCTCAGGAGCTGGAACATGAATCCCAGTTCACTTATCATCAACGCTAGATATACAAATTGGGAATTAAGATTGACCAATCGTCTCCATATAGAATTCACCATAAACATTGCCCACAGTAGAATGAAATTACCCGAGATAACAAAGAGTAATATGATGGATTTCCTTCGGCTCTCCATCTCTGGATCCCTCGGACTATCTGCGGTTCTCTGCCCGCGGAGTCTCCTGCGGGTTCTATTCGCCATTAAAATGTATCTGACAGTTAAAATATTCAACAGCAAAATAAAAGCAAAGGCGAGTCCTGGAGTGAGGATATAATGAATGGTTTCAACTACAGCCCAAGCACGTGAAAAAACAGCATTAGCGTGTATAGCACAGAACCAAGGGATGTTCATCAGCAGGTAGTGCTCTCCTAACATAAAATACCAGAAGATATCCTTTAAACCGCTCAGCACACCCACTGTTCCCAGAACCACCGCCGCCGTTCTCTCGGTGCAATATTTAACTTTCAGCTTCTGGCAACAGATGGCCACAAATCGATCGAAGGTGAAAGTGACGGTGAACCAGACGGAACAGTCTGTGGCAGCGTAAAGCAGGACGGCGTGGATATTGCACACGGGAACTGAATATAAGAACGTGAACTGTTCCCAATAAACAATCGGAATCTGCCTCAGTATCAGGTCGAAGATAACGACCTGTAGGTCTGCCGCTGCCATGCCCACCAGATACCGGGTAACACATCTGGAGAGGCCGCACTTTCCCCGAGACAGGATCACAATCGTCACCACGTTCACTGAAAGGGATGACCACAATGACATCTTTACAGATCAGATTGGGAGAAATGTCAACAGTTAGATTGCTCATGTTAACATTGCTTCCCCCTGTCCAGTGTTTCAACGAACATTTTTACTAATGTTATTTCTAAGTCTTTCATACTGAAAGAAGCGTGGATCCGTTTACGCGGACGTCGCGAGAAGGAGAATTACATCCAAGGAACCTTGTCTAGTGTCATTTCTCATTGTGTTTCCCTATGTTCTTACAACAGAGATGTAGTCCATTCATCCCATTAGGTCCATGCCTACTGTTTTAGTAACCCATGAACCCATAAACTCATGAACCCATTGATCAATTATACCCGTAATCTATTCACTCCCACCTTCCCACCTCCTTCACGCATTATCCATTATCCTTGATCTGAGCAGTTCCCCGTTACTCTGTGCTAGTATGGGTCAGTCCAGCTTCTGATTATTGCCGATTGTTCTGGGCGAAAGTAACCTGTGGTCGTGTTTCTGTCCAGCCCAGTGTCCTCGATTCAATAGCTCGGCTGTACTGGGTATGAGGTTCAAAGGCGCTCCATTCCTAATTCGAATGCTTACTTCATGAAGAAGGTTAGTGCAAGACAATCGGCACAGTTTGCAGATCCCGATAATTACTCTGTATCCCGTTTACTTCCTCACGATCCTTCGCCGGCTGTCGTGGGACATCTGGCGAAAATCAAGCTAAGACTGGCCTTATTACTGCTTTAATTCTGTGTCGGGAAGGCAGGGGACTGACGTTGAGAATGCAATAATGTTCACGTTGTTGGACGGGTAGATGCGGGAATGATCTTTCTCCATCCCCGTGTCACAGTCTTAAAGTCGGGGCTGGACATTCAGCACACAGATGGGAAGAAATGAATTCTCTGTGGCAACGGTGAAACTTTATGGTACCAAAGTGAAGTGCAGAGGTTTAGTATCTGGGTGTATGCCACACAACGGTCCATGCCTTTTTGGATATGAAGTGGAACATGGTTGCCCGGTGACCACCAGACGGAAGCACTGAAGTAACCGATATTGGCCGACTTTTCGCACCTGCTTTTATTACTTGTCCTGATATACAGTATAGGCACAATTACAACGCACTCCAGCATTACGATCCTGGTCATTCTCATTATGTATGAGGAAGCATTTGAATACACAAGAAATTTGGAGCATAGCCCAAGTGGACGCGGCTGTGCAGTAACAAACGTTGGAGCCCGCATTTCCATTTGCGCACAAATATGGGTGGATCTACGCACAAACCTGATTTCAGAAAGAAATGTATATGGTCACAATAGAAGAGGTGTCCCGGATAATCAAAGGCGAGATGTTGCATTTCTAACGTTGGATCTCCGGATTCGCCTAAGTATTGTGACCCAGATTGCAGGTTAAATTTCGCAAGACATTTAAATAATACTGAAGGTGGAAGTATTTACCAGCAGAATCTGAGGAAACGAATTATGCAGGGGGAGAGCTGGTATGGGCTGAAGGCGGGAGAGATACAATAGAGGCATTTCTTTGTTATCTGAACCAATCAATAGCCAGCAATGTTCATTCACCCCAAACATCTGGGAAGGATTTCAAGCCGGTGCAGTTCCATGGCCATAAAACAAAATGCGACGTACTTAACCAATCAGCCTGAGCACTAATTACAATTCACGGCAAACTGACGCTTAATCGATCGATAGCGTCACTGACGGTGAACCGGACAATCCGGCCTATGCTTTCCTGCAGCAAAAGAGCGAGATGTTCACACACTCGAACTGAAACCACGAACCTGAACCATTCCCAACAAACACCGGATTTACAGTTGTTCATTTCCCTCTGCAGATGCTGACGATCCCGCTGAGTTCCTCCAGCATTTTGTGTATTGCAATTTATTTACAGTGACGCTCAAGAAACAGTCCGGAGAGAAACATTTAGGGAGGTTAGTACATTGAAACCTGAATGAAAGTTCTTTCAGTGGCAATACAAAATATCCTTCAATTTTCATCCAATCTTACAACCGGCAGCTGCGGTGAGATTAACGCAGAACCAGACTGCTACAGAAAAGGAACCCACTATTTTAACTTTTCAAAGGAAGGCTCAGCTAATTAGAGTCAGCTGCATCTTTTGTTGTGATTTAGTGTTTGTGAGTCTCCACTTTGACATAATCTGCAAAACTTCGACAATTCTCCTCTGACCAGCTGCCAAACTCCAAATGTCCGAGACAGGTGAAACACTGGTTACCTTTGTTTTTCTTTGTCTCTTCATCAATGTTGCATGACCTTCTGAAAGTTCCCGCATTTTCCTTAATCCATATTTCCAGCATCTGCATCCCATTCCCCTCCCCCCTCCGTTCTTGATTCTTGGCAGAAGCATAAAATAGGTTAACTGATTTTTCAAGCTATTTACTTGAGTTAAATTTATACTATTTACACATCGCTAATTGAAGAGGTGGCTGCAGATTCTGGAAATCTGAATCAAGAACCGACAGAAACTTTCAGAAGGACATGTAGTATGTATGAAGAGAGAAAAGGGATAACGAGTTCTCCACTTGAACAGTTCCGACAATCTTTTGTTGGTTTACTATACTGGTTGTTAATTACAACGTTTTCAATTATTCGAATGCAGCGACGTGGATGGAATTGAAAACATTGAGACGTTAAACGCGGAATTAAAATCTCTGCAGCGACTTTTTTTCCAACTTCACCATCTGGATGTACAATGCACCAATAATTTCACACAACAAACTATCCGTTTGTTCTCATATAAAAGTTTGAAACGGAAAATACCGTTAACGAGCAAGGATCACAAAATGAGAAAGAAAGTTTTGGTGATAACGTTGTGTCCGGATTAAACGCCTGGAGACAAAGGAACTGACCTGGAACACTGACAACAGCGAGGATGAGATAGCAAATCTTCAGGAAACCGAGGCTCAGTATCCTAACATGGTCATCATGAGCCTGAAGTTCGAAGCTTGAAGCCATCACTTTGTACCTGTGAGTTTGCAATGGTGTTTGGCTCAGATACAACAAGCAGTCAGAGTGACGAGAGGTAGTGCAAGGAGCTCCTTTTGTAGCGCGGTTGAATCCCCAGGTTCATTATTAGGCGCCGCTGTAGCTGGAACTGACTGCAATAATTGAACAAACAAACTGAGCTACTGCCGCCGCAGACGTTTCTTACAACAAAGTGATGATCATGTCATTGTAAACAACATGTTGCAAAATATTCCCACGGGATTTAAAAAAAACAAATACAGAATAGCACGGGTAGCATTATCCATTGCTGCATTGGATGATAATTGATAGGAAAGCATGAGAAAATACTTATTAAACATATGGACTGGATTCCGCACTGTTTTTATTCATTTCGTAACTTACAAGGGTATCCTTATTACCCAGCTCCCAATTGTTACTTGGTAAGCTACGGCTCTCCTGGCGAATATACTCTCACTGTGTTATTTTGACACAGCATCGAGGAAAGAACGAAGATCTATTTGCAAGTAAGAGAGGGGTGCACATATCCCGTAACCTGTGATGCTCCCATGAAACTGCTGCCCTTATGCTACTTGGTGATGCATACTGTGGGTCTCGGAGGTTCCATGGGAGTGACCGATGCACATAGCTGTTGTGCACTGAGAGGAGGGTAGAAATATGTTGGAAAGCTTTGGAAAACATTATGCGTTCTAGAGCAGGGTGACAAATGCGCAAGTTGGGTGGGGAGGTGGGATGTCAAACCACGCAAAGGAACTCGCAGTAAAATGGAAGAATATCTGCCTTTCAACATCTCTTTGCTTCTCCACATGGGCACATTTGCAGGTCATTAAAGACAGGACGGCAGACTGATGTTGATAATTACAACACCTAACCATGATAATCCGATGCATGCTATGAAAGAGCAGTGAGGTAATGCAATATCCGCACACAGAAATGTTTCGACAATGGCAGTATGTGTGTTGCTGCCGCTGCCTCACGCTGATCGGAAGTGTCCCTGCGAACTGATGGCGCTATTCTTTTAACATGCAGTCATGTATATGGAGTTAACACTGTGCAGTAAAATTGAAGTAGAGAATCTCTCGAGAAACAATGTGATGACACTCGTAGGTTTGCAATTGGAAACATCCAACTGATATTAATTCACCTCGATTGTTCCGTCTCCAGTGATCCATTGGAGGGTTGGTACTGATGGAGAAACTTAAACTCACCCCTTCTGCGCCAACACGCTCGCCAGACTAACTGAAGCGAACTGTCTTCTGACCCTTGTTTTGAAAAAATTGAAAAAAAAATTACAACAAAAGAACGTCCTCAGATACTTGCGTTTCTATGACGTTTCTTTCCTGAAGTGGGGAATATTATCTGGCTTCATAAACGAGGAACAGCAGCTCCTGGGAACGGGTTTCACGGTGAATGTTAAAAGGCACTGAGAGAGGAACGGTCGAGACAAGTCACGAGAGTCTGGGGTCGTGAGAGGGTCTGATGTGAGGACAGTTTGGAATGATTAAACGTCAGAAGTAGACAAATGTCAGAAAGCTATGTCAGTGAAGATCCCGAGCGCTTGTGCATGCTGTGGTCGAAGTATCATGTTCTAAGCGGATTTTTACAAAACCAATTCTCGATTTAAGTTAGGCGAATATGTTGCACCGCTGTAAATCTTGAGGCGGAGGCTGTTTGGAACAGTTTTTTTTAAGAATGTAATACACTGCAGGCTTGAATGTGAGAAGAAAGTCAGAAGTAATTATCTGTTGTTGTTGGCGGGTTGAAAATACATTGGGCTAGATTTTGTTGAAATTCACACAACAAAAATCGATAGGTTTGTTCTGATAACATGCCGAATAACATCTGCAATATATTGAAATACTTTTCTTTCGATATCTGCCCCAACCCGCTTACGTTATTTATCGAATTGTGAGGGTCCATCAACTCGCTGAAATTTGCAAGGTAAGTAAGTTGGAACAGTCCTTTCACCGGTTTCCTAACTGGACCTGAGTCCGGAGATGGGGGCAGGAATCCGCGTCACCTGTGCAGAATCTTCACTCACTGGACTGCGCATTCACTCCGCATCGCGGCATTAATGTTCCGCCAGTTTTATAATCATCTGTTAATGATTCCCCGTAATACTGTCCCCCCCCCCCCCCCGCGCTCAATTGTTTTCTTTCATTTCGTTGTTTTAGTTGTTTCGATTGTCTATTTATTCGCTGTTCCTTTAAGGAACGGAACGTATTGTTTCATTATTACAAATGTAAGGAACTAAATAACTTTCAAACTATCAGGCAAGTAGGATTCCTGCGACTTATAAAAGTTCTTAAGCAGCAGTTTGGTGATATGATCGCTGTCCGCAGAATGTCCATTGACTGATCCGGCATTAGAACACATTTTATGTCTGCTGCCCGAAGACGGAGTTAACACTGCACACAGGGGTGATGTCCATAAAAGTCCCAGAGAAATAATAATGACTGATCCGCCACAGTATGACCTCATTGATGATGCACAGTAGATCCGCCGTTGCCATGGCCACCAGGTAGCGAGTGGTGCACGTGGCCGCTCTTTCCCCGGGACAGGATCACAATCGCCACTAAATTTACTGCAACATCAAAGTAAAAAAAGACTGCCGTAACTAAATAATCGTTCTGTGGATCTCAGGCCCAACAGCTGAGTGTGACATTGACAACAATTAAACTTCGGTCAGTTTAGAGCCCGACATTTAGATGTCTCAAACTGGAGACATATCGGCCTTCAACGCGCGCCTGTATCCGGTTTTAAAGGAGTGTAAACATTGCTTTGAAACTTACTGGACCATTGTTTCCCCAGGTTCAATTAAACTCAGCGTGCACTGAAAACTGTTTTATTCTACTGTGTAACACAATAGAAATGTGAATAAAACTGTGCTGAATAATACTTTCACACGCGTTACCGGCATCAACAGAATGTGCAGGATAGTTGAGTCATGTTGCAGTATCAAGGCTGATAGCCTTTGATGTCGCACAATTTATAAGTTTAAGCTGCACCGTCTCCGCCGGGCTGAGGACATATCAGTATCCGGTGGGAGGCGAGTAGTTGGTCAGAAGGAAATGTGAGCTTTGTTGTGCAGTGAAGTTCAGATAATCCGCAGTCCGACGATCAGGTAATACCGAAGGATCGGGGTCGGTCTCCCCGATACTGATTCCTGCGCTAGCTTTCACACATCGTGGACCTGGTCTCCCTTTCTCTCCCCATCCATATAGGCCCTGCTTCCCCCGCTCCCTGTCCACTCACCAGGGTTTGAGCTGCGTGCTTTAAACGTAAAAGAAAACCAAACACAGTGGGTCAAGCAGCATCTGTGGTGGCGAAAGGAGTTATCGATGTTCCCGGTCGAGACCCTACATCAGGACTCGGAAAAGGCAAGAAGTCCTGCTGCAGGGTCTCCACCCGAAGTGCCGACAGGTCCTTTCATCTCCACAGACGCTGCTCGACCTGAGAAGTTCCTCCAGCAGATTCTTTTACTTTGCTCCAGGTCCCAGCACTTGCATTCTCGTGTCTCTTCCTTTTAACGCACCGAGTTATTTTGGCCGCACTTCCTTGAAACTTACACGATTCTGTTCCCAGCTTTCCCTTTAAGCTTAAAGGTTGAACCAGATATTTAAAAAGAAAACCACATGGCTCCATTGGGTCACATCCTTAAAAATGAATTTAAAATATGTTGAAGCATTTAGAGATTAACTCCCGATAGGCCGGTGAAGCTGTTAATTTTGTACAAGTTCCCAGGCAGCCGTAAAAATAAGTCCTTCATCGAACACTGCCCACCGGTTGCATCACACACAAGATCCCGAAGTCAACTGCACAGTGGCATGAACAGCACTGAAACGAACAGAACTGCAGGTGTTTCTCTTTTTAAGCACGAACGAGTGCTTTCAACCAAGAAAACCAGCGTTTTCATCTCCTTCCATTGAATCACATTCAGCATATCGCCACCAAGTCCCCCTTCGCCCCTCTTCACAGTTACTGTGATTCAGACCAAGCTAACGAATGCTTAAGGGAACCGGAGCGCAATGATTATAGTATCGGGTTTGCCACCTCAGTCCCTGACTTTGTTACAGGGACACGTCTTCAACTCTGATGAAGGGTTCCGGATCTGAAGCGTCTCTTTCAGTTTCCCCTTCCACAGATGCTGACCCGCAGAGTTTTACCAGCATTTTCTGCTTTAAGTACATGAGATCATCTGTCAGTTGAAATGCAGATACTCAACATATCTGCTGCTTCAACGGGATGGTAGATGTTAATATAACTGCGGCATTGTAGAAAACGGCTTGTTGTTTGATTTATTACCTTTAATGGACTCCAAAGCCAGCAACGTTGACTCTTAAATTCCTCGTACATTGGCGGGTAATTGGGTATGGAGAGAAATCGTGATGCATGAAAACTCCGATTACCTGTTCTCCAACCATTTCGAAAGCCGACATTTCAGCAGCTGGCTCACAGGTAATGCTTGCCGCACTCCCCATGAATCTTACAAGGATCCCGGTTCCCGCTCCCCTGTGAACAGTGGGTTCGCTGGCATGTTTCTCCGAATGTTGTGCAACATCTTTAAAAATGAATTTAAACATGTTGCGGCACTAATAAAGGATAACGTCCGATAGTCTGGCAAACCCACCAGTTCGGCACCCATCTGTGCCGAATTATCGGGGTTTTAATTGAAAGCTACATCGAAATGATAAATAAACAAGTACGTACTCTGAATCTGCAATACAAAACCCTATGCCATATCGCCCGCCCAGCGTCCGTTGTTTTACGTTTAGACTAGCAAATAGAATAAATCTCAAAACGGAACTTACACCCGATGTCTGGGAGTGGTTACAGTTAAATCTACATTATAACACTATCTGGCATAGAAAGGATACAACGAACTCACGCATAAAACGCAACATTAATTTTGCCAAGGTTCTGACCAGGAACATCAATAACGGCAATGATCAGGTAACATATTTTTCTAACCCGGATAAATGTACCAAGCATGCTTTTTTTTAAAAGAGTCAGTCTGTCTTCGAGCTTCCAGGGATCTCTCCAAAGAAACCTGTGACCCAATGCGTCTCCGCCGCCATTAATTTATACCCTGCTGTTTCCTGCTCAGCCACTGAGCAAATAATAGCGTCCTAAACAGTTTTTTTTTAATAACTGGAGAACCAACATGACATCATTATAGTTAAATTCTACTTGTGATGAGGTGTATACGATCTTGATTAGAGTGTGAATATCTTAAAGACGAAGCAATTGTGATCCGATATCAACGAAATTTGTTGTTCAAAATACTCTCAGACTCATTTCTCGATTTCATGTTGGTTTCCTTTTGACGTTGTCCATCATTCTGATATATTGGTATTGGTATTAGTTTATTATTGTCCCTTCCACCGAGGTACGGTGAAAAATTTGTCTTGCATACAGTTCGCACAGATCAATTCATTGCAAAATTACATTGAGTTAGTACAGTGTGCATTGAGGTCGTGCAGGGAAAAGCAATAACAGAGTACAGAGTAAAGTGTCACAGCTGCAGGGAAGTGCATTGCAGGTAAACAATAAGATGCAAGGTCATAACAGGATAGATTGTGAGGCCAAGAGTCCATATAATCGTATAAGGGAAGCTTTCAATAGTCTTGTCACAGTGGGATTGAAGCTGTACTTGAGCCTGGTGGGATGTGACCCCATGATCCTGTATCTTTTACCTGTTGATTCTATCATCAAATTTTCGTCCTCACAAGGGCGCTCTATTTCTTTCTGGGGAATGGCTCCAAAATGAGGTCATTCAAACAGAAAGAACATTTAAAAAGAACACGTGCTTTGTCTGTCCCTGTGTTTTCTATATCCAAACCTTCAAAGATCTCAAACAAACAGAGCCCTAATACCTATGTAGACCCCACGCAAATGCAAATCATCAAAACAACTGAGGCACATACAGATGCTAACTCAATGCACCAGCTCAAATCAATGGCGAATCCCCGTCTGAAAGAAAGGAACACACGTACCCTATTCTAGACCCTCGAATTGCCACAGATGCTTAAAGTGCTAGAGCATCTGAACTAATTACAACTTCAGAAACAAACAAACGCACTGGAGCTATGTTCAGGAAGTTTGAAAATAGCAAAAACAAAGTCCTGTTGATGGTGATGATATCCATCAGTGAGTATAATGGACAAAGCAACTCGGAGTTTAAAAATAATAAGTGCCTGGTGACGACCATTGAGAAGATAAGTAAATCGAGGACATTTAGAATTCATGACTGAGTGAGTGAGTGAGTGAGTATTGAAGAACAGAGGGACTTAAGGCTCAGTGGTCCCTAACAGTAACAGCGTAGATGGATAAGGTGGTGAACAAGGCATAAGGATACTTGTCCTCACTGGGTGGAGCCTAGAATACAAGAGAACGAAAGTTATGATGCATCAATATAAAGCAATGGTTGGACGAGGGTTCCTTTCACATTTCTGGTCCCCATGTTGCGGAAATATCGCAATGGCGCTGCAGAGGGTGCAGAGGAGATTCACTGGCGTCGACTAGGATGGAACATTTCAGGAGAGACGTTGAGTTTATTTTTCTTTAAATGGGGAGTCTTGCCTGATAGATATATACCTAACCATTAGCGTCATAGATGGGATAGATAGTAGTAAACATTTCTCCACAGTCTGTATTTGAAACTATAGAGGGCATAGTTTAACGTTTATCATAGGGCTCGAATTGCAGCGTGTTGGTACAGAAACATCTGAGATATTGCACACAGTCGTGGTCCCTTTATTCATGAAAGTTATTGGAGCAGTACAAGCGAAAGATTTTCCTCTCGCTTGCATATAAATAATTTGGTACTGTATTCCTTGTAGTTCAGAAGAATGAAGGGTGACCGCACTTAAGTATATAAGACCTTCATGGGCAATATCGGTAGAGATGTTATGAAGTTTTTACTACCAGGAGAGTCTGCAACGAAGGAACACATTTACCAAAAATAACTGTGAGGCGCACCGAAAAATCTTCTCGCAGAGACACGTGACGGGGTGGGGGAATCTCTATAATTTTCTCGCACAGAGTCAATACGTTACTTTTAAAAAGCGGGTAATTCATGACCATGGTAAAATGATCCTGACGAAGAGGTGGGATCAGAGACAGCAGATTAGCCACGATGTACTGAACTTGGGGGGGGGGGGGGGTGGAGGTGGGCAGCCTTGAGGCGCTGAGAGACCTACACCTGGTTCCTAATTCATTGCGTTCTTCCTATGTCTCTCCGTTCATTGTGTACTGTCGCTCTCTCCGTTGTTGTTTCAATCTCTGTATCTCGCCCTCTGACAAACACGTTGTAGCTCTGGATGTTTACCATTCCTCGGTCTTTCTCACTCCATTCCATATTTCCAGGTTTTCCTCGAGCTCTCTATCCTACCGTATTCTTTTCCTCTATTCCATCTTTACCATCTCCCTGCACAACTCCAACTAACTTCATCATGCAATTAATACCGTTTTGAATTACAACATTCTCCCATCTTCCGACGCACAGTCACATTAACAGTTGGCCTTGCAGCTTGTCTTTCCTTTTTAAATGATTTCCACCTTCTAATGTGGGCAAAACTTTCCAGATATTTAGCCTGAGGTCCACCCTTCTCCGCACTTGGCAAAGACCACAGATTTTACGAACCACGTCGGATAGAGTGATCAGTGAGTTCAGATGAAAAAAGAGAGTCAAGTAGAACCTTGGAATATTTTCATTACCATCGGGATTAATGTACCAAAGCAATAATTCATGTCAAGCTGCGGTAGAGGCCGTCAATTTGATAAGTGCGATTCTGGTGATCAGGAGTACTGTTGGATGAACAGACTGGCCGTGAAGTATAAGATCAGTGAATGTGCGTCTTTATTTGAATATAAAAATACTTTTCTTTGACCTTGGTTATAATCCAATTTATTGGCAACTACAAGCAATTTATTGTTCGCTGTAAGTCAACATATACTGGGAAGTTGGAAAGATAATTACCAGGTTGCTTTTTTTCTGGTAACGTATATTCTTCAGTTAGTGTAAATTCCCGATTACTTTCTCTTTACTTTTTTTCTACGTTACCTACAGCATCTTCCTTGAACTGCAACACCGCAGAAATTTATAGAACTTTATTGGACAGGACATCCAAGGTTGCAATCTCAGGATTGCTATCAGTGGCACGTGCAAGTGAGGCGAGAAATAGGAGGATCATGCAGCTAAATACGTGGCTAAGGAGTTGGTGCAGAAGGGAGGGCTTCAGGTTTCTGGATAATTGGGCTTTGTTCCAGGGAAGGTGGGATCTGTTCCGAAGGGACAGTTTACACCTGAACTGGAAGGGGACTAACACACTTGCGGGTAGGTTTGCCAGTGCTGTTCCGGTGGGTTTAAACTAGATTTTCAGGGGGAGGGGAACCAGAGTGTCGGAGAAGAACGTGAGGAGGAAAATGATCGTGCGATATCTGCAGGTATGGACAGAAATCAAAGGTTTGTACGTGATGGAAATGTTCTCAGGTGCATCTATCTCAATGCAAGGAGTTTAGGGCGTGGATTGGCACGTGGGATTCCGATGTTATTGCTATTAGTGAGACATGGTTGCAGGAGGGGCAGGACTGGCAGCTTAATGTTCCGGGGTTCCGTTGTTTCAGACGTGATAGAGGGGCAGGGATGAAAGGGGGAGGAGTGGTATTACTGGTCAGGGAACAGATCACGGCTGTGCGTAGACAGGACATCCCAGAGGGCTCGTCGACAGAGGCCATATGGGTGGAGCTGAGGAACAGGAAAGGTGTGGCCACACTAATAGGGTTGTATTATAGACAGCCCAATAGTAGAGAGAATTGGAGGAACAAATCTGAAGGGAGATAGCAGACCGATGTAAGAAACAGGAAGTTGTAATAGTGGGGATTTTAACTTTCCACATATTGACTGGGACTCCCACACTGCGAAAGGGTTGGATGGCTTGGAATATGTCAAATGTGTTCAGGAGAGTTTTCTAAATCAATATATAGATGTACCAACGACAGAGAATGCAATACTTGATCTCCTATTAGGGAACCAGGCAGGTCTGGTGACAGAAGTATGTGTAGCTGAGCATTTTGGGTCCAGTGACCATAATGCAATTAGTTTCAAGATAATTATGGATAAGGATAGGCCTGGTCCTCGAGTGGAGGTTCTAAATTGGAGAAAGGCCAATTTTGTGTAAATGAGAAAGGATCTAGGTAGGGTGGATTGGGATAAGTTATTTTCTGGCAAGGATGTGCTCTGTAAATGGAAAGCCTTCAAAGACGAAATTTTGAGAGTGCAGAGTTTGTATGTTCCTGTCAGGATTAAAGGCAAGGGTAACAAGCATAGGGAACTTTGGTTTTCAAGGGATATTGGTGAGCTGGTTAAGAAAAAGAGAGAGGTGTATAGCAGGTATAGGCAACTAGGAAGGGATGAGGTACTTGAAGAGTATAGGAAATGTAAGAAAATACTAAAAAAGGAAATCAGGAAGGCAAAAAGAATACATGAGGCTGCTTTGGCAGATAAAGTGAAGGTAACCCCAAAAGGTTTCTACAGGTATATTAAGAGCAAAAGGATAGTAAGAGACAGAATTGGTCCCCTAGAAGATCAGAGTGGTCGTATATGCGTGGAGCCTCAGGAGATGGGGGAGGTCTTAAACAGTTTTTTTTGCATCAGTATTTACTCGGGTAACTGACATCGTGGATATGGAAGGAAGGGAAACAAGCACTAGTGTCATGGAACACATAGAGATTAAAAAGGAGGAGGTACTTGATGCTTTACAACGAATAAAGGTAGATAAATCCCCAGGGCCTGACAATATATTCTCTCGAACCTTGAGAGAGACTAGTGTAGAAATTGCAGGGGCCCTGGCAGATATATTTAAAATGTCCTTAGTCACGGGTGCGGTGCCAGAGGACTGGAGGATTGCTCATGTTGTTCCATTGTTTAAGAAAGGCTTGAAGAGTAAACAGGGTAATTACAGGCCAGTGAGCCTGACATCAGTAGTGGGTAAATTATTGGAAGGTGTTGTGAGAGATAGGACATATAAGTATTTGGACAGCCAAGGGTTGATTAAGGATAGTCAGCATGGCTTTGTGCGTGGTAGATCGTGTTTAACGAATCTTGTGGAGTTTTTTGAGGAGGTCACTAAGAAAGTAGATGAAGGAAAGGCTGTGGATGTTGTCTACATGGACTTTAGTAAGGCCTTTGACAAGGTCCCACATGGGAGATTAGTTCAGAAGGTTCAGTCAATGGGTATCCATGGAAAGGTTGTAAACTGGATTCGAAATTGGCTGAGTGGGAGAAGACAGAAAGTGGTTGTGGATGGTCGTTTCTCAGATCGGAGGCCTGTGACTAGTGGTGTGCCTCAGGGATCTGTGTTGGGGCCATCGTTGTTTGTTGTATATATCAATGATCTAGACGATAACGTGGTAAATCGGATTAGTAAATTTGCGGATGACACTAAGATTGGAGGCGTAGTGGACAGCGAGGAAGGCTTTCAAAGCTTGCAGAGGGATCTGAACCAACCGGAAGAATGGACCAGAAAATGGCAGATGGAATTTAATGCAGACAAGTGTGAGGTGTTGCATTTTGGAAGGACGAATCAAGGGAGGACATAGACAGTAAATGGTAGGGCACTGAGGAGTGCGGAGGAACAAAGGGATCTGGGAGCTCAGGTACATAATTCCTTGAAAGTGGCGTCACAGGTAGACAGGGTTGTAACAAAGGCTTTTGGCATCCTGGCATTTATAAATCAAAGTATTGAGTATAGGAGTTGGAATGTTTTGGTGAGTTTCTATAAGTCATTGGTGAGACCAAATTTAGAATATTGTGTGCAGTTCTGGTCGCCGAACTACAGGAAGGATGTCAGTAAGATTGAAAGAGTGCAGAGGAGATTTAAAAGGATGTTGCCGGGTCTTCAGGAGTTGAGTTACAGGGAAAGATTGAGCATGTTAGGACTTTATTCCTTGGAGCGGAGAAAAATGAGGGGAGATATGATAGAGGTTTATAAAATGATGAGGGGCATAGACAGTGTTAATGCAAGTAGGCTCTTTCCACCTAGATTAGGAGAAATAAGTACGAGAGGACATGGCTTTAGGGTGAAAGGGGAAAGGTTTAGGGGGAACATTAGCAGGAACTTCTTCACTCAGAGAGTGGTGGGAGTGTGGAACGGGCTGCCATCTGATGTGGTAAATGCGGGCTCGCTCTTAACTTTTAAGAGTAAATTGGATAGATACATGGATGAGAGAGGTCTGGAGGGGTATGGGCTGGGGGCAGGTCAATGGGACTAGCCGAATAATGTTTCGGCACAGACTAGAAGGGCCGAATGGCCTGTTTTCTGTGCTGTAGTTTTTCTATGGTTCTATCTCACGCTGTTGAAATGAACTCAGAAACTGTCCTTATCAGCATCAGCCTATAACATTTAATTCCCTTTACCCCCCGCGTGAGTACGGGGAGTTAGGAAAAACGCTGAGAAGCACGACCTCGAAGGGAACAATTTCTGCATCATTCCCGCTACCACGTGCTCGTCAGGGCAGGAAGAGAAAGAGCCAGAGAATTCTGTGGCTGAGGAGCTGGTGCAAGGTCGGGTTTCAGGTTATTGGATCATTGGAACCTCCTCTGGGGCAGGGGCAACCAGTACAAGAGGGACGGGTTGCACTTTAACTGGAGGGAAACCAATATCTTGGAGGGTTTAAATGAGTTTGGCAGAGGCATGGGGACCAGACCATCAGGTCAGAAAGTGGAGGGACTGAGACGAAGTTAGGTATCCTGACCAGTAAGTCTGCAAGGAAGGACAGGAAGGAAAAAGGTAATAGACAGGATGGGATGGACGGGTTGAAGTGTGTTTATTTTAATGCTTGGAGTTGTTGACCTCTTACCTCGGTGGACTAACTTCAGTTAGGTAAATGACCACACAAATCCTAAGGAATTCAAACTTGCAACTTTATTTTAACAACTTTATTATATCAATGCAAACATCTACATGCTGTGTTGACCCCGGATCAATGAGTAGGTTCCTGAATTATGTAGTTCCTTCTGTACCAATACTCACCCAGACCATCGCTCCAGCTTCTCCAACATGAAACACCGAAATAGGGGATCTCCTGCTGATCAAACGATTGATCCTTCTCCTCCCTGCTCAAGGCATGGGGGTCTTCCTTGCGATAGTTACTCTCTGGAGTTTTCACTCTTTACATATCCGATATCATTTATTATTATTCTCTTTTCTTATCAGTTCTGAACCGTTATACTTTGATTCTGTTGGTTCTGACCAATCGGGCTGACCTGTGAGCATTTTCATTTGCTTTCGCCCAGGTAACAATATCCCAGGGATATTGATAGGATGCAGAGCTGGGCTGACAAGTGGCAGATGGAGTTCAATCCGGAGAAGTGTGAGGTGGTACACTTTGGAAGGACAAACTCCAAGGTGGAGTACAAGGTAAATGGCAGGATTCTGGGTAGTGTGGAGGAACAGAGGGATCTGGGGGTTCATATCCACAGATCACTGAAAGGTGCCACACAGGTGGATAGGGTAGTTAAGTAAGCTTATGGGATGTTAGCTTTCATAAGTCGTGGGATCGAGGTTAAGAGCCGCGAAGTAATGATGCAGCTTTACAAGACTCTGGTTAGACCACACTTGGAGTACTGTGTCCAGTTCTGGTCGCCTCATTATAGAAGGATGTGGAAGCGTTGGAAAGGGTGCAGAGGAGATTTACCGGGATGCTGCCTGGATTAGAGAGTATGGATTATGAGGAGAGACTAAAGGAGATTTACTCATTGGAGAGAAGGAGGATGAGGGAGACATGATAGAGGTATACAAGATATTAAGAGGAATAGATAGAGTGGACAGCCAGTGCCTCTTTCCCAGGGCACCAATGGTCAATACAAGAGG
This sequence comes from Pristis pectinata, assembly GCF_009764475.1. Lineage (NCBI taxonomy): Eukaryota > Metazoa > Chordata > Chondrichthyes > Rhinopristiformes > Pristidae > Pristis > Pristis pectinata. The sequence goes on from NC_067428.1 coordinate 934,703, forward strand.
GCATGGCTTTAAGGTAATGGGTGGGAAGTTCAAGGGAGGTGTCAGAGGAAGGTTTTTCACCCGGAGAGTGGTTGCTGCATGGAATATGCTGCCTGTGGTGGTGGTGGAAGCTGATATGTTGGTCAGGTTCAAGAGATTGTTAGATAAGCATATGGAGGAACCTAAGAGATGTGGGAGGAATGGGTTCGATAGTCTTGTGTGGTTTGAAGGCTGGTACAACATGGTGGGCCGAAGGGCCTTTATTGAGCTGTATTGTTCTATGGTTCTAAATGACAAGCTGAGGCCCCTGGCTAATGTGTTTTGGTGTTTATTTTTTTAAATTTACTAGCTAAAATTTATGAATTTTGATTTGGCCATCTGCTCTACTGGATAGTTGTAGCTTGGGTGGGGGTCAATTAAGCTCACCTCACCGAGACATGCTGCGCCCCTGGCTGATGTGCTTGTGTTTACCAGATGGGTTGAAAATGGTTCTGAGCAACGCATTGTTCGTTTGCTCAGCAATCTGGCCATTCGTCCCATCGTTTATCTTGTCTGCTTTTCATTGTCAGATCAGGAGTGCTCCATTTTTTTCAATTGAGCAGTCCTGACTCCTCTCCCTTGTATTGTGGACCTCTATATTCTGTATTGCTGTTTTATTTCTCGATAAATTATTTTATATTTGTTTTGTGTTATTATTTTACTGATAATTTAGTTTACAATTTCATTTATAAATTATAACTTATCTACCTGTGCTGCCACCTTCAGGGATCTGTGTACACAGAGGGCCCCTCTGATCGCCAATATTTCCCCGGGGGGTTGGGGGACCCGGACAAGACGCTGGGGGAGCTCAGCGGGACAGGCAGCATCGGTGGAGAGAGATGGACTGCAAGACCCAAGACTGTCGACTGTCCATCTTCCTTCCTCGAACCTGCCCAACCGCTGAGGGGGAGGAGGAATCGTGATGGATTGGTACGTACCCGCGTTGCAACAGAGGGAGTGCTGGCAGTCTGAGGTGGAGAGGAATCCGGGAACAGAACAAACGTATCCCAGAACGTTGAGGGAAGCTGGGGGAGGAGATATCGGCACCATCCTATCTGGATGCATCACAGCTTGGTACGGCAACTGCTCTGCCCAGGACAGCAAGAAACTGCAGGTAGTTATGGACATAACCCAGTGCCTCATGGAAACCAGCCTCCCCCCTGTGGACTCTGTCTATACCTATCGCTGCCTTGGTGAAGCAGCCAGTATAATTAAAGACCCCACCCACCCGGATCATTCTCTCTTCTCTCCTCTTCCATCAGGTAGAAGATACAGGAGCCTGAGGGCACGTACCACCAGGCTCAAGGACAGCTTCTATCCCACTGTGATAAGACTATTGAATGGTTCCCTTATACGATGAGATGGAGTCTTCACCACACAATCAAGCTAGTTATGACCTTGCATCTTATTGTCTACCTGCAATGCACTTCCCTGAAGCTGTGACACTTTACTCTGCATTCTGTTATTGTTTTATCCTGTACTTCTTCAACGCACTCTGTACTACCTCGATGCACTCTGTACTCGTCGTGGCTATCACTCGAGGTAGAGGATGATGGTCTTCATTCCGTTGATCTATTTATGGACTCTCAAGTGGCTTATGAGTCCAATCTTGGCTCTGAAAGTTCTTCCGCATTCAGGACAGGTCATTCCAGACGGCAGATCGGGCTTTGGTTGTTTCTGCCTCTCTTTCCATTTTTTCTCGTCCTCTAATTCTGCACATCTGTCGGCTTCGAAAGTTGCTGTTCCTTCTCAGATGATGGTTTGCCGGAGTTTCCTGTCCTCGGCATTGGTTTCCCAATCATTGATGTCCATGTTACATTTCTTCATGTTGGCTTTTAAGATGTCTTTGAATCTCTTCTGTTGTCTGCCTCTTTTAAGTTTGCCTACTTTAAGCTGGGAGTAGAAGATTTGTTTCAGCAGACGTTCGGCTTTCATCCGAACAACATGACCGCTCCATCTTAGTTGGTTCTTGATAACGTAGGCTTCAATGCTTGTTGTTTTTGCTTCATTTAGCACGCTGACATTGGTCCTTCTATCTTCCCAGCTAATATTTAAGATATTTCGAAGACAGCGTTGATGGAACTTTTCAAGTGCCTTCAGATGTCGTTGGTATGTTGTCCAAGTTTCTGATGCATACAGGAGCGTTGGGATCCCCACTGCTTTTTACACTAACATTTTATTGTCTGTTCTGATGTCACGATCATGATAAACTCTTGTTCAGAGACGTCCAAAAGCTGTTCCAGCGTATTTAAGATGATGTTGGATCTCATCATTAAGGTCGACATTGGAGGAGAGGTAACTTCCAAGATATGGAAAGTGGTCCACATTTTCCAGGGTTGTTTTGCCAAGTTGAATTGATGGTTCTATCCAATTTGTCTCAGTTGGTGACGGTTGGTAGATGATTGGACTCTTCTTGGAATTGATGGTAAGTCCAAGTTTCATGTACGCACTGTTGAAGACAGTCAGGATATGTTGTAGTTGGTTTTCTGAGAGAGCTGCAACGCAGTTGTAGTCTGTGTATTGGAATTCGATGATGGAACTCATGGATGTCTTGTTTTTGGACTTGAGACGGGCAAGATTGAAAAGTCTGCCCTCTGTTCTGTAGACAATTTCGATTCCTGGGGGTAGATCATCCTTGATGATGTGGATGATTGTCGCAATGAAGATGGTGAACAAAGTTGGGGCATTCACACATCCCGGATTTACTCCTGATTTGACTTGAAAAGGCTCACAGTGGCTGTGGCAAGCATGCCATCGTGGAGGAGTCTCAGGATTCGAATGTACTTTTCATGGCATCCACAGGTGGATAGGACATCCCATAGGAGTTCCCTTGAACCGAGTCAAAGGCTTTGGTGAGGTCGATGAATGCTATGTACAGCGGTTGAAGTTGTTCACAACATTTTTCTTGCAGTTGTCACATTGTGAAGATCATGTCGATTGCTCCATGTGACGGTCTAACACCAGCTTGTGTCTCCAGAAAGATCTTCTCGACTAAAGGCTTGAGCCAGTTGTTCATGATGTGGGTGAGGATCTTTCCTGCTGTTGCTAACAGGGAAATTCCAAGATAGTTTCCGCATTCGGATCCATCACCTTTCCTTTTGTAGGTGGGAATGACTGCTGAGTCTCTAAAGTCTGCTGGTACGTCTTCATTTATCCAGATCTTGATGAGAAGTTGATGCAGTTGGTAATGAAGCAGGTTACCTCCAATTTTGAAGACCTCGGCTGGTATTCCATCGAGTCCAGCGGCAGTGTTGTTCTTCAAGGTTTTGATGGCTTCCTTGACTTCTTCAAGTGTTGGTATTTTGCTTAGGGAGTCAGGGTAACGGTTTGGTTTGATGATAACGATAAACTACTCCAACAACTCATCGACGAAAAGAGAAAAGCTTTCATCATTTTACAAAATGACCAACAATAGGCTACTAAGAGGAAACGCTGTCAGGAATGCAAGGCTGCAGTCCAGAAGAGTACTGGAAACCTGAAAAACCAATGGTGGAGGAAGAAAGCTCAGGAAATCCAACGACTAGCAGATGCCAATGACACGAGACTTTCTTAATGCAACCAAATCTATTTTTGGCCCATCCACTCACGGTCAAGCCCCTCTCAAAAGCAAAGATGGTTCACCAATCCTGAAGAGCAATGCTGACATCAATCCTAGATGGAAGAAGCACTTTGAAGATCTGTTAAATCAAACTGTCTCATTTGACAGGAATATGATTAACAACAATCCAAAACAGTCCGTTGATAACTCTGTACTACCTCGATGCACTCCAACTGGGGTCTGACCAGGGTCTTGCAACATTACCTCTCGGCTCCTAAATTCAATTCCACGATTGATGAAGGACAATACACCATATTCCTTCTTAACCACAGAGTCAACCTGTGCAGCTGTTTTAAGCGTCCTATGGACTCAGACCCCAAGATCCCTCTGATCCTCCACACTGCCAAGAGTCATACCATTAATACTATATTCTGCCATCATATTTGACCTACCAAAATGAACCACTTCACACATCTGCTTTGAACTGCATCTGCCACTTCTCAGCCCAACTTTGCATCCTATCTATGTCCCACTGTAACCTCTGACAGCCCTCCATACTATCCACAACACCTACAACCTTTGTGTCATCAGCGAACTTACAAACCCATCCCTCCACTTCCTCAGCCACGTCGTTTACAAAAAAGAGTAAGGATCCCAGAACAGATCCCTGAGGTACACCACTGGTCACCGACCTCCATGCAGAATATGACCCGTCAACAACCACTCTGCCTTCTGTGGGCCAGCCAGTTCTGGATGCACACTGCAATGTCCCCTTGGATCCCATGCCTCCTTACTTTCTCAATACGCCTTGCATGGGGTACCTTATCAAACGTCTTGCTGAAATTCATGTACACTACATCTACTGCTCTCCCTTCATCAGAGTGTTTAGTCACTTCTCAAAACAGGCAATCAGGCTCGTAAGGCAGGACCTGCCCTTGACAAAGCCATGCTGACTATTCCTAATCATATTATACCTCTCCAAATGTTAGAACCATAGAACAATACAGCACAATACAGGCCCTTCAGCCCACCATGTTGTGCCGACCTTTAAACCACGCCTAAGACTATCTGACCCCTTCCTCCCACATCTCCCTCTATTCTAAATTCCTCCATATGCTTATCTAACAATCCCTTGAACGTGACCAGCGCATTCCATGCACCAAACACACTCTGGCTGAAAAACCTCCCTCTGGCATCTCCCTTGAACTTCCCACCCATTACCTTAAAGCCATGCCCTCTTGTATTGAGCATTGGTGCTCTGGGAAAGAGGCGCTGGCTGTCTGCTCTATCTATTCCTCTTAATATTTTGTACACCTCTATCATGTCTCCCCTCATCCTCCTTCTCTCCAATGAGTAAAGCCCTAGCTCCCTCAAGTCTCTCAGCCCAGCTCTGCATCCTATCAATATCCCTCTGCAAGCTTCGACAGCCCTCCACACTATCCACAACACCTCCGACCTTTGTGTCATCTGCAAACTTGCTAATGCACCCTTCTACCACCTCATCCAAGTCATTAATAAGTATCATGAAAAGTAGAGGTCCCAGAACTGATCCTTGTGGGACACAGCTAGTCACAGCCCTCCAATCCGAATACACTCCCTCCACCACAAAACTCTGCTTTCTACAGGCAAGCCAAATCTGAATCCACACGGCTAAGCCTCCCTGGATCCCATGCCCTCTGACCTTCTGTAGAAGCCTACCATGTGGAACCTACCCTGTTACGCACTCCAACCGCATGTTACCCCAGAGTGGGACACAGTGAACCCCGCAATCGGAGCCCACCCTGTGAACCACTCCCATCATATGTTACCACACGGTGGGACCCAGTGAGACAGGGTGGGGTCCCATTGTGGATTCACTGGGTCCAACCCTAGGGTAACACAGAGAGCATGTAGGTCACAGGGTGGGGTCCCATCAGAGGTTCACTGGGTCTAAACATGGGGTAACACACGGTGAGAGTGGGACAGAGGGTTGGTCCCATCGGGGGTTCACTGGGTCCCACCCTAGGGTAACACACGGTGGGAGTGGGTCCCATTCTCTTTTTACTCTTTCTGCTTCTCCCTATTTCTCTTTCTCTATTTCCATATTTCCCTTCTCGGTATTTCTAACACTGCATCTCTGCATTTAGCTTTCTCCCTCGTATTTCTCTGTATTTCTTTCTCCAACTCCATATTTCTCCTTCTCCATCTCCGTATTCGTTTTTCTCTATCTCCCTATTTCTGTTCTCCGTATTTCTTTTTCCATCTCCGTATTTTTCTCTCTCCATCTCCGTGTTTCTTTTCTCCATATTTCTCTTTCTCCATCTCCATAGTTCCCTTTCTTCATCTCTGTATTTCCTTTCTCCGTATTTCTCCCTCTCCATCACTCTCTTTTTCTCCATCTCCGTAATTCCCTTCTCCATATTTCTCTTTCCTCATCTCCGCATTGAGTTGTCCCTGTGGATATCAGTGGAGAGCGGAAGGTGTGGTTAATATTGGATCAGTTGGATATTTCAGTTCTTAGAGACCAGACAGGCTGGGTTTGTTTTCCCTTGGGAGTAGGCATCCGAGGGTTGTACAGACACACACATAAGATTATGAGGAGGACAGGTACGGTGGATAGCACGAATCTCTTTCCCATGGAGGAATGTCTAAGACAAGGTGACCTAGGTTGAATGTGAGAGGGAGGAGGTTTAGAGGGGTTCGGAGGTGATTGCTTTGAGACCGATATGTGCTGCCAGGTGATGGAGGCAGGTGCTCTCACAACACTTGCAGTGCAGTTGAATCAGCAAGGCAGAGATGCCACAGACTTAATTGGGCAGATAGGACGGGTAGAGCCATGTTCAATGGCTGCATGGGTGCGCTGCCAAAGGGCCTGTTCCTGCACCATACGACTCTCATGTTGGGGGACATCAGAGATTATAGGGCATCTGCCCCAAATGGTAGGGCATGGTAGGGTCGAAGAGTAGGGCATCTGCCACGAATGGTATTGACAAACAGAGGAACCCTCTAGTGGCTGGTCACAGACTTCCAATCCCAAACGTAGCCCTCCACATCACCCTGTCTCCGATTCCCAGGCCAATTTCAGATTTGCCACACAACCAGCTGGAGAAACAAAAGTGGCCATCCGTTTTAATTCCACTTCCCATTCCCACACGGACATATCTGTCCATGGTCCCCTCCCAGGCCAGGTCACAGCCAGATGTAAATTAGAGGAACAGCACCTCATATTCCGCCTGGGCAGGTCTCCAACCTGATGGCATGAACATCGAATTCTCAAACTTCCAGTAACTGCTCCCACTTTTCTCTCTCCTCCTGATCCCACTCCCCCCATCACCCTACCTACTCCATCTGCCCGTCACCCACACACTCCTCCCTCCGGTTCCCCTCCTCCCTCCCTCCCTGTATTCCACGCTCCACCATCCTCTCCTATCAGATTCCATCTTCAGCCCTTTGTCACTTCCACCCATCACCTCCCAACTGAAACATAATCCCCCCTCCCCCCCACCATCTGCCAATCACCCCCATGACCTGGGTCGTCCTATCACCGTCAGTTCTTGTTCCACCCCTTCCCCCCACCCCTTTATACTAGCTTCTGCCCTCTTTCTTTCAGTGCAGATACAGAGTCTCGACCCCAAACGCCGACTGTCCATTTTCCTCCACAGGTGCTGCCCGACCCTCCAGATCTGTGTTGCTCCAGATTACAGCATCTGCAGTCTTTTGTCTCTCAGTTTTTGTTTCAATTTTCCAGCTTACCCTAGATTCCATGGGCTCTAACATTTTGAACCAGCCTCCCATATGGACTTTGTCAAAGGTCTCACTCAAGTCCATCTAGGCAATATCAACCACACTGCCCTCATCAAAATAGTTAGTTACCTCTTGAAAATCAAAATCAATTAATCATACAGGATCTTCCACTAACAAATCTGTGTTATCCCTGACCAATCCCCACCTTACTAAGTGTCGATTAATCCTGTCCCTCATTTTTTTTATATATACACAAGTATTTTCCCTTCTACTTCTGTCAGACTAACTTCTCTGTAATGACCTGGCTTATTCCTACTGCTGTTTTGAATGAAGTGACCACATTGTCAGTCTTCTGGCACGTCACCTGTGACAAGATTTAAATTTTTGCATCAAGGTCTTGCCTCACATCGCAGTCTGCGATCCATCTCTTCAGATGCTGAGGATTTAAACATAGAACAGTACGGTACTGGACAGGTCATTCGGCCCATGATGCTGTGCCAATCTTGATGCCAATTTATACTAAATGTCCTCCTGTGTACCATCCACATCCCTCCATTCCCTTCATATTCATGTGTCTAAAACCCTCTTAAACACCACCAAACTGCCTGCTCCCACTGCTACCCCCCGGTAACCCATTCCAGGCACCTCCCACTCTGCCTGAAAAACTCCGCCCCCCCCCCCTCCTTTAACCTTAAAAGCATGTCCTCTGGTGTTTGACATTTTAATTTTTTTTAAAATTTTATTTACAGCATGGTAACAGGACCTTGCAGCCCAACGAGTCTGCGCCACCCAATTTAAATCCCAAATTAACCTACCCATACGTCTTTAGAATGTGGGAGGAAACCAGAGCACCCGGCGGAAACCCACGCAGACACAGGAGAACGTACAAACTCCTTACAGACAGCAACGGGAATTGAACCCCGATCGCTGGCGCTGTAATAGCATCACGCTAACCGTTACACTACACTGGGCAACAGATTCTGACTGTCTACCCTATCTACACCTCTCATAATTTTAAAAACCTCTATCAGGTCTCCCCTCAGTCTCTGATGCTCAAAAGAGATCCCAAGTTTGTCCAACCTCTCCTTATAGCTCATTCCCTCTCATCCAGGCAGCATCCTGGTGAACCTCTTCTGTACCCTCTCCACAGTCTCCACATCCTTCCTGTAATGGGGCGCCCAGAACTGCACACAATGCTCCAAGTGCGGTCTGACCATAGCTTTATACAGCTGCAGCGTGACTTCCTTATTCTACTCAATACCCTACCAATGAAGGCAGCCGTGCCATACGCTGTCTTTACTGCCTTATCTACTTGCGTAGCCACTTTCAGTGAACTATGGACCTGGACCCCGAGAGCCCTCTGTACTTCAATGCCGTTAAGGGGCCTACCATTAACTGTGTACTTTCTCCTTTCATTTGACCTCCCAAAGTGCAACACCTCACACTTGCCCGGATTAAACTCCATCTGCCACTTCTCTGCCCATATCTGTAACTGATCTATATCCCACTGTGTTCTTTGATAGTCCTTTACCCTGTCCACAGCTCCACCAATCTTGGTGTCATCTGCAAACTTGCTACTCCAGCCATCCGCATTTTCATCCAAATCATTGATATATATCACACACAGAGGTCCCAGCACCGATCCTTGCGGAACACCACTGGTCACAGACCTCCAGCCAGAACAACAGCCTTCCACCCCTACTCTGTCTTCCATGGGCACGCCAGTTCCGAATCCAAACTTGCAATTCACCCTGGATCCCATGCATCTTTATCTTCTGAATCAACCTTCCATGAGGGACCTTATCAAATGCCTGACTGAAGTCCATGTAGATAACGTCCACTCAAGCACCTTCGTCACCTCCTCAAAAGACTCAATCAAGTTTGTAAGGCATGACCTCCCTGCACAAAGCCATGCTGACTGTCCGTAAGCAGGCTATGCCTTTCCAAATGCTCATAAATTCTAACCCAAAGAATCCTCTCCAATAGCTTCCCCACCACTGATGTGAGGCTCACTGGCCTGTAATTTCCTGAATTATCCCCATTTCCCTTCTTGAACAAAAGCACAACATTTGCTACTCTCCAGTCCTCCGGGACCTCGCCTATTGCTTGTGAGGACACAAAGGTCCTCTTCAAAGCTCCAGCAATCTCCTCACTTGCTTCTTTCAATATTCTGGGATATATGCCATCAGGCCCTGGGGACTTATCCACCTTCATGCTTTTCAGAAGACCCAGCATTACCTCCTCCTTAATCTCAAACTGTCCCAGAACATTATCAAGCCCCACTCTGCCTTCACCGTCCTCCAAATCCTTCTCCTCAGTAAATACTGGCACAAAGTACTCATTTAGTACCTCAGCCACTTGATCTGACAATGAGCACAAACTCCCTCCTCCATCGTCGAGTGGACCCACCCTCTCCTTAGTTATCCTCATTTTCTTAAATAAGTACAAAATCCCTTGATTTCTCCTTGATCCAAACATCCTCCAGCTCCACACACAGACTGCCCTGTTGATCTCAAAAGACTCCACTCTTTCCCTGATTACCTTCTTGCTCTTAATACAAAATGCCCTGGGACGTTCCTTGATTTTATTTGCCACCAGTGTATCGTAGTCCCTCTTTGCCTTCCTAATGGCTTTTTGAAGGACCCACTCCGACACAGTCTAAGCTCTTGAATGGCCTCTCCTGTTTTGAGTGCCTGCACACAGTATCTGCTTCCTTTTTTATCTGATCTATTTTCCAAGTCCTATCCCCAGTAACATGGGGCACTGGAAGTGATATGGAGATTACAACCCAAGTGATTCTGCTCTTTAATCTGCTACTTACGGAGTTAAGTTCTTGTTGCGAGTTCTCATCCCTTCTCCCTATGCCATTTGAACTGACACAGGCCATGTCCACTAGCTCCCTGCTCTGAGACATCCCTGACCCTAGCACCAGGTAGGCAACATACCGTTTGAGTGTCTCCATCGTGGCCACAAACCTGTCTGTGCCCTTACACTCAAGTCCCCCATCGTTATAGCTGTCCTCTTCTTTTCCTGCCCCTCCCAAGCAGCAGAGACAACTATGGTGCTGCTTTCCCCGAGAGGCCAGCCCAACCCCATCTGTTTGAGAGGGGGACAGCCAGTGACCCCTGTCCCACCTGCCTCCACCTACTGCTCACTCACTGGCTTTCCACCTGTTCAGCCATTGCTTGCAGTGGGACCAGCTGGCAAAACGTACCATCAACAACGTCCTGTACAGTGAGTCTATTCACAGCGCCAGCTACACGGTGCAGTCAGTCAGGGGTTGCAGCCAGACACACTTTCGGTTTACACAGTCACAGGGACATTGGAATCTCCCAAGTCTCTCACATATTACAAGAGTATTCCATGAGCTGAGAAAAATAGAGGTCTATGGGTAAGCCTAGTAATTTCTAAGGTAGGCACACATTCGGCACAGCTTTATGGACTGAAGGCCTGTATTGTTCTGTAGGTTTTCTATGTTTCTATGGGACTGTGTTCACCTGCCTTGATTTGGGTCATAGTTACCCCCTTTAAGTTAGAGCGCTAGTTATATTAGGAACCACCTTCTACATTAAACACCAGCTACTGTGATCCCAAATCCTGAGTTAAAGGCAGAAATACCCACCAGATCGATACTCACCAACCAGCTGACCCATTGCCCTGTTTCACTAGCAACACCTGGAGCTGTGGGGTGAGCAGGGTCTGGTCCTGCCCTCTCCCCCCGGACCTCCTTGCTGCTGCTGCTGACAGGTATAGTCAACATCGGGGTAACGGGGTACCCTCAGCCTTCACAGCTTGGGAAATTTGGGGAGCAGATTCTCTGACACTGAAGCCAAGGTCAACATTAAGAACATCATTATAACTGGGAATTTGCTGACCCCATGGACCATCTCCACCGGGAAGGTCAGTCAGCCACTGGTATCCTTCTGGCATATCAAGGGTGAGTGAGAGCAAAAACTCAAACTTGTGACCCTGGGGTCAACATCACTGAAAATAGTCACCACAGCACTCACATCAAAGAGGTGAGTGGATCCTGGTTCAGCAGTAACACTGGGATTGTCGTCAGGGGATGAGAGTGCCTCATGGTCAGTGTTAATTAAATCCATGGACCCCTCGGGCTAACAAGGGTGTATGGAGCTGCAGCCACATCAGGTCACACACGTGCTCTTCAGATCCAAGGGCAGCTGCAGCATCACCACTTTCTTCCCTCTCAATGTGCCAGTTTACCACGGACTCCGGAATCGGTTCCTGTCTGGGAAGGGAGGGAGTGAGCCTGCTTCACCACATTACGTAGAGCACAGTCAAAATCATGAGTATTAGAGGGTAACTTAATTTAATTCTTTGCAAACAGCTGGAATATTATTTCTGAGACATTTGAAACTCAGGTTAGTGTACAGTAACACCGCCCGTCCTTCTCAACAAAAAAACGAAACAAGGAGGAAACTGGAACAGGAAGTATGTTGATCCTTTGGCGTTTCCGCAGTTTGTAAGGCTGATCTGGGAACAATGTACAGTGGTTGCAGCCAGGTTGGATCCGCTGTGATGCAATGGTCCTTCCTGCAGTGGAAGAAGGGCTGGCTTCTGTACAATATGTTGTGTACACGGGCCCAGGCGGTGGACAGTCTTTTGGTTTTCAGTCAAAGCCAACTGCAAACTCTTGCCGATTCCAGATGCAAGCCCAGAGTGCTCAAGGAACTCAATACCAACACCTAAGCAAAATAAAACATAGGCTGAAGCAGGTTCATGTTGTGTTCTCAGCTCTTTGTTGAGAAGTCAGGGGAAAGAGAGAGAAAGGGAACCTGAGGACCCCGGAGGCTGTTCCCCTCAAAAACAGGTATTCTGCTTTGGATGCTGTTGAGTGGGATGACCTACAGAGATCAAGTGGCAGTAGCCAAGTCTCTGGCACTGGGACCAGTCCTGCTGCTCAGAAGGGAAGGGAGGAGAAGAGAAGGGCAATAGTGATAGGGAACTCGATAGTCAGGGAAACAGATAGGAAGTTCTGTGGGCATGAGTGAGAATCCCGGATGGTATGTTGCCTCCCAGGTTCCAGGGTCTGGGAAGTCTCTGATCGGGTCCACAACATTCTTGAGCGGGAGGGAGAACAGCCAGAAGTCGTGGTTCATGTTGGTACCAACAACATCGGTAGAAAGAGGGATGTGGTCCTGAAGAGTGAGTTTAGGGAACTAGGCAGAAGGCTGAAGAACAGGACCACAAAGGTAGTAATCTCGGGATTACTGCCTGTGCCACACGACAGTGAGTATAGGAATAGAATGAGGTGGAGGATAAATGCGTAGCTGAGGGATTGGAGCAGGGGGCAGGGATTCAGATTTCTGGATCATTGGGACCTCTTTTGGAACAGGTGTGACCTGTACAAAAAGGATGGGTTGCACTTGAATCCCGGGGGGGACCAATATCGTGGCAGGGAGGTTTGCTAAGGCTACTGGGGAGAGTTCAAACTAGATTTGTTGGGGGGTGGGAACCAAACTGAAGAGACTGGGGAAGAGGCGGTTGGCTCTCAAATAGAGAAAGCTTGTAGACAGTGTGAGAGGGAGGATAGGCAGGTGATAGAGAAGGGATGTGCTCAGACCGATGGTTTGAGATGTGTCTATTTTAACTCGAGGAGTATTGTGAACAAACTGGATGAGCTTAGAGCTTGGATCAGTACTTGGAGCTACGATGTGGTGGCCATTACAGAGACTTGGACGGCTCAGGGACTGGAATGGTTGCTTCAAGTGCCGGGTTTTAGATGTTTCAGAAAGGACAGGGAGGGAGGCAAAAGAGGTGGGGGAGTGGCACTGTTGATCAGAGATTGTGTCACGGCTGCAGAAAAGGTGGACGTCGTGGAGGGATTGTCTACGGAGTCTCTGTGGGTGGAGGTCAGGAACAGGAAGGGGTCAATAACTTCACTGGGTGTTTTTTTATAGGCTGCCCAATAATAGGAGCAGATAGGGAAGCAGATCCTGGAAAGGTGTGAGAATAACAGAGTTGTCATGATGGGAGATCTTAATTTTCCAAATATCGATTGGCATCTCCCTAGAGCAAGGGGTTTAGATAGGGTGGAGTTTGTTAAGCGTGTTCAGGAAGGTTTTTTGACACAATATGAGATAAGCCTACAAGAGTAGAGACTGTATTTGATCTGGTATTGGGAAATGAACCTGGTCAGGTGTTAGACCTCTCAGTGGGAGAGCATTTGGAGATAGTGATCATAATTCTATCTCCATTACAATAACATTGGAGAGAGATAGGAACAGACAAGTTAGAAAAGCGTTTAATTGGAGTAAGGGGAATTATGAGGCTCTCAGGCAGGAAATTGAAAGCTTAAATTGGGAACAGATGTTCTCAGGAAAAAGTACAGAAGAAATGTGGCAAATGTTCAGGGGATATTTGTGTGGAGTTCTGTGTAGGTACATTCCAATGAGACAGAGAGGTTATGACAGGGTACAGGAACCGTGGTGTACAAAGGCTGTAATAAATTTTGTCAAGAAGAAAAGCTTACAAAAGGTTCAGAGAGCTTGGTAATGTTAGAGATCTGGAAGATTATACATAAGGCTAACAGCAAGGAGCTTAAGGAGGAAATTAGGAGAGCCAGAAGGTGCCATGAGAACTTTTTTTTTAAATTTAAAATTTTATTTACAGCGTGGTAACAGGCCCTTCCAGCCCAACAAGTCCGCACCACCCATTTTATACCCATATTAACTTACCCATATGTCTTTGGAACGTGGGAGGAAACTGGAGCACCCGGAGGAAACCCACGCAGACACAGGAGAACATACAAACTCCTTACAGGCAGCAACGGGAATCGAACCCCGATTGCTGGCACTGTAATAGCATTGCACTAACCGCTACGCTTAAGGAAAACCCCAAAGCATTCTACAGGTATGTGAAGAGCAAGAGGATGAGACGTGAAAGAATTGGAAAGTGTGTGTGGATCGAGAGGAAATGGCAGAGGTACTCAGTTAATACTTCAGTGTTCACTATGGAAAAGGACCTTGGTGATTGTAGTGATGACTTGCAGCAGACTGAAAAGCTTGAGCAAAAGCTTAAGAAAGAGGAGGTGCTGGAGCTTTTGAAAAGCATCAAGTTGGATAAGACACCAGGACCAGATGAGATGTACCCCAGGCTGCTGTGGGAGGCGAGGGAGGAGATTGCTGAGCCTCTGGCGATGATCCTTGCATCATCAATGGGGACGGGAGAGGTTCCGGAGGACTGGAGGGTTGCAGATGTTGTTCCCTTATTCAAGGAAGGGAGTACAGATAGCACAGGAAATTATAGCCTAGTGAGTCTTACTTCAGTGGTTGGTAAGCTGATGGAGAAGATCCTGAGAGGCAGGATTTATGGACATTTGGAGAGGTATAATATGATTAGGAATAGTCAGCATGGCTTTGTCAAGGGCAGGTCCTGTCTTACGAGCCTGATTGAGTTTTTTGAGGATGTGACTAAACACATCGATGAAGGGAGAACAGTAAATGTAGTGTATATGGATTTCAGCAAGGCATTTGATAAGGTACCCCATGCAAGGCTTATTGAGAAAGTAAGGAGGCATGGGATCCAAGGGGACACTGCTTTGTGGATCCAGAACTGGCTGGCCCACAGAAGGCAAAGAGTGGTTGTTGACAGGTTGTATTCTGCATGGAGATCAGTGACCAGTGGTGTGCCTCAGGGATCTGTTCTGGGACCCTTACTCTTCGTGATTTTTACAAATGACATGGTTAAGGAAGTGGAGGGATGGGTTAGTAAGTTTGCTGATGACACAAAGGTTGTAGGTGTTGTGGATAGTGTGGAGGGCTGTCAGAGGTTACAGAGGGATATAGATAGGATGCAAAGCTGGGCTAAGAAGTGGCAGATGGCGTTCAACCCAGAGAAATGTGAAGTGGTTCATTTTGGTAGGTCAAATATGATGGCAGAATATAGTATTAATGGTAAGACTCTTGGCAGTGTGGAGGATCAGAGGGATCTTGGGGTCTGAGACCATAGGACGCTCAAAGTAGTTGCACAGGTTGACTCTGTGGTGAAGGAAGCATACAGTGTATTGTCCTGCATCAATTGTGGGACTGAATTTAGGAACTGAGAGGTAATGTTGCAGCTATATAGGACCCTGGTCAGATCCCTCTTGGAATACTGTGCTCAGTTCTGGTCACCTCACTACAGGAAGGATGTGGAAGCCATAGAAACGGTGCAGAGATTTACAAGGATGCTGCCTGGGTTGGGGAGCATGCCTTATGAAAGCAGGTTGAGGGAACTCAGCCTTTTCTCCTTGGAGTGATGGAGGATGAGAGGTGACCTGATAGAGGTGTATAAGATGATGAGAGGCATTGACCGGGTGGATAGTCAGAGGCTTTTCCCCAGGGCTGAAATGATGGCCACAAGAGGACACAGGTTCAAGGTGCTGGGGAGTAGATATAGAGGAGATGTCAGGGGTAAGTTTTTTACTCAGAGAGTGGTGCGTGCATGGAATGGGCTGCCGGCAACGGTGGTGGAGGCGGAAACGATAGGGTCCTTTAAGAGACTGTTGGATAGGTACATGGAACTTAGAAAAATAGAGGGCTATGGGTAAGCCTAGTAATTTCTAAAGTCAGGACATCTTTGGCACAGCTTTGTGGGCTGAAGGGCCTGTCTTGTGCTGTAGTTTTCCTATGTTTCTAGGTCTTTCAATGGGGATAACATTAGGCAGAAACCGACAGCTTGGCCCAACCAGTTGATGCTGGTTTCGATGCACAACGACCTTCCTCATAATTTTGTTCAATTCCTATCTTCATTATCTACTAGCTTCCTCTTCTTGCCATGAATCCTAGGGATCAATGTTAGAGGAATCAGTGAATGAAAGGTGATCAACACCAGGGAATTTTGTGAATCCGGATTCAAAAACAATCAATGGCCCATTTGCCAATCGCACAGAAGTCTGAGCTCCAAGATCACGAGATTATTCCTCCTCAGCTCTCCAGCCCGAGGAGATACCATCTCTCATTCGTCACCAGTCTGCACTCCAGAGAACATCAGCCAAATTTTCTCCATCTCTCCTTATGGTACAACTCATTCACCTCAGCAATTCATCTTTCTTAAAACAGCTTTACTTATGCCCATTTACAATCTTGCTGGGACTGTTGCAAAATGGGAGGGACTTTTGGAAACCTATCTTTAAGTTCCTGGGAGTGAACACCACCAACAGCCTGTCCTGGTCAAATCACGTAGATGCCATGGCCAAGAAAGCTCACCAGCGCCTCTAATTCCTCAGGAGGCTAAAGAAATTCAGTTTGTCCCCTTTGACTCTCACCAACTTTTACTGATAGACTATAGAAAACATCCTATCTGGATGTATCACAGCTTGGTACGGCAACTGCTCTGCCCAGGACCGCAAGAAACTGCAGAGAGTTGTGGACACAGCCCAGCGCATCACAGACACCAGTCTCCCCCTCCTTGGACTCTGTATTTACCTCTCCTTGTCTTGGTGAAGCAGCTGGCATAATCAAAGTCACCACCCACCCAGGACATTCTCTCTTCTCTCCTCTTCAATCGGGTAGAAGATACAGGAGCCTGAGGGCATGTACCACCAGACTTAAGGACAGCTTCTACCCACTGTGATAAGACTATTGAATGGTTCCCTTATACAATGAGATGGACTCTGACCTCACGATCTACCTTGTTGTGACCTTGCACCTTATTGCACTGCACTTTCTCTGTCGCTGTGACACTTTACTCTGTACTGTTATTGTTTTTACCTGTACTACATCAATGGACTCTGTACTAACTCAATGTAACTGCACTGTGTAATGAATTGACCTGTATGATTGGTTTGTAAGACAAGTTTTTCACTGGACCTCAGTACAATAATAAACCAATACTGCATCCACAATTTCTGACGTCACCTCTGCAGGACGTAGGCTATCATGTCCAAGGTCATTTCTCTGGTTGTGCTTCCCAATAATTCCTTCAGCAATGGTTAAGTTCCTTGCTGCCATTCGACACTTCATTCCCCCTCCTGCTAACTTTATCAGATATGTGAAGATAGATGCAAACTAACTGGTTTATGCTTTATTTCTCCTGTAATTGTCTCTATAGTTTTCTTTTTAATTACCCTCTACTATTTTTACATATTATCAAACCACTTACAATCATTTCACTTACATCTCTTGCTATTTTATACTCAATCTTTTCTATCAGTTTTTTGATCATTCATTGTTGCTTCCTGAAACTCAGCCAGTCCTCAGGTTAACTACACCCTGACTCCCATTCTAAGCCTCTACTGTCAATCGACTAGCACCTCAACCTTCTGTCAGCACTGACCCCTGGGGTTCACTTCACTGAGAGAGAAGTGAAATATCCGAGGATGACGAGGTTGAGGAGAGTATTAGATTGAAGGGAGAGACTTAGAATCATACTTAAGTTTTATTTCTCAATGGAATATTCTGAAATATTTCTTTAAATGCTTACCATTATGGGTCAAAACTGTGGAAAACTTTTATTCTGATTTCCCAATCTACCTCTGAAAAGGAAAAAAAAACTGCAGATGCTGAAAATCTGAAATAAAAGCAAAACACTGAAAGCCCTCATCTGTAGAGAGAGAAAAACTGCCAAACATCTAATTCCAGCCTCATCCCTACAAAATTAGCTTTGCCGGAGTTGCAAATTCTAACTAAACTGTCTCTCATTCTATCATATTGCGATTAGGACTATTATGTAATAAAAAAATAATCACAATTGAATATGTTGAAAAGATTAAATCACAGGTTGCATCTCAAGGCGACTGGGATCAATATCCCTGCAGGAATCTTTGCCCGTCATTGCAGAAATTTTACGCTGTCTGTCAGGAGATGAGAACCTGACAGTAGTTTGAGAAAGGAGAGAGGCAAACATTGGACATGGAACATAGGGGTGTGGCAGATGAGTCTGGAAGGCAGAGGAAACAAAATTTAGAATAAGGGAAATATAAGATTGGCAGTGCACAAGTGTAAGGAGTCCAGGAAATAAGATAAAGCAGTGAAGACAGACATATGGCAGTACGATATCATGGAAATTTCCAAAGTTGGACAAGAAAGGCAACCCAGCATTTCTGGCTAAAGGGTTTTCAGACAAGGTAGAATAAAAAGGCAGCTGTACAGAATTTCTGGTTATGTTAAAAATTACACAGGTGATGTGGGATGGTGTACTCAAAGAATCAATGAATGGAGGTCATCTGGGTAGAACTGGAGAACAAAAAAAAGGAAATTCTGTTTTTGGGAACACAAGCAGTCAGGAGCAAATATGTAGGTGCAAAGATATCAAGACGGTATCAGTAGGGGTTTGGACAATCCTAAAATCAGCTGGGGGAGTAAAGGGTACAGAGAAGGTGGAGAATTCTTGGAACATATCTAAGAAACATCTTGGAGAAAATCATCAAGTATCAATCATTAAGTAATAGCATATCAGCATACAGTGGGCTGTTTACAACTACTCACAACAATAGTGCACACAAGAGACCAAAGACCAAAAATTTGTAAGTATATAATCAGGACAGTTTCACCTAAATATGCTTATACACGTCATTCAAACCCTTAACAATAGAGAGCAAACCAGAAAGGTGCCTTCACCCATCCTCTGTTGCACTTGTCAAGCAGAAATTTCACATCAAGTGCAACATTACTTTACCTTTTATTCCCAATGATTAATTAGGTGTCAACAGGCAGCTGGGCTTCAATGTCCACTCGACAAATTGGACACTTCTTACTGGTGGCTAACCACTGGTCCACACAGATCTGGTGGAAGAGGTGCATACAAGGGAGACGCCTGGAATGAACAATAAACAGCGTTTTGTTTGGTCTGGTACTTCAATACCTCAGCCTTAATAACCCATCAATTAATGAGTGACTCTGATCATAAACATTATCAAAACGTCCATCTGAGCATGGAGCTACTTCATCTCAGATGGTGATTTTTACACGGTAATACT
This sequence comes from Pristis pectinata, assembly GCF_009764475.1. NCBI lineage: Eukaryota > Metazoa > Chordata > Chondrichthyes > Rhinopristiformes > Pristidae > Pristis > Pristis pectinata. The sequence continues at coordinate 953,902 of NC_067428.1, forward strand.
AACCAGAGGAAACATTTCTTCAACGTGAAAGGTTAATTCTGTTTCTCTTCCCACAGATGCTGCCCGGACTGCTGAGTATTTCAGGCATTTTGTGTTCTTATTTTAATTTTCCAGCATCTGCAGCTTATTTTTTTTCCAGCCAGAGGAAACAAGACAAGAAGTCATAGGAGGAAATTAGGCCATTCAGCCCATCGGGTCTGCTCTGTCATTCAATCATGGCTGATTTATTTTTCCCTCTCAACCCCATTCTCCTGCCTTCTCCCTGTAACCTTTGACACCCTTACTAATCAAGAACCTTTAACTATACCCAATGACTTGGCCTCCACAGCATCTGTGGTAATGAATTCCACAGGTTCACCACCCTCTGGCTAAAGAAATTCCTCAGCTCTGTTCTAAAGAGACATCCTTTTATTCTAAGGCTGTGTGCTCTGGTCCTGGACTCACCCACCATTGGAAACATCCTCTCCACGTCCACTCTATCCAGGCCTTTCAATATTTGGTAAGTATTATTCTTGTACTTATCCCTAAGAAAACCTTCTTAATGAGATCATCTTTCATTCTTCTAAAGCTAGGAGTGCAGCCCCAGTCTGTACTTTCTCCCAATGACAAAAGAACCTGCCAATGCCAGAATCTACAACACAAACAGATTGCTGGCAGAATCCTGCTTGACCCGCTGAGCTCCTCCTGTGTTGTTTTTGTTCTGTACTTTCTCCCCTTGCCCAACATCAGCCTGGTGAAATTTCACAGCACTCACTCTGTCACAAGCATCCTCCTTTGGATACAGAAACCAATGCCGTGCAAAACATTGGAGGTACCAACCATCCCAACAGGACCATACACAACGACAGGACAACTCAAATCCTACTGTAAAGGCAGGCATGGTAGTGTAGCAGTTAGTGTAACACTATTAGTGAAAGCAACCCGGGTTCAATTCCAGCCGCTGTAAGGAGTTTGTACATTCTCATGTCTGCGTGGGTTTCCTCCAGGTGCTCCAGTTTCCTCCCACATTCCAAAGACGTAGGGGTTAGGAAGTTGTGGGCATGTTATGTTCGCGCCAGAAACGTGGCAACACTTGCGGGCTGCCCCCAGAACACTCTATGCAAAAAGATGCATTTCACTGTGTGTTTCAATGTACATGTGACTAATAAAGAAATCTTATAAAAATCCTCTTGAAATATTGCTTAATTTGCTTGCTGTAACTTTCACCTAGTTTTCTCCAAACCCCAGCAGCTGTTCCAATCTCTCATCATTTAATAAACACTTTGCCTTTCCACTTTTTGGGCTGAAGCAATTCCCACGTTACCCTCCATCGTCAGCACCCCTGCCCGTTCACTTGGCCTGTCCATGTCCCCCACAATGCTCTCACTGCTTTGTATCAACAACAAACTGGGGTATTTCTTTCTCTCTCATCCTTTAGTTGTGCATTTACATTCGATACTTTCCAATCTGTGGAAACCACTGTAAAACCTATGGAATTGTGGAAGATAACAGGCTGTGCCTCTCCAGTTAGGCACCTCATTCAAGTCCTCGATATGCAGGTCATCAGGTTCTCGGAATCCATCGATTTTCCAGGCTTGCAAGTTTTTCCAGTACTTTTTCTTTAAAACATTTGCCCATTTCTTTCAGTTCTGTATTCACCCTGGAACTGTGACTCCTCATATTGAGATTTTTGGTGTGAATATAGACACAAGAATTTGCTTAATATTTCTGTATTTCCTAATATAATTTCTTGTGTCCCAGCCTGCAAGGACCATATTTATTTTTGCTGAAATAGAAAACAAAATGCTTAAAGAACTCAGCAGGTCAGGCAGCAGCTGTGGAGGCAAAAGGTGTGAGCTGATGTTTTGTGTTGAGAGCCTGCATCAGGACTGAGGGGGAAGAGGAAAGACTGCCGGTGTGCAGCAGTGTGGGGTGGGAGAGGAGAGGGAGTGTGGTAGGTGATAGGTGGAACCAGATGGTGAGGGGGTGATGAGCAGGTGGAACCAGGTAGGGAGAGGTAAACAAAGGGAGCAGAAACCTAGGTGGACAGGTGAGTATGTGTGGGAGGGGAGCACCAGGTGTGGAAAATTCAATGTTCACACCACTAGTTTGTTAGCAACCCAAGCAGATCATAGGATGTTGTTCTTCCAATTTGCATTTTGCCTCTGTTGCAACAGAGAAGGCTGAGGACCGACAGATCAGTGTGGGAGTGGAAAAGAGAGTTAAAATGATATGCAGTCAGAAGCTGGGGATGGCTGTTGTGGACAGATGTGTTGGCTGCAGAGGGGAGAGCAGATGTGTGGAAAATGGAGGAACTGTGAGGGCTTCATCAACCATGGCAGAGGGGAAGCCTTGTTTCTGGAAGGAGGACATTTCAGATGTCCTGGAGCAGAAGCTTCATCTTGAGCTTAGATGCAATGGAGATGGAGAAATTGAGAAAAAGGGATGGCATGGAGCAGGGGGGAAGGAAGTCGCTGTGGAAGTCTGTGGGTTCACAGAAATGTTAGTGGCAAGTCCATCTCCTGAAATCCCCACATCTGTTTCCACCCATCACCTACCAGCCTCTTTCCTCTTAGTCCTGATGCAGGGTCTCAACCAGGAACGTTAACTTACATCTCTTGCCTCCACAGATACTACCCGATCTGCTGAGTTTTTCCAGCGTTCTGCTTTTTATTCCCACTGCCTGCTGGAATCACACAAGGCACTGAGAACCTCGAGTACTTGCATCAGGAGCACACAAAGGCTCACAGAAATGGCAGGGAAGTTGCACCACCTCACAAAATTACCCACCCGCTCTTCCCATGAGGCACCTTCTGCCCCATCTCAGTATCAGGTTTATTATCACTGACATATATTGTGAAATTTGTTGTTTTGTGGCAGCAGTACAGTGCAAGACAAAAACAAAAATTGCTACAAGTTACAAAAATAAAAAAATAGTGCAAAAGAGGAATAATGAGGTAGGGTTCATGGACCATTCAGAAATCTGACAGCAATGTGGGTCTTCAGGCTCCTGTACCTCCTCATGATGGTAGAGGAGGGCATGTCCCGGATGGTGAGGGTCCTTAATGCTGGAAGCTGCCTTCTTGAGGCACTGCCTCTTGAAGATGTCCTCAGTGGTGGGGAGGGTTGTGCCTGTGATGGAGGTGGCTGAGTCTACAACCCTCTGCAGCCTCTTTCGATCCTGCATATTGAAGCCTCCATACCAGGCAGTGATGCAACCTGTCAGAATGCTCTCCACCGTACATCTGTAGAAATCTGCAAGTCTTTGGTGACATACCAAATCTCCTCATACCCCAAATGAAGTAGAGCCGCTGGCATGCCTTCTTTGTGATTGCATCAATGTGTTGAGCTGAAGATAGATCCTCTGAGATATTGGCGCACAGGAACTTGAAGCTGCTCAGCCTTTCCACTGCTGTTGTGGCAGGAGGCAAACTGCAGCAGGTCCAGGCAGGAGTTAATTCTAACCTCTCAAAGCATTTCATCACAGCAGGTGTGAGCTGCGGTAGGATCTACAGGTCGTACATTAGCCTCGCCAAAGAACCCACAGAAACAAGTCATCCTTGATTCTGAGGAACCACGTGAAGATGATTTTGACTGAAAGTTGCAAGATATCTATTAAACTGCCTGCTATTTCAGACTTAAATTTGGTTTGCCTGTCCACCTTACCAGTTTTCTGATACCTATGCAATTGCCTTTTAAGTTTAAGACTTCAAGTTCACACTGAATAGCGCCGTAGAGTTATACAGCGCAGAACGCAGGCCCTTCAGTCCAACTCATCCATGCCAACCAAGACTTCTGTCCAAGCTGGTGCCATTTGCCCAGGTTTGGCTCATAATATAAAATTATGATAACTTTACTCCAGCATATCCTCTAGTGAGGTTACTAATTGATTATACTGCATTACATGTGGCCAGTTTTAAAGTAATCTGCTCCTAGGTTGAGTCTACTCAAGAACATCTTTGTCAATTTGATTTTTCCAGAGTATGATGAGATTGAAGTCCCCTATGATTACAGCTTTACCTTTGTTACAAGTCCTCATTACTTCTCAAATACTTGCTATTCTGTCAGCACACCTACTGTTAAGGGGTCAGCAAGGCTACTTCACTGATGTTTTCTGACATCTGTTTGCCATTTGGTGACCTTCTGTGCCAAGGTTTTCTCACAACTGTCCTACATTATTCAATACCCTCCCACCGCACCTCATCTGCCACACGTTCTGCTTCCCTGAAACTTCAAGTTTCCTGGAATATTCAGCTCCCAGTCTTAGGCAAAAGCGCAAGGTATTCTGGTACTCATTTATTTATCTTATTACAAACATACTATATCCAGATAAATAACTTTGATATTACCACCTTCCCCTTCTTTGAGCCTACCTGCCCCATCTCTCCGTACCACACTGTGCTCCTGAGTACCCTCATGATGACACTGCTTTAACCTGATCTGAACTCCCCCTCAATTCAGTTTAAAGCCTCACTGCATGTTTTCTTACATCATTGAAGGAGGCTATTCGGTTCATCTAGTCTATGGCGAGTCTCAGAGCAATCCCAGGTAGGCAGGGTGGTGAAGGCTTTTGGCACGCTGGCCTACATAAGTCAGGGCATTGAATATAAAAGTTGGGAGGTCATGGTACGGTCATACAGGATGCTGGTGAGGCCGCACTTGGAGTATTCTGTTCAGTTTTGGTCGCCCTGCGTAGGGAAGATGTTAATAAACTGGACAGGGTGCAGAAAAGATCTACAAGGATGTTGCTAGGACTTGAGGGACTGAGTTATAAGGAGAGGCTGGATAGGCTTGGACTTTATTCCTTGGAATCTTATAAGGTGATCTTATAAAATCATGAGGGGCAAAGGTAGGGCTCTGGTTCAGTGGTATGTATGTGGAATGAGGCTGCCAGAGGAAGTGGTTGAGGCAGGTACAACTTTTAAAAGACAGTTAGACAGGTACATGGATTGGAAAGGTTTAGAAGGTTATGGGTCAAACACTGGCAAATGGGACCAGCTTGGATGATGCACTTTGGTCGGCATGAACCAGTTGTGCCAAAGGGCCTGCTTCCATGCTGTACGACTCTTATGACTGACTGGTCTATAGTTCCCAGGTTTTTCATAGCCGCCCTACTTTAAATAAAGACACAACATTCGCTACCATCCAGTCTACTGGTACCTCACCCATGGCAAATATCTCAACTAGGCCTCCCACAATTTCTTCGCTAGCCTCCTAAGTATTCAGGTCAGGCCCTGGAGATTTGTCTACCTTTATACCTAGGCCCGTTCCATTGTGCTCAACATCTTGGGTCTATTGTACAATGGAATTCTGTGGTGCATTAAACACATCCAGCCTCCTAACATAGTCTCTCCTCAACATAATGCTCTTGGACCTAAAATAACACAATCATATTGGTACCAAGGACATAGGTAGGGAAAGGAATGAGGTCCTGAAAAAAAGACTATAGGGAGTTAGGAAGGAAGTTGAGAAGCAGGACCTCAAAGGTAGTAATTTCAGGATTCCTGTGCCGAGTGACAATGAGTATAGGAATAGAATGAGGAGGAGGTTAAATGCGTGGCTGAGGGATTGGAGTAGGGAGCAGGGATTCATATTTCTGGATCATTGGAGCCTCTTTTGGGGCAGGTATGACCTGTACAAAGAGGACAGGTTGCACTTGAATCTCAGGGGGACCAACATCCTGATGGGGAGGTTTGCTAAGGCTACTGGGGGGACTTTAAACTAGATTTGTTGGGGGGTGGGATCCGAACTGGAGAGACTGGGGAAAGAGGTGTTTGGGTTGCAAATAGAGAAAGCTAATAGTAGGTATGAGAGGGAGGATAGGCAGGTGATAGAGAAGGGACGTGCTCAGACCGGTTTGAGATGTGTCTACTTTAACACAAGGAGTATTGTGAACAAGGCAGATGAGCTTAGAGCTTGGATCAATACTTGGAGCTATGATGTGGTGGCCATTACGGAGACTTGGATGGCTCAGGGACTGGAATGGTTCCTTCAAGTGCCGGGTTTTAGATGTTTCAGAAAGGACAGGGAGGGAGGCAAAAGAGGTGGGGGAGTGGCACTGTTGATCAGAGATAGTGTCACGGCTGCAGAAAAGGTGGACATCAGGGAGGGACTGTCTACGGAGTCTCTGTGGGTGGAGGTTAGGAACAGGAAGGGGTCAATAACTTTACTGGGTGTTTTGTTTTTATAGGCTGCCCAATAGTAACAGAGATATTGAGAAGCAGATCCTAGAAAGGTGTGAGAATAACAGAGTTGTTCAGATGGGAGATTTTAATTTCCCAAATATCGATTGGCATCTCCAGACAGTGAGAGGTTTGGATGGGGTGGAGTTTGTTAGGTGTGTTCAGGAAGGATTCTTGACACAATATGTTAGATAGGCCTACAAGAGGAGAGGCTGCGCTGGATTTGGTATTGGGAAATCAACCTGGTCAGGTGTCAGATCTCTCAGTGGGAGAGCATTTTGGAGATAGAGATCATAATTCTATCTCCTTTACGATAGCACTGGAGAGGGATAGGAACAGACAGACTAGAAAGGGAACTATGAGGCTCTCAGGCAGGAAATTGGAAGATTAAATTGGGAACAGTTGCTCTCAAGGAAAAGTATGGAAGAAATGTGGCAAATATTCAGGGGATATTTGGGTGGAGTTCTGCATAGGCATATCCAATGAGATGGGAGTCACAAAAGGATACAGGAACCGTGGTGTACAAAGGCTATAATAAATCTAGTCAAAAGGAAAAGAAAGGCTTACAAAAGGTACAGAGAGCTCGGTAATGTTGGAGATCTGGAAGAGTATAAGGCTAACAGGAAGGAGCTTAAGGAGGAAATTAGGAGAGCCAGGAGGGGACATGAGAAGGCCTTGGCGGGCAAGATTAAGGAAAACACCAAGACATTCTACAAGTATGTGAAGAGCAAGAGGAATGAGATGCAAAAGAATAGGGCCAATCAAGTGCAGCAGTGGGAAAGTGTGTATGGATCTGGAAGAAATAGCAGAGGTACTTAATGAATACTTTACGTCAGTATTCAATATGGAAAAATATCTGAGGGATTGCAGTGAGGACTTGCAGCAGGCTGAAAAGCTTGAGCATGTGCATATTAGGAAAGAGGAGGTGCTGGAACTTTTGGAAAGCATCAAGTTGGATAAGTAGCCGGGACCAGATGGAACGTACCCCAGGCTGCTGTGGGAGGCGAGGGAGAAGATCGCGGAGCCTCTGACGATGATCTTTGCATCGTTGTTGGAGACGGGAGATGTTCCAGAAGATTGGAGGGTTGCGGATGTTGTTCCCTTATTCAAGAAAGGGAGTAGAAATAGTCCAAGAAGTTATAGACCAATAAGCTGATGGAGAAGATCCTGAGAGGCTGGATTTATGAACATTTGGAGAAGTATAATATGATTAGGAATAGTCAGCATGGCTTTGTCAAGGGCAGGTCCTGCCTTACGAGCCTGATTGAATTTTTTGAGGATATGACTAAACACATCGATGAAGGGAGAGTACTGTATATGAATGTAGTGTATATGGATTTCAGCAAGGCATTTGATAAGGTACCCCATGCAAGGCTTATTTGAGAAAGTAAGGAGGCATGGGATCCAAGGGGACATTGCAATGTGGATCCAGAACTGGCTGACCCACAGAAGGCAAAGAGTGGTTGTTGAAGGGTCGTATTCTGCATGAAGGTCCTCAGGGATCTGTTCTGGGACCCTTACTCTGATTTTTATAAACGACCTGGATAAGGAAGTGGAGGCATGAGTTAGTAAGTGTGCGGATGACACAAAGGTTGGATGTGTTGTGGATAGTAGAGAGGGCTGTCAGAGGTTACAGCAGGACATAGATAGGATGCAAAGTTGGGCTGAGAAGTGGCAGATGCAGTTCAACTCAGATAATTGTGAAGTGGTTCATTTTGGTAGGTCAAATATGATGGCAGAATATAGTATTAATGGTAGGACTCTTGGCAGTGTGGAGGATCAGAGTGATCTTGTGGTCTGAGTCCATAGGAGGCTCAAAGCGGCTGCGCAGGTTGACTCTATGGTTAAGAAGGCATATGGTGTATTGTCCTTCATCAATTGTGGAATTAAATTTAGGAGCCGAGAGATATTGTTGCAGTTATATAGGACCCTGGTCAGACCCCACTTGGAGTACTGTGCTCAATTCTGATCGCCTCACTACAGGAAGGATGTGGAAGCCATATAAAGGGTGCAGAGGAGATTTACAAGGATGCTGCCTGGAATGCGGAGCATGCCTTATGAAAGCAGGTTGAGGGAACACGGCCTTTTCTCCTTGGAGTGACGGAGCATGAGAGGTGACCTGATAGAGGTGTATAAGATAAGAGGCATTGATCTTGTGGATAGTCAGAGGCCTTTCCCCAGGGCTGAAATAGTTGCCACAAGAGGACACAGGTTTAAGGTGCTGGGGAGTAGGTACAGAAGAGATGTCAGGGGTAAGTTTTTTACTCAGAGAGTGGTGAGTGCGTGGAATGGGCTGCCGGCAATGGTGGTGGAGGCGGATACGATAGGGTCTTTTAAGACACTGTTGGACGGTACATGGAGCTGAGAAAAATAGAGGGCCTTGGGTAAGCCTAGTAATTTCTAGGGTAGGGACATGTTCGGCACGGCTTTGTGGGCCGAAGGGCCTTAATTGTGCTGTAGTTTTTCTATGTTTCTATCATCTAAACAACCAACTCGCCCCACACCCTCTTCGATCTTCTCTCATGGTTTCAACACAAACTGATCTCATTCCATCTCAATCCCAGATCCACTCTCCTTTCCTGACCCTGACCACCCTCCAGATCCTATCCCCCTTGTTCTAGTCATTTGTCACTCCATCCAGCCTATCTGCACCCTAATTCTAGCCGATTCTGACTGCCAGCCAATCTTCTCTCCAATCTCAGATCCCCCCGATCTCTAATCCACTGATGCCACCTGCTGCCCCGATCCACTGACCGACTCCCTCACCCAGCCCTCCGTCCAATTCCAAACTTTGCTTCTGTATCCAGTTCTGCATCACCTCCTCTCCCACTGCACTGCCATCAAAACTGACTGCATCCATTCCCACTCCACCTCTCAATATGCAAGCCTCCAAATCTTAAACCCCTCTCCCACCCCAGCAATTCCAGAGTCCCTCCCAATTCTAGCCCTGATCCTTTATTTTCGCTCCAGTTCAACTCCTGCCCTCTCTGCAATTCCATTCCCCGATTGCACACTTTCCCCAACCGACCATCGATCCTATCGACCATCCAAATCCTCATTCCTCGCTCCAATTCCCTGATGCTTTCCCTCTCCCTTTCCACTCCACATTCCCTACCCTCCCTCGAAAATCCAGGGTGCACCCTGAACCCCTCCCCTATTTTCCAAGTTGGGGAAAAGGGAAATCACACTGGGACCAGAAACTGAGCTAATTTAAAATCTGTAAATAAGGTTTGTAACTGTGTAGTGATGGGGATTGATTCTGGAGTGGGGAAATTCAGCAACTTTTTAAGAGAAGGGAGAAAGCAACTGGTGACTAGATGTTGAGGGAAAGAGCTAAGTTTGGGGAAGACTAATTACAACAGTATTAGAAAGGATCCTGAGTCACTTCTATACACCACAAACAGAGGTCCCAGCATCAATCCCTGCGGAATACTACTGATCACAGACCTCCAGAGAAAACGACACCCTTCCATCACTACCCCGTCTTCTACAGGCAAGCCAATTCTGAATTCAAATTACCAATTCCCCATGAATCCCATGCACTTTAAAGGGAGGTTAAAAGTAAGGGGAAAGTATAGAGTACACAGCAGAACCCTTAGGAGCATTGATGTACAGAGGGATCTTGGAGTACAAGTCCACAACTCCCTGAAAGTAACAATGCAACTAGGGTCGTAAACATGGTGTACTTGCCTTCATTGGTCGAGCTGTTGAGTATAGAAGTCAGGAAGTCATGTTACAGCTGTATAAAACCTTGGTTTGGATACATTTGGAGTACTGCCTGCAGTTCTGGTTGCCACAATACGAGGGTGAAGAAGAGGTTTGCCAGGACGTTGCCTGGATTAGAGAGTATTAGCTATAAGAGGAGGTTGGACAAACTTGTTTTTTTTCCCTAGAGGTTGGAGGCTGAGGGGGCAACCTAACCGAAGTCTATAAAATAAGAGGCACAGACTGAGGAGACAGTCTTTCTCCCCAGAGTGGAAATGTCAAATACCAGAGGGCATAGCTTTAAGGTGAGGGGGGAAATTTTAAAGGATATTTACAAGGCAAATGATTCTTTTACACCAAAAGTGATAGGTGCTTGGAATGTTCTGCTGGGGAGGTGGTGGAAGCAGATACGATAGTGGCATTTATGAAGCTTTTAGATAGGCACATGAATTTACAGAAAATGGAGAAATATAGATCACGTGCAGGTAAAAGGGATGGCGTAATTTGGCATCATGGTCAGCACAGACATTGTGGGCTGAAGGGCCTGTTCCTGTGCCGTACTCTGTGTCCTATGTCATTAGTGAGATGGGCGGAACCATGGCAGATGTAATTTGAACCTGCTAAGTGTGAGGTGATGCACTTAGAGATGACTTGTTAGGGTTGGACATCCACAATGAATTGTAGAGCCCAAGGGACAGAGAGACAGGAACAGTGCAACCTCAGTGTGCAAGTCCAAAGGTGACTGAAGGTAGCAACACAAGTAGACAAGGTGCTGAAGGTGTCGTACAGGACGCTTGCCTTCATTAGCCAGAGCACAGCATACAAGAGCAGGGAAGTCAGGGTACACCATTAGGCCACAGTCTTGCAGTCTTGGTCACCAGACTATAGACATCATTGCAATGGAAGAGGGTGCAGGGGGTTCACCAGGACCTCCACCAAGATGGAGCGTTTCAGTTTTGAGGAGAGACTCGACAGGCTGGGTTTGTTTTCTTGGAGCTGAGGGGTGACAAGATAGAACTTTATAAAGTTATGAGGGGCATAGATACAGTAGATAGTAAGAAGCTTTCTCCCACAGAAGAGGAGTCTAGGTTTACTGCAGGGAACAGAAGTTTTACAAGGGATCAGAGGGAGAAATTTTTCACCCAGAAGGTCGTTGGAATCTGGAGCACAGCGGCTGAGGCGGGGGTGGAGGCAGAGACTTTCACCACATTCAAGAATTATCCAGGCCAGTGCTTGAATCACCAAGGCATGGAAGGATTATAGGTCAAGGCTGGTAAATGGGATTAGTGGATGGCAGTACCACTTCCTCTGGCAGCCTCATTCCACATAGATACCACTGAACCAGAGCCCTACCTTTGCCCCTAATCCCATTTACCAAGGCTGGTAATGGGGTCAGCATGGACATGGTGGGCCAAAGGGCCTGTTTCTGTACTGGATGACAATGATATTCCAGGGAAGGATAAACATCAGCCTAGAATCAGCCGGATGCATGTGGTTTCCATGACAACACATTTTGAACCTTTCCAAGAAGTGTCTGAGAAAATGTTTAGCCCAATGGTTCTGCGATTCTCACTCTGGTTTGTTTGCTGAATATTTCTAACATATTCTCATTTGGAGTTATGGAGAAAGAGTGGTGATCTACATTCAGGGCAAGGCTTATGGATGGAGCTCTGTGGTGTTCAGACACAACAAAACTATACAGGCAGGTGTGCTAACCATTTCTGATTTGGATCACTGGTAACTCCTCTAAGGTGGGAAGTTCCAGTTCCATTTATAAGCAGAATAACCTGCATCCAATCCACTGCTTGCAGCTTTGGTGCCAGGAACAGACTCTGCACCTTCAGCACAGCCCCCTGGGACTGGGGATACGACATAACATTTCATCCAATATACACACTGGCAGTCTGGAGATCACATGACAAACAGCAACTCTTCTGGGTTTTCTCACCGAACATCTTCTCCTTCCTCCAACGGTGACAGACAGATTGTACATTTCTCCTCAACCTCAGATGCTTCTTTCCCCTCCTCACTGGTCTCCAGTGTCCTCTGAAACATGATTGAAATTTGTTATGAGGAATACAGACTAACTCATTTACCCCTTCAGTTCCCTCCACATATGCGCTCAGAGACTCTGCTTCGGGCAGGTCATCAGGCAAGAGACTGAAGACTTAAAGTCTGCGCTCCACCTCTTCCCTAATTCAGTAATATACACAACCATCCAACTGACAACTTGAGCACCCACAGAGAGCAATGATGAGACTGCTGTGACAGAAAAGCTCTCACCTTTTCATACTTGTGCAGGAAAGTGTATCTCTCAATGGTGTTTTGCGTCGCTCCATGGTTTAAGTCACTAAATTGATCTTCCAAATGCAGTAGGTCCTCAAAAATGAAAGAACAAAAAGCAACCCTGAGCTGCAGTCTTTAGAACATCTCTCAGTATACAGCACATCACCACTCATACGTTCACCAAACCTGCAGTGTATGGTAAACAAAGCTGGACAAATATATTGATTTGGCATTCAATAGGTGATGTCACAAACTTCCTGATTCTGTGGGCCAGCTCCAGCTCAGGGGTAACACCCTCATGTGTGGTCAGAAGGTGAAGTGGGGATCAAATTCAGCAGCACCAGAGGTGCCAGTGCAGTCTTTGCTTGTTCAAGGAAAAGGGCATTTGAAAATCAAGAACTCCTGGAACACTGTGAAGCAGTGACCCTAGCCCTCCAAGACCTGAACTACCTACAGCTGGCATCTGAAAGCACTGGAGATACCACCAACACCACCTTCACAAAAGCCTCTAAATTCACTGGAAGGGCAAACGAACCAAAGTCAGTGCCCTCTTCCAGGCCAACGTCCCCAATGCCAATCACTCAGCTCCATAGACAGGCCCAACACTGCACTCCCGAAACAGACACGCTACTCCAAGCTGAGGTTACCAGGTTGAGAGAGGAAAAGATTTCAAAGTGTGCTCAACATCACTGGGGATCTCTGGGTAAGGGCCGTTCAAAGTGGGGGAGCATTCAGGTGGTGCTAAGAAAGTGTGCGCATCAGGAACACAGAAGCCCAGCAGAAACAGTGGAAGGAGGGCAGCACCCCACAACCTGAAGTCAGATCACGTTACCGGAATTACACGACAGTCAGAATAAGATAGAGGAGCAGCTGGGAGGCAAACCCCAGGGAGGTGCAGGAGGAGAAGGGTCATCGTTTTCCCAATATCAGATGGGATTGGACAGGACAGGACAAGACAAGACAAGATCCAGGCGAGAACTTTGTGCCGGTATGTAGACAGTGCTCCTGGGGATGGGACAGTGCTGGACCTAATCCTCGGGAATGATGCCAGGCAAGTGAATGAAGTGTCCATGGGTGAACTCTAACTCCAGAGTTTCAAAGTAGTTATGGAAAAGAATAGGGGTGGTCTGGAAATTAAGTGAATTGGGGGGTTGGGGGCAGTCCAATTTTAATATCATTAGACAGTACCTGGGCAAACCTAGATTGGGAACAGATACTTGCAGTATATCTACACAAGGGAATTGGGAGTTTTTAAAAAGGAGTTAAATAGTGAGAGCCCAGGACCAACGTGTTCCCCGAAGGGTGAAGGGCAAGGACAGCAAATCCACAGATTAAGGGATTTCAAGGGTTTGATGAAAAAAAAGCAGGTGGTAGGTAGAGAGCATTGAACAGGGGAGGCCCGAAAATGTGTAGGGAGCGCTCATAAAAGAAAATAGGAGGACAGAGGGACCACGAAATATCACTGGCAGATAAGATTAAGGAAAAGCCCAGCATTTTATCAGTACACTCAGAGCAAGGGAGAAACCAGCAAAGAGTGGGGCCCATTAAGGACCAGCAGGGCAATCTTTGCCTGGATAGGCTGTGACCATGTTTCCCTGGAGCGAGGAAGGCTGAGGGGTGACTTTTGAGGGACACAGATAGGGGAAACGCTCATGGGTTTTTTTCCCCCAAGGGTAAGGGAAACCAAAACTAGAGGGCAGAGGTTTCAGGTGAGAGGGAAAAGATTTAAAGGGGATCTGAGGGGCAAGGTTTTTTTGCCCACACAGAGGGTGGTGGGTACATTGAATGATCTTTAAAAGATATTTGGACAGGAAAGGTTTTGAGGGATATGAGCCAAACAACAGGCAAATGGGATTAGTGTACATAGGCATTTTGATTAGCCTGTGTCCATAACTCAGTGAGTCTAGCCTGGCGTGCCGGAGACTATGATTGGATAGAAGTAGATAGTCAGAGCCTTCTTCCCAGGGTGGAGGTATCAAATACCAGAGGGCATAGCCTTAGTGAGAGAGGGCAAGTTTTTTTTAAAACACGGAAAGTGCTTGGAATGTGCTGTCAGGGGAGGTGGTGGAAGATATGATAGAGCATCATTTAAGGGGCATTGAGACAGACATGCAAACAAGCAGGAAATGGAGGGATACGGACCACATGCAGGCAAGTGGGATTAGTTTAGTTTGGCAACATGGTGGGCCGAAGGGCCTGTTCCTGTTTTACTGTTCTATATCAATGCCTGGGCAATGCAACTGCTGGTGCAGATGCTTCTTAAATGTTCCGAGAGTACCTGCCTCCACCACCTCAGGCAGTGCATTAGGGACTTCAACCACCCTGTGGGTGAAACAAGTTCCTCAGATTCCATCTCAACCTCTTACTCCTCACCTTAAACCTTCCTTAAGTTACTTATTAACCATATCTATGTCCCTCATAATTTTGTGTACCTCGATCAAGTTCTCCCTCAGCTGCTCTGCTCCAACAAAACAAACCCAACCCGTCCAGTCTCTCCTCCTAACTGAAATGCTCCATCCCAGGCAACGCCCTGGTGAATTGCCAGTGCACTCTCTCCAGCACAAATATGTCCTCCCTTTGGTGTGGTGACCAGAACTTTTCACAGTGCTCCAGATGTGGCCTGGGCAATGTTTCATAAAGTTTTACCATGGTCTCCAAGCTCTTGTATTCCATGATTCAGGTAATGAAGGCAATCATCCCACATGCCTTCTTTACCACCGGTGCTGCTACCTTCAGGGATTTTTGTCCCTTTGTTAATCTATACTCCCCAAAACTATACCATTCATGGTGTACATTCTACTCTTATTACTTGTCCCAGAATGCATTTTATTTTTAAGAGTAAATTCCACTTGCCAGCTGAATACAGCACGGAACAGGCCCTTCTGTCTCCCAGGTCCGTAACTAGCCACCCGTTTACACCAATCCCACATTATTCCTATTTTCCAATTTAATGCTCACTGACTTCAGTTTCACCAGAGCACGAGTTAAATGGTGCCTTGGTATCACTGTCACTTTACATCTGGAATTCAGGTCCTTGTTGCACGTTTGAATGGAGGAGCAGAATATTGGAGAGCTGGTGCCACTGTTGACAGCACTTTCCATCGCTCTGCTGCCGATTGAGGAGACAGATTTGTCAATAAGCAGCCAGATTGGATGGATGCTGCTTTTTGTGAACAGAACCCACCTAGGCAATTTTCCCCCTGCCCAGGTGAATGCCATTGTTGTAACTATACTGCAACATTTTGGCTTACTGCAAGTCTTCAGTACTACTGCCAGGATGCTGAACCCATAGTTTTTTGATATTACATGGAGTTGAAATGGCTGTAAACTTGCTTGTGACAGTGAGGATCGTAGGAGGAAACTAATGATTGCAAGTGCTTCAGCCTGGTCTTTGCTGCTCCCGCTGTCACAGGGGTTGTTCTTGCAGCCATCACCTTCAGTTGGCTCTAATCCACTGGTCACGACTGGATGTAGGACTGCACGGCTCTGATCAGACCCATTGGTTGGGATTACTTAGCTCCAACTATTGCTTGCTGTTTTCCCTTTTACACGCATGTAGTCCTGTGCTGCAACGTCAGGATGCTGCTCCTGGCACTCTCTTCAACACCTCCTCACCAAACTCCAGGCTCGACAGTAATGGTAGAGTGACGTTACAGGTTGTGCCAGTGTACAGTTCTGCTGCTGCTGACAGCCCAGAGTGCTTGTGGATGCCCAGGTGTGAGCTGCCATATCTGTTCTGATTCTGTCCCACTGAGCACTACTGCAGTGCCACACAACACGACACACAACCTTGGTGAATAGATGCATACACCATGAATAGATTGGTGAGGAAAAGATCTTTGAGCTTCACCCATTATGTTACTTTACAGACGATCTGCTGAAGGACTTGGCATGCTCGGTCTGCAGCAGTGCTACCAACTCATTCTTGCAGATGGACGTGGAAGCTCCCACCCAGAGTACAATGTGTGCCCTTGCTTCTTCCAGGTATTGCTCAAACTGCAGTACATTTGAGGGAACAATGGGAGGCAGTAGCCAGGAGGTTTCCTCGCCCACATTTGACCTGTTACCATGAGGCTCAGGGTCTTGAATCAATGCTGAGGACTCCTAAAGCTACTGCTTCATGCCTATAGACCAGAGAACCAGTCATCCTGTGGGTCTGACCCGCCAGTGGGATAGAAGATACTCTGGTTTGGTTTAGAGGTGTGGGAATCGAAATGCACCAAGGCCTTGTAGACTCAGATCCCAGAACTGAAAGAACAGTGTGCTCAATCCAGCTCTATGCAATACCTCCTGCTGAAACCATTACAGACCATTCCATATGCTCTCAGAAACTAGACTCCGAGCCCTTCTCTTTGCTTAACAATACACATCTAAAAATTGGCTGATCTCCTGTTGGAACCATTCAAGCACTCAGTGCAGCAGGACTCTATGCCATGAGTAGATTGAGGAGAGCAGTTTTTCTGAATACTCCACAAGATTTTCAACCTGCCCCCTCAGCATTAGACGGAAGGCGGGGACGGGGTGTGCAGACAATATTCATCAGACTTGCACTCAGTTGCATTTCTAGCCCAACATCTCCCATTTGATCGGCACATTGTACTAAATGTGTGCTCAGTAACAATAAACTTGTTATTATATGCATCTCCAACAAATGTTTTTACCTGATATCCCCGATGCACCATGACATGGCTTTGCATCCCTCGCAGTCCATGCTGGGGAAAGACTTGCAAATGAGGGTGAATGAAAATATCGGGCATTACCTGGCATAGCAAAAATGAAGAGTCACTGTACATTTCCCCATGGCTTCACAGTCTTATCCAAACACACAAAACATTCATCCACAACTTCAGAAACGCCTCAGGTGGCAGAGTGCAGTTTTCACCACCAGCCTTTGGATAAGAATTGAGACAATTCATTAAGGTGCAACCTGCTGTGAGAAAATACAAAACAAAACCAAAAGCTGGGCCCTTTTTTATTATTAAATAGTGCAAATTATGATACGTGAAGGAAACATTTTAAATTATGGAAAGAAAAGCAAAAACTGTCGCAGATGTTGATTGTTTGATAGTGAGGAGTCGCCAAGGTTGCAGAAGAATATCAGTCAGTCAGTAAGCTGGGTAGAGCAATGGCAGAGGAAATTCAATCCTGAGAGGTGGGAGGTGATGAAAATCAAAAAATTCTGATGAAGGGTCTCAGACCTGAAATGTTACCCGTTTCTTTTTCTAGAGACACTGCCTGAGTTTTACCAACATTTTCTGTTTTTATTTAATTGCAAGGTGATGAATCTTGGAAAGGCTAATAATGCAAGGATGTACACCATGAATGCCAGAGTGAACATGAAGGAACAGAGGGACCTTGGTTTTCATCCACAGATCCCTAAAGGTGGCAACACAGGTAGATAAGGCGATGAAGGCATACACGATGCTTGTCTTCATCAGTTGGGGGTATAGAATATAAGAGCAGGGAGATCATTGATTAGGCCACAGTTGGAGCACTGTGTACAGTTCTGGTCACCATACTATAGCAAGGATGTGAATGCACCAGAGAGGGTGCAGAGAAGATTCACCAGCATGTTGCCTGAGATGAAGCATTTTCAGTTATGAGGAGCAACTGTGTTTGTTTGTGTTGAGTTTGTTTTCCTTGGAGCAGAGGAAGCTGAGGGAGGACCTGACAGATTTACAAAATTAGGGGCCATAGATTAGGGAGATAGTAAAACATCCCTGCATGGCAGAGGTGTCTAAGACCAGAGGGTTTAAGGTGAGGTGCAAAACATTTTGAGGGAACTGAATAATATTTTCACCCACAGTATTTGAAGGTTGAAATGCTCACAGGATTGAAGTAGTATCTGGATGAACACTGGAATTGCTGAGGCACAGCAGGCTACAGGCTAGTAAATGGAATTTGTATAGATGGGTACTTCAATAGTGGGCATGGACATAATGGGCTGAAGCGCCTTGATTCTGTGCTGTCTGATTAAGAGAATAAAACACCAAGTATAATTAATTACTCCCTTCAGAGTACTATTCAATAGGAATCCACAGCAGGGGGACTTGGGCCCTTGGAATGCTCCTCCTGCAAAATGTGGGAGATCAGGGAGGGATCCAGTTTCTCTGGTGACCACACGTGCAACAGGTGTGTCCTGATGCAGCTCCTGACTAATCTCATCATTCTAAAAGGCGAGGGTAAATAGCTGGAGGTCATGGTCCACATTGATACTAATGACAGATGTAAAAAGAGGGAGCAGGTCCTGAAACATCAATTTAAAGAGCTAAATCAAAGATTAAAGAACAGGACCTCCATGGTCCTAATCTCTGGATTACTTCCTGTGCCACGTGCTAGTGAGTATAAGAACAGGAGGACTGGTCGGATGAATCTGTGGCTGTAGGAATGGTGCAGGAGGGAGAGCTTTAAATTTTTGGTTCTCTTGAAGACGGGACCTGCACAAGTAGGACTAGTTGCACAAACCGAACACAGGAAGGCTTTCTTGTGCTTTTGGGGAGGGTTTACACTAATTCTTCAGGGAACGTGGCATAGAGTAGATGTATAGTGTGGGGAAAGTGTATCAAAATATTGAAGGAAAACTATGCCAGCACAGTAGGTAGAGCAAACATAGGCATAAGATATATAGGAGGATTACTTACATAAAACAGCACAGGAACAGGCCCTTTGCCCCACAGTGTTGTGCTGAACTGATCAAACTAGTAATTAAGTGTCAAACTAAACTAATCCCTTCTGCCCACACAATGTGCATATCCCTCCATTCTCTGCACATTCATGTGCCTGTCCGTACTGTGAAAGCACATGGCTGTCATGTGACAGTGACAACACTGACCCCTCTGTTCAGAGGATAGCATTAC
Organism: Pristis pectinata; assembly: GCF_009764475.1. Lineage (NCBI taxonomy): Eukaryota > Metazoa > Chordata > Chondrichthyes > Rhinopristiformes > Pristidae > Pristis > Pristis pectinata. Next base: position 972,911 of record NC_067428.1, read on the forward strand.
TCATTGGGTCAGAAGCAACATCACTGTCAACCAGTGTGCGCACATCTCACCCCGTGGCGATTACCGTGGTGTGTGTGAGTGCTATCTGTTCCTATTCATCCTGTCCCCGCGTTTGCCTTTGTGATTAAACTATTTTAAAATCCAAAGACCGTGTCCAGAGTCCTCCATCTTTAAGACGTCAAAGAACCTTTTCACACACCTCTATCATATCTGCCTCCACCCCCAACCCCAGCAGTGCATTCCAGGCACCCACCAGTCTCTGTGTTAAAAAAAAACTTGCCCTGCACATCTCCTTTGAACTCGTACCCTCTCACTTTACATGCATGCCCTCTAATATTAGGCATTTTGACACTAGCAAAAGATACCGGCTGTCTACTCTATCGATGCCTCTCAATCTTCTGTCAGGTCTCCCCTCAGCTTCTGTCGCTCCAAAGAATACAACCCAAGTTTGTCCAACCTCTCTTCATAGCACACGGCCTCTAATCCAGGCAGCATTCTGCTAAATCTCTTCTACCACCCTCTCCAAAGCCTCCACATCCTTCCTATAATGGGCAACCAGAATTGAATGTAACGTTCCAGATGCAGGCAAACTAGAGTTTTACAAAACTGCAACATAACTCCTTGACTCTTGAACTCAGTGCCTCGACTAATAAAGGCAACCATGCTATTAGCCTTCTTTACCACCCTATCAACCTGTGCAGCCACTTTCAGGGAGCTATGGACTTCAAGATCCCTCTGTATATCAATACTGTTCAGGGTCCTGCCATTAACAGTTGCCCTTCACATTTGATCTCCCAAAGTACAACACCTCACAGCTGACCAGATTAAACTCCATCTGCCATTCCTCCACCCATATCTGCAACTGATCGATATTCCACTGTATCCTTTGGCAATCTTCTACACTGTCCACAATGCCACCGATCTATGTGTCATCTGCGAACTTACTAACCCACTGTAGTATGCAAGGCCAGGGGTCAGGTGACAGTGACAACACTACTGACCCCCATGGTCAGAAGATAGCATTGCCTATTAGGTCAGAAGCTACACCACTGTCAATCAAGGTTTGACTCCACCCCATTAGGTAAACACCTTTGTCTTGCTGGACCACTCAGATTGGTCTGTGCGAGCACCTTTGCTCCTGGGCACATCTACTATTGGCCCGTTTAAAACACCTTTGTCCTTGCTGGGCTACCCAGCCCCCCAGCAGCATAAAAGTGCTGCACGTTTGGTTTTCTATCTCCTTCTGTCTCCGAGGATGTTGAGGTAAGCTGTGCACTACTTCAGGGCAGTTAGTTAAGGACTCCTGAGACCAAAGAGCCAATGTTTGTCCAGAATCAGGGTGTCCAAACATTGTACTGTTTATTCCTTGATCATTTGTACCCAGTTTTTTGTGTGTGTGTGTGTGTGTGTGTGTGTGTGTGTGTGTGTGTGTGTGTGTGTGTGTGTGTGTGTACACACACTTCACCCTCTGTCGTGATTTCCCTCCACATTTGTGATCTCCTGCTTGAGTGTGTGTGTGCGTGCATCTGTTCCCATTCATTCTGCCCCGTGTTTGTCTTTGTTAATAAACCATGTTTAAATTACAAAGACTGTCTGTCCAGACCTTTACCTTTAAGATACCAAAAGAACCTCTCTCACAAGACCCACCCATGTACATTTTTATCCAGGTCACACAAACAGCAGAGGTCCCAGTATGGATCCCTGCAGAACACCACCAGTCACAGACCTCCAGCCAGAATAAGTCCTATCAACCACTACCCACTGTCTTCAAAGGGCAAGTCAATTCTGAATCCAGATGGCCAAGTCACTGTGGATCCCATGCCTCTTAATCTTCTGGATGAGCCTCCCATGAGGGACCTCGTCAAATGCCTTATTAAAATCCACGTGGACAACATCCACAGCTTGACCTTCGTCACCTCCTCGAAAAACTCAATCAAGTTAGTAAGACATGACTCTTCCCCCACAAGCCATGCTGTCTGTCCCCCAATTAGGCCATGGTTTTCCAAATGCTCATAAATCCTGTCTCCAAGAATCCTCTCCAATAGCTTCTGTACCACTGATGCAAGACAGACCTGTCTATGGTTTCCAGGATTATCCCTATTTTCGTTCTTAAATAATGGAACATTAGCTATTTGCCAGTCCTCCAGGACCTCACCTATGGCTAGAGGACACGAAGATCTTGGTCAAGGCCCTAGCAATCTGATCTCTTGCATCTCTCAATAACCTGGAGTATATCCCATCTGCACCTGGGGACTGATCCACCTTAATGTTCTTTTAGAGACCAAACACTACCTCCTCCTTTATCTCAAAATGCCCTAACATATTATCTCCACACTGATCTCCCCATCCTCCACAGCCTTCCCCTTGGGAAATACCGACTTTTCTAAAACATCAACATTCTGGAACATTAAGCATCCAGTCCTGTCTCCCTCTCAATATTTTAATGCTAGGAGTATTAAGGGTAAGGGTGATGAACTTAGACCATGGATACTTCAACCCATCCATCCCACCGTGTCTATTATCTTGCTCCTGCCTGTTCTTCCTTACAGACTTACTGGTCCTGACATCAACCTCCCTCTCAATCCCTCCACTTTCTGACCTGGAGCTCTGGTTCCCATCCCCCAGCCAAATTACTTTAAACCCTCCTGGGTAGCACTAGCAAGCCTCCCAGCCAGGATTTTAGTTCTCCTCCAGTTGAGGTGCAACCCGTCCCTCTTGTGCAGATCATTCCTGCCCCAGAAGAGGTTCCAATGATGAAAGAAGCTGAAACCCTGCCCCCTACACCAGTTCCTCAGCCACTCATTCATCTGTTCTATCTTCCTATTCCTGCCTTGACCAGCACATGGTTCTGGGAGTAATCCAGAGATTACTACCTTTGAGGTCCTGTTTTTCAGCCTCTTTCCAAACTCCCTATACTCACTGCACAGGACCTCATCCCATTTTCTACCCACATTGTTGGTACCAATGTGCACCACGACCTCTGGCTGCTCACCCTCCCCCTTGAGGATATATTCTGCAGCCACTTTGAGACGTCCTTGACCCTGGTACCCAGTACCCTAAGGCAAAACACCATCCTGGCGTCTCTTTTGTGGCCACAGAATCTCCTGTCTGCCCCCCAAATATCGAGTTTCCTATCACTACCGCCCTGACTGACTTTACTCTTCCCTGCTGAGCCTCAGAGCCACCCACAGTGCCAATGACCTGGCTGCTGCTGTGCCCTGATAGGTCATCCCCCCCAGCAGTATCCAAAGGGGTAGAGTTGTTGCTGAGGGGAATGGCCACAGGGGACCCTGCACTGTCTGCCTGCTTCCTCTACCTTTCCTGGTGGTCAGCCAACTATCTGCTGCCTGCACCTTCGGTGTGACCACTCAACAAAACTCTTATCTATGATGCTCTTAGCATCCTGGACAATCCTAAGGACGTTCAACTTCAGCTCCAGATACAGTCAGTCAGGAGCTGCAGCTGGGTGCAGTTCCCACTGGTGTCAACACCAGGGACACTGGCAGTCTCCCTGATCTCCCACATCCTGCAGGAGGAGCAGACCACTGTCCTAATTGCTATCCCAGCAAATCTCATCGTGAGAGTAATTCTAAGGAAAACATGACCTGCACCTACCTGATTCTGCTCAGCCTTCTCTCATTGAAACCTCCTGAACCAAAGCCTCAGCACTTATACTCAACCACGGCATTCAAGCAAGGCTGAGTTGTATTTATTTTAATGCAAGAAGTCTGACTAGTAAGGAGAGTGCTGATCAGCACATGGGAATACGATATCGCTGCTATAAGAGAGACATGGTGAAAAGACAGACAGGACTGGCAGCTCAACGTTCCACGAGATAGCATCCTCAGGCGCGAAGGTGAATGTTCCCATAAGTATAAAAGATACAGACAGCAAGTTCAGGGAACACTAAACCTCAAGAAATGTGGAGGGCTGCATATATAAAAAAACCACAAGAACAACATGAGAACTGAAAACAGGGAAGGTCCTTCACACACTGAATACAGAAAGTATCAGAAGTACTTAAAAAAAAAGACATCAGGAAGGCAAAGGCGGTGGGGAGCATGAAATATCACTGGCAGACAGGATTAAGGAAAATCCCATCAGTTTTTATGTCTGTAAAAGGCATTAGGGTAACCAGGGAAACAGTAGGGCCATTACGGACCCGAGTGGCAGACTGGGTGGAAACAGAGGACATAAATGAATACTTTTCACCTACATTTACTGTGAAGGACTTTGTAGCTGGAGAATTCAGGGAGGGGAACAATGAAACTCTAGAGCCTGCTGGCACTAGACAGGTATGAGATGTCCAAGTGGGCTGAAAGGTGGATAAATCCCCAGGGCCTGATGGGATGTATCCCAAGCTGTTAGCAAATGTAAGAGAGGAGATACTGGAACCCTGATGGAGATTTTTCAATCTTTGTTGGTCAAAGGAAGTGGTTGAGGTAGGTACATAAATAACATTTAAAAGTAACTTGGACAGGCACATGATAGGAAAGGTTTTCTAGGGATGTGGGCCAAAGGCAGACAAATGGGACTAGCTCAGATGGGAATCCTGGTCGGCACGGACCAGTTGGGCCAAAGGACCTGTTTCCGTGCTGTATGACTCTATGACACTAGAGCAGTAAGAATAAGCTGGTAAACACAGGCCTGTGAGTCTAACATCAGTGGTAGGGAATTTATTGGAAAAAATCCTGAAGGACTGGATTAATTACCACCAGGATATTTAGGGCTTAATAAAAGAGAATCAGCATAGCTTTAATAGGGGAGATCCTACCTGCAGAAGACAATGGGAAGAGAGCTCTGGTGAACAAAGGGTTACTCTCTCTCTCTCTCTCTCTCTCTCTCCCCTGGTAAACAGCTTGAGCAACCTGCTCGTATAGTCTCTGCTTGGCTGATAAGGAGCTTCAAGGCCACAAGAACAGGGTTGTTTCAGACTTACTGTGAAAGATGTGTTAACCTGTCTGGGACCAATGGTAGCATGAACTGGTCAAGCAGACCCAAATATGGATATGCAAGTGCAGTAGGTGGACACCCACCAAAGAACAATGTATTTAAGTTTGTTAGCACCCTGTATTCCTTGAGTCTGGCCACGTGCAGGGAAGAGCAGCACTGACTGTTTGCTCTTCTGTGTACCCCCTACTCCTGCTAGCGTTAAACAATAAAGAACTTTTTGTACACTCCTTGGTTCTGCTGTTGTCTAATTTATTACAGAGCGCGGGTCGCCTTTCACATACCTGTGCAATTTGAATTTTGTGACAAGGATGGGGTGGTTGATGTCATTTACATGGCCTTCATGACAAGATCCCACATGAAAGACAGGTCTAAAAGGCTTTAGCCCATGGGATACAAGACTAGTGTGTAAACCGGATCTAAAATCAGAGTAAAAAGTTAACTGCTGAAGGAACTCAGCATGTTGAGCAGCATCTGTGGGAGAAAGGAATTGTCGACATCTCAAGACCCTGCATCAGGACTCGATGTTTCGGGTTGAGACACTACATCAGACATGCCAACACCGGATACAAAATTGGTTGGCGTTAGGAGAAAGAGGTGGACGGCTGATTTTGTGATTAGAATCCTGTGACCAGCTGTGTACCACAGGGATCAGAGCTGGGACCCGTACTGTTTGTCATATACATTAGTGGTTTGGATATGGATTTTGGAGGCGTGATTGGTAAGTTTGAAGATGACATTGCTTTGTTGGTAAAGACCAGGATAGTCTTAGGTGTAAAAAAAATTCTTTGAGGCCTTGAGGGATGCAGAAGGAGGTTGCCCACGATTGAGGAGTCTAGGACCTGGGGCACAGTTCAGGCTGTTTAGGATTGAGATAAAGGAGAAATGTCTTTACTCAAAGGGCAATGTATCTTTGGAATTTCCTATTCCAGAGGCCATTGGAGGCTCAATCATTCACGGCATTCAAAACAGGGCCAAGAGATTTCTGGATAGAACAATAATTAAAGGGTCTAGGGGTAGGGCAGGAGACTGTTGCTGAAGAACAAGATCTCGTGATCTAGTTCAATGGGGGAGAAGGCTCCAGGAGTTACGGGGCCTACATCTAATTCTACATTCTTAAAGCTAAAATTCCTCATTGATGAGACCATTATAGAAAATTAGGATCACGCAATCTCACATTACTAAGCGTAGGTCCAAATCCTTCAATCTCAAACCTCAAATAAGGCTTAAATGTCACCTCCCAAGTATTAGGTCCAAACCAAAAGATCCACTTCAACATCCCCCAGTCCGTATCCAAAATCCATAATCAAGATTCTGCTCATTACCAATTCACACTTACTCCTCAGTGCATGAATTCCTGCGATTCAGACCAACTCCTGGGATTTCTCATCATGTGATTTGGACCAACTCAAAGGTATGAGGTTGTGTGATTTGGAGCTAGTGCAAGATGTATTCTCCTACTCCCTGGGATGACCTATCCAACAAGCTCATCACATACATATCCAGCCATGCACTAGTTTTATGTAATTTTTTTTTTAAAGGAATGCAATCTTTCTTTCAAAAAGCAATCAGATGCCAAATAAAACACTAAATTAATAGAGTTACTGTGCATTAGCATTCAGAACAAACTGATTCTAAAGGGCACAGGAAGTTATAATGTGTATAATTCAATTTAAGCAACACACGGTAAAAGGTAACTACTACCTTCAGGGCTTCTATGTCTTACCATAGGAACAGAAGGTGCTGCCATGGAGACCAGGTGTAGTCTAGGTGGTACCAACTGGTATCGATGAAGGTGAACGTGACCAGAATGATACTGTGGGAAATTTGATGTTACCCTTTCTTCCCTGTGAATCCATACACAAAGATTGGTAACTATACCGACAGAAACAGCTCTCAATGTAGATGCTCTTGGGGAATTGCACAAAAATAAAACAACATGGAATAGGGGACAGTAGCAATGAACAGAGACGAGAAACTATTCTAACCAACATTCATCCACAAATCAGGCCAAGTCAAAGACGCAAACAATTATATATCAATGAACGAGGGACTCAGTGCTTCAGAATGTTGGAAGGTTGTTTCTCGGACTGGAGGTCTGTCACTTGTGGTGTGACAGGGATCGGTGTTGGGACCTTTGCTGTTCATTATTTGTAAAAACGATTTGGATGTACACGTACAAGGCACGGTTAGCAAGCTAGCAGATGATGCTGAAATAGGTGGTATCGTCAACAGTGAAGGTTATCAATAATTAAAGAGGGATCTTGATCAGTTGTATAAGTGGTCCGAGGATTGGCAAATGGCTTTCAATCAGATAAGTGCAAGGTATTGCAGGAAGTCAAACCAGGGTAGGACTTATACAATCCAGGTAGTGCTCTGGGAGTGTTGTGGAACAGACGGAGTACAGGTACATAGTTTCCCGAAACTGGACAGAGTGGTAAAGGTGTGTTTGGCTCACTGGCCTTCAGTCAGGGCATTGAGTACAAGAGTTGGAATGTTATGTTGCAGTTGTACAATACATAGGCGAGGCCACTCTTGGATTGTGTGCAAGTTTGGTCACCCTGTTATAGGATAGACGTCATTAAGTTGGGAAAAAGTGCAAAGACTTACAAGAATTTTGCAAGGACTTCAGGGCCTGAGTTATAGGGAGAGTTTGGGCAGGTTAGGACTTTATTCCCTGGAACGTGGGAGACTGAGAGGTGACCTTGTGTATAACATCAGGAGGGGCATAGATAGGATGAATACCTTGTCTGTGTCTTTTTCCCCCCGGAAAGGGAACTAAAAACTCAAGGGCATAGGTTGAACATGAGAGGGGAAAGATTTGGAAGGGTCCTAAGGGATAACAACTTCACACAGAACATGGAACGAGCTGCCAGAGAAAGTAGTTAAGGCGGCTACACTAATAACATTTACATGACATTTTGGACAAGTATAGACAAGGAGGACCGTAGGGCCCGCTTTACAGCTGTATTACTCCATGACTAAATACTACTGGATATGCAGTAATTAAATAACTGGACTAATAACCCAGAGGCCAGACTTCAAATCCCACCATGGTGTCCAGGATGGATTCCTGACACAGTATGTTGACAGGCCAACTAGAGGGAATGCCATATTAGATCTAGTATTAGGTAATGAACCAGGTCAGGTGACGGATCTATCAGTGGGTGAGCATTTGGGGGACAGTGACCACTGCTCCCTAACCTTTAGCATTGTCATGGACAAGGATAGGAGCAAAAACCACGGGAATATATTTAATTGGGGAAAGGTGAATTATGAGGCTGTAAGGCTAGAACTTGACAGTGTGAATTGGGCTGACATTTTTGAAGGGAAACGTACTATGGAGATGTGGTCGTTGTTCAAGGATCTCTTGCAGGATGTTACGGATAAATTTGTCCCGGTGAGGCAGAAAAAGAGTGGCAGGGTAAAGGAACAGTGGGTGACAAGAGAGGTGGAACAACTAGTTAGGAGGAAGAAGGCAGCATACATAAGATGTAAGCAGCAAGGATCAGAAAGGGCTCAGGAGGAATATAGGGTAGCAAGGAAGGAACTTAAGAAGGGGCTGAGGAGAGCAAGAAGGGGACATCAAAAGGCTTTGACGAGTAGGGTTAAGGAGAATCCGAAGGCTTTTTTCTCATACATGAAAGAGCAGAAGAATGATGAGAGTAAAGGTAGGTCCGATTAGAGACAAAGGTGGGAGGATGTGCCTGGAAGCTGTGGAAGTGGATGAGGTTCTCAATGAATACTTCTCTTCAGTATTCACCAAAGAGCGGGGCCTTGATGATGCTGAGGACAGTGTTGGTAAGGGTAATGTTTTAGAGCATATATATATATCAAGAGAGGGGATATGTTGAAGCTGTTAGAAAATCTTAGGAGAGATTTTCTAACAGCTTCAACATATCCCCAGGGCCTGACAGAATATTCCCCAGGCTGCTCCGCGAGGGAGGAGATTGCTGAACCGTTGGCTAGGATCTTTGAGTCCTCGTTGTCCACGGGAATGGTACCAGAGGATTGGAGGGTAGCAAATGTTGTCCCCTTATTCAAAAAAGGTAGTAGGGATAGTCCAGGGAATTACAGACCAGTGAGCCTTGCGTCTGTGGTGGGCAAGCTGTTGGAAAGGATTCTGAGAGATAAGATCTATGAGCATTTAGAGAATCATTGACTGATTAGGGACAGCCAGCATGGCTTTGTGAAGGGAAGATCAAGTCTCACAAGCCTGATAGGGTCCTTTGAGGAGGTGACCAGGAAGATTGATGAGGGTAGTGTAGTAGATGTGGTCTACATGGATTTCAGTAAGGCGTTTGACAAGGTTCCACATGGAAGGCTTCTTCAAAAGGTCAGAGGGCTTGGGATCCAGGGAAGCTTGGCCGGGTGGATTCAGAACTGGCTTGCCTGTAAAAAGCAGAGGGTTTTGGTGGAGGGAGTGCATTTAGATTGGAGGGCTGTGACTAGTGATGTCCCACAGGGATCAGTTTTGGGACCTCTACTTTTCGTGATATTCATTAATGACCTGGATGAGGAGGTGGAAGGGTGGTTTGGCAAGTTTGCAGATGATACAAGGGTCGGTGGTGTTGTGGATAGTGTGGAGGACTGTCGAAGCTTACAGCGGGATATTGATAGGATGCAGAGCTGGGCTGACAAGTGGCAGATAGAGTTCAATCTGGAGAAGTGTGAGGTGGTACACTTTGGAAGGACAAACTCCAAGGCAGAGTACAAGGTTAATGGCAGGATTCTGGGTAGTGTGGAGGAACAGAGGGATCTGGTGGTTCATATCCACAGATCACTGAAAGTTGCCTCACAGGTGAATGGGGTGGTTAAGCTTATGGGACGTTAGCTTTCATAAGTCATGGGATCCAGTTTAAGAGCCGCGAGGTAATGATGCAGCTCTACAAAACTCTGGTTAGACCACACTTGGAGTACTGTGTCCAGTTCTGGTCGCCTCATTATAGGAAGGATGTGGAGGCGTTGGGAAGGGTGCAGAGGAGATTTACCAGGATGCTGCCTGGATTGGAGAGTATGGAGTATGAGGAGAGACTGAGGAAGCTGGGGCTTTACTCTTTGGAGAAGAGGAGGATGAGGGGAGACATGATAGAAGTATATAAAATATTAAGAGGAATAGATAGAGTGGACAGCCAGTGCCTCTTTCCCAGGGCACCAATGCTCAATACAAGAAGGCATGGCTTTAAAGTAATGGGTGGGAAGTTCAAGGGAGATACCAGAGAGAGGTTTTTCCACCCAGACAGTGGTTGGTGCATGGAATGCGCTGCCTGGGGTGGTGGTGGAGGCAGATACGTTGGCCAAGTTCAAGAGATTGTTAGATAAGCACATGGAGGAATTTAAAATAGGGGGATACGTGGGAGGAAGGTAATAGATAGTCTTAGGTGTGGTTTAAAGGTCGGCACAACACGGTGGGCCGAACGGCCTGTATTGTTCTATGGTGGCTGTGGAATTTTAATTCAGTTAACAACCCGACATTAAAAACAGTTGTTATGATCAATGATGACCACTGAACTACTGACCACACTGATGAGTCCATTGCCACAGATAGCCCAGAATGGTTCAGGAGAGCAAATTTTCTCCTGAATATTATCAGTGAACCAGAGGGTTTTACAACAGACCAGTCGGCTCAGTTACCGAGACATTTTTGTTTAAATAGTTCTGTGATTTGCTACAAGGTTGAAAGCACAAGCAATCAATTTGTCATTGTGAATGGCTGAATCCAGAGCACATCTTGCGACTATCCGGCAGAATCCAAAGGGAGGATACATTGAATTCTTTCAACAACAGGCAAGTCGTACTTCTTACCTAACAGTCTCCATCCAATGGTTTCTTTGGATCTCAGGGCCTCTCTGCTGATAAACCGAGCACTGCTGCTGCTGCTGGTACTGGTACACAGAGCACTGTTGCTGCTGCTGGTATACTGAGCACTGTTGCTGCTGCTGTGGTGGGGTACTGGCCGGTACTAACGGTGTGTTCATTAGCACAGGAGTGGCTGTCAAGGGTGGCTGTTGAAATGGCACCAAATGTAGAGGTGGCATTGGCTGATGAGAAGTTGGCAGAGTTGGAAGCTGTTGGGAAGCCGTGGGCCTATACGTGGTCAAGAGCCCATGCTGCATGCGAGCGTGATAAGATGGCACAGGTCGGGCAATGGGGTAATTGGCTGACCTAGGAGGCTCGCAGGATTGGCTCGCTGCCTGAGTAGAGGGTGTGGGACGAGATAAAGCATTGGAAAATGCAGAGTCTGTAAGAGAGCAAAAAGAAAAATCAGCTTTAGCTTGATTTGGATTAAGTTGCTACATGAAAGATTAAAGACTACCTCATCTAGTTAATAACATTATAGGCAAAAAGTTACAGAAAGCTCAAACAGCAAATGACCAGGTTGCTGAAGGTTTTGCCAGCTCCAGAGGACAATACAATCCTCTGGAGACCACTGCAACTTGCTGATGCTGCCCAATCACACCACTCCCAATGAGGCACAGCAGAAAACCACACCAGCCACTTTAAAGAAAGACCCAGTTTTCCATCACAGCTTCTCAGAGCTCATACAAAACCTGTCCAAATAATCAAAACAAACTACGTATTTGTGCCACATTACTTATCACTAGAGCTCTGGTCTAAATGAAACACACAGAATTACATCGAATTAACAGCACAGAATTAGGATAATTGTCAATATTAACGTGCTGGCATTTGTGACCCACCATCATCATTTATCAACAATCTTCACCTGGCCTTACAAATGTAACCTTGTGTTCCCTCCTCTCTGATGCACTTTCCCTTTAAGTGCAGCCCACCATACACCTGCACCATGCCGGTGAGCTCCACATTCTCACTACTTTCTCAGTAAAGAGACTTCCTGAACTTCTGACTGGCTTCATTACTGAGCAAATTGTACTTTATGACCCTTAGTTTTAAACTCTCCCTCAAATAGATACACGTCTTCTATGTTCACTTCAAAACATACCTGCCTAATTTCAAAGATATTGATTAGGTACCTATTTTCTTTAAAAAGTCTGTTCAATCTTTCCTGATATTTATCACATCTCAGTTCTGGTTTCATTCTCGTTAAGGATATTGTGTCGACACTATCAAGAGTGAGCACTTATTTATCCAGCAAAGCTGTTCTGTCAATCGATTAGCCAGCAGCTGATTAACACCTGAACTTCATCAACCGGCTTTGTTTCACATCCCATCTGGAGTAAATGATAAGGTGAAAGCTTCAGTAATCACTCAGAATTTAACATGGTCCAGTCTTTCTTTGTAACTTTTGTCTAGCTCTCTTTGCTATGTTCTTCTCAGCCTTGTATCTGCCAGAGATCCCTCATGTTTCCATAAATACCTCAGATTTTAACGTTGTCTTAGTTATTCTCTTCATTTTGTTTCCATACCATTGACATAAATAAAATGTTTCATCCTTTTCCTTCATATATTTCTCTGACAATCTTTACCTGTCCAAGTCCCTTCATCTCACTCCAGCTTTTTAGTGTTCCATGTTTTATTTATTCCTGCCTTCTGATATACTGCAGATCTCATCCTTTTCCAACATTTGTATCCCCGTTCTGATCTCTCCCCTTGTTTCCTTCAAAATCTGTATTTGTTTGCCATGATATATCTGTACCTTCTTTGATTTCTGTCTCTGTAAAGTTGGTTGTGGGGAGAATGGAAGTTGGCGGGGCTGAAGAAAGAGGCCAGGTCAGTCAGTAATAATACTGAGGTTTCGTTGCAGATGCAGCCTCAAGTTGGCAAAGGCAGCAGGAAGAAGAGCCAGATCTACAATACACGGCGACATGACATACAAAGGAGGGGAGGCAAAAAGTTGAGAAAAATAAGGAAATAAGACCACGATGAGGTGAAGTAGCAAATCAGCCCACAGGGGTATTAAGCCTGGGGAAAGGAGGTTGGGATGCATCAGGTGGGGGATCCAGTCTCCCGCCCAATCTCTTCATCTCTCTATATTCCTCTGCAGCCTATCCTTTCTCCTCACAGCTCACTTTCCCAGATAGTTGTGCACATTAAACTCACTATTCAATGTCAAAATTGTGAATAGATGAAAGCCCAGTACTGGCAAACGCGGTAAAAGCCCACCATGCTAAAAAAAAATTTCTGATAAAAAGGGTCAACAACTTAAAAAGTTAATTGCTTTGCTTTCCACAGACGAAGCCTGACTTGGTGTGGATCTATAGTACTGCATTTTTGTTTCACACACGCAGCATCTGCAAAATGAGCTTTCATATTTATTCCTACTGCTTTCTGTCCTTTAACCAATCCTCCATCCATACAAACACTCAGCCTTCATTTTACATAGCCTGTTGAAAGTCTTAGTGGTTGCTACAATTTGTAGATGGTACATATTGGAGTTGGGATGTTCCACTGGAGTGGATGTTCAGGTTGAGTAACCAATGAAATTCATTGGTTTGTCACAGCCATACTCATTCAGATAAGTGACAGTGGCAAAGCTTTGCATTGTCAGGAGTCAAGTCACTCAAAAGTAGAACCAGACTTTTACTTGCTTTTCCAACAGAAGCATGTATGTAGCTGAGCCAATTGTGTCTGTTCAGGATTCGATGGTAATGGCCAAAAGTGACAGGTGGTTTTATTCTTACTGGAAATGGTAACTTCAGGTATTTAGCAGCCCATGCTTGATCACCGTTACTGCATAAAATATTGTCAACTTCATTTCTTGGGCTGTTACAAATATTCACAAACATCCCCAGTTTCGAGCAGCACAAAGGTGAATGAACTCCTGCAGCGATGCCCTGGGCCATCTCCTGGCGATGACTGACTTCCAACATTTATAACTATCCCTGTAAAGGTACGACTCCAACCAGAGGGGAAATGTCCTTCATTTCCAATCATCAGTTTTACCACTGTTACTCGATGTCACATTCTGCCAATGCTTCCTCCAATATATCCTTACTTCACATCCAAAATCCACATCTTTTGTTCATGTTTACACCAGGCTTTTGTGTTACCAAGTAGTTCTGGTGGATCCCAAACTGAGCATTTTGGCAAGTGCCATTTGATAGCACTCTCCCCAAAATCTTCTATCATCTTGCTGCTAATGGAGTGAATTCTAATGGGGCATTGCCATCAAATCAAATTTTTCATCCTTTCTGTGGAAGAACATGCCAGGGCAACTTTTAGCTGCCAATGGAACAGTGTAACTACAGCTGCTGCCAGCTTATCTCCACAATACTACCGCCAAGATGTTGTTGGGCTCATCTTCCTTGTTGTATTCAGCATTCATCTTCTGGAGAGGAGTTCATTGGCTGAAGACCAACCATAGTGATAGGATCTCAAGAGGAGGTGGAGAAGATTCATCCCCTTAACTTCCACTTTGACTGATTCTTCTGCTGCACCAGTTAGGACTGTGACGTACACAAAGCTTCCTGTTCCTTTTAGATCTTTAGTTGTCCACCTTCATTTACAGCAAAATCTAGCAGGTCTGCACAGCATTGAACATTTATAGGTGTGCCTGCTGTCACTCCCAGCAAGCTCATCTACATTCAACACTGAACGAGGGTTGGTCCACAGGCTCGACACTGCTGATAGTGAGATTACAGAGCAGCATAATTCTGCAGTCCAAGACCACAGAATCTCAAGGATGTCTAATTTTGAGCTGCTGCATTTTTTCTGATCATCCCATTTTAACACAGTAACAGTTCCACACATTATAAAGGTTTCTTAATCTGCAGATGTTTCTGGAATGGACAGGTTGTCTTCTGAGAAAAGTTGGACAAACTCAGCTCTTATCTGCTGGAGCTCAGAAGAGCAAAAGGAAACTTGACTGAAACACAAGATTCTAAAAAGTCTTAGCAGAACGTGTGAAGACGATCTTTTGGAAGAATCAAACTCGGGATTGTTGTTTAAAAATAAGGGGTCACACATTTAAGAAAGAAGTGAAATTTCTCAGAGGGTTGCAAGTCTTTTGAACTCTCTTCCTGAAAGGGTGGTGGAAGCAGAATCTTTAAGGCAGTGGTAGAATGATTCTTGATAAGAAAAGGGTGGAAGTGAACACACAATCAATCAGCCATGATTGCAGTAAATGGCAGAGCAGGATCTGCCATTTACTGCTCCTAATCCGTATGTTTGTGGGAAAAAAAAATTCAGACAGCAATTATGATTGGGAACTTTCTGCTTTTAGGGATGGAGGAAACGTTTTTTTAAAAAATGATTTAGATAGCCCCGAGAGAAAATAATTTACAGGTTTACGAGGAGAGAGGAGGAATGGTACTGACTGGCAGCCAGCATAACCTCAATGGCCATAATGTTCTCCTTCTATAGCAGCACAGCAAGAAATGCTGCTGCCTCACAGGTCCAGGGATCCAGGTTCAATCCTGACTTCTGGTGCTGTCTGTGTGGAGTTTGTACCACTCTGCAAAGGTGTGGGTTTCCTCCAGGTACTCTGGTATCCTCCCACATCCCAAAGACATGTGGGTGGGTGGGTTAACTGTCTGCTGTAAAGTGCTCCTGCTGGTTACATGAGGGAAAGAATCTGGGAAGTGTTGATGAGAATGTGGGGAGATTAAAAAAAAGTGATTAATGTAGGATTAGTGTAAACGGGTGGTTGATGGTTGGCATGGACTTGATGGGCTGGGGGTCCTGCTTCCATGCTACTTCCCTCTGTGACTCTGCAACTACAAGACTTTTTTGTCAATACCCTCCCAAATCTACAACACTACCAGTTGTCAACAGGAGACTGGAAATACTACCAGTGAAAGAGTGAGAGTTCAGGGTCAAACTGTGGCCACAAGAGTGCAAGAATACCAAGGAAGTTTGGATATGAAGAGTTGGGAACAAAAGGAAGTACAAGGCAGGTAGGGAGAACCGAAAACAGAAGAGGGTCTTCAGAAGAATAGAAAGTGTGGAACCACATTGCGATGGGTGCGGCATCGCGTGTCAGCACAGATGTCCAGTGCTAAAGGACATTACAGAATCAACAACAAAAACAGAAAATGCTGGAAATACTCAGCAGGTCAGACAGCATTTGTGGAGAGACAAACAGTTAATGGTTCCACAGATGGTGCCCAACCTGCTGAGTTTTTCCAGCAATTTCTGGTTTTATTTCAGGTTTCTAGCACCTGCAGTTTTTTTAACTTTAATTTAAGGAATTAAATACTGTATTTATTTGTATATAAGGAATTAAAGTTTGTATAAGATTCCAATAGTTTCATAGCCAGCATTAATTGGTTTTATTTTGTTGTATGAACCAAACTAATTCCTCAGCTGCTGTGATGGGATTTTAGACTAAATGTTTAGCCCAGATCTCTGAAGTAGAGGTGCAGGAAGCTCACCTACTTTGCCACCATTCTCAACATCAGCCTATTTCTGTTACACACACATAATGTAATCTATCAGATGAAATTGTCTGCACCAGTATTCATGGCCCACGAGTGGTGCAGCTGGTCGAGCCGCTACCTCATAGTGCCAGAGACCCAGGTACAGTCCTGACCTCAGACACTGTCCATGTGACTATGGATTTCCTCCAGGGGCCTCAGTTTCCTCTCACATCCCAAACACAGGCAGGTTGGCACTGATGCAAATGTGGGATTAATGACTAGGATTCACGTAAATGGGCAGTTGATGGGTCCGCACAGACTCGATGGACTGAAAGCATGGAAACGGGCCTACCTCCTCAGCACTCCTTCCATTTCATCTGCCACCTCAGTCTTTCCCACATATTACCTTGTCCAGCCTCCTTTTATGTAAAACTAAGTTATTTTCGTCCACCACACGTTATTACAGCAAGTTCCTCATTCTGTCCACTCAGTAAATACATTTCTTTTTTTTTTCCACTGGACTTTGTTCCTGGTTTTGGATTTTCCAACTTCTCCCTCGCCATATTGTACAACTTTAAAGACCTCTATTAGGTAGGTTTTCTGAAGTAAAAAGCTCCAACTTGTTTAATGTTTCCCAAAAGCTATAATCACTCAGTTTTAATAACTTCCTTACAAACTTTTCTTCTACATTACTGGTGTTTCTATGACCTCCATGCAGTACATAAGCAGGAGCGGGTGTGGGCCATAGAGGTCCTTGTGTCTTCTCCCCAACCCAAAATCACAGTTGATGTAATCTTTCAGTTTGTTTCCACTTTCCAACAACATCCCCCAGAATCCTTGGTTCTCATGTTCTACAAGAATCTCTCCATCTCAACTTGAATGTACTGAATGAGTGCCCACAGCTTTTTGTGGAGACCCAAGCACTAACATCAGGATTTTGGTCAGTGTGGCATAAATAACAAGAGATAGTGGACACCAGTGAGGGTACACCACTGGATAAAGCGATAACATGGGCCTGGAACTGAAGTCTGAGTGGACATCAATATTCATATAAAGTGGATAAATCAGTGTAAGGAGGGCAATCTGCAGAACGGGTTTCGAGACTAAATTTGAGAGGTTTCCTACACTTTAGAACCAACTTAGAAAAAGGCAATTTAAGATTGTGACTTGATTGCTAATTAACTCTCAAGTAGTAAAGGAAACCCTGGGAAAAGTGATCACATGATAGAATTTCATAAAGTTTAACAGTGACATAAAGTGCAAAACTCAGTCTTAAACTGAAGTAAAGCCAACTGCATAGGAATACAGTCAAGCTGACTTCAGAGGACTGAGAAATCAGATTTAAACATATGATTGTTGATGAGGAAGGGAAACCTTTATGAAGCAGTATTTGAAAATTCTCGGCAAAGTATTATTCCACTGACAAATAAAAGCCCCAAAGGAAAAAGTCAAAGATGCAGTGGACGATAAACAGCTGATAGGAAATGGTGAAGCACTGAATTCCAGATACAAGATGTCATCTTAATCCTTTCCATCAAGGGACTCTGGTAAAACTTATTAAATGGGGATTAAGACATACTCTCTATTAGCTGGAGAGTCACATATACCCATTGAAAGCTAGCTGTGATTATTAGTGCCAACCACCACAGCCCCAAAGCATCTTTGCAGTATCTCAGGCCCAACACACAGTTCAGACCTGAGCAACCAATAACATTCATGCCTCACAAATGACAGGTAATGACCACTGCCAGAGTCTAACAATCCCACTTTAAAGAGCAAAGTAATCAAGGGGAAGCTTGGGAACAGGATGGCATGTCGTTTAGATGGGCCGATACAAGGGTGCAGCTGAGAGTCGAATAGGGTTTGGGGAAGATGGTGGGATATTAAAGAAAGTGGAGAATTAAGTGGCTTTATAGCCTATCTTAAGAAGCTTTATAGACAGTAACTGGAGACCAGATTGGCTAGCGTAGTTTGCCATCATGGCCTTGGTGATTCTGGGATTCACGTGCACCCAATGGAATCCCGCGAACGTGACTTGGTTGGATGTTACTGTTGCCGATACAGGTGGGGGATTGAACTGTGCTGGAGAACTGTACCAGAGCTGCTGCCATTACCCTCATTTAGAGGAGAACCATGAGAATGCCAAAGGATTGGTGACAAAACAGTTGGTGGCTGGTTTCCATTCACTTCCATCTCCTGGGAACGCTGGGCGTGCCAAGATGGTACCTGGGCACTGCTCTTCTGGGCAGCTTCAACCCCATCAACATCTTCTGCCGTGTTAGTGAGGTCACATAAAGAAGCCTAAAGTTACCAGTAAGGAAAACAATCAGTTCAGAGGTTCTACAAGGTAAATTATCAGATTTACATCAACTCTGAAATCACAAGATGAACGTGCACTACAGTAAGTCACAAATCACCCTCTGGCCACCCATTTGGGTTTCACGTCCCCTTGTATACAGAAACAGAAGATGCATGTTTACATCATATCCCCATAAATAGATGACCCATGAGGAGGTTTCAAATCAGAGCTCAGTCCTGGTGGGTCACTGAATCATAGCCAGAAGTGGGAGATTCAGTGATGCCAGGAACTATAAACACACTCTGCCAACAAAACTCCCTCCATGCAAGGGACTGATTCTCTTTTTAAGCATGATTTTGGAGAAATACTTATCAGAAGTTCCAGTTATGTGTTACCCAATAACTTAAACAGTTCACTTTCACACAGAAACACATTTCTGAAGAAAATACAATTAGAAGGTCCACTTTAATTAAATTTCCACAACCTGTGGTCAAAATAAGACAGCTGGGATACAACTCAAGTCTCATATAATTCACCACGGCCTCATTCTAGAAAACAACACACAACTGTCTCTCCACTTTTACTGTCCAAGGTAGAGGCATTTTTACCTGATTCTCCTGGCTGGCAGAGGTTTCTCCGGCTCGTGAGCTGACACTGCTGAACACAGACTGTGAACTGCCCTGCTGAACGTGCTGGAACCCCAGTGGTGGAAACTGTGGGTAGGCAGGGTGTGCCCAGGTCTGGTGGCTTTGCTGGTTAAGGAATTGGGAGTGAGAGTGGAAGTGCTGAGGCTGTGAACATTGTGCTTGGTACACCTGGCCCTGGCCAATGTGATACTGCTGGAAGTACGATTGGGCAGGGCGGGACTGATGAGACACCAGCCTCGTAGATCTGCAGAGACACCGTTGAGTACAGCAGGCGGTATATTTCGATGTTCTCTGGTGTTGACAGGATGTTGATATTAGGCTTGTAGTGCTTGAGGTAATGGGCATCTCTCCTGTAAAAGAACCAGCAATTAATACTGCTCATGGGGATTGGTTCTTTCCCTCTATCGAGAACCAGTCAGTAAGTCGCAGATTTCATGTGTACTTCAGGACAAAACCTCTTCCTTAAGTTACAAGAGTATTTCAGGACCATCTACAACTCTGCACAACCTCTTCTTCCCCCAACAAAAATGGCAAGTCTCAGCACTTCTCTTAGAATGAATCTGTTCCCTCTGCCTCATTTCCTCAATAGCGCTTTTATTAAATGAAAATTCCATTAAATAACTTATTCTTATCTGCAACCTCATGAGTTTTAGCTGGTAGCACTAAATATCTCAGTGCTCAGTCCATTAATCAGCCCAGATTCAGTGCAATGCTTTTTAACCTGGCACCAGCAAAGCCATAACATGCGAGATTCATATGGAGGGGCACAGGGAAATCTAAAGTACAACTCCTACACTATTGGTATTGATTTATTATTGTCACATGTACTGAGATACAGAAAAGAGCTTTGGGTTTGCGTGTCATCCAGACAGATCACGCCAGACATCATTACACTGAGGTAGTAAAAAGAAAACAGAATGCAGAATGTAGTGTTGCCGTTACAGAGAAAGTGCAGTGCAGGTAAACAAATAAAATGCAAGGGCCATGACGAGGTATGTTGGGAGATCAAGAGTTCAGGAGTTCATCTTTTACCGTTCAAGAGTCTGATAACTGTGGGATGGAGCTGTCTGAGTCTGGTGATTCATGCTCTCAGGCTTTTATATCTTCTGTCTAACTGGAGACTGGAGAACAGAGAATGACCAGGGTGGAAGGAGTCCTTGACTACGTTAGTTGCTTTCCCAAGGCAGCGGGAAATGTAAACTGAGTCCATGGAGGGGAGTTTGGTTTGTGTGATGGACTGGGCTGTGTTCACAACTCACTGCAATTTCTTGCAGTTTTGGGCAGAGCAGTTGCCATCCCAAGCTGTGATACATCCAGATAGGATGCTTTCTATGGTGCACCTGTAAAAGTTGGCAAGTCATCGAGGACATGCTAAATTTCCTTAGCTGTCTGAAGTAGCAGAGGCCCTAGTGTGCTTTTTTGTTTTGACCAGTATCCACATGGCTGGGCCAGGACAAATTGTTGGTGATACTTGCACCTGGGAACTTGAAGCTCTCAACCATCTCCACCTCATACAGACAGGGGTATAAACTCCACCCTGCTTCCTTAAGTCAATGAGCACCTCCTTGCTGATGTTGAGGGAAAGGTTGTTGTCTTGACACCATGCCACTAGACTCTCCATCTCCCCCAAGGAATGTAAACTTCAACAGGGGGAGGAGGGATCTGGCCAGGGCATGAATTGGTAAAGGTGTACTGGAAAGATGCGTGATCTTTAAAAAGGAAATAATTTGGATACAAGAGCCAATGTAACCAAAGCTAGAGCTCCCTGCATGACAAAGGCGATGAAAGAAAATGCAAGGTGTATGATCCACATCAAGCAGATAGCTTCAGTGAGAACGAGGCTAAATAAAGTGACCTTCAATGAAAAATGATTTTAAAAAATTGACCAAAAACAAAAGAACAGCAGGTAACATGAAGGAATCCAAAGGGTCTTCTGCAAGTATCTAAATAGCAATTGGAATGGAGAATGAGAGCGTGGGACAGTGAGGGATAAAGTGAGGGACACAGCTGGAATACTGCGTTCTTTTTATTTCGATAATTACTTGAGCCAAAGTAAGAGAACCAGAGTTATACAGGCCCCTCAGTCCAACTTGTCTACGCTGACCAAGGTTCCTACCTGAGCAAGGGTTTAGCTCATACCCTCTAAACCTTTCCTATCGAGGTACCTGACTCAATGATTTTTTTTTAAGACATTGCAGCTGTACCTGTCTCTACCTCTTCCTCTGGCAGCTCGTTCCACATACCCACCACCCTCTGTGTGGAAAAACCTACCCCTCAGGTCCCTTAAAACCTTTTCTCTCTCACCTTGAACTCATGCCCTCTCCTTTTAGACTCCCCTACCCTGGGAAAATATCTGATTATTCACCTTATCTATGCTGCTTGTGATTTTATAAACCTCTACAAGGTCGCCCTTCAGCCTCCTGCACTCCAGGGAAACAGTCCCAGCAACATCCTTGTGAATCTTTTCTGCACCCTTTCAAGTTTAATGACATCCTTCCTGTAGCTCGGGGACCAGAACCGCACACAATAGAACTGGATATGAAAGGTTTAGAGGATTATAGGCTAAACGCAGGAAAATGGAACTAACCTAGGTGGACATCTTGGTCAGCATGGACTAGCTGGGCCAAAGGGTCTGTCTTATACAACTGCAAAATATCCAAGCTCCTATACTCAGTGCTCCGACTGATGAAGGCCAGCATGTCAAACACTTTCTTTACCACCCTGTCTACCTGTGACACCACTCTCAGTGAACCACATATTCGTACTCCTAGGTCCCACTGTTCCAAGACACTCCTCAGAGCCCTTCCATTCACTGCGAACATTCACTGTTCCACAACGCCCCCCAGGGCCCTACCCTGGTTTGACTTTCCAAAAGGTAACACCTCACACTTATCCAAAATGAAAACCATTTGCCAATCCTCAGCTCACGTACCTAGCTGATCAAGATCCCTCTAATTTTTGAAAAACACCTTCACTGTCTACGATACCACCTATTTTAGTATCATCTGCAAACTTGCTAACATTCACATCCAAATCATTCATTTAAATAACAAACAACAAAGGTCCCAACACCGACGCCCGAGGCACACCACTAGTCACCGGCCTCCAGTCTGAGAAGCAACCCTCAACCATCACCCTCTGCTTCTTACTATCATGACAATTATGAATCCAATTAGTTATCTCTACCTGCGATCTAACCTCCCAGACCAGCCTATCATGCAAAGGCCTTGTTAAAGTCTTTACAGACAACAACCAGAGCCCTACCCTCATCTTTCCTTTTGGTTACCTCTGCGGAAAATCTCCAAGAGATTTGTCAGACACAATTTCCTACACGCAAAGCCACGCTGACTATCCAAATGTTGACAGATCCTGTCTCTCAAAATCCCCTCCAGTAACTTCCCCACCACTGATGTCAGGCTCACCAGCCTGTAGTTCCCTGGCTTGTCTTTGCTGCCCTTCATAAATAACGGTACAACACTACCCACCCTCCAGCCTTCCAGAACTTCACCTGTGGCTAGAGATGAAGCAAATATCTCTGCAAGGCCCTCTGCAATTTCTTCCCTAGCTTCCCACAAGGTCCGAGGATGCACTCGGTCAGGCCCTGGTGATTTATCCACCTTACTGTAAGATTCTACAGTTCAAGGGACAGACAGGCGAACTGAACACGAGGCAGCCCGATATCCCGGCAGGGTGATTTGCTGGTAGCTACCTGTCTGGGAGGGGGATGGGTCCCAAAACTGTAGTATGGTAGATGAAAAAGTTGTTGAAGTTAAAAGAAGCAAGTGCAGTGGGCAGGAGAGGGAGTGAGGAAGGTTTGCTCAGCTAAACTGCATTTATTTTGATGCAAGAAGACACAGGCGAGGCATAGAGCTCAGCACATGGGACTGGGATACTATAGTTATTACAGAAACATGGTTGAAGGAGGGGCAGGACTGGCAGCTCAGTGTTCTGGGGTACAGATACTACAGGCATGATAGAGGTGAAGATAAGAGGAGAGGGAGATGCTTTTGATTGTGGAGAACACCATGGCAGTACTTAGAGGAAATTACTGGGGCTATAATGGGCAGAATTTAGGAATAAGAAGGGGGTGATATATTTGATGGGACTGTACTATAGGTCCCCCAGTAGTCAACGGGAACTAGAGGAGCAAATATGCAAGGAGATATCATATAGCTGTAGGAATAATAGGGTTGTAACAGTAGGCAGCTTTAACTTCCCTAATATTGACTGGGATTGTCACAATGCTGAAAGATTAGATGGGGCAGAATTTCTCAGAAGTTTTCAGTTAAGCTTTTACTGAATAGCAGCGCACTTAGATACAGCTGCGTATCCATCCGACCCACACAATTGTTTAAATGTTAGTGTCATTCCTGATCTTTTCAACGACGATAAACTACAAGAGATCACTTGTAAAGTATAGAATTGCTCATACAACCGACACACACTGTTGAACATCGGCAGCAAAACATTACTCTGCCAGGATACCGACAGTTGAGCAACCTCAGCTTGTTGTGCGGACCTGAGCCTGACCCCACCAACGTGCCACTCTCCTCGGCTGCTCCAGTGAGGAGATGCTGTAGGTGGTTTGAGAGGAAACAGAAGCAGGGTAAGCGGAGCAGAATCTATTCTAGGCTAAAGGCTCGCCCTGTCAGACCAGTGCTCCCGTCGATGCTGCTTGTCAATGTTCGCTCCCTGGAAAATAAGTTGGACTGCATTCGACTACGAAGGGCAGTCCACCGGGAGATGAAAAACTGTTGCAGTTTTATCTTTACAGAAACGTGGCTCAATAACAACATTCCTGACACTGCTATTCAACTGGATGGGCTGACCTCCTTCCAAGCAGACAGGGTAGCATCAGTGTCCGGCAAGACCCACAGAGGTGGTTTGTGTTTATATAAACAACGAATGGTGCAATAATGCTGTGCTGGTCTCGAAGCACTGTCTGCCGCTAGTGGAGTTCGCCATAGTTAAATGTCGGCCATACTATCTGCCGAGGAAGTTCACAGCCATTGTTACTGTGGCTGTGTACATCCACCCCCCCCCCCAGGTGCTAATGCCAGGGAAGCACTGTGTGAACTTCATGGAGCGATAAGCGAACTTCAAACGGCTCACCCCGACGGCTGTTTCATTGTCGCTGGGGATTTTAACCATGCTAACTTGAAATCGGTGCTTCCAAAATTTTTCCAACATGTCAACTTTGCAACCCAGGGAGAGAATACATTGGACCTGGTAGTCACAAATGTCAAGAATGAACACAGAGTTGTCCACCGCCCCCACCTTGGCTACTCAGACCACGTCTCTGTTATGCTGATCCCAACATACAAACTACTCCCCAGACGCTACAAACCGTTTCGGAAGCAGATAAGAACGTGGCCTGTAAATGCAATGTCAGCCTTACAGAACGACTTCGAAAACACGGACTGGAGTGTGTTTAGAGAAGCAGCCACCTGTGACCATACCATAAATCTGGATGAGTATGCAGCTGCGGTGACTGACTACATCAACAAGTGCACTGACGATGTCACTGTCACCAAAACCATCACCACACACAGCAACCAGAAGCCATGGCTGACAGCGGAGATACATCAACTGCTGAAAACTCGAGACGCTGCCTTCAGGTCAGGTGATGTGGCAGCCCTCAGGACAGTGAGGGTCAACCTGTCCCGCGGCATCAGAGAGGCAGAGGATTTATGCCCAGAAGATCCAGGGCTACTTCTCTGATACCAAGGACACAAGAGGTCTGTGGCAGGGCATCCAGGCCATCACGGACTACAAGCCCCCACCTCGCACTTGCAATATTGACGCCCCCCCCCCCCCCCCCCCCAAGATGCAATGAACAACTTCTGTGCTCGGTTTGATGCACTTAACAACGAACCTGTGAGCAAGACACCTCCACCGCTCAATGACCAGGTACTTTGTCTGTCCTCAGCTAGTGTGAGGAAGATATTATCCAGGGTTGACCCTCGGAAATCAGCGGGACCTGATAACGTACCTGGCTGTGTGCTCAGGGACTGCGCAACCAGCTGGCAGATGTATTCACCGACATCTTTAACGTCTCTTTGAGCCAAGCAGTTGTCCCCGTATGTTTCAAATCTACCACCATTATACCAGTGCCTAAAAAGACGCCTGTAACCTGTCTAAATGACTACCGCCCCATGGCACTGACACCAATCACGAAGTGCTTCGGGAGGTTAGTCCTGCAACACGTCAAATCCATTCTCCCTCCCTCACCAGACCCCCTTCAGTTTGCATGCCGCCCCAATCAGTCAACCGAAGATGCAGTGTCCTTTGCCCTCCACCTGGCCCTGTCTCACCCAGATAAGGACACTTATGTTAGGATGCTCTTCACAGACTTCAGTTCTGCCTTTAACACTATCATCCCACACAACCCCATAAGGAAGCTGCACCTACTGGGCCTTCGCACCTCCACCTGCAATTGGATTCTGGACTTCCTCTCTAAAAGGCCACAGTCAGTTCGCATTGGAAAAGCCATCTCAAAAATCACCAGGCTGAGCACTGGAGCCCCCCAGGGCTGTGTGCTCAGTCCACTGCTGTTCACACTGCTGACCCATGACTGTTCTGCCAACTCAAGCTCCAACCATATCATCAAGTTTGCTGGTGATACAACAGTGGTGGGCCTCATCAGCAGGAATGATGAAACAGCTCACAGAGAGGTGGCGGCAAGGCTGGCGGATTGGTGCTCAGTCAACAATCTCTCCTTTAACATGGACAAAACAAGAGACATGATTGTGGATTTTAGAAAGGCTCAGGCTGACCACTTACCCCTGTGCATCAATGTCATCATTGTACAGAGAGTCAGCTGTTATAAGTTCTTGGGAATACATATAGCAGACGACCCGTCCTGATCAACTAACATCTTTTCCCTCGCCAAGAAGGCACAGCAGTGTCTCCACTTTTTACGGCGGCTGAAGAGAGCAAACCTGCCCTCGCCCACCCTCACCACATTCTACAGGGGTACCAGTGAGAGTGCATCTCTGCCTGGTACGGTAACTATAACATCTCTGACTGTAAGTCTTTGCAGAGAATTGCGAGTACAGCTGGAAAGATCATTGGAGTACCTCTTCCCTCCATCCTGGACATCTACAGCACACTATGCACACGAAAGGTCTGCAGAATCATAGATGACCCTTCTCATCCCTCTCAGAACCTATTTGTCTCACTGCCATCTGGCAAGCCGTACCAGAGCATCCGGACCAGAACTACTAGACTGTACAACAGTTTTTTCCCCCAGGCTGTCAGGCTCCTGAATACCCTGCAGACAGTTTCAGACAAATGCCACGTCAAAAGTTCTGGTTTGCACAATGGCATATAAGAACTTGGGCTGCTGCTGAACATGTTTATACAATTAGTGTAACACAGAGTTCTGTATTTTCTTCACCTAACTCGGTTTGGCACTAACCCAGCACTAAATTGTATTCTGTATATACCATTTTTCGCACTATTTGTACTTGCATAGTTTTTTTTGTATGTCTTTTGTTTTATGTAGTGAGAGTCTGGAGGAAACAACATTTCGTTCCTCCGTGTGTTTTTATAGCATAGGGTGAATGACAATAAAGTAACTTGAACTCGAAGCAACATGTAGATGGCCCGACACTGACGTAGAAGGGACTACACTGTATCTCGTATCAGGAAATAAGGTTGATATGTCAGTGGGGGAGCACTTAGGGATCAGTGACCATTGGGATTTCTTCTGGGGTAAAGCTGACCTGTACAAGAGGGACAGATTACACTGGAATTGGAGGGGAAACAATATCCTGGCAGGCAAATTTGATAGTGTTACTAATTTGGCAAGTGGGTGGGATCCCAAGGAGCAGGGAGACAAATGAGAAGCTGGAAAGTGATGCAGAAATCAGCGACAGCAGGTTGAACAGACACGACAGGCAGGAGAATGGCCAGGCACAAGGAAAGCCCATTGGATTAAATTGCATTTATTTCCATGCAGGAGGTCTGACAGGCAAGGCTGATGAACTTGGGGCTTGGCGAGTCACATGGGACTGGGATATCATCGCTATTACGGAAACATGGCTAAGGCAGGGACAGGACTGGCAGCTTAATGTTCCAGGGTACAGGTGCTTTAGGCAGGATAGAGCTGGAGGAAAGAGGGGAGGGGAGTTACATTTTTGATTAAGGGGAATGTCACAGCAGTAGGCAGAGATGTAATTACTGAAGGATCATCCAGTGAGGTTTCATGGGTGGAGCTGAGAAATAAAAGGGGATGATCCCATTGTTGGGATTGTACTATAGGTCCCCAAATAATCAACAGAAATTAGAAGAACAAATATGCAGGGATATTGGGGAGAGTTGTCAGAATAATAGGGTTGTCATAGTAGAGGATTTTAACTTTCCTAACATAGACTGGAACTGCCGTACTGTTAAGGGCTTAGATGGGGAGGAACTTGTTTAAGTGCATTCAGAGAAGTTCCCTTGGGCAATATATAGAGGGCCCTACGAGGGAGAGGGAAAAACTTGACCTACTCTTGGGTAATAAGGTGGGGCAGGTGACTGAGGTGACAGTGGGACCAGTGACCATAGTTCTAATAGCTTTTAAATAGTTATGGGAAGGTACAGATCTGGTCCACAGGTTCAAGTTCTAAATTGGGGCAAGGTGAATTTTGACAGTATGAGACAAGAGCCTGCAAAAGGTTGATTGGAGTAGGCTTCTTGAGGGCAAAGGGACTACAGGCAAGTGGGAGGCTTTTAAAGGTGAGATGGTGAAAATTTAAGGTCTGCATGTTCCTGTTAGAGTGAAGGGCAAGGCTGGTAGGAGTAGGGAACCCTGGCTGATGAGGGACATTGAGGCTCTGGTCAAGAAAAAGGACATATATATCAGGTATGGGGAGCTGGGATTAAGCAAGTCCCTTGAGCAGTATAAGGGATGTAGGAGTACAGGTAGGGAGGAAATTTAAGAAATCTCAGCATCTGCAGAATCTCTTGTCACAGTATTGATGTATGCTGGGTGTGCCTTGTGGCCAGAGGTCGTGGGCTTGGACTGATTCTTTCGTACAGTATCAAGTTAGAACCTAGAACAGTATAGCACAGGAACAAGCCCTTCAGCCCACAATGTTGTGCTGAACTAATTAAACGCCTAACTAAAATAATCTCTTCTGCCCTCACAATGTCCATATCCCTCTATTCCCTGAACATCCACGTGCCTGTCTAAGAGCTTCTGAAGTGCATTCCAGGCACACACAACTCTGTTTAAAGAAAAAAACTTGCCCCACGCATCATTTGAACTTACCCCCTCGCAACTTAAACCCATGCCCTCTAGTATTAGATACTTCGACCCTGGGTAAAAGATATCAGCTGTCTATGCTGATCATAACCTTATAAAGTTGCCCTCAGCCTCTGCCACTCCAGAGAAAACAACCCAAGTTTGTCCAACCTATTCATATATTGCATGCCCTCTACCCCAACAGCATTATGGTAAACCTCTCCTACACCCTCTCCAAAGCCTCCACATCCGGCATGGACAAGGTGGCCTGTAAGGATGGGTTTGTTTCTATGATGGGGATACATTGGTTCTAATCTTAAAAAAATCTTCAAATTCTGGAGAAGGGTCAGAAGAGTGGAAAACTTCTGATGTAACACCTTGACTCAAAAACAGGGAGGAGAAAAGCTGGAACAGCACCATAACAGTGCAGCTGATAAAGCCACTGCCACACCAGCTCCAGAAACCTGTGTTCAATTCTGACCTCGGGTGCTATCTGCATGGAGTTTCTACGTTCTCCCTGTGACCACAAAGGTTTCCCCCAGACGCTCTGGCTTCTTCCCACATCTCAAAGATGTGCGAGTTAGAGCATTATTGACTACTGTAAGTTGTCCCTGGAGAGTAGGTGAATGGAAGAATCTGGGGGAGTTGACAAGAATGTGGGGAGAATAAAAAAAATGGGATTAATGTCGGATTAGTGTAAATGGTAGCTCACGGTGGGGACTCGGTGGACCAGTTTGCCAAACATCTATTGTTGGATAAATGTCAAAATCAATTAAGGAAGTAATTGCAGCATGTTTGGAAAACTGTAAGCTCAGCGGATCCATGATACCCAATTCCTTGGTCACCTCTATGATGTACTGCTCCCGGAAACCATCTCAAATGCTCTCCGGTGAACTCGTTCCTACAGTTACCCTTTCCGATGTGATTAACCCAATCGACATGAAGAATAAACTCTCCCATTATTGCATTGCTCTTTTCACTCATCAATTACGTAGAGTCAGCACGGCTCATAGAACACAGAACAGTCCGGGAACAGACCCTTTGGCCCACGTGTCTACAAACACAGACTAATTCTGTTCAGGCTTCACATGGCCCACATCCTTCCATTGCCTGCATATTCATGGCTACATGAAGGGGAAATCATGCCTAACAAATCTATTCGTTTCTTGAGCAAGTATCAACCAAGGTGCAGAGAGGGAAACCAGCAGGTGTTTTGTACTTAGGCTTCCAGAAGGAATTTGCCAAGGGACCCTGTGGTTGCAGGGGAAAGTACCACAAGGGAGAGATGGAAGAGCAGACTAGGGAGTAGTGAAGGGAGAGATTCGTTAAACAGGCTGAAAGGGAGAGGTGCAGAAGTTGGATGAGATGCAGTCAAGGGCCTGTATTCTGTGGTACGGGGGAAGCTGCAGTTCAAGAAGGAATAAATTTCAAAGACGTCTGTACAATGTGGTCTCCTCCACACTGGAGAAACCAAGTGCAGACTGGGTGAGTCCTGAGCTTCCAGTTGCTGCCACTTTAATTCTCCATCCCACTGCCGGTCACTCTGTGGCACCCTGCATTGTTACAACTCGCCCCAATGCAAGCAAGAGCAGCAACACCTTCCACAATCAATATTAAATTCTCCGACACTTGGTGTCACCTTATAAAAAATATTCATGTTTGTCCTATCCTTCCCTCCCCCATCTCCTCTGCAGGTGAAAGCTAATGTGTTTTCTCTTTTTCAGTTCTAACAAAGGGTCTCAGACCTGTTCTGTTCTCTTTCCACAGATGCTGCCTGACCAGACAGCTTCAAGGATTTTCTGTTTTATTTTATACTGAGAGAATGTTTCCTCTCATCAGAGTCCAAACACGAGGGCATGCTCCCAGAATAAGGCGGCATCCAATTTAATACCATGATGAAGAAGAATTTCCCCTCAAGGATGAGAGTCTTTGGAACACTTTTCCCTGAAGCAGAGTCCTTGTACATACTTAAGGCTGAGATAGACAGACATCCAATCAAGAGGCAAATCCAGGTTTATAGGACAAAATCTTTGAATATTCTAAGCATAGAGAAGGACATGAGTCAAGGGGTGAAAAGTTAGACAGGAAGGTAGTGTTGAGCTTACAGTCTGATCAGACAACTCCTGATGAGATGGTGAAGCAGTCAGGAGGAGGCTGATCATACATTAGTTTTTCCAGACTTGACGACGGTAGCTGATGAAGACCCCTGAAGGCCGGTGATGGAACTGATGATTTTTGATACACGTTAATGACATGAGTGCTCAGGGTAACTTTTCCAAATCTGCAGAATAGCATTTCCAAATTTGTGGATGGCACAAATGGAGTTTGAAGACCAGGATCAGACATTTTGGACAAAAGATGCAAAAAGGATAAGGAATTTGCGTTTTTTTTTAAAAAGTTGCAGAGCAGTTAACACTCGAATTCACTGTGTGGGGCATATTATTTGAATAATGAGGGCAGAGGAGTGGGAGAGGAGGAGAAGGATATTGACTGAATTTGATGGGCACCTCTGTGCAGTAACAATTCTATAGGCTACATTACCAGGACTAGAAGAACATTATGTATGGTGATGGCACAGGATCGGAAACAAAGATACAGGTAGAAAGACTATACACTACCCAATGTCCTGTGGGAAGTTGCCGAGCTGATGGTGGACGTACAAGCAGCTGTGGTACTGAACGATGCAGACAGTACGTTTGTTGCACTGACGTTGACTGGCAATGATATTCCCGATGGTGAACCAACAGGCAAACCCGGCTGTACAATTTCAGGACTACTGAGGGAGTCATCAAGAGGGTGATCACCCTGTACAGTCAGCGGATCTGCCACAAAAATCAGAGACAAAGGGATGGGTGAAGCAGCACACAGAACATCTGATCACCTATCACAAATCATATTCTTAGAAATGAATTATTAATACCTTCTAATCAACAAGGAAATAAACTACACTGCCCTGCTAAGAATGACCACAGGTTCACCCAGGCCACTTGCATGAGGTTTGTTGCTGAGGAAAGCATTGCTCCACCAACATTAAACTGTGGAAACTGCAAACAGTGGCAGCACAGAGGTCACATTACTGAATCAATAAGCCAGAGGCATAAACTTAAATCCAGTTAGTAACCTGGAATTTAAACAGATTGAGGAGTGAAGACCACAAAACTATCAAATCATCACAAAAAAAGTACATTCTGTGCCCTTGTAACATTCACTGCTTCTTCCAAGTGTTGTTCAACATGAAGGTGCACAAATGTCATCCAAAGGGAGAAAATGTGTCATCCTCACTGGTCTAGTCAAGCCACTGAAATGTACAATAACCACCACTTTAAAGGAGGGAACAAAATAAAATTGTATGGACCACTTGGGCAAAATCATTCTGGGCCCAATCAAATCTTACAAAGTCTTTCTCACAAAAAAGGCAGAAGATACAAAAGCCTGAAAGTATGTACCACCAGCCTCAAGGACAGCTTCCATCCCGTTGTTCTAAGACTATTGAACAGTTCCCTAGTACAATAAGATGGTCTCCTGACCTTGCACCTTATTGTCTACCTGCACTGCATTTTCTCTGTAGCTGTGACACTTTATTCTGCATTCAGCATAGTTTTACCTCGTACTACCTCAATGCACTGTGCAGCGAATTGATCTGTATGAACGGTATGCAAGAGAAGTTTTTCGCTGTACCTTGGTACAAGTGACAATAATAAACCAATACCAATTATCTGGGGACTGATGCCTAAATAGGGAAAGCAGTCCACAGGCCAGTCAATGAATATCCTGATGTAGTTGTCCTCAGATTTCACACCCAACAGGTCAGCATGCTCCCTGCAAACGTTAAATCCCACTGGAGGACAGACCTACCAGATGGTGCCAAACCTTGATATGCATTGATCCAAGTCCTCAATGCCGACTCCAGACCACTACAGTCTCATGTCATCAGGTCAAACATATGCAAGGAAACTTCCTCCTGATTACTGCCAATATCCTCTCTCAGCTGATGAATCCTCCATGTTAAACAATGCTTGGAAGAAACGCTGAAAGTACCAAGGCACAGAATGTTCTCAGGGTGGGGACTTCAGTGTTCTTCACCAAGACTGTTGGTACCACCAGCCAGGACTGAGCTGCTTAAATACTGAAGGGCCCAGTCTGGACCACAGGCAGGTCACACGTGAACACGAGGGTAAACCAACTTGACCGCGTCCTCAGCAATCTGTGCCCATGACAGAGCTCACTACAATAAAGAGAGAGAGAATCTCACCTTCACACCGAGGACATTCCTTACTGTGTTGTGGCACTACCACCATGTAAATTGGGATCAGCTCTGAACCGAGGTGGCAGCACAAAACTGATAAGAAATAATGTACTTCACCACAACGCGTAACCTCATGGCACAGAAGATCCCTCACACGACCAATACCATCAAGTCAGAGGATCACCCAGAAAGCACTCAGGAGCAGTAGCAGGCATATCTAAAGATAGAGGGCCATTCTGGTGAAGGTGCAGCACAGGACTACATGCATGCAAAACAGCAAAAGCTGACAGAGCCAAGTGATTTTGCAACCAATGGATCAGATCAAAATACAACAGTCTTGCCACATCAGGTTGTGAAGGATAAGCGACTGAATAGCAACCAGGAGGAGGAAGTGGCTCCAAGAACACCCCCATCTTCAACAATGGCAGGGCCTAGAAAGTGAGAGCTGTGGGCAGGTGCCTGCAGCAAGAACGCATCACCCACGGTGAACCAAAAATTGACTGAAATTCCGATCCCAAGCTGCTGTGCAGCCCAGTATCAAAGCTGAACCCGTCATACAGTCTAAGCTAAAAAGGAAATCCTTAACAAGCCATTGTCAGGCAAGTGGTTAAAGTGTCAGTGGGCAAGCATTTTAGAGATCATGACCATAACTCAGTAAATTTCAAGGTAATTATGGAAAAGGATAAGGATAAGGATGATTCGGATATTAAGATTCTGAACTGGGGGAAGCCAATTTGAACATTGAGAGTCAGGATCTGACAAATGTAGATGAGGAACGACTGCTTGTGGATAAATCTACATCAAACGAATGGGAGTCTTTGAAAAGTGAAAGTGAGTTGAGGGCCAACATGCTCCCATAAGGGTGAAAGGCAAGAACGGCAAGTCCAAGGAACCCTGGCTGTCAAGGTACATTGAGAGTTTGATAAAACAAAAAAGAAAGCATATGGAATGTATAGAGTACTGAAAATGGGGAAGGTCCTTCAAGGAGTAGAGAATATAGGGGAGTACTTAAAGAAATTAGGAGGCCAAGGAGGGGCCATGAAATATCACTGGCAGATATGATTAAAGAAAATGCCAAGGCATTTTATAAGGACACGAGGAGCAAGGAATTACCCGGGGAGTGGGATCTAAGGGGCACTATGTATGTGGTGCTGCAGTAAGTGGATGAGTTCTTAAATGAACACTTTTCCTTACTCGGCAAGGAGAAAGAGATGGAAGCTGGACATTCTGGGAAGGGAGCTGATGAAATTTTAGAGCATATTGTATTTAAAAAAAAGTGGTATCAGATGTCTTAGAGGACATAAAGGTGGACAAATCCCTAGAGCCTCATGAGATATATCCCAGACTGCTGTGGTGGGCAATGGTGGAGAAAGCTGGCCCCCTGACACAGATTCTTCAATCTTCATTAGCCACTGGTGAAGTGCCAGAAGACTAGAGGACAGAAAATGTGGTTTCTTTATTGAAGAAGGGTAAAGAACAAAGAACTTGATTGAGTTTTTTCGATGGTGACCTAGTCGATGAGTGCAGGGCAGTAGACAAGGCTTATGTGGACTTCAGTAAGGCCTTCGTTAGGCTGCTGTGGAAGGTTGGATCGCATGGAATCCAGGCAGAGCTGGCTAATTGGGTACACAATTGGGTTGATGGTAGAAAGCAGAGGGTGATGGTGGAAGGGTGTTTCTCGGACTGGAGGCCCATGACTAGTGGTGTACCTCAGAGGTCGGTGCTGGGCCCATTGCTGTTTGTCACTTAGAACCATAGAAAACTACAGCACAGAAAACAGTCCATTTGGCCATTCTAGTCTGGGCCAAAACATTATTCTACTAGTCCCATTTACCTGCCCCCAGCCCATACCCCTCCAGACCTCTCTTGTCCATGTATCTATCCAATTTACTCTTAAAAGTTAGGAGCGAGCCCGCATTTACCACATCAGATGGCAACCCATTCCACACTCCCACCACTGAGTCAAGAAGTTCCCTCTAATGTTCCCCATAAACCTTTCCCCTTTCACCCTAAAGCCATGTCCTCTCGTACTTATATCAACGATTTGAATAATGTCCAAGGCATGGCTAATAAGCTTGCAGATGACACTAAAATTGGTGGTATCGTGGTCAATGAAGGTTATCAAAAATTAGAGGGATCTTGATTAGCTGAGTAAGTGGGCCGAGGAATGACAAATGGAGCTTAATTCAGATAAGTGTAAGGTGTTGCACTTTGGAAAGTTAAATCAAGGTAGGACTTTCACAGTGAACGGTAGAACCCTGGAGAGTGTTGTAGAACAGAGGGGCCTTGGAGTACAAGGTTCCCTGAAAGTGGAGTCTCGGGTAGACAGGGTGGTGAAAGCAGCTTTTGACATGCTGGTCTGCGCAAGTCAGGCTATTGAGTATAAAAGTTGGGAGGTCATGGTGCAGTTGTACAGGACGCTGGTGAGGCCTCACTTGGAGTATTTTGCTCAGTTTTGATCACCCTGCTACAGGAAAGGTGTTATTAAACTAGAAAAAGTGCAGAAGAGATTTATAAGGATGTTGCCAGGACTTGAGGGACTGAGTTACAGGGAGAGGTTGGACAGACTTGGCCTTTATTCCTTGGAGTGTAGAAGACTGAGAGATGATCTTATGTATAAAATCATGAGGGGTGTAGATAGGGTGAATGTACAGTATTTTTCCCAGGGTTGGGAAAAGATTTAACAGGAACTTGAGGGGAAACTTTTTTTTACAAAAACACAAAGGGTGTTGTTATGTATGTGGAGTGAGCTGCTTAGAGGAAGTGATCAAGGCAGGTACAATAACTTTTAAAAGACAGTTGGACAGATACATGGATTGGAAAGGTTTAGAAGACCAAATGCTGGCAAATGGGACTAGCTTGGATAGGCTATCTTGGTTGGCATGGACTAGTTGGGCCAAAAGACCAAGGGTAGCAGGATAAACTAGGTAATTACAAGCCAGTGAGTCTTAAGTTTTTGGAAGTTAGTAGGAAAGTTATTGGAAAAAAACTTCCAGGATCAATCTTCAGAGAAAGGCAGGGATGGATATGAGAGTGTCAGCATGGCTTTGTTGTATCCGTGTTGTATTGCTCTATGACTCTATGCAAGGCTAGTCTGGAAAGTTCGATTGCATGGGATCCAGGAAGAGCAAGTTAAATGGATACATAATCAGTTTGATAATAGGAAGCAGAGGGTGATGCTAGAAGGTTTTTCTCCAGACTGGAAGCCTGTGACTAGTGGTGTTCCCCAGGGCTCGGTGCTGGACCTATTGCTGTTCATCATTTCGATAAACAATTTGGATGTGAATCTACAAGGCATAGTTAGCAAGTTTGCGGATGATACAATAATAGGTGGTATCATAGACAAAAGGTTATCAAAAATTACAAGGGGGAGCTTGATCAACTGGAGAAGTGGGCTGAGGCAAATAGCATTCAATCTAGATAAGTGAGATGTTGCATTTTGGGAAGTCAAACCAGGGTAGGACTTGTACAGTGACTGGTAGGGCCCTGGGGAGTGTTGTAGAGCAGAGGGACCTAGAAGTACAAGTAGATAATTCCCTGAAAGCTGCGTCACAGGTAGACAGGGTGGTGAAGAAGCCATTCAGCACACTGGTCTTCATCGATATAAGATTTGGGATGCAATGCTGCAATTGTACAAGACATTGGTGAGGTTGCACCTGGAGCATTGCGTACAGTTTTGGTTACCCTATTATAGGAAAGACGTCATTAAGTGCAGAAAAGATTTACAAGAATGTTGCCAGGGCTTGAGGGCCTGAGTTATAGGGAGAGGTTGGACAGGTGCTGACTTTATTCCATGGAGCGTATGAGACTGAGGTGATCTTATAGAGGTGTGTAAAATCATGAGGGCATAGATAGGGTGAATGCACACACTCCTTTTCCCCGGGGAAAGGGAATCAAAAACTAAAGGGCATAGGTTTGAGGGGGAAAAGATTTAAAAAGGGACCTGTGGGGTAACTTCTTCACACAGATGATGGCGGGTATACGGAACAGGCTGCCAGAGGAAATGGTTGAAGCAGGAATAATAACATTTAGAAGATAGTTGGACAGGTACATGGATAGGAAAAGGTTCAGAGGGAAATGGGCCAAACATGAGCAAATAGGATGAGCTTGGATGGGTATCTTGGTCAGCATGGATCAGTTGGGCCAAAGGGCCTGTTTCCATATTATATAACTCTGACTCCAACCTGTCTGCTGTCCACTGGACTTGCTTGATTAATTTAGTCAGTCACCCCACCTGCCACAGTGCCACCATGCTTGCCATCCCTGGCCAATTTAGTTCAAACCCCTCCCGAATATCAGGAGCAAACCTTCCTGCAAGGATATTGCTCCCCATCCCATTTATGTGTAATCCATCCTTCTTGTTCAGCTCACTCTGCCCCTGCACCAGCTCTTGGCCACACACTCATCTGTCCTATCCTATTTCTATCCTCACTAGCACTTCAATGATCTTTCAGACATGGGGATGTTCACTGCTGACAGCACAATTTTCAATTCCATTCCCAACTCAGCAAATAAAGGAGCAAGACCTGGACAACATCCAGACATAATCTGAGAATTGTGCCACAAAAGTACCAGGCAACCTTGCTGACAGAAGGGTTTAATCCTCTAGCCTTGGCATTCAATAACATTACCATTGATAAGACCCCCAACACCACCCTGCAAGTCACCATCAACCAGAAACTCAACTGGATGAGTCACAAATTCTGAGTATTCTGTGGCAGGTAACTCACCAACTGACAAACAAAGCCTTTTGATCATGAGACGCAAATCAGGGGTGTGATGGAATACTCTTTACTTGCCCCAATGGATGCAGCTCCACCTCTCAAATAGCTCAGTCGGAGCAGTCTGCTTGATTTGCACCCCATCCACCACCCGAACCATTCATCCATCATCAGCACACAATGGCTACAGTGTTCATCATCTATGAAATGCAGCGCAATTACTCATCTCAGCAACTCCAACAGCATCTCCCAAACCCACAACCTGTAACACCGACAAGGGCAGGCGGTGTATGGCAACGCCAACTCCTGCAGGTTTCCCTCCAAGTCCTGACCTGGGAAAAAGACTTGCTATTGATGAAGCAGCTTCATCAGCAGGACTGAAGCAGTTCAAGAGCACAGCTCACTGCCAGCTCCTCAAGGCCAATTAGTGATGCCAATAAAACCTGGCGTTGCCCCACAATCTGGAAAAATGAAAACATTTAAGAAAAATTGAAGAATCAAATAGAATTGTTTTTCAAAAACTGATCCTGTCAAATTCCTGTGGCCAAGTCAGAGGAACATTTTGGAACAGCCGTGTTTTCTATCAGATCCACAACATGCACGTACTGCAGCCAGAACAGAAACAAACAGCCCAGTGGGTAAAAATGCAAAGTCCAGCTAATCACAAAACTAATATGCACTTCATCTTCTCTGTGGATTGTCACCTTGTCGTGGTGGAGAAGCTTGTGTGGTCCTGAGATCCCAAGAGCAATGCCGTCTGAAGCTATGCTCCTGGTAGGGTCACCCATGGCGGTAAGGTCAATGGTGAGGTCCCTGACAAAGAACAATCCAACCAAGACCTCAACTGTGGAACAGGCGGATGAAGTTATTTCAAACTCAATGACTGTGAAGGCTGCAACAAATCCATCAGCTCCAATTGTCATAGTTTCCATGCCACTAGAGTCGGTTGACTTGTGAAGTATCGTCTGCTTTTTGTAGTGCAACATCAAGTACACGTTAAACAAATACACCCACAGGCGTCTTAGCTCTGTGGGCTACTTCTGATCAACGGAACGAAGACCATCATCCTCGACCTCGAGGAATAGCCACGACGACGATACACTTCATGCACACGTAGCTCCATGGTGGCATTTGTGCCAGAGTAATGTTACGGGTCAATTCCAAATACTTGAGAACAACCAAGATGCATTCCACAGCAGTTAGTTTGCTCCAGTGTCCAAACCGATAATTATCCCTCATCTGATCTAAGTGCCACCACATTACCACCTGTAGGAGCTTGCACTTCTCCTATTGACCCGTGCAAAATTAACTACACAACAAAACGCACATCAGGAACTGTACAGTGATCCAAGATGACCTGGATTGTGAAAGATAAGCTATAAATGCAAAATCATTTATTCTCAATAAAGAAAGAGAAATCAAAGCTGCTCACAAACACATTTCAGATATGGAGTCCTTAGTTCACAAACAACTGCAAAACCTCTGTCTCTCTGGGAAGAGATTCCTAAGGACTTGTTACTAAATGAACAGTTTCTTAAGAAATATCAACAGAAGGTAAGAATGCCTACACTGTTGTACGATTATATTGAATTCCACAACTGGTCAGTAGTAGTCTGAACTGTCTGTAGCAGGACAACATATGACTAAAAGAAGGGTAGAAAAGAGCCATTATGATAAAGATATGGGAGCAATTTAAAAAAAAATCAAATCCGTACCATTATCATCGAGTGTAAGGTCTACAACCTCGGCAGACGTTGTTCGGTGCCCAGGCGGCGCCTGGACACTGGAGGCTGCCAGTTTCTTCATGGTGCGACCACTCCATGCTCCGGACACTGACGGTCTGT
This sequence comes from Pristis pectinata, assembly GCF_009764475.1. NCBI lineage: Eukaryota > Metazoa > Chordata > Chondrichthyes > Rhinopristiformes > Pristidae > Pristis > Pristis pectinata. Next base: position 1,012,129 of record NC_067428.1, read on the forward strand.
ACGGGTTAGAACAATGACAGAGTGATCCAACACTTCCCATAAAACTATTTTAACACATTAAGCAAACTAACAAAAACTGAGAAACTGTCTCCAACACGTGACTAATCTACAGTACGAGAGGAGTCCGCACTACTAACTACCAGGCGGAACCCCGAGAAGTTAACAGAAGCCTAGCTCAGTAACAGTATCACCAATAGAAGGCAAAAACAGGCTGGTACATGCCCTTACCTTTCATCATCTACAACATTGATGATCTCCACCTCACTGTCACTGGAAGTGATGTTTACTTCTTCACTAACTGGCAATGTGGACACAGGTAGTGGCTCAACAACCAAAACATCATCTTCATCCATTGGGTCTGTGGTGGGAACAGGTTTCATACAGTTTATAGAGTCAGAGAGTCACAGAGCCATTCAACACTGAAACAGGCCCTTTGGCCCAACTCATCCATGCCGACCAGATGCCCATCAAAGGAAGTCCCATTAGCCTGTATTTGACCCATATCCCTCTAAACCTTTCCAATCCATGTACCTGTCCATATGTCCTCATGATTTTATACACCTCTATAAGATCACCCTTCAGTCTTCTATACTCCAAGGAATAAAGTCCCAGCCTGCTCAACTTCTCCCTATAACCCAGTCACTCAAGTCCTCATAAATCTTTTCTGCACTCTTTCCAGCTTAATGGCATCTTCCCTCTTACAAGGTAACCAAAACTGAACACAATGTTCCAAATGCAGCCTCACCAACATCTTGTACAACTGCAACATAACCTCCCAACTCCTGTACTCAATGCCCTGACTGACGAAGGCCAGCGCGCCAAAAGCCTTCTTCACTCTGCCCACCTGTGACTCCACTTTCAGGGAGCATTCTGACTGGTTGCATCACTGCCTGGTATGGAGGCTCCAATGTGCAGGATCAAAAGACACTGCAGCAGGTTGTAGACTCAGCCAGCTCCATCATGAGCACAACGCTCCCCACCGAGGACATCTTCAAGAGGTGATGCCTCAAGAAGGCAGCATCTGTCATCAAGGACCCTCACCACCTGGGACATGCCCTCTTCTCTTTACTACCATTGGGGAGGAGGTACAGGAGCCTGAAGACCCACACTCAAAGTTTCAGGAACAGCTTCTTCCTCTCCAACATCAGATTTCTGAATGGTCCATGAACCCTACCTCATTATTTCCTCTTTTGCACTATTTATTTATTTTTGCAACTTATAGTAATTTTTATGTCTTTATATCTTGCACTGTACTGCTGCGCAAGACAACACATTTCAGAACATATGTCAGTGATAATAAACCTGATTCTGATTCACGCTCCTACATCCCTCTGTTCTACAACACTCCCCAGGGCCCAACTGTTCACTGAAAATCTTCCCAAAATGCAACACCTTGCACTCCACTGTGCAGGGAAATGAACAATTTAACAGACGGCATTGTCCTGGATGGTGTTGAGATTCTTCAGTGCTGCTAGAGCAGCACTTATTCAGGAAACTCCATTTGCCATTCACAGAACTTGGGAACAGCACAGGAACAGGCCCTTAAACATGATACCAAATCTCTTCTGCCTGCACATGATCCATATCCCTCTGTTCCCCGATTATTCATGTGTCTATCTTACAGCCTCTATCGTATCTGATTCCACTACTACCCCAGTAACTCATACCTAGTACCGACCACCCTGTGTAAAAACTTACCCCGCACATCTCCTTTACACCATCCCCCTCTCACCTTAAGTGCACGTCCTCTGGTATTTGACGTTTCTACCCTGAGAAATAGATTCTGACTGTCTCCCCAATCTATCCCTCTCCTAATTTTATAAACTTCTATCAGGTCTCCCCTCAGCCTCCAACTCTCCCACTCTCTACTTTCTGCCTGCACCCAGATAACAATCCGTTCTGCCACTCACCCCAACTCCACATTCCCTGACCTTTGGCCTACAATGGAATACACTATCAAAGGCCTTTTGAAAATCTAGATAAATTACATCAATTGGATTATCAATGTCTACCGTCTGTCATCTCAAACTCGGTAAGGTTATTCAAGCCAGGCTGACCCTTGTGAAATCCATGAATTACTTCTCTGCAGAGACACCCAGCAGCAAAACAGGCCCTTCGGCCCAGTGAGTCCGTGCTAACCATAATCAACCCACTTACACTAATCCTACATTAATTCCAATTATTCTCCCAACATTGCCATCAACTCAGCCCAGATTCTACACTCTCTGCACATTTGGGCCAATTAACTTACCAACCTGCACATCTTTGGAATGTGGAGAAACCAAAGTAACCAGAGGAAACCCAGGCAGTCACAGGGAGAACAGGCAAACTCCACACAGACAAGTACCCAGGTCCCTGGTACTGCGAGGCAGTAGCTCTACGAACTGTGCCGTCCTGTAGATGTTTCACTATTCTCTTTAGGGTTCCATTATTTTTCCTATTACCAACGATATGCTGGCTGATCCATAATTCCCCAGAAATCTTACTCCCCACTTTCCTGAATAAGTGCTGTTCCAGCAACACTGAAGAATCTCAACACCATCCAAGACAATGCAGTCTGTTCAATTGTTCATTGCCCTGGACATTTATTCCCTCCATCACCATTTACAAAATGAATTGCAATTATTCACCTGACCTACCCCAAAAGCACCTCCTCAACCTCTACCACCAAGGACAAGGGCAGCAGATGCGTGGGAACAGAACTATCTCCAAGTTTCCCTCAAGTCACACACCACCCTAACTTGGAAATATGTTGCCAGGCCACTGCCCCCTTCCATTGGGCAGAAGATACAAAAGCCTGAAAACACACACCACCAGACACAAGGACAGCTTCTATCCCACTGTTATAAGATTCCTGGACAGACCTCTTGTATGTTAAAGCCAATCTCTTCACTCACAATCTACTTCATCATGGCCCTTGCAGCTCATTGTCTGTCTGCCTGCATTGCACTTTCTCCATAACCATAACACTACATCTTGGATTCTGTTATTGATTTTCCCTTGTAATACCTCAAAGTATTTGTGTTTTGAAATCATCTGTATGGATGGCTTGCAAAACTAAGTTTGGTACATGTGACAATAATAAATCAAAACAAATACCAACTCGTCCATGCCGACCATCGCATTTGGCCCACGTCCCTCTGAGCCCTCCTGTCCATGTACTTATCCAAATGTATTTTAGATGTTCTTATTGTACCTGTCTCAACCCCTACCTCTGGCGGCTCATTCCATATCCGTACCACCCTCTGCATTTAAAAGTTGCCCATCAGGTCCCTTTTAAATCTTTCACCTCTCACCTTAAGCCTATGCCCTCTAGTTTTTAGTTCCCCTTCCCTGGCAAAAAGACTATGTGCATTCACCCTAACTATACCCCTCATGATTTTACACCGCTAAGGTCACCCCTCACTCTCCAGGGAATAAAGTCCTATCCTTCCCAACCTCTTCTTATAACTCAGGCCTTCGAGTCCTGGCAGCATCCTTGGAAGTTTTCTCTGCACTCTTTCCAGTTTAATGATGTCTCTTATATAACAGGGTGACCAAAACCGTACACAATAATCCTAGTGCAGTCTCACCAAGGTCTTGTACAACTGCAACATGATGCCCTAATTACTACCCTGACTGAAGGCCAGTGCGCCAAACACCTTCTTCACCACCCTGTCTACCTGTGATGCTACTTTCAGCAAACTATGTACTTGTAGGTCCCTCTGTTCCACAACACTCTCCAGGGCTCGACCATTCACTGTACAAGTGCTACCCTGGTCTGACCTTCCAAAATTCAACACCTTGCACTTATCTGTATCAAAAGCCATTTGCCAATCCTCGGCCCACTTACCGAGCTGAGCAGATCCCCCTGTAACTTTTGATAACCATCTTCACTGTCTATGATACCACCTACTTTAGTGTCATTTGCAAACTTAATAACCATGCCTTGTACACTCACATCCAAATCAGTGATATAAATAATGAACAAAGGTTCCAGCACTGACACCTGTGGCATCTCCACTCAGAGAAACAACTTTGACCATCACTCTCCGCTTTCTACGATCAAGCCAATTATGAATCCAATTAGCCATCTCTCCCTGGATCCCATGCGATCTAACCTTCCAGACGAGCCTGCATAGATGACCCCTTTAATCCCCAAGGGCACCCACTCTTTCCCCAGCTACCCTCTTGCTCCAAGTATAATTACAGAATGATTTACGATTCTCCTTAATCTCACTTGCCAGATCAATATTTCTGACTTCTTTTTGCCATTCTAATTTCCTTCTTAAATAATCTCCTAAACCTTCTATACTTCTCAAGGGACTCACTTGATTGTAGTTGCCTGTACCTTTTGAAAGAATCTTTTAAAATACTTTTTTAATCTTTTAAAAGATTCCCACTTGTCAGATGTTGTTTTATTTGCTCCCAATCTACTTTCGCCCAGTTCTCTTGCACTATCAGCATCAGCCATGTCTAATTTTCAGACCTTAATTTGAGGACCAACTTCATCACTTACCATAACTATGTTGAAACTAATAGAATTGTGGTCACTGTTTCCCAAGTGTTCCCCAACTGACACTTCCACCACCTGTCCAGTTTCATTTCCTAAGATGAGGTCTAGCAAAGCCTTTCTTTTATAATTTTCTAAGACAATATGTAGATAGTCCTGTCATGGAGTCATACAGCATGGAAAGAGGCCATTGGCCCTACTGGTCCATGATGACCAAGATGCTCATCCAAGCCGGTCCCATATCCCTCTAAACCTTGCCTATCCATGTACCTGTCCAACTGTCTTTTAAAAGTTGTCATTGTACCTGCCTCATCCACTTCCTCTGACAGTTCATTCCATATTCCGACTCCTCTGTGTAAAAAAAGTTACCCATCAGAATCCTATTGAATCTTTCCCCTCTCACCTTAACCCTATGCCCTCTCATTCTTGATTCTCAACCCTGGAAAAAGGACCGAATGCATTCACCCTATCTCATACTAATAAGCACTCATCACCCGATCTGGTTCTACCATGCTCTGCGTTGGATTTGCAAGGCATCTTTGGCGTCAGCCAGTCTTTCCTCAGAATCAGAAGGTTCCAGTGCTCATGCTCCACTCCACTCCACTGAAACCTGGCCCAACACTACAGTGCAGCAGAGGCAGCACACATGACTAGAAGTGCAGCTTTTCAGATGATATATTAAACAAAGGACTTGTCAGGTGGTCAGCAGTTTCAATGGCACTATTTTGAAGGGAAGGAGGGTAAATTAACCTTGGTGTCCAGAACGATATAATTTGGCCAACATAATTAACACAGTACACAAGGGAATTCTCACAATGGTCTTTCTAGAAGCTTGTTTGTACAAGTTGGTTGTTTTTCCACACATTATAACCAGTGACTATTTAATGGTTGACTAAAGCACTTAAGGATTGAAACTATTTTAGGATGTCTTGAAAACAGAATGCGCTTTATACAGTAAATTCGAAGGTCTTTATAAGGAAGGGCATCATTTTTAGCTCCATCTTTTACGAATCATTAGGATAGCAGTGACTTGGGAGTGGTTAGATCCCCATTTGCCTACTGTTCTGAATCAAAATAGCACAGCATGGAAACAGGCCATTTGGCCCAACTCATCCACACTGACCAAGTGGGCACCCTTCTGTATTAATCCCATCGCCCAGCACATGATCCATAGCCCTCTATGCCTCAGCGATTCAAGTGTTCATCTCAACACTTCTTAAATGCTCTCAGTGACCCAGCTTCTGCCACTCTCTCAGACTGTGCATTCCAGGTACTACTCTCTCTCTCTCTGGGTGAAGAATGTCCTCCTCATATCCCGTGAATCTCTTCTTCCCACTCCCCCTTACCCTAAAGCCTGGGTTGTAGATATGTCAGCTTTGAGAGGTGCTGCTAAAATACCTTGGCTGAATTGGTGCATTTTGGAAATTGTATGCATTGCAGCCACAGTGTGCCAGTATGAAAGACACGAATAGTTAAGATGGGATGCCAATCTGGTATATTGCTTTGGCACAGATCGCATTGCTTTCATTTTAAACCAGATCTGCATTAGAAACATAGAAAACCTACAGCACAATTCAGGCCCTTCGGCCCACAAAGTTCTGCCAAACATGTCCCCACCTGAGAAATTACTAGCTCTCTTACACATAGCCCTCTATTTTTCTAAGCTCCATGTACCTATCCAAAAGTCTCTTAAAAGACCCTATCGTATCCACCTCCACCACCGTTGTCGGCAGCCCATTCCACGCACTCACCACTCTCCGAGTAAAAAAACTTACCCCTGACATCTCCTCTGTACCTTCTCCCCAGCACCTTAAACCTGTGTCCTCTTGCGGCAACCATTTCAGCCCTGGGAAAAAGCCTCTGAATATCCACACAATCAATGCCTATCATCCTATACACCTCTATCAGGTCACCCCTCATCCTCCATCGCTCCAAGGAGAAAAGGCCGAGTTCACTCAACCTGTTTTCATAAGGCATGCTTCCCAATCCAGGCAACATCCTTGTAAATCTCCTCTGCACCATCTCTATGGCTTCCACATCTTTCCTGTAGTGAGGCGACCAGAACTGAGCACAGTACTCCAAGTGGGGTCTGACCAGGGTCCTATATAGCTGCAACATTACCTCTCGGCTCCTAAATTCAATTCCCTGATTGATGAAGGACAATACACCATATGCCTTCTTAACCAGAGAGTCAAGCTGTGCAGCTGCTTTGAGCATCCTATGGACTTGGACCCCAAGATCCCTCTGATCCTCCACATTGCCAAGAGTCTTACCATCATATTTGCCATCAAGAGTCTTACCATTACTCTGCCATCATATTTAACCTACCAAAATGAACCGCTTCACACTTCTCTGGGTTGAACTGCATCTGCCACTTCTCAGCCCAGTTTTGCATCCTATGTCCCGCTGTAACCTCTGACAGCCCTCCACGCTATCCACAACACCTCCAACCTTTGTGTCATCCACAAACTTACTAACCCATCCCTCCACTTCCTCATCCAGGTCATTTATAAAAATCACAAAGAGTCAGGGTCCCAGAACAGATCCCTGAGGCACACCACCGGTCACCGACCTCCATGCAGAATGTGACCCCTCAACAACCACTCTTTGCCTTCTGTGGGCCAGCCAGTTCTGGATCCACAAAGCAATGTCCCCTTGGATCTAATGCCTCCTTACTTTCTCAGTAAGCCTTGCATGGGGTACCTTATCAAATGCCTTGCTGAAATTCATATACACTACATCTACCGCTCTTCTTTCATCAATGTGTTTAGTCACATCCTCAAAAAATTTAATCAGACTCGTAAGGTAGGACCTGCCCTTGACAAAGCCATGCTGACTAATCCTAATCATATTATACTTCTCCAAATATTCATAAATCCTGCCTCTCAGGATCTTCTCCATCAATTTACCAACCACTGAAGTAAGACTCACTGGTCTATAATTTCCTAGGCTATCTCTACTTCCTTTCTTGAATAAAGGAACATTCATCCAGGCAAATAGACAATGCCCTGTCACAATCCTGAAAGCTACAAGGGCACCAAGTAATCTGGTGCTGAATTACTAACTGCACAACACAGAGCTACTGAGTGCTCTTGTCTGCACAGTATTTACTGGTCAGGTTCAATGAAGTTTCTGGTCACTGGTGACCTTCACAATGCTGATGTTTGAGCAATATGCATTGGTAAAGTTACCGAGTCATGGGGAGGTAATTAGATTTGCTCTTGCTGGAACTGCCATCAGTTGGCACAAATATAAAAAGATGTTAGCGTCTGCCTGAGCCTGAATGTTGTCCAAGCTGTGCCGCCTGCTTCACTCTTTAGAGAGTTGCAATTGGAACTGTTACACCAATACCCCCGATTCACGTCCAATAATCAAAATCTGCCTCTGCACCAACTATTTTGCCACATATGCCACAGGACTAAATGAAGAATACAAGAAGAATACAAGAGTGGTAACACCAATGTTGCAAAGAAGCGGTGCAGGAAGACAAGATGCTTCTTCCCAACTCCCGGTACAAAACACTCTTTTGGATCACCTGCACCGGACTTCTGAGAATACACGCCCCTACTTAGATCTGAGTCACCCTGAGACATGCTGCTGTGTACCTGCCAGACCTTCATCTGTATGTAGAACTCATGTTCTTTTTAATATGGCTTCTAATCAGCACTTGAGTCTGAAATCTGCTTTAACAATTCCAAACATGTTCAAATTATGGTACATACCACCCAATTAAAAAATGCATTTTAAATTAAAAGTGGAGGGACAGCTCACGAGAAAGCAGAGGAGCAGTGCCCTCTGAGCCTTCCTGCATCATGGTAATTCTTAAGTAAAGCCTGTGCTAGTTGACTACGGTACTGTACCTAGAGGTTCCTGATGGTTGGTCTGGTCAGTGTCACAGGTTATAACCTCATCAAGTTCTGAGTTGCTGCTGGAGCCTCCATCACTCGAGCTGCCGATCCACTGCGGAGTGCAGTTCCTGCGGATCACGGCTTCCCTCGACCTGCGCATCCGCTGCATCTGTTCTTTCTGTTTCTGGGTCCTCTGGCACTTTTTCAGGCGAGGCAGCTTTCGAGAGGACGAGCTTACTGCCTTAATGTTAAGCTGGCTGCTCTTGACATCCTGGGCCCCAGAAGACGAGGCAGCCCCAGCCACATTTTCCTGATATTCCCCTCCAATCCTCGCTGATGGGCTGGCATCTGGGAGCCTGGGAAAGAAGGTCAAATAATTCCATACCATCACCACGTTAGGAAAAAATCCCATAAAAAGGGTCAAAGTCAAATCACCCAAGGGCAAACCAAGGCAGCAGTAATACTATATGATGCCTATTGGGATCAATATTGAGGGAATATGGGTGTTTTTTGGAACTGTCAGTGCATAATGAAAAAGGCTTAATTAAGAATCTGGCAGTTAAGGGGCAATTAAGGAACAGTGATATTATGATAGAAATTTGTATAAAAGTTTGAAGTTATTTACTTCAGTCTGAAACTAGGTTCTTAAATCAAAGCAAACTACAAAGGTAGGCAGTGCGAGTTGGTTCCAAAAGACCAGGGACAACAAAGTATATTAAAACAGACAAGTAATGGATAATAGTTTTTAAACAAAATTATACTTTAAAAGAGCAAAGATCCAAAAGGGAAAGTACCATGGCCAACAGAGAAGTTAACAACTGTCATGGAAGAAAGAAGAGGCCAAATTATAATGTTGCCAAAAAGAACAACGAGCCTGATGTTAGGGAAATTAGGTCATCTAGCAGAAAGACATTGATAAGGTGGAAAGGCGGTAATGACCAGGAAACAAACAGATCTAAGAGCTTCTATTGGTATGTACAAAAGTAAAAGATTAGCAAAAGTTAATTTGTCCCCTTAAAGTGGCACAGGACAAACAATATTGAGAAATAAAGAAATGGCAAAGGAATTAATTTTTTTTGCTCATCTTCCTGAGACACAGAAAACCTGTACGGAAATAGTGGAGAAGTTCAGGTTTTGAATAAATGTACACAAGGGAATGAGTTGAAAAAAAACAAAAGTTTTGACAAAATTAATGGGACTAAAAGGCAATACATCTGCTGATGACCTGCAACTTTGAAGGCAAGGTTACGAAGACGTTAAATCTTCTGAAAGTCCCAGGATTTTACAATAGTTCCTACAGACTGGGAGGCAGCCAGGAGGAGAAAGAAAAAAAACAGAAGTGGACTAGTGAGTCTGACATCATTAAGAGGGAAAATGCTAGTATCTATTTTCAAGTGACTGGTAACAGTGCACTTGGAAAACAACAAGAGGACTGGGCAGAGTCAACATGGATTTCTGAAAAGGAAATTATATTTGACAAATCTGGTCGATTTTTTTGTGGTTGTAACTTGCTGATTAGATAGAGGAGAATCAGATCATGCAACGCACTTGGATTTCAGAAGGACTTCCTGCCACCCAAGAGACAGTTAAACAAAACTGGAGCATGAGGTAATCATATCTATTGAGGACTGTTGGAGAAAAATGTTGGAGAAAAAATAGAGTTGGAACAAACAGGTCATTTTCAAGTTGGAATTCTGTAGTCAGTGGAATCCTGCAGGGATTGGCACTGGGGCCCCAGCTGTCAATAACCCATACCACTAATTTGGGTGAGGGAACAAATTGAAATATGCAGGTAGCCCCGCATTTAGGCTTCCTAGAAAACAGACTGTATCACCACTTTTCATAATGCAAAGGTGCGTCATTTGTATATGCATCAAGGAATGGGAGTTGAAAAGAAATGTTTTCTTGCCCCACACTTTGGGACCAGTGACTATTTCTATTAGTTTCAAATTAGTTATGGAAAGGGACAGATCTGGTCCACAAGTTAAAGTTCTGAATTGGAGCTAGGCAAAATTTGATGGTTTTAGACAGGAGCTTGCAGAAGTTGATTGGAGTCAGTTGTTTGGAGGGAAGTGCAAGGCTTTTAAAGAGAGATAGCAAGTTTCGGATCTGCATGTTCCTGTTAGAGTGCAGGGTAAGGCTGGCAGGAGTAGGGAACCCTGGGTGACAAAGGATATTGAGGTCCCAGTCAGGATAAAGGAGGCATGAGTCAGACACAGGCAGCTGGGATCAAGTGAATCCCAGGAGGAGCATGGGGATGCAAGAGTGTACTCGAGAAGGAAATCAGAAGGGCAAAACAAAAGGAGGCATGCGATCGGTTTGGCAGAGAAGATTAAGGAGAATCCAACGATATTTTATTTATATTAAGGGAAAAAGAATAACTAGAAAGAGCATAGGGCCCTCAAAGACCAAAGGGGACATCTTTACGTGGAGCCGCAGGAGATGGGCAAGGTCCTTAATGAACATTTCTCCTCTGTTTTTACTGTGGAGAAAGACATGAAGACTTTCAGACCTTGAAATAGTTAATGGGGAGGTCTTGGGGATAGTCCAAATTACAGCAGAGGCAGTATTGTGTAACATCTGTGGTAGATAAGTTACTAGAGGAGACTCTGAGCGATAAGATATACAAACATTTGAAAAGACAGACGATGATTAGGCACACTCAGCAGGGCTTTGTGCATGGAGATCACGTCTCACAAATTTGATCGAGTTTTTTTGAAGCAACCAAGAAGGTCGATGAGGGTAGGGCAGTAGACGTGGTCGATATGGACTTCAGTAAGGCCTTTGATAAGGTTCTGCATGGTAGACTGTTATGGAAAGTTAGATCGCATGGGATCCAGGGAGAGCTGGCTAATTGGACACACAACTGGCTTGATGGTAGGAAGCGTAGGGTGATGGTGGAAGGTTGTTTTTCGGACTGGAGGCCCGTGACTAGTGGTGTTCCCCGGGGCTCAGTGCTGGGCCCATTGCTATTTATCATCTACCTCAATGATTTGGATAAGAACGTACAAGGTAAGGTTAGTAAGTTTGCAGATGACACTAAGATAGGTGGTGTCAGTAACAGTGAAGATGGTTATCAGGATTTACAGAGGGATCTTGCTCAGCTGGGTAAGTGGGCCAGGAATGACAAATGGAGATTAATTCGGATAAGTGCGAGGTATTGCATTTTGCGAAGACAAATGAGGGTAGGACTTTCACAGGTAGGGCCTGGAGAGTGTTGTAGAACAGTGGGACCTTGGCATAGAAGTACATGGTTCCCTGAAAGTGGCATTGCAGGTAGACAGGGAGGTGAAGAAGGCTTTTGACATGCTGGCCTTCATCAGTCAGGGCACTGAGTATAGAACTTGGAACGTTATGTTGCAGTCGTACAAGCTGTTGGTGAGGCTGCATTTGGAACACTGTGTTCAGTTCTGGTCACCCTGATATAGGAAAGATATCATTAAGCTGGAAAGAGTGCACAGGAGATTTAGGAGGATGTTGCTGGGACTCAAGGGACTGAGTTATGGAGAGGTTGAGCAGGTTGGGACTCTTTTCATTGCAGCGTAGGAGAATGAGGGGTGATCCCATACAGGTGTATAAAATCATGAGGGGTATAGATAGAGTCAACATGCACAGACTTTTTCCCCAGCTAAGGGAAATCAAGAACTAAAGGGCATAAGTTTAAGGTGAGAGGGAAGTGATTTAATAGGAACCTGAGGGGCAACTTCTTCACCCAGAGAGTGGTCAGAATATGGAACAAGCTGCCAAGTAAGTGGTTGAGGCAGGTACATGAACAACACTTACTTGGACAGGTACATGGATAGGAAAGGTAGAGGGATATGGGCCAAATGCAGGCAAATGGGACTAGCTCATATGGGAATCTTGGTCAGCATGGACCAGTTGGGCCAAAGGGTCTGTTTCCATGCTGTATAACTCTAAATTCTGTGAGAGTAAATTTTATTCTGCATTTCAAATTTTTGCATAGCGAATTAAGAAATCTGTAAGGATGAATTTCCATAACCCAAATGGCTGTAATGGGGGGGGCAGCCAAGTGTGCCAACAATACAAAACTAAGTGGCAATGTTTACTGTGGTCCAAATGCACAGAAATCCCAAGAGGATTATGTAGATTAATGCACTCTGGGGAGGTTGGGTTGAAGCACTGAGGAAGAGTGAGAGATTTGATGCAGTGCTACAAACTTGCATTAAACTCTCTCATTCCTTGACACTGTCGAGTGGCAGGCCTAGTTTGTTTAATCTCTACCCACAGGGCAAACTCAGTGACCCAGGTTACGTTACTGAGCAAGGACAAGACAAGTGAAATATAATGCAGAAAAATGGGGCCATCCACATTGATGGGAAAATAGAAAAGTGGAGTGTTTTCTCTCCCCCAATGGCGAGAGATCAAAAGGAATTGCTGTTGACAGGGATTCATCTTCCTTGTACACAAGTCAGAGAAAGTTATTGTACAGATTCAAGAGGCAATTGAGAAGGCAAATTGTAAGATGAGTTTTTTTTTGCAAGAGAATTGGAGTGCAAAAGCAAGGACATCTTACTACAATTATATTTGGCCCAATGCGACCATACCTGGAATATTATGTACCAACTGACCTCTCAACAAAGGGTTGCTGAGTTTGCCTGTGGGTAGAGATTAAACAAACTAGGCCTGCCACTTGACAGTGTCAAAGAATGAGAGTTTAATGCAAGTTTGTAGCTCTGCATCAAACCTCTCACCCTTCCTCAATGCTTCAGCCCAACCTCCCTAGAGTGCATTAATCTACATAATGAGCAGAAAGTTATGCAACCATCACTGCCTTCAATCTAGAACCAACCACTGCAACCTCAGTCACCAAGTTACACCAGACAATGCTTGCGTATACAGCCTGCAGTGCGATTGAGTCTGTGCAACCCAGTGGAGAGAACTCTCAGATGCTGGGGAGAAAAGACAAGGAAGCAGTACAGGAAAGTGATGAGGATAATCACACAATTTCAGGAAGGGGAAAAGTACAAAAACAAGAGTGTTAACAAATAGGGTCCAGGTAAAAAGCACAGGAATAAGACAAATGGGCGATGATACAAAAATTGCAAAGATGATATAAATTTGGCTGTAAATTTCTTTATAAATCCATTTGTGGCTTTGTTCTTTCTTTTAAATCTTCACACTTCCCCATGAAGACAGGTTTCCAAGATATTAGCACTTCTTCCTGTCAGTCACAGGGGCCAGGACTTGATTCCAGGGTACACTTAACGTTGCTGACCATCCTTCATTGAATAGGGGAAGTCCTTACTTCAAACGAAAATAGGCCGCCTTGTATGACATCGATTTCAACTCCCTTATTTCCCCAGAAATACAAAGGTTACAGCCCAGGCTAATGAAAGCCAGGGTACATAGTAAATAGAGAACAGTGATGGATTCACTGCAAAAATAAATTCAAATTTGCTGAATTCTTGCACCAGGGACTCAGGGAACTGCTGGAATTACACTTCACAGTGAGGTACAATTCCTACTCATGACAAGGTGACATCAACAGCTATAACAACAATGGGAGGGAAGGGAAGGAATAATGTTGACAACAGTCCCATATGGGACAGGAAGCCCCATATTTAAATAGATGTTTGCTGGTCTGAACAATCAGTAAAGATTGCCCTTTTTCCCTACCCAGAAGAATGGAATCCTGGACTGGTCCAAAGCTGCTTGAACCCCGGACATTATTTTGCAGTTGGCAGCAAACACTGGGGTTACACAACGGTGCCACGAGTAGAGCTGCTGCCAATAGCTCCAGCAACATGGGTTCAGTCCTGACCTCCAACACCAACTGGAGTTTGTACACTCTTGCTATGACCATATGGGTTTTCCTGAGATGCTCCGGTTTTCTCTCTCTTCCCAAGGTTGGGCTGATTGGTAGGTTAGAGAAAGAGGCTGCTGGAATCTGGAACAACAAACAATCTGCTAAAGGAACTCGGTGGGTCGAGCAGCAACTATGGGGGCAGGGGGTGGGGTTGATGTTTCAAATTGTAACCTCGCATCAGGACCCAGCAGGTTTGCATTCGGTGAATTGCAGGATCAATGGGTTAATTGTGAATTGTCCCTAGTGTGTAGATGAGTGGTAGAATCTGGGGAGTTATTGTGGATTCAGGGAGCTGAAGAAATACACAAAAAGCTGGAAGAACTCAGCAGGTCAGGTAACATCGATAGAGGGAAATGGACAGTTGACCCTTCAGCTGGACTAAAGGATCTGTTACAATCTACTACTCCATGGTTGCGTGCAAAAACGTTATGAAAATCTGTATCGCACTGCATAAAGCACTTGTAAAAAGGTGGATGAATTAACCATACAAGCAGAAGTAAACTGATATTAGAATTGCTATTATGAAGACACGGCTACAAGGTGACCAAGAATGGGAGATGAATATCCAAGGAAGGAACATCAAAAATGAAAAGGAGTTGGGTGGCATTGTTCATAAAGGATGAAATCAGAGCAAAAGAAAGGTAGGATATTGTCAAACCCATCTGGGTGGAGCTAAGTACCACCAAAGAACCATCAATATGTTGAGGACTGACTATCCTCAATGTACTGATGACTGTCACAAGCCTTTCCAAGGAAAGAGAATGTAACATGACAATTCTTCATAAAGATGTTAAATGAAATACAGTGAAACTCCAATGATCTGGTAGCTGACCATTCTGAAACCCGCCAGGTACCACTCACCGTGACGTACCTGCCCCGCCAGGTACTGTTCGCAGTGCTCCCTTCTAACTCGCCAGGGCCCCTATTCCCACACTCTCAAACTAACCAGAGTCCTCTCTCCCACGCTTCCTTTAAACTTACCAGGTTCACTGGGAAATTTATAATACAATGTAACAGCTAAAAAAAAGTGAATTCAAAATGTGCAGGTGTACCACTATTGAATACTGATTACATAAATAATATTGAATAACATCTAATCGAGAAGAAAATCTGCTATTGCAGCAAAGCTGCGAGTGTGCCGGATGATCAAAGTTTTACTGTCATCCAATCTGAAAGTAGTGTTCTAAAGCTGAACAAAGGAAACTATGAAGGCATGACAGCAACCAGTTAAAGAAAGAACAGGGGAACTACAAGCTGTTTCTGGTGCGGAATCAGTCTGCTCTCATCCAGGTCATGTATAATTGTGGTAAGATATTCTTGTTGCTGTAGTGAAAACCTTTTCTAATCACTATGAATATACCATTTGCTTTAACAACTGCTTGCTTTCAGTGAATGGGACACCCAAGTCTCTTTGTACATTAACATTTCCCTCAGATTTAAAATAATACTGCCTTTCTGTTTTCCCTATTAAAGTGGATAACGTCATACTTATCCGCGTTTTCCTGCATCTTTCCACTTACTCAACTTGTTTAACTTGCCTTAACGGCTCTGTGCACCCCTTCAAAATTCACAATTCCACCCAGTTGTGCATTGTCAACAACCTTACTGATATTACATTTAGTTCCTAAAGTATTGTGCCCAGAATGGGATATAATCTCCAGTTGTGGCCAAACCAGTAAACACGGTAAAGGTTTACCCTGACTACCTTGAGTTGTTTTTCTATTTACTAAGCCCAAAATCTATTCGTTTTTGTTTACATATATACACTTTCTCAACCAGCCCTATCATTTCCAACAACACAGTCCCCATATATCCCTTGATCTGTTCTCATATCTCCTTAAGAATTGTCCCCTCGTCATACAGTAATACAGCAATACAGCACAGATACAGGCCCTTCGGCCCAACCAATCCATGCTGACCACAATGCCCACCCACCTAGTCCCAATTTCCTGCGTTCAGCCCATGTCCCTCTAAGCCCCGCCCCTCCCTGTACCTATCCAAGTGCTTCTTAAATGATACTCTTGTACCTGCCTCACCCACTTCCTCTGGCAGCTTGTTCCATATACTCACCACCCCGTGCATGAAAAAGTTGTCCTTCAGGTCCCTTTTAAATCTTTCCCCTCTCACCCCTCACCCTAAATCTATGCCCCCCTAGTTTTGGACTCCCCTACCCTGGAGAAAAGACTGTTACCGTCCACTTTACTTATGCTTCTCATAATGTTAAACATTTCTATAAGGTCGCCCATCATTCTCTGATGTTCCAGGAAATAAAGACCCAGCCTGGCCAACCTCTCCCTATATTTCAGACCCTCCAGTGCTGGCAACATCCTCGTAAATCTTTTCTGCACTCTTTCCGGTTTAACCACACCTTTCCCATAACAGGATGATCAACACTGTACACAGTGCTCCAAGTGCAGCCTCACCAACAACTTATACAAGGCGGATTTGTATATTGGCCTCACCAACAACTTACGGCTTGTTTTGCCTTTTATCATTCTTCTCAGCAAAATGTAATGCTTCACATTTTTCAGTATTAAATTTTATCTGAGGTTTTCCAAGCCACTGGGACCTTTTACTTTCAAGGGGATTTTGAAAGGTCCACCTTCTCTGCATTCACTTCTATTAAAACCCTCACGTATACTCCAGGCCGTTGTTCTCTTTTCCCAAGACTTTCTTGCAGTTATTCAGATGTTTTCTGCTGTCCAAAGTCTCCACCATTCTCCCTGCCTTTATTATATCTGCAAATTTGTCCTGTTTTCAACATTGACTTTGGCCTCCCTTTTCCTTTACTTACCTGTAAAAGTTCTCATTTTCTACTTCTCTATGTCAAGGTAGCTTAATCTCAATCTATTTTCTCCCTTATTTTTAGGTTTTTTTCTGGCTTCACAACATTGCAAAACTTTCTCTCTCTTTTCATGTTGCGGTCATTACAGAGACTGGGTTGGGGGGGTGGGGGGGACAGGACTGGATGCTTAATAGTCCAGGGTCTTGATGTTTTAGAAAAGATAGCGAGGGAGGTAAAAGGCAGGGGTGGGGGGGTGTTAAGTTGCACTATCAGGGACAATATTACAACTGTACTCAGAAGGGACATAATGGAATGCTCATCCACTGAGTCTGTATGGGTAGAAATCAAAATGAAGAACAGTACAATCATACTGTTCATACTAGAGACCATCACCACCCCCTCCCCTCCCATAGCCACTGGAACATTGAGGAACAGATATGCAGGCAGATTAGGGAAAGGTGTAAAAACAACAGGATTGTTGTCGTGGGTGACTTCAACTCCCCCAACAGACTGGGACCTCCTTAGTGCAAGAGGTTTAGACAGGGCAGAATTTGTTATGTGCATCCAGGAGAGTTTCTTAAATCAGTATATAGATAGTCCAATAAGAGGAGGGACCAGACTGGACCTGGTGTTGGGTAATAAGCCTGGCCAGGTGACTGACCTTTTAGTGGGAGAACAGTTAGAGAACAGTGACAACTCCTTAAATTTTAGGATAGCTTTGGATAAGGACCTTGCAAAGAAGTATTAAATTGGAGCAGAGCAAATTACAAGAGTATCAGGCAGGAACTAGGAAGAGTTAATTGGGAATAGTTTTTATTGGGCAAATCCACATCTGACGTGTGGAGGGTATTTAAAGACCAACGGCACAGAGTACAGGACAGGTATGTCCTTTAAGGAGGAAGGACAAGGATGGCAAGGTAATGGAACCTTAGATGTTGAGAGAGGTGGTGAATTTAGTCAAGAACGAGTGTATGCAAGGTTTAGGAAGATGAAATCAAATGGAGCCCTTCTATAAAGAAGCTAGAAAAGAACTCAGGAGGGGAATTAGGAGAGGCCAGGTAAAGCCCTTGGCAAGTAGGATTAAAGAGAATCCCAAGGCATTCGATATATACGTCAATAGTAAGAGGATAACCAGGGAGAGGGTAGAACCACTCAAGGATAAAGGAGGCAACATGTGCTCAGAGGCAGAGGATGGGGGTGAGGCCCTAAAGGAGTACTTTGCATCAGTATTTACTAAGGAGAAGGACGTGGAGGACAGGGAGATCAGTGTGGAGCTAATATGCTGGGGCATTTTGAGATAAAGGAGAAGGTAGCATTGGGTCTCTTAAAGAGCATTAAGGTGGATAAGTCCCCAGGGCCTCTTGGGATATACCCCAGATTACTGAGAGAGGCAAGATCCTGGAGGACTGGCGAGTAGCTAACGTTGTTCCATTATTCGAGGAAAATAGGAAAAAATCCTTGAAACTATAGACCTCTGAGTCTCACGTCAGTGGCAGGGAAGCAACTTGAGAGGATTCTTAAGAATAGGATTTACAAGCATTTGGAGAACCATGGCCTAATCAGGGACAGTCAGCATGGCTTTGTGGGAGGCAAGATGTGTCTTACGAACTTGAGTTTTTTTTGAGGAGGTGACGAGGGTGATTGATGAAGTTAGAGCTGTGGATGTTGTCTACATGGATTTTAGTAAGGTGTTTGACAAGGTCCCTCATGGGAGGCTCATTCAGAAGATTAAGATGCATGGGATCCACAGTGACATAGCCATTCGGATTCAGAACTGGCTTGCCCATAGAAGACAGGGAAGTGGTCGATGGGACTTATTCTGGCTGGAGGTCCATGATTAATAGTGTTCCGCAGGGATCTGTACTGTGGTGTCTAAGTGTGTCTAAGTGTGTCTAAGTGTGTCTAAGTGTGTCTAAGTGTGTCTAAGTGTGTCTAAGTGTGTCTAAGTGTGTCTAAGTGTGTCTAAGTGTGTCTAAGTGTGTCTAAGTGTGTCTACCATAGAACCATACAGCACAAAACAGGCCCTTTGGCCCACCGTGTTGTGCCGTCCATCAGACCACCCTCACACTACCTAACCCCTTCCTCCCGCATATCCCTCTATCTCACGTTCCTCCATATGCCTATCCAACAAGCTCTTGAACCTGTTCAATGTATCTGCCTTCACCACCACCCCAGGCAGTGCATTCCATGCACCAACCACTCTTTGGGTGAAAAACCTCCCTCTGACATCTCCCCTGAACCTCCCACCCATAACCTTAAAGCCATGACCTCTCGTCTTGAGCATTAGTGCCCTGGGAAGGAAGCGCTGACTGTCTACTCTATCTATTCCTCTCAATATTTTATATACCTCTATCATGTCTCCTCTCATCCTCCTCCTTTCCAGTGAATAAAGCCCTAGCACCTTAAGCCTCTCCTCATATTCAATACTCTCCAATCCAGGCAGCATCCTGGTAAATCTCCTCTGCACCCTCTCCAATGCCTCCACATCCTTCCTATAATGAGGCGACCAGAACTGAACACAGTACTCTAAGTGTGGCCTAACTAGAGTTTTGTAAAGCTGCATCATAACCTCGCGGCTCTTAAACTCAATCCCGCGACTTATGAAAGCCAACATCCCATTGGCCTTCTTAACTGCTCTTTCCACCTGTGAGGCAACTTTCATTGAACTGTGAATATGAACTCCCAGATCCCTCTGCTCCTCCACACTGCTAAGTACCTTGCCGTTTACCCTGTACTCTGCCCTGGAGTTTGTCCTTCCAAAGTGTACCACCTCACACTTCTCCAGATTGAACTCCATCTGCCACTTGTCAGCCCAGCTCTGCATCCTATCAATATCCCTCTGTAAGCTCTGACAGCCCTCCACACTATCCACAACACCGCCTATCTTAGTGTCATCCACAAACTTACTAACCCAGCCCTCCACCCCCTCATCTAAGTCATCTATAAATATCACAAAAAGTAGAGGTCCCAGAACCGATCCCTGCGGGACACCACTAGTCACTGCCTTCCAATCCGAGGGCACTCCTTCCACCACAACCCTCTGCTTTCTACATGCAAGCCAATTCCTAATCCACACAGCCAAGCTTCCTTGGATCCCTTGGCCTCTGACCTTCTGAAGAAGCCTACCACGAGGAACCTTATCAAATGCCTTACTAAAATCCATGTAAACCACATCCACCACACTGCCCTCATCAATCTTCCTGGTCACCTCCTCAAAGAACTCTATCAGGCTTGTGAGGCAAGATCTTCCCTTCACAAAGCCATGCTGGCTGTCCCTAATCAGTCCATGATTCTCTAGGTGTTCATAAATCCTATCCCTTAGAATCCTTTCTAACAGCTTACCCACCACAGACGTGAGACTCACCGGTCTATAATTCCCTGGCCTATCCCTATTACCTTTTTTGAACAAGGGGACCACATTCGCAACCCTCCAATCCTCCGGCACCACCCCCGTAGACAACGAGGACTCAAAGATCCTTACCAGCGGTTCAGCAATCTCCTCCCTAGCCTCTCGAAGCAGCCTGGGGAAAATCCCGTCAGGCCCCGGAGATTTATCTGTCTTAATATTATTTAACAACTTCAACACATCCTCTCTCTTGATATCAACAACCTCGAGAACACTACCCCTACCAGCACTCCCTTCCGCATCATCAAGACCCCTCTCCCTGGTGAATACCGAAGAGAAGTACTCATTCAGAACTTCTCCCACTTCCGCCGCCTCCAAGCAAATTCTCCCACCTTTGTCCTTAATCGGACCTACCTTCACACTAGCCATCCTCCCACCCTTCACGTACTTGAAAAAGGCCTTGGGATTTTCCTTAACCCTACTAGCCAAAGCCTTTTCATGTCCCCTTCTAGCTCTCCTCAGCCCTTTCTTAAGTTCCTTCCTCGCTACCCTATATTCCTCACGGGCCCTGTCTGAACCTTGCTGCTTATACCTCACGTATGCTACCTTCTTCTCCCTAACAAGTCGTTCCACGTCTCTCGTCACTCACGGTTCCTTCACCCTGCCATTCCTTCTCTGCCTCACCGGGACATATTTATCCCTAACATCCTGCATAAGATCCCTGAATATTGACCACATCCCCATGGTACATTTTCCTTCAAAAAGGACATCCCAATTTACACTCCCAAGTTCTCTCCTTATAGCCTCGTAGTTAGCCCTTCCCCAATTGAAAAACCTCTTGTCCTCTCTGCACCTGTCCCTGTCCATGACAATTTTAAAGGTTATGGAGCAATGGTCACTGTCCCCCAAATGCTCACCCACCAATAGATCCTTCACCTGTCCCGGTTCATTTCCTAAAACTAGATCTAACATGGCATTCCCTCTGGTCGGCCTGTCAACATACTGCGTCAGGAATCACTCCTGGACACACTTAACAAATTCTGTCCCATCCAAACCTTTGGCACTAAGCAGGTTCCAGTCTATATTTGGGAAGCTGAAGTCTCCCATTATAACCCTGTTATTTCTGCTTCTCTCCAAACACTGCCTGCCAATCTGCTCCTCTATAACTCTACTGCTACCGGGGGGCCTATAGAATACTCCTAGTAGAGTAACTGCTCCTTTCTTGTTCCTTAACTCCACCCATACGGACTCTAGAGATGATCCTTCTACAACATCCATCTTGTGTCTGTGTGTGTGTCTGTGTGTGTGTCTGTGTATATGACACGGATGTAAATGTGAATTGTGGGTTTGTAAGTTCACAAACAATACAAGGATTGGTGATGTGAAAGTATAGAAGATTGCCAAAGGATACAGCTTTGCAGATATGGGCAGAAATATATGGGCAGACGGAGTTTAATCTGGCCAAATGTGAGGTGGTGCACTTTGGGAGATCAAATGTAAAGGGTCAGTACACTGTTAATGGACAGACCCATAACAGTGTTGATATACAGAGGGATCTTGGAATCCAAGTCCATAGTTCCCTGAAAGTGGCTGCACAGGTTGATAGGGTGGTAAAGAAGGTGTACGGCACGGTTGCGTTCATTGGTCAAGGCACTGAGTTCACGAGTTAGAAAATTACATTGCAACTTTATAAAACTCTAGTTAGGCCACATCTGAAGTACTGCACTCATTTCTGGTCACCCCATTACAGGAAGGACGTGGAGGCTTTGGAGAGGGTGCAGAAAAGGTTCACCAGGATGCTGCTTGGATTAGAGGACCCGTGCTATCAGGAGAGGTTGGACAAACTTGGGTTGTTTTCTCTGGAGTGACGGAGGCTAAGGGGAGATCCAACTGAAGTTTACAAGATTATGAGAGGCATAGATAGACTGCCGGTATCTTTATCCCAGGGTCAAAATTCCTAATACTAGAGAGCATGTATTTAAGGTGAGAGAGTGCAAGTTCAAAGAAGATGTGCAGTTTTTTTCTTATACAGAGACCGGTGGGTGCCTGGAATGTGCCGCCAGTAGTAGTGGTGGTGGTAGAGGTGGAGGCAAATATGATAGAGGCATTTAATAGGCTCTTAGATAGACATGTGAATCTGCAGAGAATGGAGGGATATGGACATTCTGCAGGCAGAAGGGATTAGTTTAGTTGGGGCATTTAGTTACTAGTTTAACTAGTACAGCACAACATTGTGGGCCAAAGGGCCTGTTCCTGTGCTGTACTCTTCTATGTTCTAACTTGATACTGTGCTAAGGAATCAGTCCCAGCCCACAAGGCACAGTTGGCACACATCAATACTGCATCAATTTGATCAAATTTCATTCTGGTGAAGAGAGTACTACGTACAAACACTTTGCCTGACCGGTATTTTCATGTTGTAACTTTACAAAAACATGTATATATGTTCTCAGTACAAGCACCAGTATCTAATCCCTCCATTCAAAATCCACAGCACATTTGGTGATACATATTCACTGACCTAAGTACATGCCAGTGACCCTATTACTTCCGTCCACAGGGCTCTTACGTGCACACTACCCAAGTGGTAAGGGTTAATGACTGCCAAGTATCAGTATATGCCCACTCTTCCCTCAATAAAAGGCTCAGTACAGAAATAATAGCAGAAACCAAGTGGCCCCAGAACATGCCCAAAACCCCACTATTAGTGCATTACACATCCTTCACCTGCCTAAGAATTGATCTCTTTTCAACAGATTTAGGCAATTTCACAGGGGCTCTGAACAGGAAGCAGTACCAGCACAAGTGATGCTTTGCAAGCAGGTCATCAAAATGCATAGTGCAGCACAATACTTTTGAGTTGCCGTTAGCAAAGTTGGCTGGGGAAGTCATCGATTTTCCCATCTGATTAAAAATATTACACCTGCTCATTCTTCCTGCTCAGTGTTTAACTGACACATTATTCTTTTAATTAACAATTTTATCCTGTTAATCCTATTCAGATTTTGAGGTTTGTTGTGCTTATTGTTCCTACCTGTTCGTCCCCATCCAAATCATCATTCTCCCTTCGTTCTTCTCCGATAGAAGTTCATCAGATTCAGCTAGGTTGGTGCTGGAAGATGGAGATGTCTCACCCACGCTAGAAGAGTCATCACTCGTGTACGTATAGCTCCGCACGAGGTGCCGATCAGTTTGCAAAGCAAGTTTGAGTTCCTTTGAAAAGCTGGAGTGTTCAGGGTTCAGACACTCCATCCACTGGACAGGCTCCTGCTCTTTCAGCTCTGGACTCAAAGGCACCTGGTTACTTTCTTGAATAATGCCATTAAATGGTGAAGGACAAGAACCATCCAAGCCAGCAGATGGTGTTGTTCCCTTGAGTTCTTGCTCTGTACTGGACGCAAGGGGAATCTCTGGCAATTCTGCTGCTGGTTCCATTGTCAACAAGAAACCAATGTCACAGAAACCTGTAATGTAAAATTTGTAAAAAAAAAACTCCATAATACAAAACCTTCTGTAATGCAGACTCATTTGACTACATCCTTTTCCATGACTTGACTGATTCAATCCTAAAATTGGCTTGCCCATAGAAGACAGAGGGTAGTGGTGGATGGGTCTTACTCTGAATGGAGGTCTGTGATAAGTGCTGTTCTGCAGGGATCTGCACTGGGACCTCTGCTGTTTGTCATGTGGATTGCACATAAAATTACCAAAGGATACAAGGATATTAGGCTAACAGGAAGCAGCTTAAGAAGGAAATTAGGAGAGCCAGGAGGGGACATGAGAAGGCCTTGGCAGGTAGGATTAAGGAAAACCCCAAGGCATTCTACAAGTATGTGAAGAGCAAGAGGATAAGACACGAAAGGATAGGACCTATCAAGTGCAGCAGTGGGAAAGTGCGTATTGATCCAGAAGAAATAGCAGAGGTACTTAATGAATACTTTACATCAGTATTCACTATGGAAAAAGATTTGGTCATTGTAGCGAGTAGCAGGCTGAAAGGCTTGAGCATGTAGATATTAAGAAAGAGGATGTGTCTGCAGCTTTCGCAAAGCATCAAGTGAGATAAGCCGCCGGGACTGGATGAGATGTACCCCAGGCTGCTGTGGGAGGCGAGGGAAGAGATTGCCGAGCCTCTGACAATGATCTTTGCATCGTCAATGGAGACGGGAGAGGTTCCAGAAGATTGGAGGGTTGCGGATGTTGTTCCCTTA
Organism: Pristis pectinata; assembly: GCF_009764475.1. Classification (NCBI taxonomy): domain Eukaryota; kingdom Metazoa; phylum Chordata; class Chondrichthyes; order Rhinopristiformes; family Pristidae; genus Pristis; species Pristis pectinata. The sequence goes on from NC_067428.1 coordinate 1,036,638, forward strand.
TTCAAGAAAGGGAGTAGAGATAGTCCAGGGAATTATAGACCGGTGAGTCTTACCTCAGTGGTTGGTAAGTTGATGGAGAAGATCCTGAGAGGCTGGATTTATGAACATTTGGAGAGGTATAATATGATTAGGAATAGTCAGCACGGCTTTGTCAAGGGCAGGTCCTGTCTTACGAGCCTGATTGAATTTTTTGTGGATGTGACTAAACACATCAATGAAGGGAGAGCAATAGATGTAGTGTATATGGATTTCAGCAAGGCATTTGATAAGATACCCCATGCAAGGCTTATTGAGAAAGTAAGGAGGCATGGGATCCAAGGGGACATTGCACTGTGCATCCAGAACTGGCTGGCCCACAGAAGGCTAGGAGGGGTTGTTGAAGGGTCGTATTCTGCATGGAGGGCGGTGACCAGTGGTGTACCTCAGGGATCTGTACTGGGACCCTTACTCTTTGTGATTTTTATAAACGACCTGGATGAGGAAGTGGAGGGATGGGTTAGTAAGTTTGTAGATGACACAAAGGATGGAGGTGTTGTGGATAGTTTGGACAGCTGTCAGAGGTTACAGCGGGACATAGATAGGATGCAAAGTTGGGCTAAGGAGTGGCAGATGGAGTTCAACCCAGAGAAGTGTGAAGTGGTTCATTTTGGTGGGTCAAATATGATGGCAGAGTATAGTATTAATGGTAGGACTCTTGGCAGTGTGGAGGATCAGAGGGATCTTGGGGTCTGAGTCCATAGGACGCTCAAAGCGGCTGCAAAGGTTGACTCTGTGGTTAAGGAGGCATGTGGTGTATTGTCCTTCATCAATTGTGGAATTGAATATAGGTGCCGTGAGGTATTTTTGCAGCTATATCGGACCCTGGTCAGACCCCGCTTGGAGTACTGTGCTCAGTTCTGGTCGCCTCACTACAGGAAAGATGTGGAAGCCATAGAGAGGGTGCAGAGGAGATTTACAAGGATGCTGCCTGGAATGCAGAGCATGCCTTATGAAAGCAGGTTGAGGGAACTTGGCCTTTTCTCCTTGGAGCGACGGGAGGATGAGGGGGGACCTGATAGAGGTATATAAGATGATGAGAGGCATTGATCGGGTGGACAGTCAGAGGCTTTTCCCCAGGGCTGAAATGGTGGCCACAAGAGGACATAGGTTTAAGGTGCTGGGGAGTAGGTATAGAGATGTCAGGGGTAAGTTTTTTTTACTCAGAGAGTGGTGAGTGTGTGGAATGGGCTGCCGGCAACGGTGGTGGAGGCAGATATGATAGGGTCTTTCAAGAGACTGTTGGATAGGTACATGGAGCTGAGAAAAATAGAGGGCTATGGGTAAGCCAAGTAATTTCTAGGGAAGGGACATGTTCGGCACAGCTTTGTGGGCCAAAGGGCCTGAATTGTGCTGTAGATTTTTCTATGTTTCTATGATACAGCAGGATATGGCTCAATTGCAGATATGGGCAGGGAAGTGGCAGATGGAGTTTAATCCAGGCAAGTGTGAGATGTTGCACTTTGGTAGATCCAACATAAAGGGAGAGTACACAGTTAATGGCAGGATCCTTAACAACGTTGACAAACAGAGGGATCTTGGGGTCCATGTACATGGCTCCCTAAAAGTGAAGACACAGGTTGAAGGCAGCATATGGCATGCTTGCCTTCATTAGTTGAGGCATTGAGTTCAAAAGCCAGGAAGTTATGTTACAGTTTTAAAACTCTGGTTAGGCCACATGCATTCAGTTCTGGTTATAGGAAGGATATGAAATCTTTGGAGAAGGTGCAGAGGAGATTTATCAGTTTGCTGTCTGGTTTGGAGGACATGTGCAATGAGGAGAGGTTGGACAAGCTGGGGCTGTTTTCTCTGCAGGGGCAGAGGCTGAGGGGAGATTTGATAGAAGTTTATAAAACTATGCAAGGCATTGATAGAGTAGACAGCCAATATCTTTTTCCCAGGGTTGAAACATCCAGTACTAGAGGACATTATATTTAAGGTGAGGGGGGGAAAGTACAAAGGAGATGTGTGTCGGTGCTTGGAATGTACTGCCAGGGTGGAGCATTTCAGAGACTCTTAGACAGGCACACAGAGAAGGGAGGGATATGGTGTGGGGAAGAGGGATTAGATTAATTAGGAGTCATTGATTTAATTAGTTTGGCACAACATCGTGGGCCGAAAGGCCTGACCCGTGCTGTACTTTTCTCTGCTGTCTCCTGGAGTTTTACATTTGCATCCAATTTTTTTTCTTAAAACATCTCACCATAGTGTGAAAGAGTAAAACTGTTCCAATATGCTGTGACAACATCCACACTGCTGCCTTTTACACAAAACAACTTGCACTTGTCTTCAGGAAGTTATCAAAAAAAAGACAATGAGCTGATGGACAATTAAGTTCTAAGTAAGGCCATTCTTACTTGGCTGAAATAAAGGAGAGCTTGGTATGTGTCTGGGCTTAAGGGGGAAATGAGGAGACACAGTCTTTTTTAAAAAACAAGTACAGCTCATTTATGAATCCAGATACCAACAGATGTCATTGCAACTGTGGGAAGGTCAGTGGTTCACAGGGATGAGCAATAGGTAAAATCCCCAAGATAAACCCTCTCTGTGAGGCAGAATATAGGACACAGCACAGAACAGGCCCTTTGGCCCATCATCTCTGTGCCGACCATGATGCTAATCTAAATCATCCCATCTTCCTGCACAATGTCCATACCCCTCCATTCTCTGCCTGTTCATGTCTAAACACCTCTTAAATGTTCCTGATGTTTCTGCTTCTCCCACCTTCCCCAGCAGCACACTTCAGACACCTACCACACTCTGTATAGAAAAACAAAACTTGGTTCGCAAATCTCCTCTAAACTTTACCCTCTCACACATGCCTTCTAATATTTGACATTTTCACCCTATGAAAAAGACTCTGAGTATCTACCCGACCTATGCCTCTCATAATTTGATAGACTTCTATCAGCCTCCGATGCTCCAGAGAAAATCCAAGTTTGTCCAACCTCTCCTAAAACAAATACTCTCCAAGCTGGCAGCATCCTCATCAACCTCTTCTGCACCCTCTCCAAAGCCTCCACACCTTTCTTATAGTATGGCAACCAGAACTACTCATAATACTCCAAATGTAGCCTAACTAAACTTTTACACAACTGCAACACAACTTCCTGACTTTTATACTAAAGAAGGCATGCATGCCATACCCCTTCTTTACCACCTTATTCCCTTGTGCTACCATTTTCAGGGAGCCATGGACTTGCACCCCAAGATCACTCGGTACATCAATGCTCCCAAGGATCCTGCCATTTGCTGTATACTTTCCTCAGAGAAGAGGATAATGCCTTTGAAGAAAGGCCTTAGGGGATCCCTTATCGTAGTCCTTTGCGTTTTGTTAACATCTTTCTATTGTCTGTTGGTAAAAGCTCAAGTTCCACTTACTGAGGTTAAAAATTGTCCAGGTGGGGAGTTTGGCTTCTGAAGTTGATATCCGTTTCTCCCCACTGCATCAGGATGGTAAGGATATTCGAGGCTGAGCTGGCAGAAGCTATGGATGAATGGTGATCTTCCAGCTCAAGTTCTCATCAATACCAGATCCACTGTCAGGCTAAATTAGTCAAAATTCTCATACAAAATCCAACCCTGGGTGTTTAAGCTGATTAAATAAACATGGTGGGTGTAGTGGGTGACCCCAATTAGTGTTATTTATTGTTGTTCTGTGCCACTGACAAACACATCACAGAAGTTACTTCAATAACTGAATCAATCAGACTGAATGCCATATACAGACAGACCACTGAAACTGAAAACATGAACTTCCTAAGGGGGTAAACAACCTAATGATAGGAAAGGGCCACAACCAAAGAGAGCAAGTGTGTAACCCCAGCAGAGGCCCATTCCAGGGTAGAGTCATAGAATGAAACAAACCCTTCGGCCCAACTTGATTACGCCGACCAAGTTGCCTACCTGAGTTAGTCCCATTTACCTGCATTTGTCCCTCAACCATTCCTACCCACAGACCTGTCCAAATGTATTTTTAAACATTCTAAATTGTGCCCACACCTCTACAGCCTCCTCTGGCAACTCATCCCACATACCCATCACCCTCTGTGCAAAAACGTTGCCCCATCTTTTCCCTCTTAAATTAAGCCAATGTTTCCAGTTTTACACTCCCCTACCCTGGGAAAAAGACTGACCATCCACTAAGTCGATGCCTCTCATGACCTCGTATATCACCCTAAGGTCACACCACAGCTTCCCTCACTCCAGGGTAAACAGTCCCAGCCTACTCAGTCTCTCCATGTAGCTCAAGCCCTCCAGTCCCAGCAACATCCTTGTGAAGACACAAGCAACTGCAGATGCCAGAATCTGGAGCAACAAGCAATCTGCTGGAAGAACTCTGCGGGTTGAGCAGCATCTGTGGGGGGAGGGGGGAGAGAAGGAACTGTTGACGTTTTGGGTTGAAACCCTGCATCAGGACTACCTGGTTCATTCATCCCTCATAAGAACATAAGAAATAGGAGGAGGAGGCAGCCATCTGGCCCAGAGAGCCTGCTCTGCCATTCAACAAGATCATGGCTGATCTGGCCGTGGACTCAGATCCATCACCCTACCTTTTCCCCATAACCCTTAATTCCCCTAATATGCACAAATCTATCTGACTGTGCCTTAAATATATTTAATGAGGTAGCCTCCACTGCTTCCTTGGACAGAGAATGCCACAGATTCACTACTCTCCGGAGAAAAGCAGTTCCTCCTCATCTCTGTCCTAAATCTATTCCCCCAAATCTTGAGGCTATGTCCCCTCGTTCTAGTCTCACCTACCAGAGGAAACAACTTTCCTGCCTCTATCTTATCTATCACTTTCATAATTGTATGTTTCTATAAGATCCCCTCTCATTCTTCTGAATTCCAGCAAGTATAGTCCCAGGCGACTCAATCTCTCCTCATAGGTTAACCCCCTCATCTCCGGAATCAACCTGGTGAACCTCCTCTGCACCGCCTCCAAAGCCAGTACATCTTTCCTCAAGTAAGGAGACCAGAACTGCATGCAGTACTCCAGGTGCGGCCTCACCAGTACCCTGTACAGTTGCAGCATAACCTCCCTGCTCTTAAATTCAATCCCTCTGGCAATGAAGACCAACATTCCATTTGCCTTCTTGATAACCTGTTACACCGGAAACTAACCTTTTGTGATTCATGCACAAGCACTCCCAGCTCCCTCTGCATAACAGCATGCTGCAATCTTTCACCATTTAAACAATAATCTGATCTTCTACTTTCCCTTCTAAAGTGGATGACCTCACATTTACCAACATTGTATTTCATCTGCCAGACCCTTGCCCACTCACTTAACCTATCTCTCTCCACAGACTCTCCGCATCCTCTGAACAATTTGCTTTTCCACTCAATTTAATGTCATCAGCAAATTTAGATACGCTGCACTCGGTCCCCTCTTCCAAATTGTTAACATACATCTTGAACAGTTGTGGGCCCAGCACCAACCCCCGCTGCACCACACTCACCACTGATTGCCAACCAGAGAAACACCCATTTATCCCAACTCTCTGCCTTCTATTGGTTAACCAATCCCTATCCATGCTAATACATTACCCCCAACTCCATGCATCCTTATCTTACGGATGAGTCTTTTATGCAGCACCTTATCTAATAACTTCTGGAAATCCAAGTATACAACATCCACCTGTTCCCTTCTATCCACTGTGGTCATTATATCCTCAAAGCACTCCAGTAAGTTTTTCAAATAGGACCGGCCCTTCCTGAATCCGTGCTGTTTCTACCTGATGGAACCACTTCCATTCAGGCATCTCGCTATTTCTTCCTCAATGACAGCTTCAAGCATTTTCCCAACTATAGATGTTAAGCTAATTGGCCTATAATTACCAGCCTTTTGCATACATCTTTTTTTTAAAACAGTGGCATGACATTCGCTGTCTTCCAATCTGCCAGGATCTGTCCAGAGAATTTTGGTAAAATATCACATCTCTACTACCCCCATTTCTTTCGGTACCCTGGGATATATCCCATCAGGACCAGGGGACTTATCTACCTTTAGGCCCACTAGTTTGCTCAGCACTACCTCTTTAGTGACAAAGATTGCATCGAGGTCCTCACCTCCCATCGCATCCATAACATCTCTCTTTAACATGTTAGACGTGTCCTCCACTGTGAAGACTGACACAAAATAGTCGTTCAAGGCCTCAGCTATTTCCATATTACCCAATATTAATTCCCCCTTCTCATCTTCCAAGTGACCTACATTCACTTTAGCCACCCTTTTCTGCTCTATGTAATTACAAAAACTTTCACTGTTTTTATATTTTGTGCTAGTTTACTTTCATAATCTATCTTCCCTTTCCTTATTGCTTGCTAAGTGGTTCTTTGTTGCTTTTTAAAGTTTTCCCCAGTCTTCCAGTTTCCCTCTACTCTTGGAGACTTTGTATGCGTGAGCTTTCAGCTTGATGCCTTCCTTTATTTCCTTAGTTATCCAAGGCTGGCTCTCCCCACCCTTCCTGTGCTTGCTTTTAACTGGAATATACTTTTGTTGGGCACCGTGAAAAATCTCTTTGAAATTCTGCCACTGTCCAACTGTCCCACCACACAGCCTGCGTTCCCAGCCCACACTAGCCTGTTGGCATCGCTTACATCGATCTATTTGTATGATCACTCTTTCCACTTTTACCTGTCTCATTGCACAGGACCAGATCCAAGACAGAATTTTCCCTTGCAGGTTCACGAATATGCTGTTCAAGAAAGCTATCACGGATGCATTCTATGACATCCTCCTCGAGACTGCCTCGACAAACTTGATTCGCCTTGATGTGTAGAAGTTAAACTTGATATGTGGAAGTTAAGGTCCCCCATGACAACTGCTGTTCTATTCTTACACGCATCAGATATTTCTTGGTTTATTGCCTGTGCGGCTGTAATGTTATTATTCAGTGGCCAACAGACGACTCCCACCAGTGACTTTTTCTCTTTACTATTCCTAATCTCTACCCAGATGATTTCAACATCCTGCTCCTTGTCTCTCACCATTGGCTTGATCTCATCCTTAATTACAAACGCTATCCAACCTCCTTTACTTTCTTGCGTATCCTTCCGTATTACGATACCCTCCACGTCCAACCCTCCCTGACCCCTGGCGCTTTCCCCTGCCCTCGCAGTAGATGTAATACTTGTCTTTACACCTCCTCCCTCACTACCATCCAGGGACCTAAACAGTCCTTCCAGGTGAGGCAAATGTTCACATCCATCTCCTCCAACATCTTTGTGAAACTTTTACACCCTTTCCAGCTTAATGACATACTTCCCATAGCTAGGCAACCAGAAATTCACAGAATACTTCAAGTGTGGTCTCTCTGGTGTCTTGGACACCTGTAGCAGGACATCCCAACTCCTGAACTCAATGACTTGAATGAAGGCAAGCATGCCACATTTATTCTCCATCACCGTCTACTGGTGTCACCACTTTCAGGGAACTATACACTTTTACAAACCTCCACTTCACTCCCCAGAGCCCTGCCATTCACTGTGCAAGTCCTGCCCTGGTTTAAATTAGCAAAATGCAACACTACGCACTTGTCTGAGTTAAATTCCATCTGTCATTCCTTTGCCCACTTTCCCAATTGATTGTAATATCAGATAACCTTCTTCACTGTGCCACCAATTTTGCTATCGTCCACAAACTTACTACCCATGCCAACTAAGTTCTCATCCAAATCTTTAACATAGAAGAACATAGAAAAACTACAGCACAATTCAGGCCCTTTGGCCCACAAAGCTGTGCCAAACATGTCCCTACCCTAGAAATTACCTTTAACATTGATAACAAGCAATAGTGGACCATGCACTGATCACTGCAGCACACCACTAGTCACTGGCCTCCAAACCGAAAAACAATCTTTTGCTATGACCCTGACTTCTACCACCAAGACAATTTCATATTGGCTTGGCTGGATTACCCTGGATTCCATGTGACCTCACTCTCAGAACTCCTCTACAATGCCCAGGGACAAAGTGGGATCTTACCGCGTATGACAGAGGGACTGGGGACGGAAGGCACCGTAGGGGGAGTGAAGGGAAAGGGCAGAGGCACTGGTGTGTGTGTGTGTGTGTGTGTGTGTGTGTGTGGTTCCTCCACCCAACCCACCGTCCCAGACGCCGCCACTCACCATTCCCACCTCCACCACAGCCCGTCTGTGTCGGGGCGGGGATCACCCCCACCCACCCACCGTGTGTCGAGGGTGGGGAGAGAGAGAGACAGCCCACACTCCCAATATCGCTTCCCACTCGCTCCCCCGGTGTCGGGGACGAGCCCTCCCTCCCCCCCCCACTTGCTCCCCCGGTGTCGGGGACGAGCCCGCCCCCCTCCTCCCTCCTCTCCCCCCCCCCCCCGGGTGTCGGGGACTAGCCCGCCCCCCTCCTCCCTCCTCTCCCCCCCCCCCCACCGGGTGTCGGGGACGAGCCCGCCCCCCTCCTCTTCCCCCCCGGGTGTCGGGGACCAGCCCGCCCCCCCTCCTCTCCTCTCCTCCCCCCCGGTGTCAGGGACCAGCCCGCCCCCCCTCCTCTCCTCCCCCCCGGTGTCGGGGACCAGCCCGCCCCCCCCTCCTCTCCTCCTCCTCCCCCCCCTCCTCTCCTCCTCCTCCCCCCCCGTGTCGGGGACGAGCCCGCCCCCCCCCTCCTCTCCTCCTCCTCCCCCCCCCCCGTGTCGGGGACGAGCCCGCCCCCCCCTCCTCTCCTCCTCCTCCTCCCCCCCCCGTGTCGGGGACGAGCCCGCCCCCCCCCTCCTCTCCTCCCCCCCCCCGTGTCGGGGACGAGCCCGCCCCCCCCTCCTCTCCTCCCCCCCCCCGGTGTCGGGGACGAGCCCGCCCCCCCTCCTCTCCTTCCCCCCCCCCGGTGTCGGGGACGAGCCCAGCCCCCCCTCCTCTCCTCCCCCCCGGTGTCGGGGACGAGCCCAGCCCCCCCCTCCTCTCCTCCCCTCCCCCCCCGGTGTCGGGGACGAGCCCAGCCCCCCCCCTCCTCTCCTCCCCTCCCCCCCCGGTGTCGGGGACGAGCCCCGCCCCCCCCTCCCCTCCCCCCCCCGGTGTCGGGGACGAGCCCAGCCCCCCCCCTCCCCTCCCCCCCCGGTGTCGGGGACGAGCCCAGCCCCCCCCCTCCCCTCCCCCCCCGGTGTCGGGGACGAGCCCAGCCCCCCCCTCCCCTCCCCTCCCCCCCTGGTGTCGGGGACGAGCCCAGCCCCCCCCCCTCCTCTCCTCCCCCCCTGGTGTCGGGGACGAGCCCAGCCCCCCCCCCTCCTCTCCTCCCCTCCCCTCCCCCCCCGGTGTCGGGGACGAGCCCAGCCCCCCCCCTCCTCTCCTCCCCCCCCGGTGTCGGGGACGAGCCCAGCCCCCCCCGCCTCTCCTCCCCCCCCGGTGTCGGGGACGAGCCCAGCCCCCCCCCTCCTCTCCTCCCCCCCCGGTGTCGGGGACGAGCCCAGCCCCCCCTCCTCTCCTCCCCCCCCCGGTGTCGGGGACGAGCCCAGCCCCCCCCCTCCTCTCCTCCTCCCCCCCCCCCGGTGTCGGGGACGAGCCCAGCCCCCCCCCTCCTCTCCTCCCCCCCCCCCCGGTGTCGGGGACGAGCCCGCCCCCCGACACTCACCGACCCACCGCCACAACCCGGGCTCCGCTCAGTGTGACCTCACTTCCGGGCTCGCTGACCGACACAAGGAGGAGCCGACAGAGGGCAAGAGGCGTCGCATCTGCATTCTCGGAGGACCGACCCAGTCCTCCCGCCCGTCCGGACGTCCCATTCACGCCTTCCGCAGAGTCTGTCCGGTAGCCGGGCGCCGTGGCTGGGAGCGGGGCAGCCCTACAACATGCCAGCCGGTCACCGACCGATCTGGACTCTGCCGTCCCGCCGGAAACTGTTGTCAGTCCGGCAGGGAATGCGGCGGCTTGCCCCGCACTGATTGACGCCAGAACCGGCCAATCAGTTGCGAGCAGGAAGGGCCCGGCTGACCAATTGGCGGAGGCACCTGCCCCCTGCCGGCCAATGGGAGACGGGGAGCCGGGACTTCCGGCGGAGCTGGGCGCGGGAGGCGGGAGGAGCCGCCATGGCGAAAACGTACGATTACCTGTTCAAGCTGCTGCTGATCGGGGACAGCGGCGTCGGCAAAACCTGCGTCCTCTTCCGCTTCTCGGAGGACGCCTTCAACACCACCTTCATCTCCACCATCGGTACGACCGGCCGGGCGGGCGGGGGCGCGGCGCCGGCGCCCGTTTCCGGGGTGCTGGGGCCCAGGGAGCGAAGGTCAGGGCCCGGGCCCCCCCTCCCCCCACCTTCTTCCCCCCTCCCCCCACCTTCTTCCCCCCTCCCCCCACCTTCTTCCCCCCTCCCCCCACCTTCTTCCCCCCTCCCCTCCCCCCACCTTCTTCCCCCCTCCCCTCCCCCCACCTTCTTCCCCCCTCCCCTCCCCCCACCTTCTTCCCCGCTCCCCTCCCCCCACCTTCTTCCCCGCTCCCCTCCCCCCACCTTCTTCCCCGCTCCCCTCCCCCCACCTTCTTCCCCCCTCCCCTCCCCCCACCTTCTTCCCCCCTCCCCTCCCCCCACCTTCTTCCCCCCTCCCCTCCCCCCACCTTCTTCCCCCCTTTTCTCCCTTTCTCTCTTCCCCCCCCAACCCCCCCCCACCCCGCCCTCTTCCCCCCCCCCCCCGCCCTCTTCCCCCCCCCCCCCGCCCTCTTCCCCCCCCCCCCCCCCCCCCCCCACCGGGCCGGCCCACTTCGCTCTCGATGACCTTTTCAGCCGGCGGGGAACTGCTGCCGGTCCCCGAGCCGCGGGCTCCCAGGCTTCGGGTCTTTGGTTGGGCTCCCCCGGCTGTTTGCTCAAGCGATGATTCCCTTCCACCTCCGTCCACGTCCCCGTCAACTCGCCCCGGGTTCTGCCACTCGCCTGCACACTCGGCCAATTAACCCACCGCTCCGCACGTCTCTGGGGCGAAGCCGGAGGTCTCACGCTGTCACAGGGAGAACGTGCAAAGCCACAAAGACGGCAGCCGAGGTCAGGGTCGGCTCCAGACCGCTGGAACTGTGAGGCAGCGGCTTTACCGGCTGCTTCACTGTCTGGCCTGTCCAGCTCATTCGTGATGCTCAACAGGGTTCTCTTTTCCCCATGACGGAGTGTGACTTTTGGGTTCCTTTCTATGATCTCAGTATAGCTGAGGTTAGTTAGAATCTGAGCTGCATTTCCCCTGACAGTGATTAACTGGGCTTCAACCTACCCACTTTATCTGCTTGTCATTGGGGGTTTTTACCTTTCAGCTTGGGAGCAGTGGGTAAAAATCTTAGGTTTTCCTGCACAATCTGTCTTCTAACCACGTCATAGTATGTTAATGCCAAGATGGATTTTATTGCATCCTTGTCATTAGGTAGTTTGAGTACAGAGGTGGATTTGAATGGTTTTATGGTTCCATATCCGTATACATTGTGTTTGTTAACGAAGGACTGCCTTGAATCGTGAAAATTAACTTCCAGAGAGTCGCTGCTGACAACCATGTTAAAGACCACATTGGGGAATAATAAGTGTGAATGGCAGCTGAGGTAGAGGACCTTAGCTTCAAGCTAAATATTTTCTTTCATTTCTTCTCGCTATCTATTTTTTGTTTGTTTTGTTTGCTTTGTAAGATCATGCTGGTTTACAGTGCCTTGCACTGTCTATATGAAATCTAAAGGAGAGAAGAATCTAAGTTCATGAGGATGTATTTGACTGTTTCCAGTTGTAGGAGGTTGTTTGTAAATAGTGTGCAGCATGAAGCTGCAGATGAGCGAGATGCTGTTACAGGGATTAGAACATTCATTTGCACAGGAAACTCTCTCATTATTGCATTGCTATTTTTGTTCGTCAATTACATAGAGTCAGCACGGCTCATAGAACAGTGCAGGAACAGACCCTTCGCCCACGATGTCTGTGCCAAACACTGCTGAATTAAATTAAGTCTCTTCTGCCTGTGCGTCACTCCATTCCCTGCATATTCACGTGTCTATCTAGCAGCCTCTTAACGTAATTTACAATTTAATAATTTGCATTTAAATTTTTCACATTCTTTAATTTAAAATTAATGACCTTGATTTCTTTCTTCTCAGGTATTGACTTTAAAATCAGAACAATTGAGTTGGATGGAAAGAAAATCAAACTGCAGATATGGTGAGGATGTGGGGCTGCTTCAACCAGGTCTGCGAACTGCGTTTGCCCTGAAATCAGAATGCTTTATAACAGAGGCAATTCGGTAGATTTGGATTGGCAATTCAGATTGTTTGTGACATCACTGCACACATATAATTTGAAAACATCAGTGTGTTCACCAGCTGTCTTATCAAGCTCGTTGTGGTTTTACTGAAGGAATGTTTTGTCTTTGAAGCATTTTTGATGCTCTTCATGGTATTACTTTAGTACAGTGAAACACAATTAAATTTACTGTATGGTGATTGAACTATCCTCCCACCGTAAGCTCCTTTGTACATACCATTTGTTATATGTTATAAAATGTTCTGATCTACTTCAGTGATTCAGTGTAGGAAGTGGCACTGACTTGGGAGGACTGTGTCTAGGTCTGAAATATGGGGTTAGAGCAAGAGTTTAGCAGTTTATGTTGGCGATGTACAGCTGATGGAAGTGGTGTCAGTGAGTCTTGGTGACGAGAGCCTTTAAATGGGCTGTTTTGTTGAACTGGAAGTTGACCTGTGAGCGGGCAAGCAGGAACATGTCGAAAAGAATAGTGATTGCAGTTTACACAGGCAGAGATGATAGTGACAGCATCATTGAAATGAAGGAAGACAAAAATCAGCAAGAAATGCCTTTGCCGCATTTGACCTGTGCTCTGATACTTGTTCAGGTAAGCAATCTATTGGAAGGTTTCCTTACCCGCTGTTCCTTGGCTCTTTGCCATTCTATCAACCCCTTTGGTGGAGCTGCGCTGTTGGAAGGACAGGATGCATTCAGGGATTATTGTAGTGGAATCTGTGATGTTAGATGAAAGTTGTTCTCAGGAGAACAAGTTGCTCCATAACCAGGAGTCAGAAAGTTGCTGAACAGGCTGTGGGACAGCGTGCCTGATTTAACACACTAACCTCCGCAGAAAGGACTAAGGTCAACTGAGTTTGCCAAGCAGTTTTGTGGTAACTGGTTGGTTTGATAGGTCATTTAAGAGATCCCCAAATTGCTGTGGGTCTGTACAGTTAACCTTCCTTAAAGGACATTAGTAAAGGGATATAGTGACAATCCAGTGGTTTTATGTTCGTCGTTACTTAGTAGAGGTTTTTTTTAATTCCCCACTACTGTGGTGAGGGTTCAATGTATTACTCTGAATCATTGGTCTAGGGCTTTAAACTGGTAGTCCATAGATTAAACATCTCCCCAAATTTCTGCCATCCACTGGCTGATTTTCAACATTCATTGCCCTTATCCAGGAAAAACAGTTAAAAGTTAGGGGGACATTGGTGTCAGAGTGGCTTTCTCCCTTGAATTTTTACCTAATCAGTGTTGATCACTGCACAAGTCTCTTGCAACAAACAAACACAGCTGACACTGAGCCTCTTCCTTTGGAAGGAACATCATCACTTTCTCTTTAAAAACAAAAGGATTGTCTGTCTGTGTAGTCCCATTGATTAGCTCCTCATTCATTATTCGTCCCCAAAATTCTGAGCTTGTGGCCATTCTGTACTGCATCCACCCTGCCTGCAGCCCTGACTCTTGCCTGACTAAGGTGGTATCATCCTCATAACATCATACGCTGTCTGAGGCAATCATTCAGCCCATGAGTCTGAGCACTTTAAAAGAGCTCACCAGCGTGTCCCTGGCACATCTGTTCTTTCCCCACTTGTTCGTTAATCCTTAATTTAAAGCGATGTACAGTAGGCAAAAATCCGTGGTGATATTACAACCAACCAAAGTAAAGTAGATGTATCTTTTTCCTTTCACTTACTACACCAGCAGACAAAGCCCTATGAAGAGTTTTACACTTAGGAACCTGCCAACAAGTCCTGTTTTCCCAAAGAAACAGCATGGTTTGCATAAAAGTGTAGTGAGACGAGAACTTAGAAGCACATAAGAGTCAGAACAATGATGGGTTTACTTCACAGCACTACATCCGGTCACTCTCTTTGGATGCTCAATTTTCTTGATTTGATGTATAACTGCATCGCTAAACTCCTCACCTTGATGTTACTGTGACAATGTTACATGAACAAGCCTGTCAATGCAACATTGGAACTAAGTTGATGCTTCACAGCTGACTTTGTGTTAATGGTATTCTGTTTGTTCAGCTAGCTGGCTCATTAATGGAACTTGGAAGGGCTGCTCTGCTGTAGGAGTGTCTGACCTGGTAGGGTGAACCTAACTAGACATGGCTGCACCCACAGATTTCAGGCTCAGCATTGATATCAAGTTTCTGCTGAATTCTCGACTGGATTTATTGGGACCAGATTTGTTCCCAACCTCGGGTGCTATCTGTGTGCAGTTTGCACGTTCTCTGACTGTGTGAGTTTCCTCCCATATCACATGCTGATCGATAGGTTAATTGGCGGCTGTGGTAGTTGAATGGTGGAATCTGGGAGAGTGAGAGCGTAAACGTATGCGTGATGGCTGAGCCAATCCATGTGAGTCCATGACCTTGCACTTGGGGATTGTTTTGATCTCTCTTTGAGTTTACCCGTTCAAACCATTGTCATAAATTTAAACCATAACCCTAAGCCACCTTGTGTGGGGAAGAGCATCTCGTCTCTCTTAGTCTTCATTTCACCAGCTTCATCTCTGGTCGGTTGGTATTAAAACTGGATCACAACTTAACTATAAAGACACCTTGTGTTTGTGATGTCCTGCCACTTGTACAGTAGGATTTCATTGGTGGCACTTAGCAAATTTCATTATCATTTATTAGTTTGTTTAAAGTAGTCTCAATAGGAATTATGCTCAACGTTTTTCTTGTATGGTGCATTTGGTTCCTTGGAGCAACCAGAAAGCATCCATCCCATAAGTGTTGGTTATATGCAGTCCTTACATGGGGAAGCAGTGCTGTGCCACAACACACCTTGCATGATTGTGTTGTGGTAATATAGGCCCAGGTGATGGTTTAATCAACGAGGTGTTTGATGCTCAAACGGAGCAATGGTTTTTTTTGGTTCGCACAAGAGAAAGTTATGAAATAAACATGATGAAGCATAACAGCAAGTGAAGTGCATCTGATTCTAATTAAACCTGTTGGAATGTCCTAGGGACACAGCTGGCCAGGAACGGTTTCGGACGATCACCACGGCGTACTACCGAGGGGCCATGGTAAGATGTCCATATTACATCAGCTTCATACATTAACTCTCCTGAGTAAGAGATGCAGCAAAAATATACGCAGTGCATACAATGATCTACCATTTCCTGGAATGAGGAACAGGGCTCCATGGTGCAAAAATGACGAGTTTTATGTTCAGACTTAGACTGTAAGTTACTTGAGCTGTGCATGAGGGAGTGCAAGTGGTGGTGTGGGTATAGATACCAGGAGGCTGAAGATTCTGGGTCTTCGATCTGTGTAGAAACAGGAGAAGGCCATTCTGCTCCTTATCTCTACTCAGCCATTTTACCAGTAAGATTATGGCTGATCTCTAATCTTGAAGCCACTTTCCTGCACTAACTGTGTTTCCCTCAATTCCTTTAATAATGAAAAATAAGTAATCTCCCTTTTAAATATACTCAGCAACTAAGGCTCCATAGTCCTCTTGATTAGGTTCACTACTGTCTTGTCTGAAGAAATTTCTTCTTGTCTCAGTCTTTCTGACTGATTTTATCATAAGAACATACAAATCATTTGACCCTCAGTGCTGCTCTGTCACAATAAGACCCTGGTTGAACTGCTGGTAACCTTGAACCCCACATTGACCCACAGTAACCTCTCATCCAAGTGCTAATCCAGCATTTCTCTACGCCTGCCTTAAAAATGTTTAAAGACTCTGATTCCAGTGCCCTTTGAGGAAGAAAGTTCCAAAGACTTGAATCCCAAGGGGACCAATATGCTGGTAGGGAGGTTTGCTAAGGCCACTGGGGGGAGTTTAAACTAGAATTGTTGGGGGATGGGATCCGAACTGGAGAGACTGGGGAAGAGGTCTTTAGCTTTCAAATAGAGAAAGCTTGTAGTAGGTACGAGGGGGAGGATAGGCAGGTGATAGAGAAGGGATGTGATCAGGTTGGTTTGAGATGTGTCTATTTTAACGCAACTTGAGCGAATGAGCTTAGAGCTTGAATAAATAATTAGAGCTACGATATGGTGGCCATTACAGAGACTTGGATGGCTCAGGGACTGGAATGGTTACTTCAAGTGCCGGGTTTTAGATGTTTCAGAAAGGACAGGGAGGGAGACAAAAGAGGTGGGGGAGTGGCACTGTTGATCAGAGATGGACATCATGGAGGGATTGTCCAAGGAGTCTCTGGGTGGAGGTTAGGAACAGGAAGGGGTCAATAACTTTACTGGGTGTTTTTTATAGGCCGCCCAATAGTAACAGGGATATCGAGGATAGGGAAACAGATCCTAGAAAGGTGTGAGAATAACAGTTGTTGTGATGGGAGATTTTAATTTGCCAAATATTGAGTGACATCTCCATACAGCAAGGGGTGCAGATGGGTTGGAGTTTAAGTGTGTTCAGGAAGGATTCTTGACACAATATGTAGATAAGCCTACAAGAGGAGAGGCTGTGCTGGATTTGGTATTGGGAAATCAACCTCTCAGTGGGAGAGCATTTTGGTGATAGTGATCATAATTCTATTTCCTTTACGATAGCACTGCAGAGGGATAGGAACAGACAGACTAGAAAGTTGTTTACTTGGAGTAGAGGGAATTATGAGGCTCTCAGGCAGGAAATTGAAGCTTAAATTGGGAACAGATGTTCTCAAGGAAAAGTACAGAAGAAATGTGGCAAACATTCAGGGGGTATTTGGGTGGAGTTCTACATAGGCATGTTCCAATGAGACGGGAGTCATGAGAGGATACAAGAACCGTGGCGTATGAACACTATAATAAATCTAGTTAAAAGGAGAAGAAAAGCTTACAAAAGGTACAGAGAGCTAGGTAATGTTAGAGATCTGGAAGAGTATAAGGCTAACAAGAAGGAGTTTAAGAAGGAAATTAGGAGAGCCAGAAGGGGACATGAGAAGGCCTTGGCGGGCAGGATTAAGGAAAACCCCAAGGCATTCTACAAGTATGTGAAGAGCAAGAGGATAAGATGCGAAAGAAAAGGGCCTATCAAGTGCAGCAGTGGGAAAGTGTGTATGGATCTGGAGAAAATAGCGAAAGTACTTAATGAATACTGATGTAAAGTATTTATTATGGAAAAAGATCTGGGTGATTGTTGTGAGGACTTGCAGCAGGTTGAAAAGCTTGAGCATGTGGGTATTAGGAAAGAGGATGTGCTGGAACTTTTGGAAAGCATCAAGTTGGATAAGTCGCCGGGACTGGATGAGATGTACCCCAGGCTGCTGTGGGAGGCAAGGGAGGAGATTGCGGAGCCTCTGACAATGATCTTTGCATCATCAATGGAGACGGGAGAGGTTCCAGAAGATTGGCAGATTGCAGATGTTGTTCCCTTATTCAGAAATGGAGTAGAGATAGCCCAGGAAATTATAGACCAGTGAGTCTTACTTCAGTGGTTGGTAAGCTGATGGAGAAGATCCTGAGAGGCAGGATTTATGAACATTTGGAGAGGTATAATATGATTAGGAATAGTCAGCATGGCTTTGTTAAGGGCAGGTCCTGTCTTAAGAGCCTGATTGAATTTTTTGAGGATGTGACTAAACACATCGATGAAGGGAGAGCAGTAGATGTAGTGTATATGGATTCCAGCAAGGCATTTGATAAGATACCCCATGCAAGGCTTATTGAGAAAGTAAGGAGGCATGGGATCCAAGGGGACATTGCAGTGTGCATCCAGAACTGGCTGGCCCACAGAAGGCAGAGAGTGGTTGTTGAAGGGTCGTATTCTGCATGGAGGGCAGTGACCAGTGGTGTACCTCAGGGATCTGTTCTGGGACCCTTACTCTTTGTGACTTTTATAAACGACCTGGATGAGGAAGTGGAGGGATGGGTTAGTAAGTTTGCAGATGACACAAAGGATGGATGTGTTGTGGATAGTTTGGAGGGCTCTCGGAGGTTACAGCAGGGCATAGATAGGATGCAGAGTTGGGCTGAGAAGTGGCAGATGCAGTTCAACCCAGATAAGGTGCAGTGGTTCATAGTGGTAGGTCAAATATGATGGCAGAGTATAGTATTAATGGTAGGACTCTTGGCAGTGTGGAGAATCAGAGGGATCTTGGGGTCTGAGTCCAGAGGACGCTCAAAGCAGCTGCACAGGTTGACTCTATGGTTAAGAAGGCATATGGTGTATTGTCCTTCATCAATCGGGGAATTGAATTTTGGAGCCGAGAGGTATTGTTGCAGCTATACAGGACCCTGGCCAGGCCCCACTTGGAGTACTGTGCTCAGTTCTGGTCGCCTCACTACAGGAAAGTTGTGGAAGCCATAGAGATGGTGCAGAGGAGATTTACAAGGATGCTGCCTGGAATGCAGAGCATGCCTTATGAAAGCAGGTTGAGGGAACTCGGCCTTTTCTCCTTGGAGCGACGGAGGATGAGGGGGGACCTGATAGGGGTATATAAGATGATGAGAGGCATTGATCGGGTAGATAGTCAGAGGCCTTTCCCTAGGGCTGAAATGGTGGCCACAAGAGGACACAGGTTTAAAGTGTTGGGGAGTAGGTATAGAGGAGATGTCAGGGGTAAGTTTTTTACTCAGTGGTGAGTGTGTGGAATGGGCTGCCGGCAACGGTGGTGGAGGCGGAAACGATAGGGTCTTTTAAGAGACTTTTGGATAGGTACATGGAGCTGAGAAAAATAGAGGGCTATGGGTAAGCCTAGTAATTTCTAGGGTAGGGACATGTTTGGCACAGTTTTGTGAGCCGAAGGGCCTGAATTGTGTTGTAGGTTTTCTATGTTTCTATGACTCAAGAGCCTTGGAGAACAAAACAGTACTTCACTTCTGTCTTAACTGGACATTTAAGGATATTGATTAACTGGGAAAGTAGACAAGGAGAATTTAACTCTGATAAGTGCAAAGTGATGCATTTGGAGAAGCTAAACCAAGGCAGGATACACACAGTGAATGGCAGGGCCATGGGGAGTGTTGTTGAGCAGAGACCCTGAGGTACCAGTACATAGTTCTCTGAGAATGGCAACAGATACTCAGGGTGGTAAGGATGATATATCCATGCCTGTCTTTATTGGCAAGGCATTGGGTACAAGAGTCGGGCTGCCGAGTTGTACGAAATGTTGGTTAGGTCACACTTGGAGAACTGCGTGCAGTTCTGGTCACCATGCTGCAGGAAAGGTATGATTAAGCTAAAGAGGGTGCAGAAAAGATTGATGAGACATTGCCTGCATTGGAGGGCTTGAATTATAAGGAAAGATCGGATAGGCTGGGTTTTGTTTTCCCTAGAGCGAAGGAAGCTGACAGGTGACAGAATAGAGGTACATAAAATTATGACAGGCATGACCAGGTAGATAGCCAGTATCCGTTTCCCATGGGAGGGGTGTCTAAACCTGGAGGACGTGGGTTTAAGGCGAGAGGGAGGAGGTTCAAAGGGGATCCGTGGGGTAAATCTTTCGCACAGAGTAGTTGATATCAGGAATGAGCTGCCAGAGGAGGTGGTGCAGGCAGGAACAGTAACAGCTTTTAAGAGGCATTTGGATGAGGCATAGAGGGATATGGAATTAATACATGCAAATAGGATTGTTGTAGATAGACATGTTCGGCATTGAGGAGGTGGGCCTGTGTCTGTGCTGTACATCTCCTTCACTGTAAATATGGTACAAGAAGGTCGGCAGGGAAACCCTGCTAATCACAGGCCGGTGAATCCAATGTTAGTGGTCGGGATGCCACTGGAAGAATTTCTGAGGGAAAGGATGAATCTACACATAGAAAGGTGCAGAGGAGATTTACCAGGATGCTGCCTGGATTAGAGAGTATTGAATATGAGGAGAGGCTTAAGGTGCTAGGGCTTTATTCACTGGAAAGGAGGAGGATGAGAGGAGACATGATAGAGGTATATAAAATACTGAGAGGAATAGATAGAGTAGACAGTCAGCGCCTCCTTCCCAGGGCACCAATGCTCAAGACGGGAGGGCATGGCGTTAAGTTTATGGGTGGGAGGTTCAGGGGAGATGTCGGGGAGGTTTTTCACCCAGAGAGTGGTTGGTGCATGGAATGCACTGCCTGGGGTGGTGGTGGAGGCAGATACATTGAACAGGTTCAAGAGCTTGTTGGATAGGCATATGGAGGAGTGTGGGATGGGGGGATATGCGGGAGGAAGGGGTTAGGTAGTGTGAGGGTGGTTTGATGGACGGCACAACATGGTGGGCCGAAGGGCCTGTTTTGTGCTATATGGTTCTATGGTTCATCCAACTCAGTTATATATGCAACAAATAACCTAGCACCAGTCCCAACCATACACCACTTGCTACAGACTCCCAGTTAGAAAAACACCTACCCACCACTCCCCTTGGCCTCCTAACAACGAGCTGAGTTTGGATCCAGTTCACCAACGTGCCTCAGAACTCTTGTGCCTTAACGTTCTGGATCCACCTACCATGCGGGACCTTGTAAAAAGCCCAAAAATTTATTGAAGTCCATGTCTGCTGCACTACCTTCATCGCTTTTCCAGTCACAACCCCCCAGAGAGAAAATGTTCCTCACCTGACTGCTTATGTGAGGAAATAATGGCCCCTACTTTGGAAATCCCCTCTGGGGGAAACATCTCAGCATCCGCCTTGTCAATCCCTCTCAGTCTTGCATGTTTCAATAAGATCACCTCTCATTCTCCTACGCAATGAGTATAGGTAAACCAGAGAGAGACCTATTTATGCCCACTGTCTGCCTGCTTTGGCCAGTCAATCATATCCACACCAGTCTGTTGCCGACCACACCATGAGCTTTAATTTTCTGCAATTCCCTTTGATGCAGCGCCTTAATCAAATGCATTCTGGAGATCTAAGTTTATTCTATCTGCAGCACACTACTTGACAGTCACATAGTTTGTTGATATGGGGCCACGATGTGCATTAAAGTTTGTGGTTCTTCATGTAGTGACGAGTTTCTCACTTTGTTTCCATGGCAGGGTATTATGTTAGTGTACGACATCACCAATGAAAAATCCTTTGATAATATCAAGAATTGGATCCGGAATATCGAGGAGGTATGTTTTGGCAACCGATTCAGCTTCCAGTTGACACCTTGTCTTGGCTGAAGGTTTATGCATTTGCCTCTGAAGTCGTGGCTTTACTTCCTTTCATTTGGAAGAACGTAATCCTTTACATGCTTCACTAGCGCAGTACTTGCTCTCAGATCCGATATAAAACTGTGACTGCCTCCTCGGTCAGTGTTAAACAATACCAAATGGAGCCAACTGGATACAAGAGTGGTTTGGCAGACAGTCGGTGACGGGTTGTGGTGAGGGTGGAGGTTGTTTTTCAGATTGGAAGCCTGTGACCAGTGGTATGCTGCAGGGATTGGTGCTGGGTCCCCTGTTGTTTGTCGTAGATATAGTGATTTGGATGAGAATGTTGGTGGCATGATTCATGAGTTAGAACGTGGTACAGAACAGGAACAGGCCCTTCGGCCCACAATGCTTGTGCTAACCATGATGCCAAACTAAACTAATCCCCTCTTCCTTCACATGGTCTGTATCCCTCCATTCCCTGCATGTTCATGTAAACATAGAACAGCACAGGAACAGGCTCTTTGGCCTACGATTTTATGCAGAACTAATTAAATGCCTAGCCAAACTAATACCTTCTGCCTGCACAATGGTAAATTGGTTTACCATGTACCGTGAACAGTGAAAACACTACTGTATGGTGAAAACTTGTCTTGCATACCATTTATAGCGATCACTTTATTACAGCAATGCACTGAGGTAGTACAAGGTAAAACAATAGACTGTGTAAGGTTTAACAGTTAGAGAGAGAGTGCAGTGCAAGTAGACAATAAGGTGCAAGGTCATAACAAGGTAGACTGTGAGGTTACGAGTCCATCGTATTAGCTCATGCCCTCTAATCCAGGTAGCATCCTAGTAAACCTCCTCTAAATCCTGTCCAAGGCCTCCACATCCTTCCTGTAATGGGGCGACCAGAACTGCATGCAAAGAAGTGCAGCCAAAGCAAAGTTTTATATAACTGCAATGTGACTTCCTGAAGTACTCTGTGCCCCTAGCAATGAAAGCATGTCATACACCGCCTTTACCACTCTATCCACTTGCATTGTACTTTCAGGGAGCTATGGATTTGGACCCCAAGATCCCGCTGTACATCACCACTGTTAAGGGTCCTGCCATTAACTGTGTCCTGTCCCTTTACATTTGATCTCTCGAAGTGCAGCACCTCACACTTGCCCAGATTAAATTCCATTTCTCTACTCGTGACTGTAACTGGTCTGTATCCTGTTGTTTGCAGATGACACCAAAATTGGTGGTGTGGTGAACAGTGAAGAAGGTTGTTGAAGGTTACACCAGGATCTCAGTCAATTAGGAAAGTGGGTAAAGGAATGCAACTCAAAAAAAAAATGCAAAGTGTTGCATTTTGCTCAGTTGATCCAAGGCGGGACTTGCACAGTAAATGACAGGGCCCTGGGGAACATTGTAGGACAGAGGGACCCAGTTCATAGTTCCCTGAAAGTTGTAACGGGGTAGACAAGCTGGTGAAGAAGGCATATGGCATGTTTGCCTTCAACAGACAGGCTGTTGGGTACAGGTGTTGAGAAATCATGTTCTAGCTGTACAAGCCCTGGATGAAACCACATCTGGAGCACTGTGTGCAGTTCTGGTCATCACACTATAGAAGGGATTGATTAAACTATCGAGGGTGCAGGGTGCAACATCACTGGGATGTTGCTGGGATTGGAGGGCTTGAATCATGAGGAGAGACAGGATAGGCTGGGACTGTCCTCAGAGTAAAGGAGGTTGAGGGGTGACCTTGTGGAGGTATCTAAAATCATAAGGAGTTTTGGTAAGGTGGATGGTCACTGTCTTTTGCCCAGGGTAGGGTAGGGGAGTCTGAAACTAGGGGTCATTGGTTTGAGATGGTAGGGGAAAGACTTAAAGGGGACCCAAAGAGCAAATTTTTCTCTCAGAGGTTGGTGGGTATATGGAATGAGCTGCCAGAGGAAGTGGTAGAGGTGGGTACAGTTACAATGTTGAAAAGAAATTTGGGCAGGTTCATCGATAGGGAAGGTTTAGAGGGACATGGGCCAAACACAGGCAAATGGGACTCGCTTCGGAAAGCACCTCAGTTAGGATGGATGAGTTAGGCCGAAGGGCCTGTTTCTATGCTGTAAAAATCTGTGACTAAATGAGCACACGGAATCTTTGATAAATGAGAACAAGTTTTCCCAATGTCCAGGCAAACAAGACAATTAAAACTTTCTGCTTTGACATCTTTCTTATTTGTGGGACCTTGTTTTGTGCATGTTGCTTGTCACATTTAAATATGTTACTTTGGGAAACACTCTTCCAAAGTATTTTTAGAATGGTTCTAGCACAGAATCAAGTCTGTACCAACTCTCTAAGAATGTAGATATGAACATATGGAGCAAGAGCAGGCCATTCAGCCCTTCAGTGCTGCTCTGCCTTATAAGAAGATTATGGCTGATCTGATTTGTAACCTAATTTCTTCATTCCACCTACCCATGGGATCTTTTTCACATTCTTGATTACCAAGTGTCCATCTCCCCTCCCTTAAAAATATTCAAAGACTGTTTCCACAACCCCTTGAGGAAGGGAGTTCCAAGCCCTCCTGATCCTGAGAAAGTATTTTGCCTCAATTGTGTGTTAAATGGGTGACCCATCATTTTTAAATGGTGATCCCCTGCTCTAGATGCTCCCACAAGAGGAAACATCTTCTCCATGTCCACTTTAAGATCAATCAGGATTGCGTATATCATTCAACACCACTTAGTCTTCTAAAGTCCAGCAGATACAAGCCTAGTTGTCAAAGGTGACCCACCCCTTCCAGGTATAAGATTAGTAAACCTTTTCTAAACTGCTTCCAACTTATTAACGGCCATAAGTACAACCAATACTGTACGGTCTAACCAAGGCCCTTCAAATCTACTTTACCAGGTCACTTTCCTGGTAACTAATTCAGAAATGGCGGCCATAAGTGTTTCTTTGTCCCAGATTTCTTTGTATTCACAGCACGTAACACTTGGTGTTGCTCAGGCTACCTGTGCAGTCTGGGATAGAGCACCTATTCAAAGCAGCAACTTAAACTGATTTTCAATTGACATAAACAATCTGCACAATGTCTGTATTAAGGGGAGGCACAGCTTGTAGATCTGCTGCCTTAACAGTTCCAGTGAGCTGGGTTCAATCTTGACCTCCGGTGCTGTCTGTGTGGAGTTTGCATGTTCTCCCTGTGACAGTGGGTTTGCTCCATTTGCCTCCCACATCCCATAAATGTACAGTTGGTAGATTAATTGTCCGCCATGTATTGTCCCTAGTGAGTGGTAGAATCTGTAGGGATGCAGGATGAATAAAATGGTTCAGCGTAGGTTTGGATATTTGATGGTTGGCTTGGACTCGATAGGTGAAAGGCATGTTTCCTTGCTGTATTACTCTGACTAAACAGGTTACAGTGTTAATGCATGTCTGCAAATCGCCCTTTGCTTGTGAAACTGCAGCAACCTGGTGACTGACAAGTGCCATCTTGCTGTAAACTCTGTTCTGCTTCTTCAAAGGATTCAGAAAAGTTGAATTTTGTAGTTGGGATTCCACATTTAGATGTGCTGACAAGGTTAACGTGTCAGGTTTGCATGATGACTTCGGGTACCACATTGGGATACTTTCAATGTTAACCTGTGAATCCCTCCTTTCTCATGGGAAAGTTTGAAAACCTAATGACAAGTTTGAATGGTGTTTCATGGGTTATGGTAAACAGTTCTCTTATGGCAAAACCTTCAAAGGATTCAGAAAAGTTGAATTTTGTAGTTGGGATTCCACGTTCAGATGTTTTTATTTAGATAAGTAGTTTGTCAAGATCCCATTTGCAAAAACTAATAACTTGGGCCCTGAAACTTTCACAAAATTCTTTGGAGTCAAGTATGAACTTATGGATAAAATAGATACTGTGGGGTAATGGGTGTCATTGGGTGGAGGGGGGGGGGTTGTGGGTTGGATTGTGTGGGATGTCAGAAAGTACAGTCAATTCAGCCATGAATTTGGGTTCTTTGCTGTGCTTTGTATCTTAGCATGCCTCAGCAGATGTAGAGAAAATGATCCTTGGGAACAAGTGTGATGTAAACGAGAAACGACAAGTCAGCAAAGAACGTGGAGAGAAGGTATGAGCCCTGGAACTGCCACTGCTGCCTTGTTATGGGAAGCTGGGGCTTTGCTTTTAAATATTCTCCGTGATAATGTGTTCAGTGGTCCTATGAGCAAGTTTGAATATCTTGTTTAATGTTTTGCCCATGTTGAGAAATATTTGACAACCTGGATATCCGAGGGTGGTGCAAACCTGCTCACATGATTTGAATCTTGTAGCTTTCCCCGAATGTCTCCTGTATCCTTCAGTCAAGACCAGGAGTAAATTATCAATTTGTTTTATTTCATAGCAGAATACCATGTGCTATTCTTTATTTTTACTTTATTTTAACCAGTCCCATTTGTCAACGATACTTGCCATAAATAATAAGCATGTTACGGTTGATCAGTGGGCTGCAGTACCAACCTCCTGCCCTTGTCTGAGCTGTACCTTGGTTGACTTTGCAGCCTTTGCACCTGACTGCTCATCTCCATTTGTCTTAAACTGCCACTTACACCTGGAACCAACCAGGGACTTGTATTTCTCGTATTTTCTTACAATACGGAAGGCGGCCGTTTAGCCCATTGTGTGTTTGCTGGTTCTCAGAGCAATCCCATCAGTCCCATTCCCCACTCCCCAGCAACTGGTATCAATCGATTAAACAGCAGAACACAGAACAGTACAGCACAGGAACAGGCCCTTTGGCCCACAATGTTGCAGCAAACTAATATTAAACTAGTAATTAAATTCCTAACTAAACAAATCCCTTCTGCCTACACAATGTCCATAGCCCTCCCTTCTCTGCACATTCACATGCCTATCTGTACAATCGGTTTGCAAGACAAGTTTTTCACTGGACCCCTGTACAAGTGACAATAATAAATCAATGCCAATAAGAGCCTCTTAAACACCTCTATTGTATTTGCCTCCACTACCACCCTTCGCAGTGCATTCCAGGCACCCACCACTCTGCGATTTAAAAAAAAATTAACCAGCACATCTCCTTTGAACTTACCCCCTTTCACCTTAAATGCATGCCATCTTGTATTAGACGTTAGGACCTTGGGGGAGAAAGATGCCTGCTGTCTACCCTATCTGTGCTTATCATGATCTTATAAACTTGTATCAGGTCCCCCCTCACCCTCCATTGCTCCAGAGAAAACAAACCAAGTTTATCCAACCTCTCCTTATAGCTCATGCCCTCTAATCCAGGCAGCATCCAGGTAAACCTCTCTGCACCCTCTCCACAACCTCCACATCGATCCTATAATGGGGTGACCAGAACTGAATGTAATACTCCAGATGCAGCCTACTCAGAGTTTTATAAAGTTGCAACATAACTTCCTGACTCTTGAACTCAATGCCTCGACTAATGAAGGCAAGCATGCCATTTGCCGCCTTTACCGCACTATCAAACTGCAGCCACTTTCTGGGAGCTATGGACTTGGACCACAAGATCCCTCTGTACATCGTCTCTGTTAAGGGGCCTGCCATTAACAGTGTACTGTCCCTTTATAGCTGATCTCCCAAAGTACAACGCCTCACATTTGGCTGGATTGAACTCCATCTGCCATTTCTCCACCCATATCTGCAACTGATCGATATCCTGCTGTATCCTTTGCAATCTTCTACACTATCCACAACACCACCAATCTTTATATCATCTGCAAACTTACAAACCCACCCATCCACATTTACATCTATGTCATTTAAATATATATCACAAACAGCAGAGATCCCAGTACAGATCCCTGTGGAACACCACCGGTCACAGACCTCCAGCCAGAATAAGTCCCATTAACCGCTACCCTCTGTCTCCTACAGGCAAGTCAATTCGGAATCCAAACAGCCAACTCCCATGCATCTTAATCTTCTGGATGAGCCTCCCATGAGGGACCTTGTCAAACACCTCACTGAAATCCATGTAGACAACATCTTTATCAAACATTTATCTTCATCAATCACCTTCATCACCCATCACCTCTGGAAAACGCAATCAAGTTAGCAAGACATGACTTGTCCTGCACAAAGCCATGCTGACAGTCCCCAATTACCATAGAACAATACAGCACAGTACAGGCCCTTCAGCCCACCATGTTGTGCCGCCCTTCGAACCACACCTAAGACTATCTGACCCCTTCCTCCCACATATCCCTCTATCTTAAATTCCTCCATATGCTTATCCAACAATCTCTTGAACTTTTCCAACGTATCAGCCACCACCACCACCATCACCACTCTCTGGGTGAAAAACCTCCCTCTGACATCTCCCTTGATTCTTCCCACCCATTCCTTTAAAGCCATGCCCTCTTGTATTGAGCATTGGTGCCCTGGGAAAGAGGCGCTGGCTGTCTTCTCTATCTATTCCTCTTAATATTTTGTATACCTCTATCATGTCTCCCCTCATCCTCCTCCTCTCCAATGAGTAAAGCCCAAGCTCCCTTAGTCTCTCCTCATAATCCATACTCTCTAATCCAGGCAGCATCCTGGTAAATATCCTCTGCACCCTTTCCAACACCTCCACATCCTTCCTATAATGCGGCGACCAGAACTGGACACAGTAGTCCAAGTGTGGTCTAACCAGAGTTTTGTAGAGCTGCATCATTACTTCGCGGCTCTTAAACTCAATCCCACGATTTATGAAAGCTAACATCCCATAAGCTTTCTTAACTACCCTATCTACCTGTGAGGCGATTTTCAGTGATCTGTGGATACAAACCCCCAGATCCCTCTGCTCCTCTACACTGCCCAGAATCGTGTCATTTACCTAGTACTCCGCCTTGGGGTTTGTCCTTCCAAAGTGTACCACCTCACACTTCTCTGGATTGAACTCCATCTGCCACTTGTCAGCCCAGCTCTGCATCCTATCAATATCCCTCTGTAAGCTTCGACAGCCCTCCACACTATCCACAACACCACCGATCTTTGTGTCATCTGCAAACTTGCTAACCCAGCCTTCCACCCCCTCATCTAAGTCATTAATAAAGATCACAAAAAGTAGAGGTCCCAGAACTGATCCCTGTGGGACACCACTAGTCACAGCCTTCCAATCCGAATGCACCTCTTCCACCACAACCCTCTGCTTTCTACAGGCAAGCTAATTCTGAATCCACACGGCCAAGCCTCCCTGGATCCCTTGACCTCTGACCTTCTGAAGAAGCCTACCATGCGGAAGCTTGTCAAACACCTTACTAAAATACATGTAAACCACATGCACCGCACTACCCTCATCAATCTTCCTGGTCACCTCCTCAAAGAACCCTATCAGGCTTGTGAGGCCAGATCTTCCCTTCACAAAGCCATGCTGGCTGTCCCTAATCAGTCAATGATTCTCTAAATGCTCATAGATCCTACCTCTTAGAATCCTTTCTAACAGTTTACCCACCACAGACGTAAGGCTCACTGGTCTGTAATTCCCTGGACTATCCCTACTACCTTTTTTGAATAAGGGGACAACATTTGCCACCCTCCAATCCTCCGGTACCATCCCCGTGGACAACGAGGACTCAAAAGTCCTAACCAACAGTTCAGCAATCTTCACCCTCACCTCACGAAGCAGCCTGGGGAATATTCCATCAGGCCCCGGGGACTTATCTGTTCTAATATTTTCTAACAACTCCAACACATCCTCTCTCTTGATATCTACATACTCTAGAACATTACCCTTACCAACACTGTCCTGAGCATAATCAAGGCCCCTCTCCTTGGTGAATACTGAGAACCTCACCCACTTCCACAGCTTCCAGGCACATCCTCCCACCTTTGTCTTTAATTGGTCCTACCTTTACTCTGGCCATCCTTCTGCTCTTCACGTACTAGAAAAAAGCCTTGGGATTCTCCTTAACTCTACTCACCAAAGCCTTTTCATGTCCCCTTCTTGCTGTCCTCAACCCCTTCTTAAGTTCCTTCCTTGCTGCTCTATATTCCTCACAAGCCCTGTCTGATCCTTGCTGCTTACACCTTAGGTATGCTGCCGCCTTCTTCCTAACTAGTTGTTCCACCTCTCTCGTCACCCACTGTTCCTTCACCCTGCCATTTCTTCCCTGCCTCACCGGGACAAATTTATCCCTAACATCCTGCAAAAGATCCCTGAACATCGACCACATCTCTATAGTATATTTCCCTCCAAAAATGTCATCCCAATTTACACTCCCAAGTTCTCTCCTTATAGCCTCATAATTCACCTTTCCCCAATTAAATATCTTCCCATCCTCTTTGCTCCTATCCCTGTCCATGACAATTCTAAAGGTTATGGAGCAATGGTCACTGTCCCCCAAATGCTCACCCACCGAGAGATCTGTCACCTGACCCGGTTCGTTACCCAAAACTAGATCTAATATGGCATTCCCTCTAGTCGGCCTGTCGACATACTGCATCAGGAATCTGTCCTGGACACAGTTAACAAACTCCGCCCTGTCTAAACCTTTGGCACTATGTAGGTGCCAATCAATATTTGGGAAGTTGAAGTCTCCCATTATAATAACCCTGTTATTTTCGCATCTTTCCAATCTCCCAATCTGCTCCTTAGTATCCCTACTGCTACCGGGAGGCCTATAGAATATTCCCAGGAAGGTAATTACTCCTTTCTTATTCCTAACTTCCACCCATATTGACTGTAGAGAGGATCCTTCTACATTGTCTACCCTTTCTGCAGCTGTAACATTTAGGCCTTGGTTTTCCAAATACTCATAAATCCTATCCCCAGGAATCCTCTCCAATAGTTTCCCTACCACCATCTGTGGTTTCCAGGATTATCTCCATTTTCCTTCTTGAATAACAGAACTACATTAGCTACTCACCAGTCCTCTGGGGCCACTTGTGGCTGGAGAGGACACGAAGATCTTGGTCAAGGCCCCAACAATTTCAAATCTTGCCTCTTTTAATAATCTGGAGTATATCCCATCAAGCCCTGGGGACTTTTCCACCTTGATGCTCTTTAAGAGACCCAACACTACCTCCTACTTTATCTCAAAATGCCCAAGCATATTAGCTCCTTCTCCATGGGAAATACCAACGCAAAGTACTCATTTAGGACCTCTCCCACATCTTCCACTTCCAAGCACATGTTCCCTCCTTTATCCATGAGTGGTCCTACCCTCTCCCTAGTTATCCTCTTGCTCTTGATGTATGTATAGAATGCCTTTGGATTATCCTTAATCCTACTTGCCGAGGACTTTTCATGGCCCTTCCTGGCTCTCCTAATTCATTCCTTGAGATTTTTCTGGCTTCTTTATAATCCTCAAGGGCTTCGTTTGATTGTAGCTTCCTCAACCTTGCAAACACTTCCTTTTATCTTGACTAAATTCACCGCCTCTCAACACCTGAGGTTCCTATACCTTGCCATCCTTCCTTACTGGAACATACCTGTCCTGTACTCTGTAGTTGGTCTTTAAACACCCTCCACATTGTCAGATATGAACAATCACCTGATATTTTCTATGTAGCACTACCAGTGCAGTCAAGCCTTGACTTTTAGATGACCCGTCATTCTCATTATGGACTGTTGGTTTTGTGCTGTGTGGGACCGGGCACTTCCCTTCACTGCACCTGCACCAGCCCTTAAGCACCCACGTGCTGTATTCTTCACTTGTTGAAATGTACTTTGGTTCCTAATACATTGAAAATAATATCCTAATTTAACCCCCTTCCAACTCCTGTCCTTCCCCTTTACAAACATGGTATCATGTTACAGGAACTTGCTTCTGTTTTTCTCTTGCCCTTTTCCAAATTATCAGTGGTGACCCTTGGCAGTTCTTAGTGGTAAATGTGGAGTTCCCTCACTTCCAAAAACCGATGTATGCAGGGAACTGAAGGCTAACTTCATGCCATTCCATTGAAACTTTGGCACAGGGGGCAACCTTGCTCTCACTCACACACCTGCCCTTTGCTGACAAAGCCGCATGTGTCCTATTTCAGTTTGCCCACACTTCCTGTACTCAAGTTTTCCTTCAAAGTTAATTTTGATTGATTTTGTCATTATGGCAGTGCATTTCAAATCGTAAGAAAATTTTACTTGTGACCATTTCTCCAAACTTCCTTTGAAGCTGATGTTAAACTCCAGACCACTTACTGAGCACTTGCAGATTTTTAAGTCGTTAGACAACTCGGGGGGAGGGGGTTCTATGTTGGGTAGCTGGGGCACACAAAAGCTGGTCCATTGCTGTCAGGACTTTGCTTTCATTGTAATAACTGGGAGGTGTTCCAGGTGTATTTAACTGGACCTAACAGAGAAAATAAAGAGCAGGGAGAGGAGAGCGAGTCATGGAATTTTTACTGCACAGGAGGCCATTTGCTCACTGTCCATGCTGCCAGATTTGGAGATAATTAGGTCAACCCCTATTTCCCACCTCTTGCAGATTCCAACTTATCCAGGTACAAATGAGATGAGGATTTCAGGTAATGAGGTAGCTCCCATTACTCTTGAGCTGAAATTTATTAATTTCAAAAGGTTCTGCCTCCTTTTTTTTACTAGTCTGTGACAAGGAAAATGGATCCTACCTGTGCACTGAGACAGGAGTTTTTATACCTCCATTAATTCTGTCCTCGGTCACAAAAAAAAGCATCAGTTTATTAATCTCTCTTTCGCAACAATAATTTTCCAGCTTTGGCAACTTCTTTAAATGTTGTTAGCATCCTCTCTAGTGCTATCCCTTCGTTCCAAGTGAGCTGACGGCAACCGTACATGGTACTGTAGTTCTGGTCTAACGAGTATTTTATACTGTGGAGTCCTGATGCAGGATTTCGACCCAAAATGTCGACAGTCCCTCTTCCCCCACTCCCCTCCCCCAAAGATGCTGCTCAACTCACTGAATTCCTCCAGCAGATTGTTTGTTGCTCTGGTGGTTTGTGCAGTTCCAGCATGATTTGAAGCCATGCGCTCCAGGATCACCCAGACTGAGCTTCAGGTCAAACACCCTTTATCAGAACTGGGAAGTAAACAACAGAAGCTTGTTAAGCTTCAGGGAGGGTAGGGGAAGAGGATGTCTCTGATAGGGTAAAACCAGGATGACCACGGGGATAAACTGTAAACAAGGTTATCAGGTCAGTGAGTCGCAAAACACTCTGGATGCACTTTACAAATTCCTCCCCATCCAAGCCCTTTGCACTCGGGCATTCATAGAAACATAGAAAACCTACAGGTCCCTTAGGCCAACAAAGCTGTGCCGAACATGTCCCTACTTTAGAAATTACTAGGCTTACCCATAGCCCTCTATTTTTCTCAGCTCCATGTACCTATCTAACAGTCTTTTAAAAGACCATGTCGTATCCACCTCCACCACCGTTTCCAGCAGCCCATTCCGAGCACTCACCACTCTCTGAGTAAAAAAACTTACCCCTGACATCTCCTCTGTAGCTACTCCCCAGCACCTTAAACCTGTGTCCTCTTGTGGCCACCATTTCAGCCTTGGGGAAAAGCCTCCGACTATCCACCCAATCAATGCCTCTCATCATCTTGTATATCTCTATCAGGTCTCCCTCATCCTCCGTCGCTCCAAGGAGAAAAGGCCGAGTTCCCTTAACCTGCTTTCATAAGGCATGCTCCGTATTCCCCGTCAACTTCTGGGAAGTTAAAATCTGCCACGATAACCCCATTGCACTTGCACCTTTCTGCAATTTGTCTGTATATCTAAAATAAAAACAGAAAATGCTGGAAATGTTCAGCAGGTCTGGCTGTATCTGTGGGAAGGTTAAAGACCTTTCATCAGAACTGGGGGAGACTGAGGGAGGAGGGATGTAAACAGAGTCATCTGGTCAGTGAGTGAATGGGAGCAGATGAAGAGTGAGAATAGAGACAAAATGTGTAGGAGTGGTGAAATGCTGAGTAGCTCTGGCATTATTTGTTTGTTTAGATTTTCAGCATCTTCAGTTTTTTGGATTTTGTCTACATATCTGCTCCTCTATCAGCTCCTGACTACTTGGGGGTGGGGTGGGGTGCGGGGATGAGGGAGCATGGTGCTGTAATATAACCCCTGCAGAGCGATAACTCTGCCCATATGGCCTCCTTGGAAGAGCTTTCCGAGGCATCCTCCCTGAGTACTGCAGTGATGTTCTTCCTATTCAATATGACGATGCTCACACTTATCACGCCTGAAACTTGAACACCCTGAAATTTTGAGCTGCCGGTGCTGACCTCCTTTCAACCCTGTTTCTGTGATTGCAATGATATCATATTTTCATGTGCTGATTAACAGTCTAAGTTCATCAGTCTTACAAGTAGCAGTTTCACTTTTCTCAGCCATGCTGATGCTGTGTTCTGGCACTGAGATCTAAGAATAGACCAGAGGCTCTGGACATTAAGGCTGGGAAAGAATGGGTGACATTCTAAAGAAAATACTGTAGATAATTGAGAAAGAAATTGACAAAATTGTTTGAAAGTAGGAAAATAAATGGAAGGTTCAAATTGTAAGGTAAATTGAAGAGGGATGTTATGAAAATTGCCTTCAGGTGCTTGTGAAGGGAAAGCCCTGTGACCATTTCAAGTCACCACCATCAATTTCTGAGTCAGCAGAAGGATCCAAGTACAATGAAAGTACTTGAAAAGTAACTAGGGACTGCCACGAGCATTTTGGGACTGTCTGAGGCTCTTTTTAACAAAAAAGGCATGTCCCCCTCATTCTGTTCCTCAATTCATCACTCCATTCTGTAGGTCATTTCTTTTTTCTTCCTTTCTTTTCCAGTTAGCCAGTGACTATGGAATTAAATTCATGGAAACCAGTGCAAAAGCAAACATAAATGTTGAGAATGTAAGTACTGATTATTGTCTGGTCATTTCCTATCCTTTGTATATTGTGCTTTTAATAGAAAACATCTTCTATTGTTGGAAAGATGAACACTGGTCCAGTAATTATTAAATTTCCAAAGTTTAGTAACCTCATGGCCAGTTTGCCCAGCCATAAACAGACAATGCACACAAGCAGAGTAACAAATACATCGAATACTTCGTGCAGTTCTGGTCACCACACCAAAGGACGGATAGGATGAAGCCAAAGAGCTTTGAGAAGAGATTCACAAGGATGTTGCTGAGACTGGAGAGCTTGAGCTGTAAGGAGAGATTGGATCAGCTGGGACTGTTTTCCCTGGAGTGAAGTTGACTAAGGAGTGACCTTATAAGGTGCATAAAATCATGAGGGGCTTGGATGAGGTGGGTTGTCAGTCTTTTTCCCAGTGTAGTGGTCTAAAATGAGAGGGTATAGATTTAAGGGGAAATTTTTAAAGGAGATCTAAGGGGCAAGTTTTTCACACAGAGGGTGTTGGGTGTGTGGCGCGAGCTGCCAGAGGAAGTGGTAGAGGCAGGTACAATTACAATGTTGAAAAGACATTTGGGCAGGTACTTGGAAAGGTTTAGAACAATATTGGGCCAACACAGGCAAATGAGACTAGTTCGGGAGGGCACGTTGGTAAGCCTGGAGGAATCAGAATCAGGTTTATTATCACTGACGTGTCATGAAATTTGTTGTTTTGTGGCAGCAGTGCAGCGCAAGACATAGAGACATAAAAATGAATACAAGTTACAAAAATAATACAAAAGAGGAATAATGAGGTCGTGTTCATGGACCATTCAGAAATCTGATGGCGGAGGGGGAGAAGCTGTTCCTGAAACATGGAGTGTGGGTCTTCAGGCTCCTGTACCTCCTCCCCAATGGCAGTAATGTGAAGAGGGCATGTCCTGGGTGGTGAGGGTCCTTAATGATGGATGCTGCCACCTTTAGAGGCCTCTTGACAAATTTCCTCGATGGTGGGGAGGGTTGTGCCTGTGATGGAGCTGGCTGAGTCTACAACCCTCTGCAGCTTCTTTCGATCCTGCACATTGGAGCCTCACCAGGTGGTGATGCAACCAGTCAGAATGCTGTCCACCGTACATCTGTAGAAATTTGCAAGTCTTTGGTGACATACGGAATCTCGACCTCCTAATGAAGTAGAGCTGCTGGCATGCCTTCTTCATGATTGCATCAATATGTTGGGCTCAAGATAGATCCTCTGAGATGTTGACACCCAGGAACTTGAAGCTGCTCACCCTTTTCACCGCTGACCCCTAAACAAGAACTGGTGTGTGTTCTCCTGAGTTCCCCTTCCTGAAGTCCACAATCAATTCCTTGGTCTTGCTGACGTTGAGTGCAAAGTTGTTGTTGCGACACCACTCAACCAGCCGATCTATCTCACTCATGTACACCTCCTCATGGCCATCTGAGATTCTGACAACAGTGGTGTCATCGGCGAACTTACAGATGGCGTTTGAGTTGTGCCTAGCCACACAGTCATGAGTGTAGAGAGAGCAGAGCAGTGGGCTAAGCACGCATCCTTGAGGTGAGCCTATGTTGATTGTCAGCGAGGAGGAGATGTTCGTTGGGCTGAAGGACCTGTTTATGTACTCTACAACTGAGTAGTTGGATTGGCTGTGGCTTGCCCACTCTCCTGTTCCTCTCCTATTCCTTTTGTCTTCGGCACTCTTGCAAGTCTGGAGTGGGCAATTTGCCTCGGGCATCTTCCAAGACTGTCAAATGCTGTGACCTTTGTCCTTTTGGCTTAGAACTTGCTCTGCGACTGTAAAATGGGTGCTATCAGTTTTTTCTCAGATTTGGTTTCACAGTGAACAGTGGGGCCCTGGGGAGTGCTGTGGAACAGAGAAACCTAGGAGTACAAGTAAATGGTTCCCTGAAAGTGGCGTCACAGGTAGACAGAAGCTTCATCGGTCAAGGCATTGAGTACTCACGTTAAGACATTGTGTTGCAGTTGTGGAGACGTTGGAGAGTTATGTTCAGTTTTGGTCACCCTGTTATAGGAATGATGATATTAAGCAGGAAAGAGTACAGAGAAGATTTATAAGAATGTTGCCAGGAATCGAGACAGAATTATAGGGATTGGGCAGGCTAGGAGTTTATTCCTTGGAACATAGGAGACTGAGAATTGATCTTAGAGGTGTATAAAATCATGAGGGGCATAGATAGGGTGAATACATACAGAGGAAAGGAATCAAAAACTAGAGGGCATGGGTTTAAGGTGAGGGGAAAGATTTAAAAGGGACATGAGCAACTTCTTCACGCAGAGGGTTGTGTGTATCTGGAATGAGCTGCCAGAGAAAGTCATTCAGGTGCGTACAATAACGACATTTGGACAGGTACGTGGGTAGGAAATGTTTGGAGGGATGAGAGGCCAGATCTCTGAGGCCAGTGTGTGTGTCTCTCTCTGAGGCCTGTGTGTGTGTCTCTCTCCCCACCCCCCTATCTCCCCACCCCCCCAGACCAGTGACTTGCAGTGACCCCAGAGGATCAGCTTGTACAAACTCTGCAGTACCAGAGCCTACCCGTGTGTTGCACTCTTTGATTTGCTGTTCTTCTGAACAGAGGATTAACCATTCTGATGTTTACTATTTCAGGCATTTTTTACTCTCGCCAGAGATATAAAAACAAAAATGGACAAGAAGCTGGTGAGTGTCCTTTACTTCCTGTGTCTTCCATCGTGTTTCCCTTCTCCTGTGCTCGTTGCCCAGAATAAGTGCAGCGTGCAGTTGACAAAGGGGCTGCTTGTGGTGAGTTGGTAATTGGACATGAAAACTATGGTCTGCACCCGTGAGTCCTGCTGAATGGGAGTTGATGTATGGAGTTCTGCATGTGCTCATTGTCATGAGTAATATGCACACCAGCACTTGTACAGTGCCTTCAGTATTGTAAATCATCCCAAGGGGCTTTGCCGGGAGAGAACTCTGACATGGCCTTGCGTTTCCCTCACTAGTATTGTTATCAAGTCTTGGAATGATGACTGAGGAATGTGAAGGACATGCAGGGAAGGGCAGCATTCCCCACCTGGTGAAGCTACAACACAAGACTACACACGTGCAATCGACTGAGCAACCCTGGAAGCAAAGGTAGCACTGTAGTTCTGACCAGTCCAGACAAGATGCTGGTGAATCATCTAAATGGCTAATATGAGGATCAATTGCATCCTGAGTGGTGATGGCCCGGCTTGTAGGTGCCAAAGACCGGGCTGAAGCATTTCCAAGCACAATCATCAGACCAGAAATGTCAATTCTTGACCCATCGTTACCTCTGAGATCTGCACCATTTAAAAAAAGCCAACCTTCAGCCAATTTGATTCTTTCTATGGGATATCAAGAAATGGCTGCAGAACAAGATGTCCTGGCTGTGATACAGAAGACTTGAATTTGCTGCACCTCTAGTGAAGGAGTTGTCTGTGCAATTCCAACAGTGCTGTCCACTTGCCAGTATGAAATATCGCCTGTCCTGTTCAAAACACTGGGCAAATCCAAACCCGGCTGCCTGCTGATGACTCAAAATATTCTGACTACACAGTGAAGTGGTGAAGGTGTGAGCTATCTCATGGCACAGTCACAATAACCTGCTCACTGATGTCTATTATGGTTTTGCCCAGATCACTTGGCTTCAGGTTCCACCAGAACATGGTCCATAGAGCTACAGCAGGGGTGAAGTGCCAGTGACTGCCTTTGACATCAAGACAGCATTTAACCTTTGTGTAACATCAAGGGGCCCTGATAAAACTGAAGTCAGTGAGCATGAGTGGAAAACGCTACAATGATTGACGTTGTGCCCGGCACAAAGGAAAATGTTGTGGTTGAAGGTCAGTCAGCCTGGCCCTAGGACATTACTGCAGGAGTTCCTCATGGTGGTGTCTGAGACCCAACAATCTTCAGCTACTTCATCAATGACTTTCCTCCATTGTGACAATAGCGGGGATGTTCATCGATAGCAAAATGTTCAATTTCACTCTCAGTTCCTCAGCAAATCAGGCTCTAACAACACTCATAAAGCTCAACACCATTTGGGATGCAGCAGCCCGCTGGTGTGACCACCATCAACCACGCTGTACGATTCCTTCAACCACAGGTGCAATGACTGAGGAGAGCACCATCTACAAATACATTGCAGTTACTGTGCTGGGCTACTCCAACAGCACCTCTCAAATTCATGACTGAGCACCAAAGAATCGCAGTAAAAAGATTTCCTTCTGAGTCGTAAACCACCCTGACTTGGAAACGCATCACCAGTCCTCCATAGTCACTGTATAAATCACAAACTCCCTCCCTAAAGGCACTCTGGGGGAACCTGCTGCAGCTCAGGAAGGTGGACAGCACCTCTTCAAAGGCCATGGAGGATGCACGATAAGTTCTGCCAGTGAATGGAAAATCCTGTTGACTCAGTCAGAAAGGCAGTTGGCCAAAGGTTTAGTGAGGTTGAGCTTAAGGAGCCATAAAGAGTGAAAGAGAATCAGTAGGGCAGGAAGGTCAGTGAAATCCGGAGCAGAGAGGGAGACTGAGAGCCCTGAACCTCTCCAGGGGGCAGCCACTGGAGTTTTCAGTTCTGGGCAGGCACTTGTGCTGGCTCCGTGCAGTGCCATTCGTTGTGAAGGGTCTCGTCCTCTGCAGTCCTGTCAGACGCTCAGCTGATATCCCGTGCACAAGTTTCCCCTGCGTGCACCAGGCCTGCTGGAACACGTTAAAAGAAGGTCACTAACAGCAAAGCAAAGTGCCCAAAAGTACAGGGCTGCCAGGTGGCGATGCTTGGTTTCCACGGTTACTGATTGCTATGCAATCGGTTACTCCTTCCCCATTTCCCCTATCATTGTCCTTCACTCACACGTGACTGGCAGCCCCTCTGTCGCAGCGATTCTGAATTTTCTGCACCCTCGCCCCTCTGTCACAGTGACACCCCCCCCCCACTCAGCTCTGATTCGTTGATCTTCTTCCCCCTGCAGTGGCGAGAAGACCTGCTCCACCACACATGGAACATAAAGCCACCTCTTCCCTCTCAGTGCCCAAACTGCCAGGTCTGACCCCCAGGCCCAGCTGTAGCACCCCTGGCCAGGACCACCAAAGGTACAGGTACCAATGATGGGGCCCAGGCAGTGAATGCCAGGAGAGGCCCAGTGGTGCAGGGAGAGGGTTTGTAACGGTTAGGAGGGTACAGACACCAGGAGCGATGTGGCCGCAGTGTTTCATACTCAATGAGTTATTGAGTTCAGGGCTGATGAGAGAGAGGTGCTGGTTTGAGTTGGGATGTGACCCGCCCTGAGATGAGTTTTTTAAATAATTGCCTTAAAAGCTAAGTTTGGTGGTTTGAC
This sequence comes from Pristis pectinata, assembly GCF_009764475.1. Taxonomy (NCBI): domain Eukaryota; kingdom Metazoa; phylum Chordata; class Chondrichthyes; order Rhinopristiformes; family Pristidae; genus Pristis; species Pristis pectinata. Next base: position 1,076,085 of record NC_067428.1, read on the forward strand.
AGGGTGTGATGTGACTGTGTTGGCTAAACTTTGTTTCTTTTTGTGTAGGAGGGTAACAGCCCACAAGGAAGCACCCAAGGGGTGCGAATCACCTCAGAACAGAAAAAGAGCAGCTTCTTTCGTTGTCTCCTCCTGTGACGAACTCTGCCTTTGGAAATGTCCAAGCACTTGCTGACTTGAGTTGAAATGTGCACATGCTGTGCTTTTGCTGTACAGATGGACACTTCCTTCGGACAAGCCCTGTTGTGCTGACAAACACTTGCAGTGATCAAGCAGCTGAGGTTTTTGGCTTTTAGAACCTGTCCGATGATGATTACCTCAGTGCTGGAAATATGCACATCAGAATCTTCTGATGGGAATCCCTCCATTTTACTGATTTCCAATCTGTTGGGGTGCAATTGTGTGGAATTCTAGCAATCCTACTTCCTCTGATTTTCTTTTCTCCCCCTTCTGCTTTTCCTGTTTTGTTTCTCCCCACCGACCTTGTGTTGTGGAGATGCTTTCAGCATTGGAGTCTTTTCCTGTTCCAGCAGCCCAGTGATCTCGTTGTGCAATAAGGAGCTGCTGCTGTTGTTGCTTTACGTGTGACTCTCCTTATACATTGCTGTTTCTGCAAGGGCTTTGTTTGCTTTCTGCCAGTGTATCATGTTTGTATCTGGGTGGATGTGGTGATCCTGAGAAGGATAGAGTAGCCCAGATGTCAGTTTTTAGACCTAGAGCCAGGGATATCTGTCCCCTTTGGTGCTGAAAACTGCTCAGTTGATTACTCCCCATCCCACATCAATGAATTCTCAGCCTTGTTGTTTTTCCTGCGTTTAGTCTCTCAGCATTACACCGTGTGTTGGAGCCACTGACCACATGCTGCAACAGTGTCATTGTGGCTGTTGCATCTGACAGGTTTAGCTGAGTGTTGCTAGTGGACAATTTGTCTTGAATCACTGGACAAAAACTGGATCTCGGATAGACTTTTTCTTTGAAATGTTTACTGTGGCAGTGCTACACATCGACACCACTCTGTGTTTCCATGGGTTTAGAGGCAAATAGCCAGAAATCAACCAAAACCAACGTTTCCAAATAACGACTGCCTGGATCCATGGTGTTGTGATGTTATCTCTGCAAGCGGCACCAATTATTTCAGGTTAGATATCTCAAGGACCAGAGCACAGGAGGGAGGGGTATGGGGAGGGGGGAGAACATAGCAAAGGGGTTGACACCAAAGAGTTTAAGGGAACAGAAGCGAGGGAAAGATGGGTGGAGGATGGAAAGGGTGGGTGGGGGAGGGGCAGCATGGGATGAAACAAACCCCCACCACCACCCCCCCCCCACCCGTCCCAACCCCTAATTAGAGCTGAGGTGCATCAGCCATTCATCCTATCGTAGCCTTATTCATCAGCCATCACTTGGTTTCATCACTGCTCAACTGATGGAGTCTTGCTGAACTATTTTGTGAAAAATACTTGACGCTGATGCTTAAAGCCACAGGTCAGCACAGTTGCTGCCCCGTGGTTGCAAGAAATAGACCAGCACTGAGTGGTTCTTAGTTCACGGGCTGCAAGTGTAAGCAGTTTAGCAGATTAGAGGGTTAATGCACTGTGGGCGGGTCCTATTAATAAAATTCATGCATAATTCTGGAACCTGAGTAGTGACATAGTAAAATTCTCTCAGGGAGATGAATTGCACTTTCAGTTGAAGAGCTGTCAACTTTGTAATGTTTGAATGTGGAACATGAGACTTGTGATAAGGGGTGTACCCGGTGGTTTGTCTCTTGTCTGTTGTGCTATAAATCCCCATGCCAGGCTGTTGTAACAAACACTGTATAAATTGGTCAGTAAGTCATACCAGGATTTACTGATAAGACCATTGTTATAGGCCTTTTAGGGTATGGAAATGTTTTGGTTCCTTCAAGACCAGCGAGTAGCTGTGAAGCTGATAATTTTAGTTATCTTTAGTTTCTGGAATATTATGTAGAAAAGCAGTGAGGGCAACAGTTTCTCTTCTGACCAACATTCCTACATCACCCCCTCCCCATCCCACTCTCACCCGTTCCACCACGAGCATTGATCGAGGAGGTGAGCGTATCTGTGTCACATCTCCATGACCAAAGTGGAAACCCACAAAGTGAAGGGTAAGTGGATATTCGGAGCCCTCGAACAAAGTACCTGTTCTTGAGTGTTGAAGGTTAAAGACCTGCACTGTTGGTGGTTAAGGCTATCATGCAGGATGGAACAAAGCTGGCCAAGCATTGATCATGCACAGGTGGTTATCTACAGTGATAACTGCATCTCAGTAGGTTGGTTTAACAGGTGCTGCATTTGGTCAAACCAGAATATCCTTTGCTTTTGAAGTTTACTGAGCAGTTTGTGTAGTTCAATGAATGAAGGAGTGAAGGTGTGCACCCTTAATCTTAAACAGAGAAGCTATGCTATTATTAAAAAGCTGGCCTTGTGCAAATCATGTCACCTGTCTGGATGTCTAGACTGATTACCTCACAGAAGTTTCTGCCTGGGCATTGCTACCTGTCCCCTTCCACCCGGTCAGGAATAGACTGACATTAGTAGATGTGCTCTTCAGTTTTCCTGTTCTAAATCATGAGTACTGGAGCCAAATGTAACTGTCTTGTGAGTAATGTGAATGAGTTCATTCTCTGGGTCACTGGGTTGGGGGGTGAGGGTGGTGGTGGAGAGAGAGAGATTACACTCTCAAGCTGCAGGCTGTTGCTGCCCAATGATTTGCAAATGAGCCTCTTCTGTCACAATTGCATTCTTTGTATGTGCCCTGATCATTCAAATCGTTTCTCATTCCTAGTCAACAGCCACTGATTTATTCACTTCCTGGATGTGAGCTGTAGTTTTCAGGCTGGAAGTGGCCACATTCTCTGGACCCCATCCATCTCACTATCTAAATTATCCTGTTCTGTCAAATTTATTTTTGTTTCAAGTTGTTAAAAAGTTTAATTTTGCGTCATGTCATTTTCCCTCATATATATATATATATATATATATATATATATACACACAAACACACACACACAAGTCCTGTCATTACTTCATGATGAAAGTTCCTTGTAACTTGCTTTGATCATCCAGTATGACTGTGGTATTGTAATGGTTATTCGATTAACAGTCTGCTCAATCCCACTATAATAATACAAATCTGTTGTACTGTTGGTGTCACCTCACAGCTGCAACTGGAATCTGATGTGCCATCCAGTCTCAATTATTTAAGTGGGCTTTAATTATGTCAAGAAGCAGACCCGGAGTTGTTCAACTGACTATCCTGAGCCATGCTTCTGAGATAACCCCCCTGCAAGACCAGAGTTCTCATAATGTTTCACTTCATTTAAAGCTAATAACGTCTTTCAATGCTTTAAAAGGAACAGGTAGCAGTAAAGAAATATATCTTATAGGTGAAAATGGTTCAAATATCAAAATCAGTTTGAATTTGCTCCTTGTTGCTCATAGTAGTGGCCTTACTGATGGGTGATATTGCTGCCACTGTCCAAGAAGCAGGATGGATTGTCGCCTGGATAGCTGCAGCACCTTGCTTGTTGACGCTTTATTACTTTTAGTTGTATCTTGAAAGCCATTAAACTAGATTAAGTTGCTTGCTGGGAAGTACACACCCAATGAAATGAATCAGGCAGATCTATCCCATCAGTAAAGTAGTAACTAGTGTTAAATGGCCATTCTATTCATTAAATGGAATTCTGTCCTGCCAGCAGAGATGAGCTGTTAATGTCAGTGTTTCTGTAGGGTCAGATTTCCACAGGAAACCTCCCTCTAGTGCCCCAGGAAAATGGATAGTTTATAACAAGGGAGCTGTTTGAAACATGGTCCAGTCAGTGCTGTGTGGTTACTTCAGCTGCAACCTCTTGATAACAGGTGTGGAGCGCTCAGCTCCAGTATTCGTTCTAGTCTTCTGCATTTACAGGGCATCGTTCTGGCCTGATGGTGACACTGCTGAATGTGGTGCACAGGTCCCTGAGGTAAGGGAGTGTGTCATGCCGAGCACAGTATGACCTAACGGCGCAGTACAGAGCCTGTGGTTTTTAGTGTCCCCATTGTCAGTTTGAACAATTCCTGCTATAACAGTATTGTACAAAGAATGTGGGAGGAAAATGTTTTGTCTCCATTTCAGCCTCATTGACCCCTGTACATCCTTCAAACCATGTGCAAAAGCCTCCAGGATTCAATTGATTCAAAGGGATGGGGGCTGCATTGTTTCAGGTGACCATGTAAATAGCTTTACATAAAAAAGGACCTACTTTATAATTGTTCTGTATTTGCTGATGTTACTGGATTTATAGACACAAGTGGAGTTTTAAAGAGATTAAAATGTGAGTCTCAAAAAGCAAATTCTCTGATCTCTCACTGTGTTAGCATTTTTGATGTCCACTTTTTCAAGTCTTTGGACGTGCTGAGATCGAAACTATGGGAAGGGTACTCAGAAGTTGATGAGTTCTTGGCTCCTTGTGAAGGATTGATCTGAGATTTATGATCTGTCTGACGGGGAGTTATGCTTGAGTTTCTGTTGTCAAACTGTATCAGCCAGTTCAGATTAAATGAGTTGCTAAGACTACCAATATCCCACAGATCTGTTGCCAGTGAATCCCAGCTCTGAATACCAATCAAAATTCTAATTGGGACTTAAATTGAACAATTTCCAAATAATTTTGTTTTATTCTTAGATGAGATGTGTCAGTGGAAGGCCAACAAATAATATGTCCTCGACTTCCCTTCCCTGCGTTTATTGCAAAGGTAATTGCAGAGTGCAATGTGGAAGGGAGTTCCAGGACTTCGTGCCGACTGTGAATGGCAATATTGTTCCGAGTCAGAAGGAGGTGGAAGCGTTCCAGTGCACCTGCGGCATGTGACCATCAGTGGGAGACGACACTGGTTTGGTGGTCTGACTTGTTGCTGCAGTATGTTCTGTAGATGAGGCAAATCAACTAAGGTGTGACCATCGAGTGAAAAATTCAACCTTGCATTCTCTTTACATCTCTTTGTCACCACCTTGAACTTTCACCTTTTGGTCTTAGACACCTCTGAAATGGGGAAAAGTTTCTTGCGGTCTACCCTATCTATACTTATCATGATTTTGTGTACCTCAATCAGATCTTCCCTCACTGCTCCACTCCAAGGGAAACAAACCCCAGCCCATCCCATCTGTCCTAATAACTGAAAACGCTCCATCCCAGGCACCATCCTGGTGAACCTCCTCTGCCCCCTCTCCAGTGCACTAGTATCCTTCCTATGGTGTGGTGACCAGAACTGTACACAGTATTCCAGCTGTCACCTAACTAAAGTTTTATAAAGTTGTACCAAGACCTTGCTTTTATATTAAATGCCCTGGCTAATGAAGGCAAGCATCCCGTATACTGTCTTCATTGCCTATCTACCTATGCTGATACATTTAGGGATCTTTGAATTTGTACACCTAGGTCCCTTTTGTTAATCAACACTCCCCTATTCATTGTGTGTGCCCTACCCTTATTAAACCTTACATCAGCTCACTCTTATCAGGATTAAACTCCATCTGTCATTTTAAAACAAAATGGGATTAGTGTGTGATACAAAGAATCCAGGGACAGCATGTTCCTGTTAGGGTGAAGAGTAAACCTGACAAGTTTAGGGAAACCTGGCCGATGAGAAATTGAGGCGCTGGTCAGAAAAAAGGAAGCATACATGGGATTTAGGAGGTCGGGGATGAATGAATCCCTTGATGACTAAAAAGATAAAGAATACTCACTTGAGAGGGAAATCAGGAGGGCAAAGCGAGGGGATGAGATGCATCTGGCAGGTAAGGTTAAGGAAAATCCCAAGAAGTTCGAGAGATATTATTAAGAGTAAGAGGATGGTCAGGGAGAGATCAGCGGGGCCACCTATGTCTTGAGCCACAAGAGATGGGTGGGATTTTTAATGAATATTTCTCCTCTGTGTTTACTGAGGAGAAAATCATGGTTGCTCAAGGGAAGCTCGTGGAGATGTTTTTGAGAACATTCATGTTAGCAGGGAGGATGTATTTGCAGCCATACAACGCATTAAGGTAGATAAATCACCAGGGCCTGACTGAGTGCATCCTCGGACCTTGTGAGAGGTTAGAGGAGAAATTGCAGAGGTGCTTACGGAGATATTTGCTTCATTGTTAGTGACTGGTGAAGTTTTTGAAGACTGGAAGGTGGCTAATGTTGTTCAGTTGTTTAAGAAGGGTAGCAAGGACAAGCCAGGGAACTACAGGCCGGTCAGTCTGACGTCAGTGGTGGGGAAGTTGCTGGAGAGGTTTCTGAGGGACAGGATCTACCAGCATTTGGTTTATTGGTTTTTTTTATTATTATTGTCACATGTACCGAGGTACAATGGAAAACTTTGTTTTGCATGCCATCCACACAGATCATTTCATTACACCAGTGCATTGAGGTAGTACAAGGAAAAACAATAACAGAATGCCAAATAAAGTGTTACAGCTACAGAGGAAGTGCAGTGCAGGCAGACAATAAGGTGCAAGGTCAAGAGACCATCTTATCGTACTAGGGAACTGTTCACTAGTCTTATAACAGCGGGATAGAAGCTGTCCTTAAGCCTGGTGGTACGTGCTTTCAGGCTTTTGTACCTTCTGGCTGATGCGAGGGGGGAGAAGAGAGAATGTATGGGGTGGGTGGGGTCTCTGATTCTGCTGGCTGCTTTACTGAGACAGCAAGAAGTGTAGGCAGATTCCATGGAGGGGAGACTGATTTCCGTGATGTGCTGAGCTGTCTCTCCAACTCTGCAGTTTCTTACGTTCCTGTGCAGGGCAGTTGCCATACCAAGTCATGATGCATTTGGATAGGATGCTTTCTGCGGTGCATCAATAATAACCGGTGAGGGTGAAAGGGGACATGCTAAATTTCCCTAGCCTCCTGAGGAAGTGGTGCACTTTCTTGGCCAAGATACCTGTGGTTGGACCAGAACGAGCTATTGGTAATGAAGCTCTCGACCTCAGCACCAATGATGTAAACAGGAGCATGTCCCCCCTCCCCCGCCCCCACATCCTGAAGTCACTGACCAGCTCTTTTTTTTTTGCTGACATTGAAGGAAAGGTTGTCATGATACCATGTCATTAAGCTCTCTGTCTCCTTCCCATACCCTGACTCGTTGTTATTTGAGATACAGCCCACTATGGCGGTGTCATCTGCAAACTTGTAGATAGAGTTACAGCACAATCTGGCCACGCAGTCATAAGTATTGTCACGTACCAGCAACAACAGAAACACACTGAGTCATGTATGGGTGTTAGAAACTATTTTATTAATAACTACTTATGATAATAAGAAACTGAAAGTAAAAAGAATGTTGGAAGTAAATAATGTTAGATCTTAAACCTTAACCCCAGAAACTAAACTCTTCGTGTGTGTGTGTGTGTGTGTGTGTGTGGCAAATTCCCAAACTCCAAGTCCGGGAATAGTTCTCAAAGTTCAGTTCAGCAAGCCGTAAGGTGAAACGTGAGCAAAGGCTTCTTCAACAACCACCGTTGACTGAAGAGGAAATGTAGAGAGAAAATACAAAATCCAAATGTTCCACGATGGAACCCAAACGACACCTCAATCACTGATGATCTCCATTCCTTTGTTCTGAAGTATCTGCCATCCTGAAAGGCATTCGAGATGTGGCCGTCCACACAAATACCTGTTTCCTTCTACAGGTTAACGACAAAGTGGACTCCACTGGATTCTTCCAAAAATCCATACGTGGATTGTAGTGACAGGCACAGTTACTGTTTTTTATCCATCGATACAGAGACCAGCAGGCAGCCCTCCCCCTCCCCCCAAAAAGTCATCATGTCCTTATCTCCTGTTGTTGTAATCATGCCCCACGCGCACACACTACTGTGCTATGTCTTAAAGGGACATCCACCAATAGTAACCTAATCTGTAACAGTATATAGAGAGTAGAGTAAGGGGCTGAGGACGCAGCCTGGTGGGGCACCAGTGTTGAGGATAATCATGCCAGAGGTGTTGCTGCCTATCCTCACTGATTGTGGTCTGTTGGTCAGGAAGTAGAGGATCCAATTGCAAAGAGAGTTGCAATTGTTGACTCCCAGGTCTCAGATTTTGGTGATGAATTTGCTTGAAAGTACAGTACTGAAGGTGGAGCTGTGGTCAATAAACAATAGTCTAATGTAGGTGTCCCTACTGTCCAGATGCTCCAGAGAAGTGTAGGGCCAGGTAGATGGTGTCAGCTGTAGACCTGTTACAGTGGTAGGCGAACCGCAGTGGGTCGGGGTTGTCTGGGAGGCTGGAGTTAATGTGTGCCATGATCAGCCTCTTGAAGAACTTCATGATGGTGAATGTCAGAGCCAGTGGGCGGTAGTCATTCAGGCACATTCCCTTGTTTTTAGGTACCGGGATGATAGTGGTCTTAAAGCAGGTGGGAACCTCAGAAGAAGGGAGAGATTAAAAATGACTGCAGATACCCCCACCAGCTGATCTGCACAGTATCTAAGGACACGGCCAGGGACACCATCCAAGCGAGATGCTTTCCACAGATTCACTCTCCTGAAGGCTGATCTGACGTCTGCAATGGTGACTGTGGGTGCATCTTTGAACTCGCCTATTTCCTCAGACCAGCACTTTCTGTACCAGATACTAACACTTCAGTTTTGTTCATATGCAGGGAGAAGGAGCACAGGCTCCTGGTCTTATTTACCAGAGCGTGGACAGGGGGTGGTTTGGTCGGCATCTTTGGTTGTGTGGCAATGGTTGAAGGTGTTTGGACCACTGATGGGACAGGAGGTGTGCTGGTAGTATTTTGGTAACATTTTTGTCTATTTTGGATAGACAAAATCTGATTAGGAGTCGTCAACATTGCTTTCTATGTGGAAAGTTGTGCTTGACAAACTTTTTGAAGAGGTAACCAAGAGAGAAGATGAGGGTAGGGCAGTGGATGTTGTCTATTTGGACTTTAGCAAGGACTGCGACATGGTCCTGCATGGTGGGCTGGTCTGGGGTGAGGTCCCATGGAATCCAGGGAGAGCTGGTTAAGTGGATTCAAAATTGGCTCAGAGGTAGGAAGCAGAGGGTGGTGGCTGAAGGTTGTTTCAAGGAATGGAGGCCAGTGACTAGTGGTGTGCAGCAGGGGTTGGTGTTGGGACCCTTGTTATTTGTTATTTATATAAATGATTTGGATGCAAATGCAAATACACAAGGCTTGATCAGTAAGTTTGTGGATGACACAAAGTTGGGAGGTGTTGATAGTGAAGAAGGTTACCGTAGATTACAGGAGGATCTCGATCAGTTAGGGAAGTGGGCCGAGGAGTGGCAAATGGATTTCAATACAGGTAAGTGTGAGGTGATGCAATTTGCAAAATCAAACCAGCGTAGGACTAGGGAGTGTAATGGAATAGAGGGACCTAGGAGTAAATATGCATAGCTTATTGAAAGCAACATCACTGGTAGACAGGGTGGTGAAAAAGGCGTTTAGCACACTGGCCTTCATCAGTCAGGGCATTGAGTACAGGAGCTGGGACATTATGTAGCAGTTGTATAAGTCATTGGTGAGGCTGCACTTGGAGTACTGTGTATAGATTTGGTCACCCTGTTACAGGAAAGATGTGGTTAAACTGGAAAGAGTGCAGAGAAGATTTATGAGGATGTCGCTGGGACTTGAGGGCCTGAGTTATAGGGAGAGGTTGGCCAGGCTGGGACTTTATTTCTTGGAATGTAGGAGAATGTATGTGTTTAAAAATTGAGAAGCATAGATAAAGTGGACGGTAACAGTCTTTTCCCCAGGGGAGGGGAGACCAAAACTAGGGGACATAGGTTTAGGATGAGAGGGGAATGATTTAAAAGGGACCTGAGGGGCAACTTTTTCACCCAGAGTGTGGTGAGTACATGGAACAAGCAGGTACAACCACTGAGATAGGTACATGGAGGGGTGGGCTTAGAGGGATATGAGTCAAATGCAGGAAATTGGGACTAGCTAGGTGGGCACTGTGGTTGATCTGTGCTGTGTTGCTCTATGACTCAACCATGCAATACCTGGCCAGCTGGCGTTGGGTTATAAGGAGAGACCAGATGGGCTGGGGCATTTTTCCCCTGCAATAAAGGAGGCTGAGGGGTGACCTTGTAGAGGTTTTTAAATCATGAGGGGCATTGACTTGATGGATGGTCACCGTCTTTTTCCCAGAATTGGGGAGTCTTAAACTAGAGGGGTAGGTCCAAGAGGAAAGGGGAAAGATTTAAAGGGGACCTGAGGGGCAACTTTTTCACACACAGGAAGGCGGGTGTATGGAACGAGCTGCCAGAGGCTGTAGAGGCTGGTACAATTATATTTTTAAAAAAACATTTGGACGGGTCCGTGAATAGGAAAAGGTTTAGAGGGATATGGGCCAAATGCAATTAAATGGGACTACCTTGGATAGACATCTTGGTCAGTGTGGATGAGTTGGGCCGAAGAGTCTCTTTCCGTGCCATATAACTCTATGGGGAAAAATCACAATACAGAATGTTTTCTAGCAACACAACCCCCCTCCCCCCCCACCCCACCCCCCCAAGACAGCATGGAGGTCACCTGCAGTGAGATAACTATGAACCACTCCCTAAAACAAATCATGGATTACTATAGCAAACCATCTTTGCCAACCCAGTTACCAAGGCACTCAGATAGGAGAGGTTTCTCCTTTGCTGGTGTATCAACCTTCATCAATCGAGTCCCAGACCAGCATCGGTTGTGGCAGTGGTTACACGCTATAACCAACGAAGTCAGGCAGCACCACCAACAACAGTATATCCCTCCCCAAAGAGCTTAACGTATTCTATGTACATTGTGAACAGAAGTGAAATGGAATGTTACCACCCACCCAACAGCCTCCAATGTCCTTGTACCTTCAGTCCCTGTTGCAGACTTACAGATTCTCTTGGGATTTTATGTAACCCTGCCTTCCAGGTCTATCTCATACCCTCTTTTTGCTCTCCTGATCTCCCACTTGTGTACCCCTGCACTGCTGCCCCTGGACTCTATTACATTCTTAAAAGCCTCGCACTTGCCAGCCATCCCTTTTCCAGCAAACAGTCCCACCCAATCGACCACTGCGAGATCCCAGCTCATGCCTCCAAAATTGGCCCGGCCTCGGTTTAGGACCTTAACCTGTGCACCTGTCCTATCTTTCTCCATAACTATTTTAAAACTAATAGGATTATGGTCACTAGAGCCAAAGTGCTTCAGTCACTTGCCCTGCCTTTTTCCCCCAAGAGGAGTGTTGCACTGTTTGGTAGGACCCTCTATATTTTGATTAAGGAAACTTAGACACATTTAACAAATTCCATCCCGTCCAAACCCTGTGCACAATGAGTGATGCAGTCAATATTAGGGAAGTTAAATTCTCTCAATACTACCCTATCTGCAACCTGCACACCTGCCCCTCAAGTTGCCTATAATACAGTCCCCATCAGTATGGGACCCTTGTTTCCAAATTCTCCCCATATGGCCTCACTGGATGATTCCCCCAAGAAGATCCTCTCCAAGCACTGCTGTCATATCCTCCCTTATCAAAAAGGCAACTCCCCTTCTCTCTTGCCTGTGCCTCTGCCATGCCTGTAGCATCTGTATCCTGGAACATTGAGCTGAACTTCCCTCAGCCATGTTTCTGTTATGGCTGAGATAGCCCAGTCACCAGAGCCAATCCACACCCTGAGTTCATCTGGCTTACCTCTTCAAAGTCTCTTGCAGTTTAAATGCAGTTTAAACCAGCTGTCTTTCCTCTCCCTTTACTGTGCTCCTGACTGTCCGGTCTGCTAAACTTGTTCTCATTGGCTACAGTATTTGCCCCTGACTTCTCCTCTGACACGCTACTGCTCAAGGTCCCAACCTCTGCCAGTCTGGTTTAAACCCTCCCAAGTGGCACTAGCAAATCTCTCAGCCAGGATATTGGTTCCCCTCCAGTTCACATGCAACCTGTCCTCCTCCTACAGGTCTCCTGACCCAGAGATCCCAATGGTCCAAGAACCTGAATCCTGCTCCTTAGTCACACACATGACACTGGGAGCAATCCTGAGATTACCACCCATGAGATAGAACATAGAACACAGGCCTTTCAGCCCACAATGTTGTGCCAACATTTTATCTAGCTCTAAGATGTAACCCTTCCCTCCATTTCTCTATCATTTATGTGTCTATCTAAGTCTTAAATGTTCCTAATGTATCTGCCTCCATCACCTCTGCTGGCAGTGCGTTCCACGCACCCACCACTCTGTGTGGGGGGGGGGGGGGCAAAAACTTACCTCTGACGTTCCCCCCCTCCCCCCCCATACCTTCCTTCGATCACCTTAAAATTATGCCCCCTTGTGGGAGCCATTTTTGCCCTGGGAAAAAGTCCCTGACTGTCCACTCGATCTATGCCTCTAGTCCTGCTTTCCTAACTCCCTATACTCCATAGGACCTCATCCCTTTTTCTACTGATGTACACGTTGGTACAAATAACAACAACCTCTTGCTGTTCACCCTCCCCCCAAATGTTCTGCATCTGCTCAGAGACATCCTTGACCCTGGCATCTGGGAGGCCACACACCATCCTGGCATCTCTTCTGTGGCCACAGAATCTCTTGTCCGCCCCCCTTACTAGTGAGTCTCCAATCAAAATCATTAAAAAGTATTTAACCTCTGACAAAAAATGCAGGAATTTGGAGCAGGAATAAGTCGTTAGAGCTGAGTTTCTGTCAGATCCACAGTAATGTGGTAGATTGGATTCAAAATTAGCTTGGCCATAGAAGAAGAGGGTAGTGGTGGAGGGGTATTATTCTGACTGGAGGCCTGTGACCAATGGTGTTCTGCAGGGATCAGTGCTGGGACCTCTGTTTGTGATGTAGATAAATGATTTGGACAAGAATATAGATGGCCTGATTAATAAGTTTGATGACACAAAAATGGGTGGAGTTGTAGATAACGAGGAAGGCTTTCAAAAGGATTCAGCAGGATATAGACCAGTTGGAAATGTGGGCAGAGAGATGGCAGATGGAGTTTAATCCAGACCAGTGGGAGGTGGTACCCTTTGGGAGGTCAAATGTAAGAGGAAAGTGCACAGTAATTGGCAAGGCCTGTAGAAGCATTGATGTGCAGAGGGATCTCGAGGTGCAAGTCTTCCTGAAAGTGTCAACGCAAGTAGATAGGGTGGTAAAGGAGGCTTCGGATTAGGGGTCTTTGTTGGTTGGGGCAATGGCTATAAAAGTTGGCAAGCCATGTTGCAGTTGTAAAACTTTGGTTAGGCCACATCTGGAGTAGTGTGTGCAGTTCTGATCGCCCTCATTATAGGAAGGATGTGGAGGCTTTGGAGAGGGTGCAGAAGAGGTTCACCAGGATGCTGCCTGGATTAGAGGATATTCACTACAAACTTGAGTTGTTTTTTCTGGAGTGTCCGAGGCTGAGGGGAGACCTGACAGGTTTATAAAATTATGAGAAGAATAGATAGGGTAGAAATGTGAAGTACCAGAGGAAATGCATTTAAGGTTGAGAGGGGCAAAGTTTAAAGGAGATTTATGAGGCAAGTTTTCTTTTATACAGAGAGTGGTGGGTGCCTGGAACACACTGCCAGGAGAGTTGCTAGAAGCAAATACAACATCAGGTCCACCCCAGATCCCATCAGTGTAATCCCATTACTCCCATTCCCCTTTCTTTCTGTACCCCTACAACTTATTCCCCCTCATGTTCACCCATCAGCTCCCCAATTCCTCTTACTGGCTGACCTTGTCACCCATCTTCCAGTCAACAAGCCATAAGACCATGAGATATAGAGGCAGAATTAGGCCATTTGGCCCATCGAGCCTGCTCCGCCACACCAGTCAGTGGGTGTCTGATTGGGAACAAGAGCTACCTAATACACCCAGCCACTGACTGCAGGCCACTCTGTACAAGAGCAGTCACCATGGGCACAGGTTTCCACACAGAGCACCATTCAGGAGTCGACTGCCAATGCCTTGGAGCAATCAAACTACAGTGACCCGTAAGGTGGGGGCAGTAATGTGTGGCCTGGTGATCACCGGCAGGAGTGAAAATCAACGTGTACCTGACGAGTGATGCAAGCAGTCAAACTGGTGATTGCTCACTTGAGGAATCGAACTGCTCGGTGTGACCAGGGAGTGTGTGGTGATTGGAGACTCGCTGGTGAATGCAGCATGTGTCAGAGAATCTGTTCGGCCACAGGGTGATGTGGAGCAGCTGGTCAGAGGGACGGGTGGCATTTAATCCTGATAAATGTTAGAGATGCCAAGGGGAGGTAAGACCCGAGGGAGTACTGAGGAACAGACAGACCTGGGTGTAGAAGTCCAAGGGATGTGGAGAAAGCCTAGGACCAGCACAGGATAAAGGTAGATGGGTGGTTGATGGCTGGCATGGAATCAGTGGGCCAAAGGGCCTGTTTCCATGCTGGATGTCTCCGTGTCTCGATGATCCCTGATAGTGACAGTGAAGAAGCCCAATGGGATGCTTGCCTTCATTAGCCAGGTTGTAAAATACAAGAGCAGGAAGGTCAGGGTACAACAATATCAGATGTTGGTTGGGTCACAGCTGGCAGTTATACACTGGACATGTATACCCAGGACAATAACTTGAACACTGCGTGCAGTTCTGGTCACCACACTGTAGGAAGGATGTGATTGAGCTGCAGAGGAGACTCACCAGGGTGTTGCCTGGGATGGAGGGTTTCAGTTATGTGGAGAGGTTGGATTTGTTTTGCTGGAGTGGGGGCCAACGACGAAACCGAGGGGCACAGACAGGGCATACGGCAGGACACTTCTCCCCACAGTGCAGTTACCTAACGTCAGATGCCAGAGGTTTCACAGGTGAGAGGCTCAAAGGATCTGAGGAAAATGTTCAGCCAGTGGCTGCTAGATCCTGGATGCACTGACCATGAGGAAGGTGGACACTGGGACCTCGTAACCGGTAACGCAAGTCTGGATGAACAATTCAGTGGGATCGTGTGGTCGATGGGCCTGGTGTAGGGACATCGTTGGTGGACATGTACAGGGTGGGCTGAAGGGCCTGTTTCTGTGCTGAACGACTAGAGCACGGCTGACAGTATAACTTGGTGATGGATAACCGGTGAAGGAGCAGCGTGGTTACCAGTGCCGGCACTGAGACTCCAGCTGATAAGTGACATGTTTGCAGAATCGAACTGTACTGACTCCTCTCCAGGCAGATGACAAAATCAATACTTGTAGATGTGCACACAGGAAGCAGCCGGTCTCTGCTCAGGGATACCTTACTCTCTTGATGTCTCCAGGTCCTGTGTGGGATGTAGGGGCTGGTCTTGCTCAGATTCGGATGTGGAAAGTGCTGCAAAACAAAATATTCCAATCGTGCAATTCAATGCGACAATGCAGGTACAAACTGATCGACGGTACAGGGACCACAGTGACCCACGGATGGACAGTCAGGCCGTGTACAGGGACCGCGGTGACTCGACTGCAACATTCACTCAAATGAGCCCCAGACCCACCAGAGCTCCTGAACCAGTTGCTGAAACATTGAGGCAGATGTTCTTTGAAGGACTGTACCAACGGAACTGGCACTTGCACTGCACCTTCCCCATCAGCTCAATCCTATGACAGCCGCCCACTGCATCCTTCAATCACGGTCTCTGCTGTAACCAGGAATGGCCTCATCCCCCACAACTCCCCATCCAGACCCTGCTCTCCGCCGATCCCACATGGGAGTCGGTGCAGGGACCAGAGGAGAAGTAGGCAGTGTGGAGAACGAGTGCAGGCGGTCCTGACCGTGGGGATCAATGTCAAGCAGTTACTGTGGAGGCTGGAGGAGGGCCGGCTCCTGGGGCTCAGGAGGTGGAAGTGCAGCTGGGAACCGTACCTGAGGAAGTCCGGTGAGCGCACAAGCATGTGCTGAAAATCCTCCAGTGATATTTTGCCATCATTGTCCAGATCTGCTTCCCCCAGAACCTTGTCACACACCAGCGTCACCTCCTCCGGCGTCAGCTCATTTCGAGTCAGTTTGATCAAAGTCTTCTCCAAATCCGATTTACAGATAAAATTATCATTGTTAAAATCTGTTTGAAAGAAATGTAACTCCATTGCATCATTTAATCCATGAGAATAATGACCAGATGTGGACTTGTCTAAAGGATTGATACCAGCTGAGCAAGGGTTGAAGGGGTGCAGCAGTTTGAAGATCCTTCTCCTCCCACCAACCCCCCTGCCCCCGACTGACTGTAGATACTGAACTCTACCCAACTGTTTAACAGAAACAGCAGAGCTGGAAGTGTACAGGACTTGGAGTCGTACAGCACGGAAACAGGCCCTTCGGCCCAACTGGCCTATGCTGACCAAGATTCCTGCCTAAGCTTGTCCTATTTGCCTGCATTTGGCTCATTTCCCTCTAAACCTTTCCTTTCCTTGAACCTGTCCAAGTACCTTTTAAATGTTGTTCATGTACCTGCCTCACCCACTTCCTCTAGCAGCTCGTTCCATATACCGACCACCCTCTGGGGGGAAAGGGCTGCCCCCTCAGGTTCCTATTAAACCTCTCCCCTGTCACCCTAAACCTATGCCCTCCAGTTCTTGATTCCCCAACCCTGGGAAGAAGACTCTGCACTCACCTGATCTATGCCCCTAATGATTTTATACCCCTCATTCTCCTACACTTCAATGAAAACAGTCCCAACCTGCTCAACCTCTCTCCATAACTCAGTCCCTCGAGTCCCAGCAACATCCTTGTAAATCTCCTCTGCCATCTTGCCAGCTTACCGGCAGCTTTCCTATATCAGGGTGACCAAAACTGAACACAATGTTCCAACTGCGGCCTCACCAACGTCTTGTACAACTGCAATGTAACATCCCAACTTCTATACTCAGTTCCCTGACTGATGAATGCCAGCATGCCAGAAGCCTTCTTCACCACCTGTCTACCTGTGATGCCACCTTGAAGGAACCATGTACCTGTACTCCTGGGTCCCTCTGTTCTACAATGCTACCCAGGCCCTACCATTCACTGTGAAAATTCAACCCTCATTTGTCTTCCCAAAATGCAACACCTCGCAATTATCTGAATTAAACTGCATTTGCCATTCCTCGGCCCACTTACCCAGCTGAGCAAGATCCCTCTGTAAACCATGATAACCCTTTTACTGTCCACGACACCACCTATTTTAGTGTCACTTGCAAAATTTCTGACTATGCCTTGTACATCATCATCCAAATCATCGACATAGATGACAAATAGCAATGGGCCCAACCCCTGAGGAACACCAGTGGTCACGGCCTCTAGTCCAAAAAACAACCTTCCACCATCATCCTTTGCTTCCTACCATCAAGCCAATTGTGTATCCATTTAGCCAGCTCTCATTGGGTTCCATGCGATCTAACTTTTCGTAGCAGCCTACCATGCAGAATCTTATCAAAGGCCTTACTGAACATAAGAAATAGGAGCAGGAGGAGGCCATCTGGCCCGTCGAGCCTGCTCTGCCATTCAATAAGATCATGGCTGATCTGGCCGTGGACTCAGCTCCACTTACCTGCCTTTTCCCCATAACCCTTAATTCCCCTACTATGCAAAAATCTACCTGACTGTGCCTTAAATATATTTAATGTGGTAGCCTCTACTGCTTCCCTGTGCAGAGAATTCCACAGATCCACTACTCTCTGGGTAAAGCAGTTTGTCCTCATCTCCATCCCAAATCTACTCCCCCGAATCTTGAGGGTATGTCCCCTAGTTCCAGTCTCACCTACCAGTGGAAACAACCTTCCTGCCTCTATCCCTTTCATAATTTTATATGTTTCCATAAGATCCCCTCTCATTCTTCTGAATTACAGCAAGTATAGTCCGAGGTGACTCAATCTGTCCTTATAGGCTAACCCCCTCATCTCTAGAATCAACCTGGTGAACTTCCTCTGCAAAGCCAGTGCATCTGTCCTCAAGTAAGGAGACCAGAACTGCAGGCAGTACTCCAGGTGCGGCCTCACCAGTACCCTGTACAGTTGCAGCATAACCTCCCTGCTCTTAAATTCAATCCCTCCAGCAATGAAGGGCAACGTTCCATTTGCCTTCTTGATAACCTGTTGCACCTGCAAACCAATGTTTTGTGATTCATGCACAAGCACTCCCAACTCCCTCTGCACAACAGCGTGCTGCAATCTTTCACCATTTAAATAGTAATCTGATCTTCTATTTTTCTTTCCAAGGTGGATGACCTCACATTTACCAGCATTGTACTCCATCTGCCAGACCCTTGCGCACTCATCTATATCTCTCTGCATCGCATCCTCTGCACAATTTGCTTTTCCACTCAATTTACTGTCATCAGCAAACTTAGATACACTACACTCAGTCCCCTCTTCCAGATTGTTAATGTATATTGTGAACAGTTGCAGGCCCAGCACCGACCCCTGTGACACCAAACTCACCACTGATTGCCAACCAGAGAAACACCCATTTATCCCAACTCTCTGCCTTCTATTAGTTAACCAATCCCTATCCATGCTAATACATTACCCCCAACTCCAAGTTGAGGAACTGTGGAAGACTTTCAAAGAGATTTTTTGTGGTGCTCAACAAAAGTATATTCAAATCAAAAGCAAGGACAGGAAGGGTGGGGAGACCCAGCCTTGGATAACTGAGGATACAATGAGCACAGTGGATAGAACGGAACAGGTGGATGTTGTATACTTAGATTTCCAGAAGGAGTTCAATAAGGTGCTGCATAAAAGGCATCCACTGCACTTCCTGAATCCATGCTGCCTCTACCTGATGGAACCACTTCTATCCAGATGTCTCACTATTTCTTAATAATAGCTTGAAGCATTTTCCCAACTACAGACATTAAACTAACTGGCCCTATAGTTACCTGCATTTCGCCTACATCCATTTTTAAACAATGGCAATCCGCCGTGACCTGTCTAGAGAATTTTGGTAAATTATGCTTTGTACGCATGAGCTTTTTTTATTTTTTTATTGCCTTCTTTTATTTCCTCATCTCTCCCCGCCCTTCCTGTCCTTGCTTTTGACTGGAATATACTTTTGTTGAGCAGCATGAAAAATTTCTTTGAAAGTCTTCCACTGTTCCACCACACAGCCTGTGTTCCCAGTCTATGCTAGCCGATTCCTCCCTCATCCTGTTCCCTTGTTTAGGCACAATACACTGGTTATAGATCGAACTATTGCACCTTCCATTTGTATGAGAAATTCAATCATAGAATGGTCTCTCTTTCCAAGAGGATCCCTAACTACAAGATCGTCATTGCACAGGACCAGATCGAAGACAGCATTTTCCCTTGTAGGTCACTAACATGCTGTTCCACAAAGCTATCATGGATGCATTCTATGACGTCCTCCTCAAGACTGCCTCAATCAACTTGATTCACCCAATCTATGTGCAAGTTAAAGTGCCCCATCACAAATGCGGTTCCATTCTTACATGTATCAAATATTTCTGGGTTTATTGCCTGTGCTACTGTAATGTTATTATTCGGTGGCCGACAGACAACTCCCACCAACGATTTTTTTTTTCGCCTTCAATGTTCCTAATCTCTCCCCAGATTGACTCAACATTCTGCACCTTGGATCTTGTATTGTCTCTCGCTATCGCCCTGATCTCATTCTTAATTAAGAGCACTACCTCACCTCCCTTACCTTCCTGCCTATCCTTCTGTATCACCTGATACTCTTGGGTATTTAATTCCCACTCATCTCCACCCTGCAACCACGTTTCTGTAATGGCCACTAAATCACAGCCCTTTGTACTGATTTGTGCCACAAGTTCACTGACCTTGTTTCGAATACTACGGGCATTCGGATAAAGTGCCCTTACACTCATTGTCCTTTTAGAATCTAGTAACCTATGTGTCCTCTGCGTTTAACTTTTTTCTAACTTTTGCTCTGGTCTCTGCTTCCCTCTTTCTGCATGGATTCCCATCCACCTGCCATATTAGTTTAAACCCTCCCCAACAGCACTAGCAAACTGAGACATTGATCCCAGTCCTGCCCAGGTGTAGACTGTCCGGTTTGTACTGGTCCCACCTTCCCCAGAACTGGTTCCAATGCCCCAGGTTAGGAGGTGTAAGATTAATAAACTGTAACTGTATTCATATCTTAAGCCAGGTGAGAATTATGGCTGCTCAAAATACTGATTTAAAAAGTGTCCTTCGGGCCAGAACAGCCACACCACTGCTTTCCTGGCCTGGGTGCTGTGTGGTAATTGCTGTGTCTGGAACTTCATTGGATTCCCATTATGTTTGACTATGGAGATGATGGCCAATCTTAATGGGAAATGGGAAGGCTGTCTCAAACAATGAAGGTGATACCTGCCTTTGTCTCACCCGATTGCAAAACGATGAGCTGAACCTGGGGTGTGAGGCTGCTCTTTGTCCATCTGCAGTAGCCCTTTGTCCGTTTCCTGCTCAACCAAGAACTCCGGCACCTGACTCATTAAAGTGTGCGTGACAATGTTTGTATAAATTACTGTCTGCCCTCCACCCCCGTACCTCGGAGAACCCCACCGCGGACTCTGCCTGAGAGTCAGGAGGTTTCTCTCCAGCGATATATTGCTGAATAAACGCGTTTGAATTAACCTGTGGCACTGTGCAATTTACAGCAGATGGAAGTGGGACTTCAAAATTGGGTTAACAATTTGGCGAGCCAGCCAGGAGTCCAAGACGAGGTTTCGGAAGCGGCGTGAGCGATCAACAGGAACAACGACTACCTGAGACGGAAGGGCCCACAAGGTAAACTTCACCTTGATCCCTCTCAGGCAGCCGGACTCCTGACCGATCCCTTCGCTTATCGAAAACCCTCTGACGGACTCCTCGTGAACCTGTCTGAGTGCCACAGGTAAGAGGACTGGGCTTAAAATCAAGGTTATTCGAGGTTCATTTGTGGTTTGCCTTGGGCAAGTTTTATATGATTGGGCTTGGACACCCCTGTTAATGTCAAGGGTCAATTTAAGGTTTGGGGTTCAAGCCCCCAGTCAGGGTTAGTTTAAGTTCGTGAATTTTAAAGTTTAGAGCTCTAAGTATTGAGATCGGTTCTCCGGTACTACCACCCTGCCTTAGACCGGTTCTTAAGAGGGGAAATCCCCCACGGGAAGGTCAGGAACCTGAAAGTGGGTGAAGGAAAGAGACCGGTCATAAGATAATCGCAGCGATCTGTACTGTACGGTTAAAGAAAAAAGGAGAGAGAGTGAAAAAAATGGGACAAACTCTGGATAAGTCTGGGTCCAATACCCCACTATCTAAACTATGTAAAGATGATCCGAAAAATGAGTATAACTTCTGCAAATCATTGGCATGCCTCAATAAAAAATTGGGAAATGAAATATGGCCATTAGGGGGAACCTGGGATTTGGATTAGTGTCAAAAGGCAGAAAAGGCGATTTGGGAACGGAATACTGGGGAAATATGACAAATATGAATGTCTACTTGGAGAAAAACGGCCGAAGACCTAACAAGTAGATCTAAACAGAATAGTTGGGAACATAATGCACGTAGAAGAGGGATTAGTGTATGTGATGAGAAAGGCAATGCCAAGAGTTGGGAGGTTCTGAGGTCTCAGTGCAGAGAGCACGGTGGAGAGAAGCAGAAGGGAAAGGGAAGGGATGGATCAGAAGAATGAGGAAAAACGTAGAAATAGTAATAAAACGAATAACAGCGAGGAGAGAGTGGAGGCACCTCCCGACATGTCTGGTGTGCCCCTGTTGTTCCAAAATAACCATATTGACAAGAGTGAGGAGGGTTAGAGGGTTTGACCCACAGCCCCTATCTACCCCCCAATTTCACTGCCGCCCCCATATAATGTGGCTGGTCCGCAAACCATTACTGCCAGCCAAGTCCCGTCACAAGAACAGTCCCATGACCCGATCGCCTCCTGAACTAGAAATCAGCTTAGACAGAGAGAAAGACCGCCTCTAAACGGTTCTAAAGCCACAGACATACAGCGGAACCTTTTGGTAGGGGGCAGACCTATAATAGATCCTCGGGCAATGATTATGACTCCGATTCTACCACTAATAGTGATGACCCTGGAAGTCTCGACCCATCACCTATGCCGAATAAGGGGAAGGGAATTAAGGCTAAAAGACAGCTCCCCAATAGGAGTGTCCCCAATCCCGATCCAGCCCGAGCGCCCACTAATCCCATGATCCAAATTTACACCCCTTTGAAACTTCAGGAGATGTGCTTAATCATGAGTCAGGCGCCCAACCGTAAAACCAACCCAGAGGATTTTATAGATGATATCATTGGGACAATTCAGATGTACCAGGCAACACCCCAGGACCTTTTTAGTCTTTGCTGCATGACTCTTACAACTGCTGAGGCAGATGGGTGGAAAGAGCACCTGGGTAACTACGCGGACTGGACAGCTTTCCAAGCGGCCGTCCAGGCTTCGAACCAGGTAGACACCATGAGAGCTGCCCTCCGCAAGACCCTCCAACAGCCCATTGACATAGTTAAGGTTTTAGAATGCCGACCGAAACAGGGTGAGGACAGTCCAGATTTTTGGGATTGTTTCTGCTCACTTTACAGCACCTATAACAGAGGCAATGCCTCCCCTCAGTTTAACGCCCTCCTACTACAATGTATCCCTGAGGGAGTGAGGTCAGCTGTCTGCACTAATGACACGAATTGGCCTGACCATACACGACAAAATATGAGAAGGGCCCTGGTCCACTTCAAAAGCCACAAGGGTAAAACAGGAGATGGTCCAAAGGCCACCTCGGCCCCAACCTGCCTGTCCCAATAATACATAATACCAAATGGAGCCGCAGTTTTGCGCTCCAGGATGGGTTGACCGGTCCGATAGAAGGTATGCAATACGCCCCAACGGCCCAAGAGCCCCAGCGTACCGACCCCCTCACACGCCACCACCGCACCCTCGTAATTACCCAGGACCCAGGGGACCTGGGTGCTACCAGTGTGGAGCACTTGACCATTGGTGGCGGAATTGCCCCCACTACCAACGGCAGGCCAGACCCCCCCAGCACACGGCAGCCTTTCTCAACTAGAAACCCATTCTCCACCTGACTAACCGTAGGAAGTAGCCACCCCATGTACCCTGCCCTCACCGATAACCCAGATGATGAACCCATCGTCAATTTATTAGTCGAAGGGAAACTGATCCCCTTTATGATAGATACAGGGGCCAATACTTCGACCCTTGACGCTCCCTGCATTGACCACCATGATTTTAAACTTTCCACGGCCACCATCTCATTGAGTGGGCTGGAGGGACAGGAGAGGTCCTACCCATTAACGGAACTGTTACGAGTGAAATTTGGGAATCAGCAATGTCTGATCCAATTCGCAGTAACACCAGACTTAGGGGTTAACTTGGCTGGGAGGGACCTGCTCTGCTCCCTCTGACTCAAAATACAATGCCTGGATGAAGGAATTACCATTACCAGCCCTAAATCCCAAAGGATCCTTTGGCTTCACCAGCCTCCTCAGTAGTGGGCGGTACTCTTCACGAACAAAGATTTTGACCCACCCTTAAAGGCCCTGACCCACATGTTACACTAGCTTATGACCCCACAGGACTCTCAAGGGAGCTGGAAATCTTGTATGCTCCCCTCCTGCATAGCATGGTGACAGCTACTGTTTTAGGGGCAGTAGCAGGCAAGGAGGGTACAGCACTTCTAGTTCAAGTGCCTGATGAATTGTGGAATCAGTCAGGCCTAGTGTCCCCCCACATTACCTTGTCAGTCATAGGCCAAAGGAGCTGGGATTCCTAGCAAACCGACTTGAAGTACAGGCAGACACAGGCCTTTACGGGGTTCCCCAGATACTGCCAGAAAGGACCCTGACTTACTACCTCACCCCTTTTTCAGTAACAGGCTGTTTATGCCACCATCAGCCCCACCGACTCCCTTCGGATGAGCCAAACCCCGATTCACCCCAGTGACCCCGATCCAAATCCACGTAAGGCCGGGAGCACAATTGCCTTCCGTCCAACAGTACCCCCTCCGGAGAGAGGCGGTTGAAGGAATAACCCATTTAATAGATTCCTTCTGCAAACAGGGCATCCTGGTTCCCTGCCAATCACCCTGTAACACCCCCATCGTGCCTGTCCCCAAACCCAGAAGGGCAGAATGGTGCCTGGTCCAAGACCTGCATAAGGTCAATGACATAGTGGAGCCACTGCATCCCGTGGTCCCGAACCCCGCCACCACCCTCAGTAACATCCCGGCCAACTCCTGTATTTTTACACTCATAAATCTCCAGCACGCATTTTTTTGCAATTCCCTTATCCCCCGAATCACAGTACCTGTTTGCTTTCACCTTCCAAGGTCAGCAATACACCTGGACGCGTCTCCCGCAAGGTTTTATACACTCCGACTATTTTCTCCCAAGTTTTGCATAAACAACTCCAAGAGTTACAACTTTCTGACGAATCCACTGTTCAGTATGTCGGTGACCTTTTATTGGCAAGTCCCTCGGAGACCGCCAACATCGCAATACCAACAGACTACTTAATGTGCTCCATTCTTGGGGATACGTGATACCTCCACAGAAAGTAAAACGAACCCAGCGCCAGGTAAAATTTCTGGGCACCCTTTCAAGCGCCACTGAGCGGCAGCTCACTCTCGAATGTATTGCACCCATCATTGCCACCCCACCGCCCACTATCCCAAAGGGTATGCGCGCCTTCTTAGGTTTCGTAAATTTCTGCAGGCAGTGGCTACCTAACGTGGACCTCCTTACTAAGCACCTCACACCCCTGGCTTCAAGCCAGTCCGTGGGACCTTTTGAACTTATGGTGGAACAAAAGGAGGCCTTTGATAAGCTCAAACAGGCCCTTGCCAGTGCCCCGGCCCCGGGACGCCCTCTATATGACCGCCCATTTCAGCTCTTTGTGAACCTTCTGGAGGACTGCACTTCAGCCGTCCTTACTCAAACCCATGGGGATAGAAAAAGACCGGTGGCAGATTACTCTACTCAGCTGGACCCAGTTGCTGGGGGCTCCCGCCATGCTCACAGAATCTTCCAGCGATCTACTCCCTGGTAACAGCAGCCTCCAATATAACCCTGGTTGTTTATTCCTCCCATACCGTAATGGCACTCCTGACCTCTCATCAGATGCAACACCTTACCAGGCTCACTTAAACTGATATGAGATAGCGGTCCTGAATAACCTGCTCCTCTCCTTTGCATGCTGTACCACCATTAACCCTGCCATCTTCCTAGAGGCCCCACCTGAGGATCTTGAAGATCCACCACATGACTGTTTCCTGCGTAACCACTTTTTGACTACACCCCGTCCGGACCTTTCAGATAAAGCCTTCCAGTCAGCAGACTTAAACCTGTATGTTGACGGCAGTTCCTCCGTTTCTGAACAGGGAACCCGCCTTTGTGGCTACGCTATAGTAGACAACTCCCACGTTGCAGAGTTTACATCTTTGCAGCCCCCAGTCTCTGCCCAAAAGGCAGAACTTTTTGCCCTGACTAGACCCTGTGTTTTAGCCAAGGACAGAGTAGCTAATATCTTTACTGATTCCCGCTATGCTTTGGAGTTGCCCATGATTTTGGCCAACTATGGGCGCACAGAGGATTTCTGACCTCTACAGGCAGCCCCATACAGAATGCAGCTTATGTGAAGAACCTCCTCCAAGCCATCCTCCTCCCTAAAAAATTGGCCATCATTAAATGCTCAGTCCACCTCTCAGACCCCTCCCTAGTAACACAGGGCAATAACAGGGCAGATGCAAAGGCAGAATTGGCAGCACACCAGGAGACTAATATCGTTTCAACTGCAGAAAAACAGGCAGTTGTTTATAAACTGACAATAGCAACGCAGGGCACCCCAGACATGGTCACTGTGCAGCACTCTCAGGGGGACACCCCTGACTTAGAAAAACAAGTATGGAAGGCGCACGGGTGTACGCACTGTGCGCTACACAGCCTCTGGACTACTCCAGTCGGTCAAGTATGTATACCTGATTCTTTGTTACCAATGCTTATTGACTGCCTGCATTCTGACACCCACCTTGGCAAGGAGGGAATGAGTAATATTTTACTACATACCTGGTGACACCCCAGATTGGAGGAAGCAGCACAAGGCAAAATATGATCATGTTTAATATGCCAACAAACTAATGCTGGGAAAGGGGTGAGGTGCGCCGCAGGCAGAACCCCCTTGCCAGGGGGACCTTTTGAATGTATACAACTCAATTTTATTGAATTACCGTGTGTACGTTGCTATAACCAATGTCTTTTTATTGTTGATGTATTTAGTAGATGGATTGAAGCTTTTCCTACCACTAACAATAAGGTCTCAACAGTGGTGAAGTTATTGCTTACAGAGATCACACCAAGGTTTGGGGTACCCCAACAGATAAGTTCAGACAATGGTCCCCACTTCATAGGGAGAATAAATAAGGAGTTGTGCGAGGCACTACATATCGAACAGCAGTTCCATTGCACCTACCACCCTCAGGCAGCAGGTATAGTAGAACGAGCCAACGTCACCCTGAAGAATAAGTTAACTAAATTAGTATCAGAGATGGGTCTAAATTGGCTGAAGGTTCTCCCATTAGCTCTATACCACATGAGAATTACTCCCCACTCGGCCACCGGGGTGTCAGCTGCCGAAATCGTCTATGGACGCCTGGGAAGAACCCCATGGGATGCTGACACCCAGCCCCCCCCCCTCCCCCAGGTTGACTTTAATATCAGGGGGAATGAACTACAAAGATATTTCAGGCAACTTATGACCTTGTTAAAGTTCCTTCACTCACAGGTGAAGAGCGCATTTACGCAGCAGGAGGGAAAGGACGCGGAGTTGCCTCACCTGGAAATTGGAGAGTCGGTGCTGATACAGGACTGGGAAGGACCTAAGCTGGGACCTCGATGGAAAGGCCCCTCCAGATACTACTCCAGACCCCGACAGCAGTGAAGGTACAGGGCCAGGAACGCTGGATTCATCTAAGTGACTGTAAACGATGGCCTCCAGAGGGAAAATGACGCTTCTTAAATTTGGACTCTTCATCATTACCGGTATTCGTGTGTGGGCATTAGAAGACAATTTATTTTACAAAGCCCATATACAACTGCATGGCAATCGCACTGTTTGCTATCCCTTGGCAGAATCAGTAAAAGGTCTTTTTGTAGCCACACCAAGCTGGAGCCCCAGGGCTCTCTTAAGATATGAATACTGGAAAACAAAGTGCATTGGGCAGACAGGATCTTACGGGAGGGTGCTGCCAGGTAAATGTTTGCAAGGAACCACAGCAGACCTAAGCAGCACAACTAGCCACCAGTCCTTCCCCCACTGCTTCAACGGTAAGGGATGGGGTTGTGGGCTAGCGATAGTACAGCACCCGCTATCATGTGCCACCACCAGTTGTAGAGGGAGAAAGTGTGCATTAAGGGGAGGAAGGTTTAGGTGTGAGTGTGTCAACACTAGGTGTGTTGAACTACTTGCAGGGGAGCGATGGGTTTGTGGGGAAGGGAACAGTACCCATGTGAAAGTGTCAAATGTCTCTTTGGAATGGCTAACCAGGGAAAGTTATCTGAGAATTCATGGGAGGAGAGTTGCTGGAATCACTTGGTATTCTCAGATGCCTAGTCCACAGCAGACGGGCAATATAACCTGTTACCGGGCCAAGGAAGAGTATGTGCTCCTTTTCAATGGTACCTATACCACCGCCACCCCCACTCTGCCAGCCTGGTTCGCAATAGGAGCGATTGGGCCAGTCACGGTCCCCTGCCCCCAGAAAGCTCGTATCCGACGAAGACTTGTAGCACGGTCAGTAAGTAAGGAATTCTGCGAAGAATGGAGGGATCCTGTGGTAGTGGGATCATCGTTCGGCTATGCGTTCCTGAGTGCTCTCTCTCAGGGGGGTTCAGCAGGGACCATGGCCACAAACAATCGGAACTACCTCGTCTGCAGACTGACCGTGCTGGGAAACAGCAGCATCAAGGGCCTGGAGGCAGTGAACCAGGAAATGGCGGAACTTCGACTTTATGCCCAACAGACCCAGTACGCTGTGGACTACCTGTTAGCTCAGAAAGGGGGAGTATGTGCCATAATAGGGGATAAATGTGTCACCAGTGTTAGGGATGAGGCCTACAATATTTCCCAGGCCATTCTGGATATTCAGAAGCAAGTAGATAACTTTGGGCAGGGACTTGCAGGAGGGAAGGGTTGGTTGGGGTGGCTGATGGGAGGGTCAGTGGCATCATACCTGCTGCATGGAGCAGTAGGGCTTATAATTATTATAATAATATGCTGTGTGGTGCTGACCTGCTTGAGTACTTGTTGCAAGGTCCTTATTAATAAAATCTCAACCCCGTTCTAAGCATGATATGATAAAAGGGGGGAATGAGGAGGTGTAGGATTAATAAACTATAACTGTATTCATATCTTAAGACGGATGAGAATTATGGCTGCTCGAAATACTGATTTAAAAAGTGTCCTTCAGGCCAGAACAGCCACACCACTGCTTTCCTGGCCTGGGTGCTGTGTGGTAATTGCTGTGTCTGGAACTTCATTGGATTCCCATTATGTTTGATTATGGAGATGATGGTCAATCTTAACGGGAAATGGGAAGGCTGTCTCAAACAATAAATGTGATACCTGCCTTTGTCTCACCCGATTGCAAAACGATGAGCTGAACCTGGGGTGTGAGGCTGCTCTTTGTCCATCTGCAGTAGCCCTTTGTCCGTTTCCTGCTCAACCAAGAACTCCGGCACCTGACTCATTAAAGTGTGCGTGACAATGTTTGTATAAATTACTGTCTGCCCCCTCTGCACCTAAGAGAACCCCGTCGCGGACTCTGCCTGAGAGTAAGGAGGTTTCTCCCTAGCGATATATTGCTGAATAAACGTGTTTGAATTAACCTGTGGCACTGTGTGATTTACAGCAGACAGAAGTGGGACTTCAAAATCGGGTTAACACAGGAATGTGAAACCATCCCTCCTGCACCACTGCTCAAGCCACATATTCATCCTAACTCTGCTTACTCTGAGGTCCATAGAAACTACATTTCCCACCCTGCCTTCATCGACCTTCTTGGTTAATTCTTCAAAAAAAACTCAATCAAATTCATGAGACATGATCTCCTGAGGGGCCCTATTCTCTTTCTAGTTACTCTTTTCCCCACAACATACATATAATCTCTTTGCTTTTCTCCTTAATCTGCTCTGCCAAAGCTATTCTCATGCCCCCTTTTTGCCTTCCTGATTTCCTCCTTGAGTACACTCCTGCATCCCTTATACTCTTTTTCAGGGATTCACTTGATCCCAGCTGCCTGTACCTGACCCAGCCCACCTCCTCCTTCATGACCAGAGTCTCAATACCCCTCAGCAGCCAGGGGTATTGCCTGCTCCTGCCAGCCTTGCCCTTCACTCTGAGAGGAATGTAAAGACCTTGAACTCTCATTATTTCACTTTTAAAAGCCTCCCACTAGCCTGTGGTCCTTTTGCCTGCAAACAAACTACTCAATCAACTTTTGCAAGTTCCCGTCTAGTACCGTCAAAATTTGACCCAGTTTAGAACTTTAAATTGTGGACCAGATCTGTCTCTTTCCAAAACTAATGGAAACCCAAAGTGCTCCCCCACTGACACCTCACTCACTTGCCCTGCCCCATTTCCCAAGAGTAGGTCAAATTTTGCCCTCTCCCAGCAGAGCTTTCTATATATTGCCCGAGAAAACATCCTGAAAACACTTAATAAATTCCACCCCATCTAAGCCCTTAGCACAATGGCAGTCCAAGTCCATGTTAGGAAAGTTAAAATCCCCTGCTATGACAACCCTATTATTCTTGAAACTTTCTGCAATTACCCTGAATATTTGTTCCCAACAACTTGCTAATGTTCCACCTCGTTGATGGTTCACCGACCCCACCCCCAATCATTGGTCCAGTTACACTCACCATAAATCTTAAATGCATAACATGCCTTCAGATCACGTGGGGCCATTTCACTCAGTACAGAGAACATATCCAGAAAGTCGTCCAAAGTCATGTTGCCCTGGTTGTCCTGGGAGAACACCTCTGCTATCCTCTGCCGAAAGGGATTGTCCTGCAGTTAGAGAAGACAGCCCATAGGTGGCAGAGACACCACTGATGGAAACTTGGAGTGAGGCGGGTCAGCACCGGGCATCAGGATGTCCACAGGGGACTCACGGCCTGGTCCTTCTGACGCTCATGTTAGAGTTTGATCTGATTATCAAAAAAACCTGCAGAAGCTGAAAGTCTAAAATAGAAACAGAAAATGCTGGAAACACTCAGCAGGTTAGGCAGCGTCTGTGGAGAGGGACACCGTTAATGTTTCAGGTCAAAGACCCTATGTCAGAACTAGATTCTGACTATTTTGGTTGTGATGGGTTGATGTGAGATCAGACAGGTTCAGACTGTGTTGTGTTCATTTGTATTTGGAGAGGCTTGGGCTGTATGGAGTTTGAGATTCAGGGTTTGTATTGGGCTTCAAGGATCGATGGTACATCGGGTGAGTTGGGATTGGGGCGTCCTAGTTGGTTGAGTTGGGGACTGAGACTACTTTTGAGAGGTGGGGTGTCCTGGGAAGGAGGCGCTGACTGTCTACTCTATGTATTCCTTTCAGTATTTTATATACCTCTATCATGTCTCCTCTCATCCTCCTCCTTTCCAGTGAATAAAGCCCTAGCACCTTAAGCCTCTCCTCATATTCCATACGCTCTAATCCAGGCAGCATCCTGGTAAATCTCCTCTACACCCTCTCCAACGCCTCCACATCCTTCCTATAATGCGGTGACCAGAACTGAACGCAGTTCTCCAAGTGTGGTCTAACGAGAGTTTTGTAAAGCTGCATCATCACCTTGTGGCTCTTAAACTCAATCCCACGACTTATGAAAGCTAACATCCCATAGGCCTTCTTAACTGCTCTATTCACCTGTGAGGCAACTTTCAGTGAACTGTGAATATCAACCCCCAGATCCCTCTGCTCCTCTACACTGCCAAGTACCTTGCCATTTACCCTGTACTCTGCCCGGGAGTTTGTCCTTCCAAAGTGTACCACCTCACACTTCTCCAGATTGAACTCCATCGGCCACTTGTCAGCCCAGCTCTGCATCCTATCAATATCCCTCTGTAAGTTCCGACAGCCCTCCACACTATCCACAACACCACCGATCTTAGTGTCGTCCGCAAACTTACTAACCCAGCCTTCCACCCCCTTATCTAAGTCATCTATAAATATCACAAAAAGTAGAGGTCCCAGAACCGATCCCTGCGGGACACCACTAGTCACTGCCTTCAATCCGAGGGCACTCCTTCTACCACAACCCTCTGCTTTCTACAGGCAAGCCAATTCTGAATCCACACAGCCAAGCTTCCCTGGATCCCTTGGCCTCTGACCTTCTGAAGAAGCCTACCATGAGGAACCTTATCGAACGCCTTACTAAAATCCATGTAAACCACATCTACCGCACTGCCCTCATCAATCTTCCTGGTCACCTCCTCAAAGAACTCTATCAGGCTTGTGAGGTAAGATCTTTCCTTCACAAAGCCATGCTGGCTGTCCCTAATCAGTCCATGATTCTCTAGATGTTCATAGATCCTATCCCTTAGAATCCTTTCTAACAGCTTACCCACCACAGACGTGAGACTCACCGGTCTGTAATTCCCTGGACTATCCCTACTACCTTTTTAGAACAAGGAGACAACATTCGCCACCCTCCAATCCTCCGGCACCATCCCCGTGGATAACGAGGTCTCAAAGGTCCTTACCAGCGGTTCAACAATCTCCTCCCTAGCCTCTCGAAGCAGCCTGGGGTAAATCCCGTCAGGCCCCGGAGATTTACCTGTCTTAATGTTATTTAACAACTTCAACACATCCTCTCTCTTGATATCTACAACCTTGAGAACATTACCCCTACCAGCACTCCCTTCCGCATCATCAAGACCCCTCTCCTTGGTGAATACCGGAGAAGTATTCATTGAGAACTTCTCCCAGTTCTGCCGCCTCCAGGCAAATTCTCCCACCTTTGTCCTTAATCGGACCTACCTATACCCTAGCCATCCTCCTACCGTTCATGTACGTGAAAAAGGCCTTGGGATTTTCCTTAACCCTACTAGCCAAAGCCTTTTCATGTCCCCTTCTAGCTCTCCTCAGCCCTTTCTTAAGTTCTTTCCTCACTACTTCTATATTCCTCACGGGCCCTGTCTGAACCTTGCTGCTTATACCTCATGTACGCTACCTTCTTCTCCCTAACAAGTCGTTCCACCTCTCTCGTCACCCACGGGTCCTTCACCCTACCATTCCTTCTCTGCCTCACCGGGACATATTTATCCCTAACATCCTGCATAAGATCCCTGAACATCGACCACATCCCCATGATACATTTTCCTTCAAAAAGGACATCCCAATTTACACTCCCAAGTTCTCTCCTTATAGCCTCGTAGTTCGCCCTTCCCCAATTGAAAAACCTCTTGTCCTCTCTGCACCTGTCCCTGTCCATGACAATTTTAAAGGTTATGGAGCAATGGTCACTGTCCCCCAAATGCTCACCCACCAATAGATCCTTCACCTGTCCCGGTTCATTTCCTAAAACTAGATCTAACATGGCATTCCCTCTAGTCAGCCCGTCAACATACTGCGTCAGGAATCCCTCCTGGACACATTGAACAAATTCCGTCCCATCTAAACCTTTGGCACTAAGCAGGTTCCAGTCTATATTTGGGAAGTTGAAGTCTCCCATTATAACAACCCTGTTATTTTTGCTTCTCTCCAAACACTGCCTGCCAATCTGCTCCTCTATATCTCTACTGCTACTGGGGGGCCTATAGAATACTCCTAGTAGAGTAACTGCTCCTTTCTTGTTCCTTAACTCCACCCATACGGACTCTAGAGATGATCCTTCTACAACATCCATCCTTTCCACAGCCATAACATTATCCCTGACCAGTATCGCCACCCCTCCTCCTCTTCTCCCCCCTTCCCTATCCTTCTTAAAACACTGAAAACCAGGAATATTCAATATCCACTCCTGCCCTGATGTCAGCCACATCTCAGTAATAGCCACAATATCATAGGCCCCCATACTTATCCAAGCCCTCAGTTCATCCCCCTTATTCCTGACGCTTCTTGCATTTAAGTAAACATACTTCAGTCCATCTACCTTACTACTTTTATAGCCTGTATTCTGCTTCTCCTTCCCCAAAGCCTCTCTACCTGTTTGATCTAACTTTTCCCCATCCCCTTCTTCCTCTAACCTACTCCTCCGGTTCCCTTCCCCCTCACAAACTAGTTTAAACCCTCCCGAACCACCCTAGCAAATCTCGCCGCAAGGATATTGGCCCCCTTCTGGTTCGGGTGTAACCTGTCCTCTCTGTGCAGGTCCCACCTTCCTGAGAAGGGATCCCAATGATCCAGAAATCTAAAACCCTCCCTCCTGCACCAACTTCTCAGCCACGCATTTATCTGCCACCTCCTCCTGTTCCTGCCTTCACTATCACGTGGCACCGGCAGCAATCCCGAGATTGCTACCCTGGAGGTCCTGTTCTTCAGTCTTCTGCCGAGCTCCCTGAACTCACTCTTCAGGACCTCATCCCCCTACCTATGTCGTTGGTGCCAACATGGACCACAACTTCTGGCTGCTCTCCCTCCCACTCAAGAATCCTGTGGACCCGATCAGTGACATCCTGGACCCTGGCACCTGGGAGGCAACATACCATCCGGGATTCATGCTCACTGCCACAGAACCTCCTATCTGTTTCCCTGACTATCGAGTCCCCTATCACTACCACATGTCTCTTTCCCACCCTTCCCTTCTGAGCAGCAGTACCAGTCCCAGTGCCAGAGACCTGGTAACTGCAGCTAGGCCCCTGCAGGTCGTCCCCCTCAACTGCCTCCAAGGTGGAAAACCTGTTACTGAGGGGAACAGCCTCCGGGGTTCCCTGCTGTGTCTGCCTGCCTGACTTCTTCCTCTTCCCTCCCCGACAGTCACCATTCTATCTGCCTCCTAAACCTCAGGTGTACCTGCTCTAAGGGGGGTGACTGTCACCTGATGGACCGTGTCTACATAACTCTCTCCCTCCCTTATGCTGCGCATAGGTTAAACAGCAAAAAAAAATGCTGGAAATGTTCAGCAGGTCAGGCAGCATCTGAGGAGAGAGAAACGGAGCGAAGCCCTGGAGGCATCATGAGACCAGCAGCACCAGTGAGGACAGAAGTTACTAAAGGAGCCACAGGTAGAGTGGGAGCAGCCATCTTGAGAGAGGCAGTGAGGTCGAAGTTCAGGCTTCACTGAGGAGGGTGAGCAGTGACCTGGTAAGATTTTTTTCTTCTCTCCCTTAATAGAAGGGACTGGGGTAAAGGATACAGAAGCTCGGGCAGTGGGATTGTCAGGATGTGGGAGATCAGTGTCCCTGGTGATTACACCCGCAGGAAGTGTCCGACTGTAGATCCTGTCAGACTGTATGGAGCAGTTGGAGCTGCAGTTGGAATAGCGATGGAATATCCGGGATGCAGAAAATGTGGTAGACGGTACGTTTAGTGAGTGGGTCACCCCACAGGTACAGACAGAGAGATGGGTGATCACCAGGAGGGGCAGTGAGGGCAGGCAGGTAGTGCAGGAGTTCACTGTGGTCGTTCCCCTCTCAGACAGGTGTACCGTGTTGGATACGTCTGGGGGGAATGGCCTCTCAGGGAAACAGGAGCAACAGCCCAGTTGGTGGCACCAGGGTTGGCTCTGATGTTCAGCAGGGGAGGGCAAAGTCCAGGCGAGCAGCAGTGCTGGGGATGTGTTGCTGAGGGGAACAGACCGGGGTATCTGTGTCCCAGAGCCAGACTCCAGGATAGTGTGTTGCCTCCCTGGTGCCGGGGTCAGGGACGTCTCGGAGCGGGTACAGAAGATTCTGAGGGTGGAGAGAGAACAGTCAGAGACCGTGGTACATGTTGGTCCCACAGCACGGGTAGAAAGAGGGACGAGGTCCTGCAGAGTGAATTCAGGGAGTTAGGCAGAAGGTTAAAAAGCAGGAGCTCTGGGCTGGTGGTCTTGGGATTACGCCCCTGCCACATCCCAGTGCGGGTAAGGCTAGGAGGATGGAACAGATGAATCTGTGGTTGAAGAGCTGGTGCAGGAGGGAGGGCTTTAGGCACCTGGATCATTGGGATCACTCCTGGGGCAGGTGGGACCTGTACAAGGACGGGTTGCACCTAAGCTGAAGGGGGACCGAGATCCTCACAGGGAGGTTTGCTCCCACTGCTCGCGAGGTTTCAACTACTGAGTCAGGGGACTGGGAAACTCAGTGTCAGTGTGGCAGGTGGGGAGATTGACCCGACTGTAGAGGATGAATCGGGCAAGTCCAGTGGGCAGAGCAGCGAGAGGCAGGTTAGCGAGTATGGGGTCAACTTTGATGCAAGGAGCCTCATGGATAAGTCAGAGCTTGGAGCTCAGATCGTGATTACGATAATTTTGCAATCATGGAAATGTGGTTGAGTGAAGGGGAGGACTGGCAGCTTAATGTTCCGGCGTATAGAGGTTTCAGACCTGACAAAAGGGCAGCAGGGGGAGTCACACTGCTGATTAGGGAGAGCATCACAACGGTATGTAGGGAGGGTATCCTGGAGGGACCATCCAGTGAGACCATGTGGGTAGATCTTAGGGATAAGAGAGGGCTGATCACTTTACTGGGGTTATTCTACGGGCCTCTCAATAGTCAGTGGGAACTAAAGGATCAGATATGGAAGTAAATAGCAGAAAGGAATAAAAGTAAAAGGGTCACAGAGTGCGGGATTTCAACTAACAAGTGTGAGGTGATGCGTTTTGGGATGCCAAATAGAAGTAGGATATCTACAGAAAATGGTCCGGCACAAGGAAATGTTGATTAGCAGAAAGACATCAGGGTCCAAGTGATCGTCCTCTGAAAATGGCAGCACAGGTTGATAGGTGGTGAAGAGGCGTGTGGAATGTGGAAGGACATAGAATGTAAAAGTCAGTATGTTATGTTGCAATTTTACAAAACACTGGTTAATTCTGGTCACCACACTTTAGCAAGGATGTGGTTGGCATGAAACCTTGACCCAACTGGTCCCTGCTGACTAAGATTCCTATCTGAGCCAGTCCCATTTGGCCCACATCCCTCTAAACCGTTCCTATCCATGGACCTGTCCAAGTACCTTTTAAATGTTGTTCATGTACCTGCCTCACCCACTTCCTCTGGCAGCTCGTTCCATATACTGACCACCCTCTGGGGGAAAACATTGTCCCTCAGGTTCCTAATAAATCTCTCCCCTCTCACCTTAAACTTTTGCCCTCTAGTTCTGGATTCCCCAACCCTGGGAAACAGACTGTGCACATTCACCCTATCTATGCCCCTCATGATTTTATACACCTCTATAAGATCACCCCTCATTCTCCTACGTTCCAACAAAAACAGTCCCAACCTGCCCAGCCTCTCTCCATAACTCAGTCCCTCGAGTCCTGGCAACATCCTTGGAAATCTCCTCTACACCCTTGCCAGCTTTAATGGCATCTTTCCTCTGTTAGGGTGACCAAACCTGAACACAATATTGCAAATATGGCCTCACCGACGTCTTGTACAAATGCAACATACCCTCCCAACTTCCATACTCGATGCCCTGACTGATGAAGGCCAGCATGCCAAAAGCCTTCTTCACCACCCTGTCTACCTGCACCACCACTTTCAGGGAACCATGTACCTGGGTCCCTCTGTTCTACAACACTCCCCAGGGCCCACCAATCATTGTGAAAGTCCTACCCTCATTTGTCTTCCAAAATGTAACAACTCGCACTTTTCCAAATTAAACTCCATTTGCCATTCCTTGGCCCACTTACCCAGCTGAGCAAGATCCCTCTGTAAATCCTGATAACCATCTTCACTGTCAAGGACAGTAGTTAGTTTAGTATCATCAGCAGACTTACTAACCCTGCCTTGTACATTCTCATGCAAGTTATTGATATTGATGTCAAATAGCAATGGGCCCAGCACCGAGCCCCGGGGAACACCACTCGTCACGGGCCTCCAGTCTTAAAAAGAACCTTCCACCATCATCCTCTGCTTCCTACCATCAAGCCAACTGTGTATCCAATTAGCCAGTCTCCCTGGATCCCATACAATCTACCTTTTGGATAGGGTTAGTGTTAGGTAGGGTTAAGTTGAGTTGGGGTTAAGGTGAGAT
Source organism: Pristis pectinata (assembly GCF_009764475.1). Classification (NCBI taxonomy): domain Eukaryota; kingdom Metazoa; phylum Chordata; class Chondrichthyes; order Rhinopristiformes; family Pristidae; genus Pristis; species Pristis pectinata. The sequence goes on from NC_067428.1 coordinate 1,113,173, forward strand.
CGGCTGGGGTTACGTAGGCTTAGGGTTAAGGTGAGGTAGTGGTGGGGTTAGGGTTATGGTGAATTGGGTTCGGTAGGTTTGGGGTTACAGATGCGTTGGGCTGGGGTTTGGTAGGTTTGGGGTTACAGATGCGTTGGGCTGGGGTTCGGTACGTTTGGGGTTACAGATGTGTTGGGCTGGGGTTCGGTAGGTTTGGGGTTACAGATGTGTTGGGCTGGGGTTTGGTAGGTTTCAGGCTTGGAGATACGTGGGGTTAGAGTGAAGGTTTGGTGGGACGGGCAGGTGGCTGTTACACCCTGACTACCTTCAGCTCAGGCATGTTGCCGATCAGTTCATAAGGGATCTTCACATCAGGATTATCCGTGTAATCGAGTGGCACAAGCTGTGGCGCCAGGTCTCGGTATCGCTGGAACAACCTGCAATAAAAGGGAGAGCATCTTTGTTCCAGAAAGTAAAACATTGTTCGATTCTCACTGCTAAACTGCCTGCAGGAGCTGGGTCACACCTGTGTACATCCTCTGACTGCTGAACTCGCACTTGATACACCTTCAGGTGTCATGGAGTGATGGGTGATACAGCACGGAAACTGGCCCTTCAGCCCACTGAGTTGGTGCCAGCCCTCAAGCACCCATCCACTGCTGTAAAACTGACTGTCTGTCAGGAAATAACAGGTAAAACTGTATGGAACATCCTCTATTTAAGGTACAACTCTCAACCGAGCAACTGTGTCTGGTCCAACAATGTTTGAAAGTCACGGTAAGTGGCACTTCTTGAAACTGCACTGACATTGGTACAATTACACTACTTCACCATCCCGTTCCCATCTGGCAGTGGCTCCTGCACTGTTACAGCCTGGCCCTGAGGAACAACCCCTCACCTTCCATCTGAGCACGTTGCAGGCCTGCACACCCATGACCAAATTCTATCGCCTCGGGAAACGTGCTTTCTGTGTCCACGTAAGAACAGCCTGGCCTGCACAAGGCGTCCTCTGGCTCCACATTTATGTTTCTTTTCTTCTCTTTCACTAACTGCCCCCATTTCGTACCTTTTATGCTCCTTTGTTGACAGAGTCATAGAGCACTACAGCAGTTAACAGGCCCTTCGGCCCATCTGGTCCATGCCGGCCTTGTTTTCTGCCTAGTCCCATCTACTGGCACCAGGACCATATCCTTCCATACCTCTCATTCATGTACCTATCCAAACTTCTCTTAAGTGTTACAATTGAACCCACATCCACCACTTCCACTGGCAGCTCGTTCCACACTCGCACCACCCTCTGAGTGAAGTCATTCCCCTTCAGATTGCGTTCAAGAGCCGCGAGGTGATGTTGCAGCTCTATAGGACTCTGGTTGGACCACACTTGGAGTATTGTGTTCAGTTCTGGTCGCCTCATTATAGGAAGGGTGTGGCAGCTTTAGAGAGGGAGCAAAGGAGATTTACCAGGATGCTGCCTGGATTGGAGAGCATGTCATATGAGGATAAGTTGAGTGAGCTCGGGCTTTTCTCTTTGGAGAGGAGGAGGAGAGGTGACTTGATTGAGGTGCACAAGATGATAAGAGGCATAGATCGAGTGGACAGTCAGAGACCTTTTCCCAGAGCGACAATGGTTAACACGAGGGGACACAAGTTTAAGGTGATTGGAGGAAGATATAAGGCGGATGTCATAAGTTTTTTTATACAGAGAGTGGTGGGTGCGTGGAACACACTACCTGCAGTGGTTATTGGGGCAGATACATTAGGGACATTTAAGAGACTCTTAGATACACGCATGAATGATAGAGAAATGGAGGGCTATGTGGGAGGGAAGGGGTAGATAGATCTTAGAGCAGGATAAAATGTCGGTACAACATTGTGGGCCGAAGGGCCTGTACTGTGCTGTAATGTTCTATGTTCTATTCCCCTTAAATATTTCACCTTTCACCCTAAACCTATGACCTCTAGTTCTAGTCTGGAGGGGAAAAACCCTGTCTATTCCTCTAATAATTTTGTGTACCAATATAAGACCTCCCCTCATTCTCCTGTAATCCAGGGAATAAAGTCCAAACCTATTCAGCCTTTCCCTGTAACTCAGGTCCTCAAGTCCTGGCAACATCCGTGTAAATTTTCTCTGCACTCTTTCAAACTTGTTGATATCTTTCCTGTAGGTAGGTGACCAGAACTGCACACAATACTCTAAATACGGCCTCACAAACGTCTTGCACAAATTCAACAAAGCACCTGTATCATGGAGGGTCGTGGCTGTCACATGACCGCACAGCCCATTACCTGGTCGGAAGACACACCACTGCCAATCAAGGTTTGGCCCTGCCCCACCCATCAGCGCACACCTGACCTTTGTAATCGATTAGTCCTTGCTGGCACTGGGCCATTGGCCTCTGTATATTACCTGGGCTGGACCCCCAGCCCTCCAGCACTATAAAGAGTGCCACATGTGCCCAGTTCGCTCTCTTTTGCCTGCCCCGAGGGATCACCCTGCTTCATCCCAGGCCAAGGAACCGTGGAATGGCGCTGGAGAGGTGTTGGTGAAATGTGCACTATTAATAGGGTTGGGAGCGTTCTAGTTAGTATCCTGGTAGTATAGAGCCATGCCTGCACTGAGGCAAGGGGTGGCGGGTATCGTATTGTTTTTCCTTGATTGTTTGTACCCAGTTCAGGGAGTGTGTGTGTGTATTTTACCCCCGTTGCGATTTTCCCAAACTCGCTATCAGCCGTGCGTGCGTGTTATCCCCATTACCCTTCCCCCGTGTTCATCTTTTGTAAATAAATCATTTATCTCTAAGACTGTGTTCAGAGTCCTCGCCTTCTGAGACCCTGAATCTGTGAATCTGTTTCACAACATTTGGCGCTGCAAGCAGGGTCTCAAAGGTCTTGGCTGAACACAGACACGGGGAGGGATATTCTGGAACAGGGTCAACAAAGCCAGTGCAGGCACCGAGGATAGGATTCCCGGGTGGACCAACAAGAGGGATGGATTTGGGAGCTTGGCCAGCATGCCGGCAGACCACGGCAAACCAGTGGACTGGGGCAAGCAGTTAGACCCGCACGGTGAGAAACTGGGGCACCACATGGTCGCCCTTCTCCAGAGGTTGGGGTTCCCCAAGGCTAAGGGGAGTCAAAGGTGTGCCTTCTGTCCCTCCTGAGATGCCAGGTCAGGATTACTGGCCAGATACAGGATATGTGTCTCCAAAAAGACCAGGAGATCGAGGTGCTCCAGCAGCGCTGCTGTATGCTGCAGGAGGCAGTCCAGGCTGCCCAGACCCAAGCCAACTACCTCAAGGCCGGAAGTACTGAGGTCGCCTGCAGGCTGATCCAAATGCAGCAGGCGCAGACAGCTCGCTGGTCTGGCTGGCAGCCGGACCCACTCAAAATTCGAGCCCTTGTCCAGCGCGGCGACAAGCTGGACGCATGGCTGGGGGATGGGGATATATGGATAGATACTGACGAGGAGGGGGTGCCCGAGGAGCCTGGGTCCCATCACACCCGCCCTTCCCCCTACGCACCCAAACCCCTGCATGCTCAACCCCTGATCACGCGGTCCCAGGTCTGCCACGGAAGGGAGGGGAATGGGGATGAGGCCCTCACAGGGGGAAGTGCCCGTGGTCCCTCCGAGACTACGGAGACCCAGGATTTCTCAGCCAAGGAGCTGACTCAGCTGGCGGATTGATACCTCCAGCGGCCAGGTGAGCACCTAGCTGCATGGCTGCTCCGACTGTGGGATGAGGGGGCCCCCAACGTGAGCCTCTCTCACCAGGAAGCGAGTGCCCTGGGGAGTCTGTCCAACCAGCAGAGTGTCAACAATGCCCTACTGGTGCCATAGGATAGGATCTGGGACAGCGCTACCCTATGGGATCGTGTGGTGAATGCCGTGAGGGTCCGGTACCCTACCCTTCTCGATTGGGATTTATACGGGTGACCGCAATGGAATACGGTCAGTGAGGGCACCGGGGTCATTAGGGAGTGGGTGCTGGTGAACGGCATTTACAAGAGGGCCGGCGATCGCAACTTTTTAGAAAACACCAGGGTGACCAGCGCACTAGCGGGATACCTGGTCACCACGATTTGTGGACCGAAGGGCCTGGATTGTGCTGTAGATGTTTCTATGGTCCCGCCCCTCATGGGACCAGCTAATGGGAAGACCATGCGGGACGCCATCACCCTCCTGGAAGGGCTAGAGTACATGCAGCGGGGGGCACCCACCCAGGTCCGTAGGGCAAAGACGAGGGCTGGAGTCACAACCCCTCATTTTACATGCAAATGGCTATTCTTGGACCTGTTGTGCGCAGGGGTGGACCGTGCCAGCATAGATGGGATCCCGACCTCCGCCATTTACACGCTGTGGAAAGAGCTTTGGGGGGCGGGGGGAGCATCTGGCCAGGGGAAAACCCACAACCACCCCGGGATCAAGCCCGACACAGGGGTCACCCCCAACCTCCAGGCCACGCGGGCTGCCCCCGATGACCCTGCTTCTGTCTCTCCCCCACTCGAAGCAATCTCTCCTACCCTCAGGGCTGAGCTCTGGGACCTGCTGATACAGGAAATAGCCAATCCCCGCCAGCAGGAACCTTCACCCACAGGGTGGCAGACCTCCACCCCCCTCCCACAGGATGAAGGCCAGGGGTCCTGGCACATTTGTTCCACCGCCCTCTCCTGCCCAGGAGACCTGAGGCCACATATACCCATCACTGTACATTGGGGAAGGGGGAACATACAGAGGTGGATGGCACTCATCGACACAGGTGCCCAACACACCATCATCCCGGGCGACACAGATGCAAAGGGACACAGACGCAAATAGTGGGGTTAGGGGGGATTCCCTTTTACCTGCGAGGGAAGTCACGATCCGCATGGCCATCGGGAACCAACCTCCTCAACCCATAACAGTGTTGATAACGGCTTCACCTGAGTGCATTCTGGGAATCAATGTTTTAGAGGGACATTCGGGGTCGCACGGGCTACAGTCGTAGTTGGGGCAGCCAAACGGTAACCAGTTGTTGTCCTTCCTCCCTCCAAGGTCGTCTGTAGCCGACAGTACAGAGTGCCGGGGGGACACTGAGATATCACTGAGGCCGTCCAAGCCCTACTGCAGGAGGGCATCATTAGACCCGCAGCCTCTCCCTTCAACGGTCCTGTCTGGCCCGTCTGCTAAAAGAATGGGATGTGGCTCATGACAATGGACTACAGACACCTCCACGAGTCTGCCCCCACTCTTGCTGCAGCCATGCCAACATAGTGACCCTAGTGGAGGACATTGCGGGGTGCCCGGACAAGCCTTGGCATGCAGTGGTGGATTTAGATATTCATAGCCCCACTATCTGCGATGGTTTAATCTCCTGCAAGAAAGCCACGTTCTTTTGGGGACCCAACCAACAGGCTGCTTTTGAAACAGCAAAGCGAGCTGTGGAACAAGCACTGCCACTTGCTCCCAGCCAGACAGGTGTCCCTTTTGAATTACAGGTATCAGCCAGTGAGACGGTCACTGAATGGAGCCTCTGGCAGAAGATCCAAGGGCGCAGAGTTGCTTATGAATTTGCCAGCATCATTAGTAGATCCGACTGCTGGATTTGGGTGCAAACCCCAGCACACGCCGATGAAGCTCTGCCACTTACGCCGATCCCCTGGATGACTTTCAGATGAACTGTTTACATAGACTTTTTGCTCCTGTGGGTTTTGGCAGATCTGTCTTGGGGGGGTGGGTGGGGGGAGCCCAATGGCAGTCCCCCACCACTCCGCTCACCACTACATAACGTACTTCCAGCGATCCCCGATGGGGTGGGTGTTTCACGAACTGGTATTTCCCTCCCTACAATTTGACCTCCACCCAAGTTCCGACTCTCAGGGTCATTCCACAGCCAGTGAGCAGACCTAAGGAATGCTGGGTCTGCATTCCTTAGGTCTGCTTAGGGTGGAACCGAATGAGCACGGTTCCACCCTTTCAGTCGGTCACAGTGACTGCAAGTGAAACCGGTATCCGGGTGCCCCAGTGACCACTGCCGATGGTGCCGCCAAGCTGGGGGCTCCCTGGACTTTGAAGGGGACCCACTGGATTTGCGGCCACCGTGCCTACCCCGTGGCTCCCCACGAGCTGGTACCATTGCTGCTTTCCAGTGTTTGTGGTGCCCTATATCCACACTCCAGATGACCTTGGGGAGCACCCGGCATACAGCGGCCGTCGGGACAAGAGGGCCATTACGGAGGCAGAGAGGTTTTGGATGATAGCCTTTCTCACATATGGCACAGCCCGATTGTCCCGTGAGGTCATCCAGATGGCCAGCATGCTCGAGACGCTGGCCAACGAAACAACAGTGGCACTGCAACACACCGAAGACGCCGTGACATGTCCGGTGACAGAGCTGATGGCCATCAGGATGGTCGCCCTGCAGAATCGAATGGCTCTGGATTACCTACTCGCTGCTGATGGTGGTACTTGTGCAGTGATTGGTCAGGAGTTCTGTACATTTATCCCTGATGAATCAAGGAATATCACCGACTTGACTGCTCATATTTGGAACTCGGTGGCTAAAATTCAAAAAGCGAGGGACCAGCTCCTACAGCACGACACCTCATGGGAAAACTGGTGGCCGTTTGGTTCTCTGGGGGGATGGTGGGCAACTGTCGTCCACTGGGTGACTGCTCTCACTCTCGTTATTGCTGTCTGTATATCATGCTGTGTGTGCCAGGTTATCAAGAGCACGTCTGCCTTTCATTAGTGCTGACATATACATAGTTTTAGGCTTAGAAATAGTTATTACCATGATTGACTGTGGTGTGACTTCCGAGGGGTGGATTGTATTGTCGGAGGATCGTGGCTGTCCGTGACAGCACTGCCCCTACCCGGTCGAAAGACACACCACTGCCAATCAATGTTTGGCCCTGCCCACCCACCCATATGTGGAAAGTTAAAATCACCTATTATCACAACCTTCTTTTTCTTAAAACTGTCTGCTGTCTACAAATGTCTCCTCTAAATCCCACTGACTATTGGGAGGGTCTATAATATGGTCCCAATAATGTGGACGTCCTTTTTTTATTGCTCAGTCCCACCTATAATGCCTCAGAACCCCGGAACACTGAGCTGCCAGTCCTGCCCCTCCTGCAACCAAGTCTCACTAATGGCTACGACATCATAATTCCATGTCCGGATCCATGCACTAAGTTTATCTCCCTTACTTACAATACTCCCTGCATTGAAATAGGTCCCACCATGTCAAACCTTTTGGTTTCCATCTTTGCTTGTAGTCTTAACATCTGCTCTCCGCACAGCCTGTCCACTTGCCACTCTGGTTCCCACCCGCCCCCCACCCCCCACCAAGCACCACCAGCAAACCTTCCCACAAGGATATTGGCCCCCCTTCAGTTCAGGTGCAAACCATCCCATTTGTACAGATCCCACCTGCCCTGGAAGAGAGCCCAATGATCTGACAATCTGAAGCCCTCCCTCCTGCACCATCTGCTTAGTCACATGTTAAACTGCACTGTATTCCTATTTCTTGCCTCACGAGTACGTGGCACAGGTAGCAGTCCTGAGATCACCACCCAAGGTCATGTCTTTTAACTTAGCACCTAACTCCCTGAATTCACTTTGCAGGACCTCATCACTTTTCCTGCCTATGTCATTGGTACCAACATGTACCACGACCTCTGGCTGCTCTCCCTCCCCCTTAAGTATGCTGTGGACTCCATCTGAGACATCTCTGACCCTGGCACCTGGGAGGCAGCATACCATCCGAGAGTCTTGTTCTTGTCCACAGAACCTCCTGTCTACTCCCCTGACCAATGAATCCCCTGTCACTACTGCTCGCCTCTCCCCCCCCGCCACTTCCCTTCTGAGCCACAGAGCCAAACTCAGTGCCTGAGACCTGACCGCTGTGGCTCTCCCCCGGTAGGTCGTTTCCCTGCTTCCCCCCCCCCAACACTATTTAAAATAATGTTGCTGAGGGGACGGCCACAGGGCTACCCGGCACTGACGGCCTCTTCCCTTTCCCTCGCCTGACGGTCACCCAGCTACCTGCCTCCTGCAACTTAAGTATAACTGCTTCCCTGTAGCTCCCATCAACCCCTCAGTGTCCCGCATGATCCCAAAGGTGCTCCAGCTCCAGTTCCCTAACACAGCCTGTAAGGAGCTGCAGCGATGCACTTCTCGCAGGTGTTGTCATCGGGGACATGAGTTCTCCCTGACTTCCCGCATCCTGCAAGCGGAGCACACACTGCCCTGGGTGTCATTCCCACTGCTCAACCAGCGCAATAACAAATAAAGAGAACTTAACGGAACTTCACCTCTGCCTCTATTCACCGAAACCTCAGTCCCCCACTCTGACACTGACCCACTCCGACACTGACCCATTCCGACACTGACCCACTTGACACTGACCCATTCCAACACTGACCCACTCCGACACTGACCCACTCCGACACTGACCCACTCGACACTGACCCACTCGACACTGACCCATTCTGACACTGGCCCACTCGACACTGACTCACTCGACACTGACCCTCTCGGACACTGACCCTCTTGGACACTGACCCACGCCGACACTGACCCACTCGACACTGACCCACTCGACACTGACCCACTCCGACACTGACCCACACCGACTGACCCACTCCGACACTGACCCTCTCAACACTGACCCTCTCGGACACTGACCCTCTCGGACACTGACCCACTCGACACTGACCCACTCAACACTGACCCACGCCGACTGACCCACTCCGACACTGACCCACTCCGACACTGACCCACTCCGACACTGACCCTCTCGACACTGACCCTCTCGACACTGACCCACTCCGACACTGACCCTCTCGGACACTGACCCTCTCGACACTGACCCACTCCAACAACGGCTACTCCACAAAACGATGCTTTCTCCCTCCAACCATTCCCGGTAACCCATCAACTGGAAAATCTCATTTCAACCCACTTTTGGTTTTTTTTGCCAGTCTCGTGTCTCCTGGCTTTTGACCCCTGCTGCAATGCAACAATTTCTCTCTAATCTGTCTCCACCCTCCTTTGGAACCTGATCACAGCCCCAGTGAACATCTCACTGGGTGTTCAGTTTCCTCTTCCTCTGATCACAGCCACGTTCGTTGGTAAGTTCCTTCGACTTTTGCACTTTGTGTGTAGTTTGTGACTCCGACAGACTCGTCAACATCCTGCTTGTTCCCAACCCACGGCCAGCTGCCCCTTCCCAAATATCACCGCTTCCCTCTCTGGGACTTCTCCATGTCCCACGCCAAGGCTGCCCGGCTGACTTCCCTCGGAAGTTGACCGAGGTGGCTGGTGCTCGCTGCCAACACCCAGCATTCTGGCCAAGCAGCTCCCCGGAGCGGGGGGCGGCCACGGTGGCCAGGCTCCCCTTGCACTAGTGGAAGACCCAAGTGGGCGGAACTGTCTGGGTTCATTCTGAGGCCACAGGTCCGTGACACTTGGCAAGGACATGTCACTGGCCACAGGCACGTCATTGATCGGTGACTGAACATTTAACGGAAGTGTCTGTGGAGCGGAAAGAAACGACACCGAGACCGACGGAATGGAGCCCCGGGTTCACTGGAGCTTCCCCCACACTCATTGTCCTACCACCTCGGCATCCAACCGGTCAAGGCTGGGGAAGCTTTTGGACAGCCGCAACTAACCTCCGCAAGGGTAACCGCACCAGGTGGTCAGCGCTGCAGAACCTGGAGAGCAGCCGGTGAGGACACAGACGGCGAGGGCCGACTCCACAGGCTCCAAGCACGGGAGCGAGGGCAGCTCTGGCCACCCGAGGCAGGAGACCGAGGTAGTGAGGGGCACCAACTGTGGACCCCGGGAGCCCGGTGAAGACGCCCGTGACCTGGGACAGACGCACAGTGAGTGAGGTCTCGCATGATTAACTGTGTGTGTGTGTGAGCGAGGCTGAGTTTGCACTGGGATCCGACCGTGTCCTTTGGTTTGCCGCGGGGGTAGAGGGCACCCGGGTAAAACACACGCAGAGGGCTGTTGGTCGAAGTGCTGGGACAGAGTAGGAGCCGGGACCCGGGCTCCGATGACAAGTTGCCGCAAGGTGCTCGGAAGTCGGAGCCCGGCCACCCCGTGCCCCTGAACACCCCGTGCCCCTGAACACCCGGCCCGTGTCCCTGAACACCCGGCCCGTGCCCCTGAACACCCCGTGCCCCTGAACACCCCGAGCCCCTGAACACCCGGCCCGTGTCCCTGAACACCCCGTGTCCCTGAACACCCGGCCCGTGTCCCTGAACACCCCGTGTCCCTGAACACCCGGCCCGTGTCCCTGAACACCCGGCCCGTGCCCCTGAACACCCCGTGTCCCTGAACACCCGGCCCGTGTCCCTGAACACCCCGTGTCCCTGAACACCCGGCCCGTGCCCCTGAACACCCCGTGTCCCTGAACACCCCGTGTCCCTGAACACCCGGCCCGTGTCCCTGAACACCCGGCCCGTGCCCCTGAACACCCCGTGTCCCTGAACACCCGGCCCGTGTCCCTGAACACCCCGTGACCCTGAACACCCCGTGTCCCTGAACACCCGGCCCGTGCCCCTGAACACCCCGTGTCCCTGAACACCCCGTGACCCTGAACACCCCGTGTCCCTGAACACCCGGCCCGTGTCCCTGAACACCCGGCCCGTGCCCCTGAACACCCCGTGACCCTGAACACCCGGCCCGTGCCCCTGAACACCCCGTGCCCCTGAACACCCCGTGTCCCTGAACACCCCGTGACCCTGAACACCCCGTGCCCCTGAAAACCCCGTGTCCCTGAACACCCCGTGACCCTGAACACCCGGCCCGTGTCCCTGAACACCCCGTGACCCTGAACACCCCGTGTCCCTGAACACCCGGCCCGTGTCCCTGAACACCCGGCCCGTGCCCCTGAACACCCCGTCTCCCTGAACACCCGGCCCGTGTCCCTGAACACCCGGCCCGTGCCCCTGAACACCCCGTGTCCCTGAACACCCCGTATCCCTGAACACCCCGTGTCCCTGAACACCCGGCCCGTGTCCCTGAACACCCCGTATCCCTGAACACCCCGTGTCCCTGAACACCCCGTATCCCTGAACACCCGGCCCGTGTCCCTGAACACCCCGTGTCCCTGAACACCCGGCCCGTGCCCCTGAACACCCCGTGTCCCTGAACACCCCGTATCCCTGAACACCCCGTGTCCCTGAACACCCGGCCCGTGTCCCTGAACACCCCGTGTCCCTGAACACCCCGTGTCCCTGAACACCCCGTATCCCTGAACACCCCGTGTCCCTGAACACCCGGCCCGTGCCCCTGAACACCCCGTGTCCCTGAACACCCGGCCCGTGTCCCTGAACACCCGGTCCGTGCCCCTGAACACCCCGTATCCCTGAACACCCCGTGTCCCTGAACACCCCGTATCCCTGAACACCCGGCCCGTGCCCCTGAACACCCGGCCTGAGCTGCAGGTGTCCCTCCAGAACCGGAGCAGAGGCAACGATCAGGACTTGGGCCGTGAACGGGGTGTTTTGAAACCTCGCGGAGGCCGGTGGTTGGGGATGAGGGGGAGCTCCGCCAGGCGGCCCCGAGGGGTGTGAGGCGCATCCCGCGGGCAGTGCTGGCGGCGGACGGGCTGGGAATGTGGCGCTTTCCCTGACGTCAGGCAGCTGCAGGCGGAGAGATGGGAGGAACGCCCGGGGAAGGAGCAGCATCGGCGGGGCAGGGGTGTGAGGGACGGCGGCCGTCAGTGGTCGGCAGCGGGGAAGCTGAGGTTCGGCGACCAGGGAGACCGGGTGGCAGCGAGCGGGAGCACAGGCATCGGGTGACTGGCCCGACGGCACGGGGCGGCAGCGGCGTGTGGCCCGGGATCCGTGCGGCGGGTCGGAGGTGCGCCCACTGCCAGAGGGCTGTGCGGGGGGCAGCGGAGCCGCCGGCCAGCTCCTAGCTACCGGTGCGGGTGAATGGGACCGAGCTGCCGGCCGGCCGTGGGGTGGAGGAGGCAGCCCTCACGGTGCTGGGGGCGAGGACGAGTGGGGGACCCGCCTCCGCTCCGGGAGGAAGGGTCCCTGAGCGCCCGCGGAATTCCGCTCCGCCCCAGCGTATCTCCCGGTGACAAGCCGCAGGAAGGGCCACACAGCCCATTCATCCCACAAAGGACAGGGAGCGGTCGGCTCCCGCAGGTTCTTGTGCTTGGGGGCAGGAACGCAGGGTGTGGGGTCTGTGCTGAGGGTCTCTGGGGGGACCCCCGCTGCAACGGCTTGAAAACTCCCCAAGAACTTGCCGAGGTGCCGAGGGAGCAGCCGTGGCTCAGGGCGTGAGACCCCCGGACATGTTCCCCAGGCCTGCCCCTGACACTGGGTCTGTCTGCAGCAGCTCAGCCCTTGGGAGGGGAGGTTCAGTGTCACCGAGGGGAAGGCAGTCCCTTCAGTACCCCGGCTACAATTCACATCTCCGGCCTGGTGCCACAGAGGTTCCGGCAGATCACAGGAGGGAGAGCGGGCGGCCTGCTGAAGCAGGGTGCCCGGGACAGGGGTCTGTGGCAGCTCCCGATCCCCGCTGTAACCCAGACCAACGTCGGGCTCCGTCAACAAGGACCTGAAACGGCGGTGGAAGGGGCACGTCCGTCCCTGAAAGACGGGCGGCATGTGTTACCGACACAGGATGGGAAGCCAGGCTCTCCGTGCTGTGACGTCCAGAGACACCAAGGAACAGAAGGTCCGGAGAATGAAGGAAGGGCCTGTACTGGCGGCCAGGGGTGGACAGGTGTCGGGTGGGCAGCAGTGGGGAGGGGTGGACAGGGATGGACGGGGGTGGGCAGCGATGGACAGGGGTGGGGAGGGGTGGGCAGGGGTGTACATGGTGTGCAGGGTGGGGAGGGGTGGACAGGGTGGGCAGGGTGGGGAGGAATAGACAGGGGTGGACAGTGGGGAGGGGTGGACAGAGGTGGACAGGGGTGGGGAGGGATGGGCAGGGGTGGACATGGGCGGACAGGGATGGACAGTGGTGGGCAGGGTGGACAGGGGTAGGCAGGGGTGGACAGCGATGGATAGGGGTGGGGAGGGGTGGGGAGGGGTGGACGGGTGGGCGGGGTGGACAAGGTGGGCAGGGATAGGGAGGGGTGGACAGGGGTTGGGAGGGGTGGGCAGGGGTGGACAGGGATGGGGAGGGGTGAGGAGGGGTGGACACATTGACAATTGTTTCACCTGCGCCCAGAACTGTGCAGAGGTGAGGTGAGGCATCCCTGACCCAGGAAAGGGCCCTGGACAAATTTACAGGTCAGGCATCGGGCCCCGACCACCCTGGACCCCCTGGTAACTTTCAGCCAATGGGGATAGCCCTTCTCGCAGGCCATAGCCACGGTCTGAACCCAACAGGTTATCACCAGGTGGGACCGTCCTGGGAGCAGTGAGTCCGATCAGGTAATGCAGGAAGTCATGAATTTGTTTTGATCAAACAAAAATTCCATCCAGCAGGACCAGGTGAACCGCCCCTGGACAGGAATGGTCGGGAAGATGGTCCAGCAGTGGTGTCCCGCTGGGATGGTGGGGCTGCCCTGGTGTGGAAGCCCGTCCGCAACAGCCTTGTGTCCCTCTGGTTTCACGCCTCATGTCCCAGTAACCGGGTGTCCCAGAACAGTATTGAGCCCCTGTTGGGCCTCGACCTGTGGGAGCCCGGGATCACGGCTCTCGCCCATGAATCAACCGTAAAGGCATCACTGGGAGATCTTCAGGCCACCCAGGAGGTAGTGGCTGTAGAAACCGGCCAGCGAGAGGTACAAAGTGAGGTAGCATGACCCCCGCCGTATGAGGTGAGACAGCAGGTCACGGCGCAAGTCCTCTGACCTGACACAATCCTGTGCCCTGGGGTGTCAGGGCCCCAGTCCGTGGAAGACTGTCAGCCTCGGCTGTGATCGTGTCGGTCAATGAAGCTCTGTGCTCCTCAGCACAACCTGCACCTCTCCCTGGAGGGACGGGGCCTTGACCTTGAAGCCTGACACCTCTCTAGCACCGTCACACTCACTAGCCCGCCACCCCCCCACCGTCCGGTGAGGGAACGATGCCCCAGCAGAGAGAAAAAATGAGTGATGGTGCAACAGGAGAATGTGGAATCTCGGCAGCGCAGCCCTGGGGAAGCCCAGAGCCAGAACCCACAGCCAGAGGCCGCACATCTGAAGGTGGGAGAAAACCTGGCGCGGGAGTCCTGACTGCGGGCCACACCTCACCTCAGGCAGACATCAGGCCGGCACTTGAGGAACAGAGTGCTGTGATCAACAGGAACCAAGTGGTGTACCCCAACCCCTGTCACACCGTGGTGGGAGACGTTTACCAGGCCAGCCTGAAGAAGTCTCTGCCTCCTGACGCATCACCTGCGACACCAGAGGACCCAACACACCCCATCACTGCTGAACCAGCACCAGGAACACCAACCACTCCTTCCCTTGCCTGCACTTGGTAAATCCGACCACCTGACTGTTCTCCTTCTGCCTGCGTACAGACACAGACTGAAGAGCGCGGCACGGGGAAGGGGACGATGAAGAGCTGGACGACAAGGCATTGGAGTGGATTCCGGATTGCTTCGAGCCAGCGGACTGGACCATGTTCAAGGATTCATCAGCAGACCTGAATGAATATGCCACAGTCGTCATCAACTTCATAAGGACGTGCGTGGACGAGTGTGTACCCACAGAAACATTCCGGGTCTTCCCCAACCAGAAGCCCTGGATGAACCTGGAGATTTGGAATCTGCTGAGGGCTGGATCTGTGGCGTTTGGGGTTGGTGGTCCAGAGTTAGACAAGAAGTCCAGGTACAATCTCCAGAGGCCATTGCGAGTGCAAAGAGGCAACTTGAGACTGAACTGGAGCCACAGATGGACACTCGACAGCTGTGGCAGGCTTGCACAATACAAGCCCTACAGGGTGAGATCAGGCAGTGTAAGTGGCAGCCACCCATCACTCCCAGATGAGCTCAGTGGCTCTGTGCTCGCTTTGACAGGGAGAACTATGACACACCCACACGGGACCCACATCTCCGGATCACCCTGGAATCTCAGTCTCTGAGGCCGATGGCCGGGCATCCTTCAACAGGGTGAATCCACAAAAGGTGTTGGGTCCAGACGGCGTTCCCGGCTGAGCACTAAAGTTCTGTGCGGACCAACTGCTGGAATAGTTACAGACAGATCCAACCTCTCACTTCTGTGGTCTGAGATTCCCACCTGCTTCACTAAGGCATCTACTGTACCGGTGCCCGAGAACAGCAGGGTGACCTGCCTCAATGACCACCGTCCGGTGGCACTTACATCAACCGTACTGAAGTGCTTGGAGAGGATGGTTATGGCACGAATCAACTCCTGCCTCGGGGTGACCTGGATCTGCTCCAATTTGCCTCCCGCCACAACAGGTCAACAGCAGATGCGATTTCTCTGGCTCTTCACTCTGCTCTGGACCATCTGGACAACAGGAGCTCATACATCAGGCTGCTGTTCAGGGACTACAGCTCAGCGTTCAACACAATCATCCCATCCAAACATCATCAGGCTTCAACACCTGGGCCTCTGCACCTCCCTCTGCAACTGGATCCTCGACTTCCTCATTGACAGACCTCAGTCAGTGAGGGTTGGTAACAACATCTCCTCCTTGCTGATCATCAACACAGGGGCACCTCAAGTCTGCGTGCTTACCCCCTGCTCTACTCCCTGTACACACATCACTGTGTGGCTAAGCACGGTTCCAACGTCATGTGCAAATTCACCGCCAACACCACCGTTGTTGGACAAATCACAGGTGGTGATGAGTCAGTGTACAGGAGCGAGATAGGACACCTGGGTGAGTGGAGCCGTAACAACAACCTCTCGCTCAACGTCAATGAAACTGAAGAGCTGATTGTTGACTTCAGGAAGGGGGAGGAGGGTGAACGTGCGCCGGTCTACATTGGTGGATCGGCGGTGGCGAGAGTTGGCAGCTTTAAATTCCTGGGCATTAACATATCAGACAACCTGTCCTGGGCCCAGCACATCGATGCAATCACAAGGAAGGCGCGCCAGTGTCTTTACTTTCTTAGGAGCTTAAGGAGATTGAACGTGTCACCAAACACTCCAACACACTTCTACAGATGTCCTGTTGATAGTATCCTGACTGTTTACATCAGGGTCTGGGACGGCAATTCGAATGCGCAGGAATGTAAGGAGTTTCAGAGAGAGTGGACCCAGCCCCGTACATCACTGGAATATCCCTCCCCACCATCGGGAGTATCTACAGGATGTGCTGCCTCAAGAAGGCAACGTCCATCATCAAAGACCCGACCACCCGGGCCGTGCCATCTTAGAACATAGAACAGTACACCACAGGACAGGCCCTTCAGCCCACAATTTTGTGCCAAACTGATTAGTATTTAAATGCCTGACTAAACGAATCCCTTCTGCCTACACAATGTCCGTCTCCCTCCATTCTCTGCACATCCATGTGCCTGTCTCAGAGTCATTTGAACGCCTCTATCATATCTGCCTCCACCCCCACCCCTGGCAGCACATTCCAGGCACCCACCGCTCTCTGTGTAAAAAAGCGTGCCCCACACATCTCCTTTGAACTTACCCCCTCACCTTCAATACATGTCCTTTAGTATTAGACGTTTCGACCCTGGGAAAAAGATACCGGCTGTCTACTCTATGCCTCTCATAATCTTATAAACTTCTGCCTGCCACTGCTGCTCCAGAGAAAACAACCAAAGTTTTTTCCCTCTCTCCTTACAGCTCGTGACCTCTAATCCAGCATCCCGGTGAACCTTCTCTGCGCTGTCTCCACATCCCTCCTATAATGGCGCGTCCAGAATTGAATACAAGATGTGGCCTATCCAGAGTTACATAAAGCTGCAATGTAACTTCCCGACTTTTGAACTCAGTGCCTTAACTAATAAAGGCAAGAATGTTGTATGCCTTCTTTACCACCCTACCAACCTGTGCAGTAACTTGCAGGGAGCTATGGACTTGGACCCCAAGATTCCTCTGTACATCAACACTGTTAAGGCTCCTGCCATTAACAGTGTCCTGTCCCCTTACATTTGATCTTCCAAAGTACAACACCTCATATTTGGGCGGATTAAACTCCATCTGCCATTTCTCTGTCCATATCTGCAACTGATCTATATCCCGCTGTATCCTTTGCCAGTCTTCTACACTATCC
Organism: Pristis pectinata; assembly: GCF_009764475.1. Taxonomy (NCBI): domain Eukaryota; kingdom Metazoa; phylum Chordata; class Chondrichthyes; order Rhinopristiformes; family Pristidae; genus Pristis; species Pristis pectinata. The sequence goes on from NC_067428.1 coordinate 1,130,300, forward strand.
ACACCACCACCAATCTTTGTATCATCTGTGAGCTTACTAATCCTCCCATCCACATTTTCATCCAAGTCATTTATATACATCACAGACAGCAGAGATCCCTGTGGAAAACCACTAGTCATGGACCTCCAGCCAGAATAATTCCCATCGACCACTGCGCTCTGTCTTCTGTGGACAAGCCAATTCTGAATCCAAATGGCCAAGTCACCGTGGATCCCATGAATCTTAATCTTCTAGATGAGCCTCCCATGAGGGACTTTGTCAAACACTTTTCTAAAGTCCCTCTGGACAACGTCCACAGCTCTCCCTTCATCAATCACCTTCGTCACCTCTTTGAAAATCTCAATTAAGTTAGTAAGACACAACTTGCCCTGCACAAAGCCATGCTGACTGTCCCTAATTAGGCCTTGGTTTTCCAAATGCTCATAAACCCTATCCCTAAGAATCCTCTCCAATAGTTTTCCTACCACTGACGTGAGACTCATCAGCCTATAATTTCCAGGATTATCCCTATTTCCCTACTTGAACAACAGAACAGTATTAGCTACTTGCCAGTCCTCCAGGACCTCATCTGTGGCTAGAGAGGACATGAAAATATTGGTCAAAGCCCCAACAATCTCGCCTCTTGTCTCTCTCAATAACCTGGGGTATATCCCATCAGGCCCTGGGGACTTATCCACCTTAATGTTCTTCAAGAGACCCAACACCACCTCCTTCTTTATCTTAACATGCCCTAGCATGTTCCACACTGATCTCGCTCTCCTCCATGACCTTCTCCTTGGTGAATACTGATGCAATCGCTCACATCATCCACATCAAAGCACATGTTCCCTCCTTTATCCTTGAGTGGTCCTACCCTTTCCCTAGTTATCCTTATGCTCTTAATGTATTTTCTCGCAGCTCCCATCAGGCAGGAGGTACAGAAGCCTGAAGTCCCACACCACCAGGTTCAGGAACAGCTACTTCCCTTCAACAATTCAGTTCTTGAACCACCCGGCACAACCTTAATCACTACCTCAGTAGAGCAACACTGTGACTGCTTTGCACTGCAATGAACTTTGTTTTTTATGTTCTAGTTGTGGTCTTTCTTGTAAAAATTACGTTTAATTTATGCTTTTCTTGTGAATGCTGCTTATCTGATGCTCTGTGCCCGTGATGCTGCTGCAAGTAAGTTTTTCATTGCACCGGTGCACACATGTGCAGATGACAATCAACTAAACTTTGACTTTGAAAAGTTGGCTTTCCTGAGAAATGGGAAGGAGTCACATTGAAAGTGACTTAAATTGGGAAACTTTGTTTGGATGTAACCACAGTGTTTGTCTTGTAAAATGCAAATGTGTAATGTGCTTCAGGTTCAGCCTGTGTCTGGTAAAATGCAAATGAGGGTCCACGGACTGACTTGCAAATTTTCTGTGTTGAAGCCCATCCTTGCAGAGGGGGTTTGGGAGAATTGTTCTTTTATCCTGAGAATAAAAAAAAATTCAGGGGAAAGGGACTTATGAGGAAAAAAAAGCAGTTATTAAGCCAAGGTACAAACAGAAACTCTCGTGATATTTCCCCAGGAGGCACAGATGGAAATGACCAGGGGCACGGAGATGAATTTGTTTCTTGTCATCCATTCCCTGTCCTTACCCAGTGTGTGCCATGGACACCTGTGGTTTGACCAGCTGGATGTGGTGCAGTGAGATGGTGGAATCCTGTGGGTCCAGCCAGAGAGAACAGTCATTGTCGGTTGTGACAAGCAGGTCAGTGTTCTGGAAGCCCAGTGGGAGTTCCACACTGTGTCATCTGTGTGTGGGGGTCACGGACAATCGGTGGGGATTCTCCACAAACACGTGTTCAGAAGTAGGGTGCTGAGCCAGCGGCCCAAAGAGGGGGCAGGGGTGCCCGGGGTGACTAAGTCATGGGGAATTCCCAAATTATGAGATCAGGAATGGACCAAAACCGGCAGTGAGTGCACCCCTGGTGACTTGTCCCAAAAGTACCCCTGGTCCAGGTGAAAGACACAGGCAAGACCCTCTACCTCAACATCCACCATGAGCTGGTACCTGTGGTGGTGGACACAACAGGAATCGGGTTACCAGAGTGGTGCCCTCCCCAGCTAAACAAGTCATACCCCCCACCCCAGCCCATAGACCACTGGGACTGGGAGCAGGGAGGTATGAGGGCAAAGGCCAGGCCAACACCAAACTGTCACCAGAGGAGGGAATTGGGTAATGATCTGGCCACAGGGTACAGGACAGGGGTATCCATGGTTAATACCCTTGATCTGGGGAATCTGGACAACACACTCAGGATTTTAACCCAAGGTTAGCAAGCCTTGGAAGGAATCATTGAGGACAACTGGGAGAGTTCTGGGAGAATGAACCGGGCACCAGGCTGGCAACTGTTTGGTGGTGGTGTTAGACGGACACACCGAGACCATACATCACATGATCCGAGGGAAGGTCCCGATGAGGGCAGGCCCTGTGCAGTACCCACAGACAATGGACGATGAAGCAGTTGAGGGAGGACCTGAGTCGGGCTATCCAGGGAAAGGTTCCATCCTGCATCAGTGACAATCAGTTGTCACTTCTGTTCCAGGGAAAGGAACACCAGCATCTGCAGCTGTCAGTTGAGGCAGCGAACCGAGGTCTGGCTTAACGAAAGCTGCAAAGGAGCCAGCGGTTGAAGCCCTGGGGATTGGTGTTGGAGATTCTGTGCTCCCTAATATCAGTGTTATCCAGGAAGGGACATGGATGTGGTACAATGGCACCCTCCTCTACAGAGCCAAGAGGGGAAGCTTGTGGGGACCAGTCTGGACAAGTGTCAGCAGACAACCAGAACTGTCATATGTCTGTACCCTGGTTACCCAAACACGCCTCGACTTAATTTGCATGAAGCGTGATCTCCGATATCAGCTGGGTCATGTACAAGGGAGAGGGGGAATACTGCATTACTGCCTCACTTCAGAACGACCATCGACGTGCAGAGTTACCAACACCACCTCCTGTAGTCCACCTCACACCCCCTAGTCGGACTGGTGGACACCCACAGGACAAAGGGAAAGTGAGTGAGGAACTTAAGCAGACCCTGGGGGAATACTTTGAACAGTCTGAAATGGGGATCCTGCCAGAGATGTTAAATCAGGTCCGAGTACAGTTAAAGAGGACCCATAAAGCCTATTCTCAAGTCATCCAGCACCACCAAATATCTGAAGGATCATATAATTGAAATTAAAGTCATTGATAGGTGAAACTATTTCTGGAACAGAGGCTTGAATGTACAAATCCGTCTGTGGGTCTGCCTTCTCCCACACTTGGCCACCATAATCATTGTTCAATTGTGAGTGAACGTCACATTTCTGGCAGTGAGAATTGTCAGATGGAAGGAAAGATTGACCCAACAGATAAATTTAATTGTCACGTTCCATCAGCATGCACCATGGGAACTCCCGGGCATCACAAAAAGGCTGGAAACACTGATCAGATCAGGCAGTAGCTGTGGGAAGACACCTGAACCATTAACTCTGCTTCTCTCTCCACAGATGCTGCCTGACCTGCTGAGTGTTTCCAGCATTTTGTCTGTAGAACCATAGAACCATAGAACAATATGGCACAATACAGGCCCTTCGGCCCATGTTGTGCCGCCCTTCAAACCACACCTAAGACTATCTAACCCCTTCCTCCCACATATCCCTCTATCTTAAATTCCTCCATATGCTTATCTAACAATCTCTTGAACTTGTCCAATGTATCAGCCTCCACCACCACCCCAGGCAGCGCATTCCATACACCAACCACTCTCTGGGTGAAAAACCTCCCTCTGACATCTCCCTTGAACTTCCCACCCAATACCTTAAAGCCATGGCCTGTTGTATTGAGCATTGGTGCCCTGGGAAAGAGGCGCTGGCTGTCCACTCTATCTATTGCTCTCAATATCTTGCCTCCCCTCTCAATATCCTCTCTATCATGTCTCCCCTCATCCTCCTTCTCTCCAATGAGTTAAGCTTTAGTCTCTCCTCATAATCCATACTCTCCAATCCAGGCAGCATCCTGGTAAACCTCCTCTGCACCCTCTCCAACGCCTCCACATCCTTCCTATAATGAGATGACCAGAACTGGACACAGTACTCTTAGTGTGGTCTAACCAGAGTTTTGTAAAGCTGCATCATCACTTCGCAGCTCTTAAACTTGATCCCACAACTTATGAAAGCTAACATCCCATAAGCCTTCTTAACTACCCTATCCACCTGTGAGGTGACTTTCAGTGATCTGTGGATATGGACCCCCAGATCCCTCTGCTCCTCCACACTGCCTAGAATCCTGCCATTTACCTAGTACTCCGCCTTGGAGTTTGACCTCACACTTCTCTGGATTGAACTCCATCTGCCACTTGTCAGCCCAGCTCTGCATCCTATCAATATCTCTCTGTCGACAGCCCTCCACACTATCCACAACACCACCAATCTTTGTGTCATCTGCAAACTTGCTAACCCACCCTTCCACCCCCTCATCCAAGTCATTAATAAATATCACAAAAAGTAAAGGTCCCAGAACCGATCCTTGTGGGACACCACTAGTCACAGCCCTCCAATCCGAATGCACTCCCTCCACCACAACCCTCTGCTTTCTACTGGCAAGCCAATTCTGAATCCACACGGCCAAGCCTCCCTGGATCCCTTGCCCTCTGACCTTCTGAAGAAGTCTACCATGTGGAACCTTGTCAAACGCCTTACTGAAATCCATGTAGACCACACCTACTGCACTACCCTCATCAATCTTCCTGGTCACCTCCTCAAAGAACTCTATCAGTCTTGTAAGGCAAGATCTTCCCTTCACAAATCCATGCTGGCTGTCCCTAATCAGTCCACGTTTCTCCAAATGCTCATAGATCCTATCTCTTAGAATCCTTTCCAACATCTTACCCACCACAGATGTAAGGCTCACCGGTCTGTAATTCCCTGGACCATCCCCTACTACCTTCTTTGAATATGGGGACAACATTCGCCACCCTCCAATCCTCCGGTACCATCCCCGTGGACAACGAGGACTCAAAGATCCTAACCAACGGTTCAGCGATCTCCTCCCTCACCTCACCAAGCAGTCTGGGGAATATTCTGTCAGGCCCCGGGGACTTATCTGTCCTAATATTTTCTAACAGCTCCAACACATCCTTTCTCTTGATATCTCCAACAGCTCCAACACATCCTTTCTCTTGATATCTCTAACAGCTCCAACACATCCTTTCTCTAGAACATTACCCTTACCAACACTGTCCTCAGCGTCATCAAGACCCCTCTCTTTGGTGACTAGTATTCATTGAGAACCTCACCCACTTCTACAGCTTCCAGGCACATCTTCCCACCTTTGTCTCTAATCGGTCCTACCTTTACTCTCGTCATCCTTCTGCCCTTCACGTATGAGTAAAAAGCCTTGGGATTCTCCTTAACTCTACTCGCCAAAGCCTTTTCATGTCCCCTTCTCGCTCTCCTCAGCCCCTTCTTAAGTTCCCTCCTTGCTACTCTATATTCCTCATGAGCCCTGTCTGATCCTTGCTGCTTACATCTTACGTATGCTGCCACCTTCTTCCTAACTAGTTGTTCCACCTCCCTTGTCACCCATGGTTCCTTCACCCTGCCATTCCTTCTCTGCCTCACCGGGACAAATTTATCCCTAATATCCTGCAAGAGATCCCTGAACATCGACCACATCCCCATAGTGCATTTCCCTTCAAAAATGTCATCCCAACTTACACTCGCAAGTTCTCTCCTTATAGCCTCATAATTCACCTTTCCCCAATTAATTATCTTCCCATCCTCTTTGCTCCTATCCCTGTCCATGACAATGCTAAAGGTTAGGGAGCAGTGGTCACTGTCCCCCAAATGCTCACCCACCGATAGATCTGTCACCTGACCCGGTTCATTACCTAAAACTAGATCTAATATGGCATTCCCTCTAGTCGGCCTGTCAACATACTGTGACAGGAATCCGTCCTGGACACACTTAACAAACTGCCCCCCCGTCTAAACCTTTGGCACTAAGCAGGTGCCAATCAATATTTGGATAGTTGAAGTCTCCCATTATAATAACCCTGTTATTTTCGCATCTTTCCAAAAACTGCCTCCCAATCTGCTCCTCAGTATCCCTACTGCTACCGGGGGGTCTATAGAATACTCCCAGTAAGAGGTAACTGCTCCTTTCCTTATTCCTAACTTCCACCCACATTGACTCTAGAGAGGATCCTTCTACATTATCTACCCTTTCTGCAGCTGTAACTAGTGTCCCGGACCAGTATTGCCACCCCTCCTCCTCTTCTCCCCCCCTCCCTATCCGTTTTAAAACACTGAAAACCAGGAATATTCAATATCCATTCCTGCTCTGACTGTCAGCCATGTCCTCTGTAATAGCTACAATATCAGTAGTCCCAGGTACTTATCCAAGCTCTCAGTTCATCTCCCTTATTCCTGATGCTTCTTCGCATTCAAGTAAATGGCACTTTAGCCCATCCACCTTACTACTTTTGTAGCCTGTACTCTGCTTCTCCTTCCTCAAAGCCTCTCTACCTGTCAGATCTGACATTTTCCCCATCCCTTTCTTCCTCTGACCTAATCCCTCCAGTTCCCATCCCCCTCAGCAATCTAGTTTAAACCCTCCTGAACCACCCTAGCAAACCTGGCCTGCAAGGAATATTGGCCCCCCTCAGATTCGGGTGTAACCCGTCCTCTCTGTACAGATTTCATCTCTGCATCTGTAGTTTTTGTTATTATCTTAGCCACTAAACCACTCCCACTCCTCAAGGGGTCCTCCCAATTTCAGCTACTAACTGATCTCACTGGGAGTCAACACTAGGATTTCCTGATCTTGGAAACCTTTCAGCATATGGTCTGCAGCAACTGCACCCAGTCACACTCAGGGCAGCGTTTAAGGGGAGCCTTGATCAGTTTTGTTTTTAAGTGCAGAGATGCAACTGCGGCTCTTTTGAGGGCTTGATGTTTTGCTTTCAGTGCAGACAGCTGGCATGTGTTACTCACCTCAGGATCTCCTTCCGTGTGAAAAAGGTGCAGTCCTTTAAAATACAAATTAAAAAAGGAATTAGATTAAAAGAACGGAAGAATTGCAATGACGCTGATAAGATGGATTTGCACGTCACATCCCTGTCAGGGTGAGAGCTCTGTAATTGCTTTGGAGGGGTAAAGAACATGTTTCAGGAAACTTGAGAAAAGGATCTGTCATGAGATGAGTGGCAGCAGTGACTGGAGACCAACAACTGCAGAAGGACTCGCTACATCAAACTCTGGCCAGGATTATCTCGAGCAGGTAACACCTGAATAATGGGTTTTGGAAGTTGTGAAAAAAACTAAAAGAGTTAAGCAACTAAAGAGTTAATGTGTTTCATTTCAAACTATGTTGTGAATCTTTGAGTCATTTGAACTAACCACAATTATTAAAATATAGTTAAAAGCAAAGTCATTGGTGTGTTTCACTGAGTGCTGCATTTAATTGGCAACAAGAGTTGGAGTGTTGTGGGAGAGATTGAGACTCGAGTCATTTTTAGGGGAGTGATTGTAACTCAGTGTGTGCTACGCGAGAGAGTAAAACTACGAGAGAGTTTCAAGGAAGATCAGAAATGGAAGGATTTTCAAGCTCTCCTGTGACTTTGTACCAAACATACTTGTGAGGTTCAGGACAATCGGTGATTGTCAGGATAAACGTCTCCTGGGCTGGGTTCCTACCTGATACGCATCAAGCTGCTGTGCTGTGAAGATGGTTTGCTTGTTGCCCATGCTTGCTGGTGAGGCTGATCGTCCAGCTCTTCCCAACTCTTCCTCCTGTTCTCAGATATGAGGAGAGCTGATCTGGAGCCAGCGAGGAGGATCAGATTGCTGCTCTCATTGGCTAGTTTATTGCTGAACGATAATGGGATCGTTTCACTCATCCTCATGTAAAAGGCTACTAGTGAAAAGAATGTGATCTGCCTGACCTCAGACCGGCCTTGCACACACCCCTTTCTGTGCACCAACGGGTTCACTTCCAGCTTATGTTACACACATTCACAGGCATGACAGCCAGACAGTAATATTCCAACAATATTCCAATTTATTATTTATAAGCATCTGACATTAGCCATCTGTATGCTCCTGGCCCAGAGGTTAAAGCAGTCTGGAGTAGTTACTTTGATACTGTATGGCCATAATGAGTTCATTAAGGCAAAGATGAATCCAAACTCATGGTTTAGATATTGCTGTTCAAATTAGGGGTGTTGCACAGACTGCCCATGCTGACATCAGCTCTGGCTGTGGTACCGATGGTGCTTGTACATAACAACGAGACCTGCTGACAGCTTGAGGGGAAGGATAAGGTGCAGAGTTGCCAAAAGCCACAAACAGCACCTGTATAGGAAGAAACCTGTCTGTCCCATTTAACTTTGATATAAAACTCCATTTTCCTCGTCAATGGTGCCCAGGACAGTTCCACAGCCAGATACTGTATGTGTGCATACAATGCAAGCCCGAGGAGCAGTGGGACATTGACAAGCAGCTTCATGCACCAGGGCATGTTTTCAGGGGCAGGCCTGGTGGTGTGGGATTGTCAGTGTGTGATGTGGGCAGAGTTCTGAGGCCTTCCAGTTGGTCCCGGTCCAGCACTGCAGTATACTGTAGCACCAAGGATCCCTGAAAGTGGCAACACTGGCAGAGAGGAGAGTAATGAAGGAATGCAGGAAATTTGCTTCCAGGAGCTGGGGGATAGAGCATGGGAGAAGAGAAGTCTTGGTACAACTTTATAAAACATTTGTTAGGCCACAGCTGGCAGACTGTGTGCAGTTACTGTTGCCACTCTATGGGAAGGGTGCAACTGCACTGGAGGAGGTGCAGAGGAGGTTCACCAGGATGCTGCCAGGGACGGAGTGTTTCAGTTTGAGGACAGAATGGAAAGGCTGGGTTTGTCTTCCTTGGACCAGAGGAGGCTGAGGTGTTTACAGGGTAGATCGTGAGAGAGGTAAGATCGGGGTTTACAGAATTCTGAGAGACGTAAACATAAGGTAGACAGGAAGAAACTTTCTCCTACGGCAGAGGTGTCGAAGACCAGAGGGCGGATGTTTCAGAAGAGGAGGAAGAGGTTTAGAGGAGGTCTGTGGAAGCTCCATCCAGGAAGCAGTAGCCACCTGGAGCACACTGCCTGAGGAACTGGTGGAGGCTGGTTCTCTCACAACTGTTAAGAAGCATCTGGATGAGCACTTGAATTGCCAACGCATGGTGGGCTCTGAACCAAGTGCTGGTAAATGGGGTTAGTACAGCACAGACATAGTGGGCTGAAGGGCCTGTTTCTGTGCTGCCTGATTCCAGGAGTACTGGTGGAGGCACGCCTACCTGGTACACCGCTGGGTACAGTATGGCAGGGACAGGCCTCTCACTGTATTTTTCTGGGGAACAGAACAGTTGGGGACAGGTCTGTGACTGTATAACACTGAGGTATCGTGCTGTTGGGAACAAGGGTAGGACAGACCCAGCAGAAGGTAGGACCAAGGAGTTTTGATGAACAGGGTGGCCTTGGGATATAAGTCGATAAGTCCCAGAGAGTTGCCACAGGTAGAGAGAGTATTGACAAAGGCAAATGGGATGCCTGAAACAAAACTGCAGATGCTGGAAATCTGAAATAAAAACAGAAAATGCAGGAAATACTCAACAGGTCAGGCCGTATCTGTGGGAAGTGAAAGTGTTAAAGTATCAGTGAAAGTGCCAGGGGTCAGGGAGGGGTGGGTGGTGAGGGATGAGTGGAGCAGGGAGTCAGGGAGGAAGTGGTCCGTGCGGACAGTGGAAAGGGTCAGGGAGGAGATGTGGCTGGTAGTGGGATCTCGTTGCTGCCAGCAGCCCTTGCAGGCAGAACATTGTCAAGTCTGCCTTTGGCTAAAATGTTGAGGAAACTCTGCTCCCGGCTCCTGCATAATTCTGAGGACATCAGCACCAACAGTGATGCCCCACAAGCAGGCGGTGGCAATGTAGGGAAAGTGCATCGATTCAACTTGCACAGTTGGTTCTGAAATTCTTTCATGAGGATACAGCAGGATGCAGTCATGGTACACTCACATTACACCGACTGTACACTCTGCCTCCTCCCATCACAACACCATGTTGTGCTCTTCTCCACATTTCCCAAATTCCCCACACGTCTCTCAGTAACACAATGCCCTTGTCCTGTCAACAGAAGGTCACACATAGAGCCACACACAAGGAGCGCAGCCCCAACCGCACACCACATGGAAGGCAGCATCTGGGCAATGTAAGAAGGGTCAGAGCAGAGACTGGAGGAGGGGATACACAATTCAAAGTCCCGCCCCCCCCACCCCTTTTCTGGCCTCTCCTCTACATAACAAGTTGAAAGAATATTAATACAGATGTTTTCAGGTAGATGGAACTTCTGCAACATAGAACATAGAACAGTACAGCACAGAACAGGCCCTTCAGCCCACAATGTTGTGCCGACATAGCTAATCCCTCCTACCTACAGAATGCCCATATCCCTCTATTTTCCTCTCATTCATGTGCTCATCCAAACCCCTCTTAAAAGCCCCCAGTGAACTTGCCTCCACCACCCTATCAGGCAACGCATTCCAGGCATCCACCCCTCTCTCAGTAAAAAACATACCCCTCACGTCTGTTCTGAACCTACCCCCCTCACCTTAAATACATGCCCTCTGGTATTGCTTGTCCACCCCTCATAATTTTATACACTTCCAACAGATCACCCCTTAGCCTCTGCTGCTCCAGAGAAAAGAACCCAAGTTTGTCCAGCCTCTCCTGATAGCACATGCCCTCCAATCCAGGCAGCATCCTGGTAAACCTCCTCTGCACCCTCTCTAAAGCCTCAACATCCTTCCTATAGTGAGGTGACCTGAATTGCACGCAATACTCTAAATGCGGCCTAACCAGAGTTCTGTAGAGATGCATCATAACTTCCTGACTCCTGTACTCAATACGTCGATTAATAAATGCAAGCCTTCCATAAGCCTTCTTAACCACCCTAACTCACTGTATAGCCACTTCCAGTGAGCCATGGACTCACACCCCAAGGTCTCTCTGCTCTTCAACACTGTTAAGGGTCTTGCCCTTAAGAGTGTACTGCCTCTTGACACTAGTCCTACCAAGGTGAAACACCTCACAGTTATCCAGGTCAAACTCCATCTGCCATTTCTCTGCCTACATCTGCAGCTGATCTATATCACGCCGTGTCCGTCGCCAGTCTTCTACACTATTCACAACTCCACCAATCTTGGTATCGTCTGCAAACTTACTAATCCACCCATCAACATACTCATCCAGGTCATTTATGTACATCACAAACAGCAGAGGTCCCAGCACAGATCCCTGCGGAACACCACTACTCACAGACCTCCAGCCCGAATAAGTCCCTTCAACCACCACCCTCTGTCTTCTACAGGCAAGTCAGTTCTGGATCCACATAGCCAGTTCTCCACTGACTCCATGCATCCCAACTTTCTTGATTAACCTTTTATGTGGGACCTTGTCAAATGCCTTACTGAAGTCCATATAGATGACATCCACAGCTCTACCTTCATCAACCTCTCTTGTCACCCTGTCAAAAACTCAACCAGGTTAGTAAGACGTGAGTTGCCCCACACAAAGCCATGCTGGCTTTCCCTAATCAAGCCATTGGATTCCAGATGCTCGTATATCCTATCTCTAAGGGATTTCTCCAGCAATTTCCCTACAACTGACGTGAGACTCACTGGTCTATAGTTTCCTGGATTTTCCCTTGTTCCTTTCTTAAATAGAGGAACAACATTAGCCACTCGCCAGTCCTCTGGGACCTCACCCATGGTCAAAGCGGACGCAAGGATACTGGTCAAGGCCCCAGCAATTTCCTCTCTTGCCTCCCTCAGTAACCTGGGGTATATCCCATCAGGCCCCGGGGACTTATCCACCTTAATACTGTTTAGGAGACCTAACACTACCTCCTCCTTGACCTTATCTATTGCTATCCTGAAAGTGAATGAGCTGTGGTCACTGTTCCCCTATTGCTCACCCACTGATAGGTGAGTCACCTGGCCAGGCTCATTACCCAGCACCAGGTCCAGAATAGCCTCTCCCCTTGTTAGACTGTCAACATATTGATTTAAGAACCCCTCCTAGATACACCTAACAAATCCTGCCCCATCTAATCCCCTCGCACTAAAAAAGTCCCAATTTATATCAGGGAAGTTGAAGTCTCCCATGACCACAACCCTGTAATTTTTTCACATTTCCCTAATCTGTTTGCATATCCTTTCCTCAATGTCCCGGTGGCTATTGGGAGGTCTGTAGTACACCCCCAGGAGAGTGATTGCACCCTTCCTATTCCTGAGTTCTGCCCATATTGACTCTGTATCCGAGCCTCCATAAAGGTCTCCCTGGATTGCAGTTGATATATTATTCCTAATTAGGACTGTAACTCCTCCCCCTATTCTAACCCCTCTCTATTCTTCCTAAAACTTCAAAACCCTGGTACATCAATCACCCATTCCTGTCCCTCCCTCAACCAAGTCTCTGTAATGGACACAACATCATAGTTCCATGTATTGATCCATGCTCTAAGTTCATCACTCTTGCCCATAATACTCCCAGCATTAAAGTACAAACACTTCAAACCATTTGTCCCATCACATCTGTTATCAGGATGCCATCCACAGTGCTACTGGCCTGGCTGCTGCTGCCTTTCCCAGTTAGGTCATCCCCCTCAGCAGTATCCAAAGGGGTATACTGTTGCTGAGAGGAATGGCCACAGGGGGACCCTGCACTGACTTCTTTTTCCCCCTACCTCTCTCGGTGCTCACCCATCCAGTCCCTGAATCCTGCCCTCTGGGTGTAACCACCTACTCAAAAGCCCTGTCTATGACTCGCTCAGCCTCCCTGATGTTCCTGAGTTCATCCACCTCCAGCTCCAGCTCCTTAATCTGGTCTTTCAGGGGCTGAAGTTGGCTGCACTTCCCGCAGGTGCTGTCATCAGGGAGACCATCACGTTCCCTGAATTCCCACATCCTAGAGGAGGAGCATTCCACTGCCGTCTGCCATCCTGCCTGCACTGTACTGAGGGGATCTGAGACCAAAGCAGCAATAATCAAAGGGCAAACTTACCCTTCTTCCATGTTACCCCTTCTGTCCCTCCTCCTGCAATGATTCTTGTACACTGTTGTAGTGGTGAGAACTTCCACTTACAGTAACTGCTACAGGACACGGGAACTTTCAACAAGGGTATTTATTCTAACTCTGACAGCAAGGAACACCCACGCTACATCATGATGGTGTCACTATGTCCTCTGTCCACATGACCTATTTACATAACTACTGATACACCACAGTCCCTTTCGATTCCCTTCTCCAATGGAAGCATCGTGATATTGTTACTTCCTCCCTTCCTGAAGGCACTGTTTCCAGTCCCTTCCCATGCATGGACCCTTGTGAGGAGCAGAGCAGCAGAAATAACAAAGCACAAAACATCTCAATGCAAAGCCAGCCTTGAAAAATGTAAGAACCCATCAGAAAGTTCCAAGAGACCAAACTGTGGCAGGAACTAGTAAACCAGGAAATAACCTGCACAATAACTTCAACTGCAGCACTGAGCCACTGGAGCACAAGAACAGAAAATGCTGGAAATACTCAGCAGGTCAGGCCACATCTGAGCAGAAACAGAGATAATGCCTCAGGTCAGAGACCCTTCACCAGAACTGAAGAGGAGACAAAACAAATGTGAAGCTGCAGGGAAGGTGGGAGAAGAGGATGTCTCTGACAGGGTGAAACCAGGGTGACCATGGGGATAAACTGTAAACAGATTATCTGGTCAATGAGTGAATGGGAACAGTTAGAGAGTGAGAACAGAGACAAAAGAATGTGGAAGTTGCAAAATGCAGAGCAGGAGAACATGGCTGGCAGGTCAGGCTGGGTACGTCCTCCACTCCCAGAGAGAAAAAGAGGTCATGTCACAGGTGACTAATGACTGAGCAATCAAGTTATCTGAAGTTGTGGAATTCAGTATTGAGTCCAGAAGACTGCAATGTGCCCAGATGGCACATTCCTCAAGATCGTGTTGTGGAGGCTACAGATCGAGAGGTCACAGTGGGAGTGGGACAGGGAATTAAAGAGGCAGCAACGGGAGCTCAGGGTCAGCCCTGAGGATTGGACATGAGTATTCCGCAAAGTGATCACCCAATTATCCATTGGTTTCTCCGGTGAGGAGAAGGCCACATTGGTAAAGAAGGCTAAAGTAGCTGAAGCATTTAGTTCAAGAGTCAGGAAGTTATGTTGCAGCTTTATAAAACTTTAGTTAGACCTACATCTGGAGTATTGCATTCAGTTCTGGTTGCCCCATTAAAGGAAGGATGTGAAGGCTTTGGAGAGGGTGCAGAAGAGGTTCACCAGGATGCTGCCTAGATTAGAGGTCATGAGCTATGAGGAGAGGTTGGACAAACTTGGGTTGTTTTCTCTGGAACATTGGAGGCTGAGGGGAGACCTGACAGAAGTTTATAAGATTATGAGAGGCATAGATAGGGTAGACAATCAGTATCTTTATCCCAGGGTTGAAATATCTAATACTAGAGGGCATGTATTTGAGGTCAGAGGATGCAAGTTCAAAGGAGATGTGCTGGACAAGTACTTTTTTTTACACAGAGAGTGGTAGGTGCCTGGAATGCGCTGCCAGGGGTGGTGCTGGAGATGGTTACAATAGAGGGGTTCAAGAGGCTGTTAGATGGACACATGAATGTGCAGAGAATGGAGGAATATGGACATTGTGTAGGAAGAAAGGATTAATTTAGTTGGGTGTTTAATTACTGGTTTAATTAGTTCAGCACAACATCGTGGGCTGAAGGGCCTGTTCCTGTGCTGTACGGTTCAATGTCCCATGTAGGCCGCAAACATTATAAAGAGGTTTATAAAATCATGAGGGGCATTGTCATGAGGTGGGTGCTCACAGTCTTTTTCCCACGGTAGGGGAGTCTAAAACTAGAGGGATAGGTTTAAGGTGAGAGGGGAAAGATTTAAAGGGGACTTGAGGAGCAGGTTCACACGGGGGGTGGTAGGTGTGTGGAACGAGCTGCCAGAGGAAGTGGTCGAGGCGGGTACAATTACAATGTTTAAAGATGTTTGGACAGATTCATTGATAGGAAAGGTTTAGAGGGACATGGGCCCAATACAGGCAAATGGGACCAACTCAGGAAGGCACCGTGGTCGGCATGGACGAGTTGGGCCAAAGGGCCCGTATAACTCGAACTCTATTGTGAACGCTGAATGGAGCACACTATATTAGAGGTGCAGGTGGATCACTGGGTCCCTGGGAAGGGAAGTGGTGACAAGACAGCTGTTGCATCTCCTGTGGTGACAAGGGAAAGTGCCATATGAAGTGGAGTGGTTGGTGGGAATGGTGGAGTGGACCAAGAAGTCATGGAGGGAACGGTCCTTGTGAAATGCTGAAAGGGAAAGAGAGGGGAAGGTGTGTCAGGGGTAGAATCTCTTTGTGGGTGGCAGATGTTGTGGAGAATGATCTGTTGAATGTGGAGGGTAGTGGGGTGGAAGCTGAGGACCAGGGAAACACTGTCCGTGTTCTGTCCTGGAGGGTGAGAGCAGAGTCACAGAAAATGGATGAGATATGGTAGAGGGGAAGTGACAGTTCAGGATGAAGGAAGACTTTTCAGAGGCACCTGTACAAAATATCTCAACATCGGAGCAAATTTAACAGAGACAGAGGAACTGGGAGAATGGAATGAGTCCTTACAGGAGGCAGGGTGAGAGAGCTGTGGGAGCTGGTTGGCTTGTAATGGATGTTGGTGGCTACCCCACCTCCTGAGATGGAGACAGAGAGATCCAGAAATGGAAGGGAAGGGTCAGAGAATGACTGTGTGAGGGTGAGGGTGAGGGTGAGGGTGAGGGCAGGGTGGGAACTGACAGAAAAGTAATGAGACTGGAGACACAAGAGGCTGCAGATGCCGTATTGTGGAGCAAAACACAAACTGCTGGAGGAACTCAGCGGGTCAGGCAGCATCTGGAAAGACAGGGATGAACAGTACGATGCAAGGTCATGACCCGAAAAGTCGACCATCCCTCTGCCTCCACAGATGCTGCCTGACCCACTGAATTCCTCCAGCAGTTTGTGTTTTTACTCCAAAGTAATGAAACTGTTGAGTTCTGCAGGAGTGCAGGAGGCAACGCCAATACAGTGCTGCTTCACTTATCCCACAAAAAGACCAGCAGAGCTGGGCCCATGCGAACGTCCATGGTGACACCTTTGATCTCGAGGGAGTGAGTGCAGAAGGAGATGTTGTTCAACGTGAGAACAAGTTCAGCCAATTGGAAGTGTTTTGATGGAGGGGAACTGGTTGGTTCTCTGCTGCCGGAAGAAGCAGGAGGCCTTCAGCTCCTCCTGACGTGGGATGGAGACATAAAGATATTGTGCATCCATGGTAAAGATGGCCCATTGGGATCAGGGAATTTGAAATGGTCAAGTTGGCAGAGGGCTCCAGAGGTGTCACAGAAATAAGTGGAATAAAGGGACCAGACCAGGTGAAAGAGGATAGAGCCAAGGTAAGAAAAACATAATTTGGTGGAGCAAGGGCAGGCTGACACAATGTGTCTGCCAGGCAGCGCTGCTTGTGGGTTTTGGGCAGGAGGCAGAAGTGGGCTGTGCGGCTATAAGACTGGAAGGTGTGGAGGGAAGATCTCCGGAGGAAATGTCTCTGACCATCCGGGTGACCACGCACAACCTGTTGTTCGATGATGCGGTCACAGTCCTGAGAGTGGTGTCTGAGACCTGGCATCCAGCCTCTGTAAGATATCATCAGACCACAGCAGCATTACCCTTGGAAGTGGGTTTGATGACAATATTGGGGTTGGTTCTTAGTGAACGGAGTGTTGCAACTTCAGAAGGGGATAGGTTAGAGTGTGAGAAGGGAGTGGAAAAGTCTGGATGGTCAATGTCACGTTGGCAGTTATCAATGAATAGATCTAGAGGTGTCTCGGTGGATCGGGAGTACTGAAGAGTGAGTGAAGGAGAGTTTGGGGCCACAGAGCCGGAGGAAGAAGAGTTCCACATCATGTCCAGCTGGGAATTCAGTGAGAAAGGGACAGAGAGGGATGAGGCCTCACTCTGTGAGGACTGATCATTTGGGATTAGAGGGGATTAGTTCAGAAGGGGCAGAGGGGTGGGACGGGAGGGGGGGATGATGGAGTCTGAGGACGGTGAAGGGAGAGAAAGATCCAGAGGGTTATTGGAAACCGAGAGCTGTTGGAGTTCATGATCCTTGTCGTCCGAAAAGGAGGAGAAAAGTCATCTGAAGACACAGGAGGCTGCAGGTGCTGGAATCTGGAGCAAAAACACAAACTGCTGGAAGAATTCAGTGGGTCAGGCAGCATCTGTGGAGGCAGAGGGATGGTCGACATTTCAGGTCATGACCCTGCATCGTACTGTTCATCCCTCGGTCTTCACAGATGCTGCCTGACCCGCTGAGTTCCTCCAACAGTTTGTGTTTTGTTCCACAATTTGAGTTGAGACCCTGCATCAGACTGAGAGTGTAGAGGGGAGAGAGCTGGTATAGTGTTTCTGAGGACATTGTGGGAAGCAAGTGAAAAGAATTGCTGGGGCCCTGGCAGAGATTTTTCTATCTTTGTTAGTCACAGGTGAGCTACTGGAACTGGAAGATGGCTAATGTTGTGCATTTATTTGAGAAGGGCAGCGAGGACAAGCCAGGGAACTACAGGCTGGTGAGCCTGACATCAGTGGTGGGAAAGTTACTGGAGGGGATTCTGAGAGACAGGATCTACCAGAATTTGGAAAGGCAGGGACTGATTAGGGAGAGTCAGCACGGCTTTGTGCGTGGGGAAATGTGTTTCACATACTTGATTGAGTTCTTTGAAGGGGTGGTCAACATTGTCTAAGTGGACATTAGCAGGGCTTTTGACATGGCCCTGCATGGCAGACTGCTCTGGAAGGTGAGACCACATGGGACCCAGACTGAGCTTGCCAATTGTATACAGAATTGGCTTGGTGGAAGGAGTCAGAGAGTGGTGGTGAAGGGTTGTTTTTCAGACTGGAGGCCTGTGCCGTAGGGATCGGTGCTGGGTCCTCTGTTGTTTGTCATATATATTAACAATTTTGATGAAAACATAGGTGGCATGGTTCGTAGGTTTGTAGATGACACCAAAATTGTTGGTGTGGTGGACAGTGAAGAGGATCTGGATCAACTGGGAAAGTGGGCAAAGGAATGGCAGATGGACTTTAACTCAGGTAAATGCAAAAAGATGCATTTTTGGAATTTAAACCAGGGCAGGACTTACACAGTAAATGATAGGGCCCCCAGAGAGTGTTGTTGAACAGAGAGACCTAGGTTACAGGTACATTGGTCCCTGAAAGTGGCGACACATGTAGACAAGGTAATGGAGGCGGTGTATGGCGTGCTTGCCTTCATCGGACAGGGCATCGAGTACCAGAGTTGGATGCCATGTTACAGCTGTACAAGATGTTGGTGAGGCCACATCAGGAATATTGTTTGGAGAACAGCGTAGAACTTCTTCGTTGTACTTCTGTATCAAATTGGACATTCAAGGTGGTAATCATGAGCTTGCTTAAACAAACAGCGCTCCTGTATTTCTGTCAGTTATGGCATCATGTGTATTAACCAAGGTCAGCACTTGGTGTGCGATGTGTCATTACAAAAACAAGTACAGTAGTTTAACCTGCATACGTCCTTTCCACTCTGAAAGCACAAACTCATTTGGGCAGCACTGTAACAGCACGTACATGAACCTTGCACTCTGTATTTGAGAACCTGTGTAGATATCTGTATACAAATTACATGGGTGTCATACGGACAACAATTGTTGTTCAATGCTGTCATCACTTTAAGGACAATGTCATCTGACTAATTGCTTTCAACATTACAACAATATAGGGGAAACTCCAGAACCAGTCTGGAAGAAACCCACAGAAAAATTGAACTTATTGCCTCATACCTTAGTTCTGTCCTGTCTCCCCTTGTCCAGTCCCTTCCCACCTACATCCGGGATACCTCGCATGCCCTTCACTGCTTTGGCAACTTGCTATTTCCTGGTCCCCACCGCCTCATCTTCACGATGGATGTCCAATCTTAATACACCTCCATCCCCCATCTGGAAGGTCTTAAAGCCCTCTGTTTCTTTCTGCAACAAAGATCTAACCAGTTCCCCTCCACCAACACAGCCTGGCTGAACTTGTTCTTACCCTAAACAACTTCTGATCCCTCACACTTCCTAAAAAATCAAAGGGGTAGCCATGGGTACCCATATGGGCCTAGCTATGCCTGTCTTTTTGTTGGGTAAGTGGAACAGTCCCTGTTCTAAACCTTCTCCAGTACCACTCCCCAACTCTTTCTCTTTAGGTCTTTATTCCTTGGAGAATGAGGGGTGACCTTATAGAAATAGTTAAAGTTATAAAAGGCATATACAAGGTGGACAGTAACAGTCTGTTGCCCAGGGTAGGAGAGTCCAAACCTAGGGGGCATCGATTTAGGGTGACAGGGGCAACATTTCCATGCAGAGGGTGAGTATATGGAACGAGCTGCCAGAGGAAGTGGGTGAGGCAGGTACAATAGTATCATTTAAGAAGCACTTGGATAGGTACATGGAGGGGCAGTGCTTAAAGAGATATGGGCAGAATGTAGGAAGTTGGGACTGGCTGGGTAGGACTGGTTGGGCGAAGGGCCTGTATCCGTACTGTATTGCTTTTTGACTCTGATACATCGATGACTTAATTGGTGCTGCTTCCTGCCCCCGTGCTGAACTCATTAAGTTTATCACCTTCGCCTCCAACTTCTCCCTGCTTATATTCACGTGGACCATTTCTGACACTTCCCTCCCTTTTCTAGATCTCCCTGTCTCCATCTCAGGAGACAAACTACCCACTGATATTTACTATAAATCCACTGACTCCCACAACTTCCAAGACTACACCCCTTACCACCCTGACACTTGTAAGGATGCCCTCTCCTTCTCCCAGTTTTTCTGTGTCTGTCACATTTGTTCTCAAGGTGAGGCCTTCCATTCCAGGACAGCCAAAATGTTCTCCTTTGTCAGGAAACATGACTTGTGGTTGACGGAGCTCTCGCGTCTCCTCTGTTTAGTCATTGTCATACAGCATGGAAACAGGCCCTTTGGCCCAACTTGTCCTTCCTGACCACAGTACCCACCAAGCTAGTCCCATTTGCCTGCATTTGGCCCATATCCCTTGAAACCCCTCCTATCCTCGTACTTATTCAAATGTATTTTAAATGGTTCGCAGTTTAAAAGTTTCTTGGCCTTCTGTTCTCATCCCAGTCCCCTCCGGACAGAACAGAGATACCGTTCCCCTAGTCTTCACCTTCCAGCTTAACAACTTCTGCATCCAGCACATCATCGTCACTTCCGCCAGCTGCGACAAGATCCCACCACCTGCCACATCTTCTCCGCCCCAAGCCTTTCTGTCTTCTGCATGGACCACGCCCTAGTCCACGCATCCCTCCCCACCCACCCCCTACCCCTGGCACTTTCCCCTGCAACCATAGGAGATGCGACATTTCTGCTTTCCGCAGCGACCACTCTCCCCGTGACTCCCTGGTCTACTCACCCTGCCCCCCCCTCCACCAGCACTTGTCCCTTGTTCCTACACCCCCTCTCTCACCACCATACAGGGACCTAAACAGCCCTTCCAGATTAGGCAAAGATTCACGTGCACCTCCTGCAACCTCACCTACTGCATTCGGTGCTCTCAATTGGGCCTCCTCCACATCAGTGAGACTGCGCAACTGTTTGGCAGAGCACCTACGCTCTCTCTGCAGTGGCCATCCCCACCTCCCAGTTGCATGCCATTTCAATTCCCCTTCCCATCCCAAACCGACCCGTCAGTCATCGGCCTTCTCCACTGGCAGGGCCAGGCCCAATGCAAACAAGAAGAACACCTAATATTCCACCTGGGCAGTTTACAATCAAATGGTTTGAATGCAGAGTCTTCCGATTTTAGGCAATCATCCTCTTCGATGTGTCCCCCCCACCCCCACACGCTGTGTCTCTCCTTCAGAACCTCCTCCGGTCCTCCCACTTTTGTCTCCTTTCCCACCACCACCTGGTCCAGACCCTCCCATCACCCATCTTTGTCCCCCTCCCCCTTCCATCCACCCACTGTACACAGAGTTCGCCCACAGCTCCCCCATCTGGTTCTGGATACTTTGCCATTCACATTCTCCCCTTATTGTTCCCATTATCATCAGAGAACAGTACAGCACAGGAACAGGCCCTTCGGCCCACAATGTCTCTACTGACCATGATGCCAAAGTAAACTATATCTATGTGCCTTCATGTGATCCATATCCCTGCATATTCATGCCCCTCAAACATCTCCATCGTATCTGCCCCCACCACCACCCCCAGCACCTGTTCCAGGCACCCAACACTTGCCCTGCACATCTCCTTTCCCCCCTCACCTGAAACGCCTGTCCTCTGGTATTTCACTTGTACACCCTGGGAGAAAGACACTTCAGATACCTTTCCCATCACAGAGTGCTGGAGTTTGCTCCAGGTTCCAACATCTGCAGAATCTATTCTAATGAGAGGCACAGATAGGAAAGAGGTTCTCCATCCTTCCAGCCTCTGCCTCTCATTATTTTATAAACCATCAGGCCGCCCATGGGGTCTCCCCCCTCTCTCCCCCCCCTCCCTCCCCCCTCCTCCCCCCTCTCCTCCCTCCCTCCCCCCCCTCTCCTCCCTCCCTCCCCCCTCCTCCCCTCCCCCCCGACCCCCCCTCCTCCCCCTCCCCTCCTCTCCTCCCCCCTCTCCTCCCCCCTCCCCTCCCCCCCAATCCCCCCCTCTCCGCTCTCCTCTCCTCCCCCTCTCCCCCTCCCTCCCCTCCCCCTCCCCTCCCCTCCCCCCCCCTCCTCTCCGCTCTCCTCTCCTCCCCCTACTCCCCCCCTCCCCATCCCTCCCCCCTCCTCCTCCCCTCCTCCCTTCCCTCCCCCTCCCCCCTCCTCCTCCCCCTCCCGCCTCCTCCCCCCCTCTCCCCCCCACCTCCTCCCCCCCCGCTCTTCCCCCCTCCCGCCCTCCCCTCCTCCCACTCTCCTCCCCCCTCCCCGCTCTGCCCCCCTCTCTCCCCCCTCCCCCTCTCCTCCCCCTCCCTCCCCCCTCTCTCCCCCCTCCCTCCCTCTCTCCCCCCTCCCCCACCTCCCCCTCCCTCTCTCCCCCCTCCCCCACCTCCCCCCTCCCTCCATCCCCCCTCACCCGCACCTGACTGCCACCTCCCTCCATCCCCCCTCCCACTCACCCTCTCCCTCTATCCCCGCCCATCTCCCTCTCTCCCCCCCCCTCTCCCCCCCCCTCTCCCTCTCTCCCCCCCTCTCCCCCTCCCCACTCACCCCCCTCCCCCTCCCTCCCCCTCTCTCCCTCCCTCTCTCTCCCCCTCCCCTCTCCCCTCCCCCCCCTCCCTCCCCCTCTCCCCCTCTCCCCTCTCCCTCCCCCCCCCTCCCTCCCCCTCCCCCCCTCTCCCCTCTCCCCCCCCCTCCCTCCCCCTCTCCCCCCCCCTCCCTCCCCCCCTCCCCCCCCCTCCCTCCCCCCCTCCCCCCCCCTCCCCCCCCTCCCCCTCCCCCCCTCTCCCCCTCCCCCTCTCTCTCCCCCCCTCCCCCTCTCCCCCCCTCCCTCCCTCCCCC
This sequence comes from Pristis pectinata, assembly GCF_009764475.1. Classification (NCBI taxonomy): domain Eukaryota; kingdom Metazoa; phylum Chordata; class Chondrichthyes; order Rhinopristiformes; family Pristidae; genus Pristis; species Pristis pectinata. The sequence continues at coordinate 1,152,965 of NC_067428.1, forward strand.
CCTCCCTCCCCCCTCCCCCCCTCCCTCCCCCCCTCCCTCCCTCCCTCCCCCCCTCCCTCCCCCTCCCCCCCTCCCTCCCCCTCCCTCCCCCCCCCTCCCCCCTCTCCCCCCCTCCCCCTCCCCCCCCTCCCCTCCCCCTCCCTCCCCCCTCCCCCCCCCCCTCCCCCTCCCCCCCTCCCCCCCCCCTCCCCCTCCCCCCCTCCCCCCCCCCTCCCCCCCCCCTCCCCCCCCCCTCCCCCCCCCCTCCCCCCCTCCCCCCCCCCTCCCCCTCCCCCCTCCCCCCCCCCCTCCCCCCCTCCCCCCCCTCCCCCCCCCCTCCCCCTCCCCCCCTCCCCCCCCTCCCCCCCCTCCCTCCCCCCCCCTCCCTCTCCCCCCCTCCCTCCCCCCCCCTCCCTCTCCCCCCCTCCCCCCCCCCTCTCCCCCCCTCCCCCCCCCTCCCTCTCCCCCTCTCCCCCCCCCTCCCTCTCCCCCCCTCCCTCTCCCCCCTCCCTCTCCCCCCTCCCTCTCTCCCCCCTCCCTCTCCCCCCCCCGGGAAACGACTCGAGGAGCCGTCGCCTGTATCCCCGCCCCCAGGAAGTGACGCGAGAGCTGGGTGTGGATCACGTGGTGCGGAGGGGCCGGAGTCCATTGCCGGCCGCTGCAGCGGGTCTAGTGCTGGGTGTGAGGGTCGGTGGCGACAGGCTGTGCCCGGGAGCTGGTGACACCGGTTGGTTCCGCCCGTCGCCCGCAGTTTGTTCATCTCTGCGGGTCCCGGGGGGGGGCGGTCTGTGTGTGTCGGGGGGGGGTGGTGTGGGGGGGTCTGTGTGTGTCGGGGGGGTGGTGTGGGGGGTCTGTGTGTGTTGGGGGGTCTGTGTGTGTCCCGGGGGGGGGTGTGGGGGGGGTCTGTGTGTGTCGGGCGGGGGGTGGTGTGGGGGGGTCTGTGTGTGTTGGGGGGTCTGTGTGTGTCCCGGGGGGGGGTGTGGGGGGGTCTGTGTGTGTCGGGCGGGGGGTGGTGTGGGGGGGTCTGTGTGTGTGTCCCGGGGGGGGGTGTGGGGGGGTCTGTGTGTGTCGGGCGGGGGGTGGTGTGGGGGGTCTGTGTGTGTTGGGGGGTCTGTGTGTGTCCCGGGGGGGGGTGTGGGGGGGTCTGTGTGTGTCGGGCGGGGGGTGGTGTGGGGGGGTCTGTGTGTGTTGGGGGGTCTGTGTGTGTCGTTGGGGGTCTGTGTGTGTTTGGGGGGGTGTGGGGGGGTCTGTGTGTGTCCCGGGGGGGGGGGTGGTGTGGGGGTCTGTGTGTGTCGGGGGGGGTGTGGGGGGTCTGTGTGTGTCCCGGGGGGGGGGGTGGTGTGGGGGTCTGTGTGTGTTGCGGGGGGGTTGGGGGGTCTGTGTGTGTCCCGGGGGGGGGGGGGTGGTGTGGGGGTCTGTGTGTGTCGGGGGGGGGGCGTTCTCTGTGTGTGTGTCCCAGGGGCACTAAGTTAACGGTGCCTCAGCAGCGGGAGTTAAAGCACTGGGTCCTGACTTGCATTGGGTCTGTTTACTTACCGAGGCTCCTGTTGGGGCCACAGCATTTCCCCGCTGCCACTCTGACTGCAGCAAGCCCAGCTGCTGATCATTTGACCTGACTGAGTAACCTCTGCCCCATTCCAGGTCACCCAAACTCTGGGCTCTAATGTTACTGAATGTTCACCTGCTGAAGCTGTCGTTAGCACTTCACTCAGTGATGGTTTGACACTATTACATGGTCTCGTGGAATTGGCTAGTAATAAGATTTCTTTATTAGTCTCACGTACATTGAAACACACAGTGAAATGCATCTTTTTCATGTGGAATATTCTGGGGGCAGCCCGCCACGTTTCCAGCGCCAACATAGCATGCCCACAACTTCCTAACCTGTACATCTTTGGAATGTGGGAGGAAACCGGAGCACCCGGAGGAAACCCACGCAGACACAGGGAGAACATACAAAGTCCTTACAGACAGTGGCAGGAATTGAACCCGGGTCGCTGGCGCTGTAAAGTGTTATGCTAACTGCTACACTACCGTGCCTGCCCATGTGGGAATCATTACAAAATCTGGATGATGGAAATGTGATTTGTGAGGAGAAATAGACACAAAAAGACATAGTATTAGAGATGTTGGGAAATGATGGAGTATGTTCATTGATGGGGTGAGAGCAAGAGGACTCCTAATGTGTGTGAGAGTAGAAATGTGGGAAGTAGAAAGAGCACGGTTAAAAGTCCTGACAGATGATAGCGAGGAAGTCTTGGTTGAGTGGACACAAAGACTGTGGGAAAATTATTGTGGGATGTGGTATTGTCTAAATCGATGCAATATAGATTGGGAACTAAGTATAGTCAAGATACGGCAAAATGGATCCCACTGCTTTCTTCAGGGATCACCCTCTCTGTGACTCCTTGGTCTACTCATCCTGCCACCCAGCACTTTCCCCTTGTTCCTACACCACCTCCCTCAGCACCATCCAGAGATCTAAACAGCCCTTCCAGGTGAGACAGATTCACATGCACCTCCATAGGATCATAGAACAATACAGGCCCTTTGACCCACCATGTTGTGCCGACCTTTAAACCACGCCTAAGACTATCTAACCCCTTCCTCCCACATATCCCCCTATTTTAATTTCCTCTGTATGCTTATCTAACAATCTCTTGAACTTGACCAATGTATCAGCCTCCTTCACCACCACCCCAGGCAGCACATTCCATGCACCAATCACTCTCTGGGTGGAAAACCTCCCTCTGATATCTCCCTTGAACTTCCTACCCATTACTTTAAAGCCATGCCCTCTTGTATTGAGCACTGGTGCCCTGGGAAAGAGGCGCTGGCTGTCCACTCTATCTATTCCTCCTAATATTTTGTACACCTCTATCACGTCTCCCTCATCCTCCTTCTCTCCAGTGAGTAAAGCCCTAGCTCCCTTAGTCTCTCCTCATAATCCATACTCTCCAATCCAGACAGCATCCCGGTAAATCTCCTCTGCACCCTCTCCAACACCTCCACATCCTTCCTATAATGAGGCGACCAGAATTGGACACAGTACTCCAAGTGTGGTCTAACCAGAGTTTTGTAGAGCTGCATCATTACCTCATGGCTCTTAAACTCGATTCCCCCACCTGTGAGGCAACTTTCATTGATCTGTGGAAACGAAGCCCCCAGATCCCTCTGCTCCTCCACACTACCCAGAATCCTGCCATTAACCTTGTACTCCACCTTGGAGTATCTCCACCTTGGAGGACCCCCCAGGTCCTCCCACATTTTGTTTCCATACCACTCCCCATCAGCCATCTCTGATCTGGTTCCACTTATCACCTCCTTGTCAGAGTCCAGCATTTGCGCCTCTTGAGACTCTGCCTTTTCCAAGTCTGTTTTCAGCTATCAGCCCAGCCTCTGTTTCCCAACTCCACCCTGCCACCCTCCCCACCCTGCCACTCCCCACCCTCCCACCTCCATCTGCTCATCATCCCTCAGTCCACTTCACCCCTCCCCCTCTTATACTGGCTATCGGTCCTGGACTGTCAGTCCTGGTGCAGAGTCTGGACCCAGAACATCAACCATTCCTTTAACCACTGATGCTATCTGACCTGCTGAGTTCCTCCAGTAGTTTGTTTTTTTGGTATATTAAAACACTTAATCCAGCATGCTCAGGATTTTCCAGGTTGTATAGCTGATGCCTGACCTGCTGAGCAATGCCAACATTTTCGCTTTTTACAATTAATGAAATTAGTTTGGGGCAATGGTTGGAAGTGGCACTGATGCAGTCATCAGTGTACTGGAGAAAGTTAAAGGAGGGGATCTGAGATAGACCATAGAATAGTACAGCACAGGAACAGTCCCTCCAGCCCACAATGTTGTGCTGAACTATTTAAGCTAGTAATTAAATGCCTAACTAAACTAATCCCTTCTGCCTACACAATGTCCATCTCCCTCCATTCTCTGAACATTCACTGTAACCCCTGTCACCTTAGATGCATGCCCTCTGGTATCAGACATTTTGACCCTGGAGAAAAAGATACCAGCTGTCTACTCTCTATGCCTCTCATAATCTTATAAACTTCTTTCAGGTCTCCCCTCAGCCACTGCTGCTCCAGAGAAAACAACACAAGTTTGTCTAACCTCTCCTTCCAGCACATGCCCTCTAATCCAGGCAGCGTCCTGGTAAACTTGTTCTGCACCCTCTCCAAAGCCTCCACATCCTCCCTATAATGGGAACGGAATGCAATAGTCCAGGTGTGGCTTAACTCGAGTTTTATAAAGCTGCAGCATAACTTTCTGACTCTTCAACATAATAACTCAACTAATAAATACCTTCTTTACTCCCCTATCAACCTGTGCAGCCACTTTCAGGGAGTTTTGGACTTGGACCCCAAGATCCCTCTGTACATTGAGAGTCTTGCCATTAACTGTTTAGTGTGCAACACCCCACATTTGGCTTGAGTTGGACTAAAACATTATTCTACATATCCCATAGAAACCAGCATGGCTAGGACCTGTCCCTGTTTGATTGGTAGAGCTTCGCGCACTATAAAACCATTACGTGGTAGGATCCCAACAAACCCTGCTCATAAAACTCCTTAGAAAAGGTAGTCCATGCCTGCATGCAGCAGGGTCTAGGCAACGTGCAGATATGGGTTTATAAATGGCAAGTAACATGATGCCACACAAGTGCTGGGCAACAACCATTAACAAGTGTGATCTTTAACTATTGGCCTTGATGTTTTTGCCACTATGATCCCTGACCTCCCGTACCTTACCATTGGCCAGAACCTTTACTAGAACAGGCCCATAAATAAGGACAGGTTGGTGGCTAACTATCCTGTGGAAAGTGGCTCACTTGAGTACACATTTTAATACCTAGCTTGTGCTAGTATGAGTAATAAAGCAGGATCATGATAACAAGAAGTGATCACACTATAAATTTGCAACAGATTTTAAAAAAGCTGCCTTTCCTGTCAGTATGCAACAGGTGGATAAAAAGGAATTGAAACTATATTCAGACAATTTGAAAAGTGGGCCACGTTTTAAAAATAATTAATTCTTTTTCAAACTACCAGTTTTAACTTTCCTAATTTCAAACTCGTTTCAGTGAAATGTTGGGAACCACTTACACAGTCACTGGAAATCTGGTGTATTTTTCCCTGAGAGAGTCTTGGCCAGATATACATGGGCAAATCGCTCACTAGATTTTTGAGGCAAAGGTGTCAACAGATGTTGAACAAGGTAAGTAAATGGAGTTAAACAGATCTGTCATAATGTCACACAGTGGTGACAGGACAGACTGTGGGCTGAATGCCTTCCTCCTGTATCTGTGCTGATTTCTCCGTATTGAAATACCCAGTCAAATGTGAAAATTCTAATAGTTATAAAAGTCAAAGACAGGAAGATAGAAGAACATAGAACAGATAAGTGCAAGGTGTTGCATTTTGCACAGGTAAATCAAGGTAGGACTTTCACAGTGAACAGTAAGGCCCTGAAGAGTGTTGTAGAGCAGAGGGATCTTGGAGTACAAGTACGTGGTTCCCTGAAAGTGGAGTCACAGGTAAACACAGTGGTGAAGGTGGCTTTTGGCAGCTGGCCGCCTTCAGTCAGGGCATTGAGTGTAAAAGTTGGGAGGTCATGGTGCAGTTGTACAGGACGCTATTGAGGTCACACTTGGAAATGTTCAGTTTTGCCGCCCTGCTGTAGGAAAGATGTTATTAAACTGGAAAGAGTGCAGAAAAGATTTACAAGGATGTTGCCAGGACTTGAGGGACTGAGTTACAGGGAGAGGCTGGGACTTTATTCCTTGAAGCATTGGAGACTGAGGGGTGATCTTATAGAGGTGTATAAAATCATGAGGGGCATAGATAGGGTAAATGCACTCAGTCTTTTTCCCAGGGTTGGGGAATCATGAACTAGAGGGCATAGGTTTAAGGTGAGAGGGAAAGATTTAATAGGAACTTAAGGGGCAACTTTTTTTTACACAAAGCTGCCAGAGGAAGTGATCAAGGCAGGTACAATATCAACTTTTAAAAGACAGTTGGACAGATACATGGAGAGGAAAGGTTTAGAAGGTTATGGGCCAAATGTGGGCAAATGGGACTAGCTTGGACGGGGCACCTTGGTTGGTATGGACCAGTTGGGCTGAAGGGCCTGTTTCCGTGCTGTGTGACTCTATGACTCTGACAGTACAGCACAGGAACAGGCCCTTTGGCCCGCAATGTCTGCGCCGAGCACAATGCCAAATTAAATCACATAATCCCTATCCCTTCATTCCCTGCCTGTTCGTGTATCTTAAACATCACTGTTATAGCACCAGATAGTTGTAAATAGGGTTCATGTGAAAAATGTGTATTTCTGCACTTTAAAGCAATTCTAATCTAGCTTTAAGGAATAATATTGATCTGAATCAATAATCGAATTTTGCTTGCAGAGAACATTGTAAATAAGTGTTGCAAGTCCCATAGAGGTTGCATGGTAATTAATTCCTGACACTCATTTTCTGTCTCTATCCAGCTTTAAATCTGAAACATGAAACTGCAAATAACGCTGTTGGTTCCCATCTGCTGTTTCTTCCGATTGGAAGTTCAAGGCCGTGAGTATACAGCACAGAACCAAGCCATTTGACCAAATAGTTTGTAATGATGACACAAAAGTCTGCAGATGCTGGAATCTGGAGAAACTCAGCAAGTCAGGCAGCATCTGCAGAGGGAAATGGACAGTCAACGTTTCAGGTCGAGACCCTTCATCTAGACTGAAAGAACAGAGGGGAGATAGGATAAAGGGGGGAGGGGTGAGGCAGGAGCTGGCAAGCGATTGGTGGATCCAGGTGAGTATGGGTTGACTGGCAGATGGAGTCGGGTGGGGGAGGGAAGGACGGAGATAGTGACAGAGGCTGGGAGGTGATGGGTGGAGGCAGCAAAGGGCTGGGGGTGAAGGAATCTGATAGGAAAGGAAGTATGGAAGCAAATAACGGCAGTGGGGAGGGCAGGAAGGGAGGAAGTGGAGGAAGGGAATGCACTGGGAGCAGTGTGTAGCTGATGGGCAGGTGTATTGGGGGAGGGGAAGGAAACTGGGTAACAGAGGGCTTGGAGGGGGTGGGAATTGTGTGCGGGAGAACCTGGGTAGATCAGAAGGATAGAGAAAGGGACAGGAGGGGAGCAGGTTACCTGAAATTGACAATTCAATGTTCGTGCCATCGGGTTGTAGACGGCCCAGGCAGAATATGAGGTGCTGTTCCTCCAGCCTCACCCTGGCAGTCGAGGAGGCTGAGGATGAACAGGTGGGTGTGGGAGCACGGAGGGCAATTAAAATGACTGGTAACCTGGACCTCCTGATGGCCATAGTGGATGGTGAGGTGACTGTAAGGTGTGTTTAGGTCCCTGGATGATGGTGAGGGAGGAGGTGCAAGGGCAGGTGTTGCGTCTGTGGTAGCAGAGGAAAGTGCATGGCAAAGACGTGGGATGGGTGAACCAGGGAGTCACGGAAGAGCCAATGCAGACTCTCAGCCTTCCCAGCCATTCAGTAAAATCGTGGCCGCTCCGCTGCCTCGGTCCCATTTTCTAATGTCCAAATCCCTCAATTCCTTCGCCATTCAAAAATCTGACCTGGCCTTGCACATACATTGTTCAGCATATTCATAGCCCTCTGGAGGTTCAGAGTTTCAAAGAGTTTCTGCCAACCCCTGTTTAAACTGCTTATCTTGAGTCTTCAGCTGGAGAAAATAATCTCACCACATCCACCTTGTCAATCCTTCTGAGAATCATTTATACTTCAGTGAGATTACTGATGCTTCTAAACTCCGGATGAGAAAAGGCCAGTCCTAACCAGCCACCCCCCCTGTACAACAGCCTCTCGACCCAGGTGGCAACATTCTCCAGCCAAACCGTCCAACCCTTTCGCTTCCTCTACCTGCGAGCCCCTACGTTTTTCCTTTCTCTGAGAAACAAAGCCCATCACTGTTCAGTTTTCAGGATCGCTGTAACCTCTCAGAATAGTTTCTTTTCTCTTTGCAATTTCTCCATTGTTTTCATGCCCCTTGTATGGAGACCAGAGCTGTGGAGAGTCATAGAGTTATACAGGCCCTTCAGCCCCACTCATCTGTGCCAACCAAGGGGCCTTCCTGGGCTGGTCCCATTTGCCTGTGTTTGGCCCATGTCCCTCTAAACCTTTCCTATCCATGTACCTGTCCAAATGACTTTTAGACATTGTAATTGTACCTGCCTGTACCACTTTCTCTGGCAGCTTGTTCCACACACCCACCATCCTCTGGGAAAAGTTGCCCCTCAGTTCCCCGTTAAATCTTTCCCCTTTCACCTTAAATCTAGTTTTAGACTCCCCTGTCCTGGGGAAAACAAACTGTTCCCCTTATCTCTGGCCGTCATGATTTTCTATATAAGGTCACCCTTCAGCCTTCTACGCTCCAGGGAAAACAGTCCTAGCCTGACCAGTCTCTGTTTGTAACTGCAGCCCTCCAAGGAAAGTTTATGGTATAGAAGCAAGCCATTTAGCCCACCTGGTCTCTGCATGTATTTGTTTCACAAGAGTCTTCTCTAATCTACGTCACTCCATGCTATCTACATCCTTCTGTTCTCCTTCACATTAATCTCGCTTCCCCTTAACAAATGTACTGCATGCTGTTTGCCTCAACTGTTTTCTGTGGTGGTGACTTCCACTTTCTGGGTAAAGGATAATTCCAGTGAATTCTTCTTTTGGATTACAAGTGGCTACTTTTATACCTAGTTCTGAAATTGCTCAGAACTAGGAACATACATATTTCCAACAAATCAATGTCTTTAATTTTAAAAATATCAATCAGGTCACTCATTGACCTTTTCTTATCTGAAGGAAAGAGCCCCATTTGTTTCAGTCTTTGATCATTTTTTAGTTGCTGTATTGTTTTTGTAGATTATTTTGACACCGTCTTTAGTGCATTTTTGTACTGTGGAGAGTAGGATGGTGCACTCAAGTGCAGCCCAGCCACGATCCTTGACAAGTTTATCTCAATTATTCTGTTTTCATTTCTTTTACCCTATTCTTCAAAACACGCCAGTGGACAGGTAGTGGTTGGCATTGAAGAAGTTGCAAAAGAAATATATTCCTTAACAGCACAAAAACCCAATAAAAAAAGTGATTCAACAGTGGCTGACATAAAATTAAAGATAGTATTAAATAAAGAAAGAGGCTTCTAACATTTCCAGAAGTAGCAGTGGGCCTGAGGATTGGGAGCAATCTGTGGGCCCCATACGGTGACTTATAATGGGAAATAAAAAATGCCAGAGGAATTAAACAATTACTTTAAGTCTGTTTTCACATAGATAGAACATAGAGCACTACAGCACAGGACAGGCCCTTCAGCCCACAATGTTGTGTCGACATTTTATCTAAGATCCATCTAACCCTTCCCTCCCACATCACTCCCCATTTCTCTATCATTCATGTGTCAATCTAAGAGTCTCTTAAATGTCCCTAATGTATCTGCCCCCACAACGTCTGCTGGCAATGCATTCCACGCACCCACCACTCTCTAAAAAAAAAACTACCCCTGACATCCCCCTTAAACCTTCCTATAATCACCTTAAAATTATGTCCCCTCATGTTAGCCATTATCGCACTGGGAAAAAGTCTCTGACTGTCCACTCGATCTATGGCTCTTATCATCTTGTATACCTCTATCAAATCACCTCTCATCCTCCTCCTCTCCAAAAAGAAAAGCCCTAGCTCACTCAACCTATCCTCATAAGACATGCTCTCCAATCCAGGCAACATCCTGGTAAATCTCCTCTGCACCCTCTTGAAAGCTTCCACATCCTTCCTATAATGAGGCGACCAGAATGGAACACAATACTCCAAGTGTGGTCTAACCAGGGTTCTGTAGAGTTGCAACATTACCTTGTGGCTCTTGAACTCAATACCCCGACTAATGAAGGCCAACACACCATACGCCTTCTTAACAACCCTATCAACCTGCCCGGCAACCATGAGGGATCTATGGACCTGGACCCCAAGATCCCTCTGTTCCTCCACACTGCTAAGCGTCCTACCATTAACCTTGTATTCTGCCTTCAAATTCGATCTCCCAAAGTGTATCTCTTTGCACTTTTCCAGGTTGAACTCCATCTGCCACTTCTCAGCCCAGCTCTGCATCCTATCAATGTCCTGTTATCATCTACAGCAACCTACTACATTATCCACAAAACCACCAACTTTTGTGTCATCTGCAAACTTACTAACCCACCCTTCCACATCCTCATCCAAGTCATTTATAAAAAAATCACAAAGGTAATTGCAGGCCAGTGAGCCTGACATCAGTAGTAGGTAAATTATTGGAAGGTGTTCTGAGAGATCGGGTATACAAGTATTTGGACAGCCGAGGGCTGATTAAGGATAGTCAGCATGGCTTTGTGCATGGTAGATCGTGTTTAACGAATCTTGTAAAGTTTTTCGAGGAGGTTACAGAGAAAGTAGATGAAGGAAAGGCTGTGGATGTTGTCTACATGGACTTTAGTAAGGCTGTTGACAAGGTCCCACGTGGGAGGTTAGTTCAGAAAGTTCAGACACTAGGTATCCATGGAAAGGTTGTAAATCGGATTCGAAATTGGCTGTGTGGGAGAAGACAGAGAGTGGTAATGGATGATTGTTTCTCAGACTGGAGGCCTGTGACTAGTGATGTGCCTCAGGGATCTGTGCTGGGGCCATTGTTGTTTGTTGTCTATGTCAATGATCTAGATGATAATGTGGTAAATTGGATCAGCAAGTTTGCTGATGACACTAAGATTGGAGGCGTAGTGGACAGCGAGGAAGGCTTTCAAAGCTTGCAGAGGGATCTGAACCAACTGGAAGTATGGGCCAGAAAATGGCAGATGGAATTTAATGCAGACAAGTGTGAGGTGTTGCATTTTGGAAGGACCAATCAAGGTAGGACATACACAGTAAATGGTAGGGCACTGAGGAGTGCGGAGGAACAAAGGGATCTGGGAGTTCAGATACATAATTCCCTGAAAGTGGCGTCACAGGTAGACAGGGTTGTAAAGAAGGCTTTTGGCATCCTGGCATTCAGAAATCAAAGTATTGAATATAGGAATTGGGATGTTATGGTGAGGTTGTATAAAACATTGGTGAGGTCAAATTTGGAGTATTGTGAGCAGTTGTGGTCACCTAACTATAGGAAGGATATCAGTAAGATTGAAAGCGTGCAGAGGAGATTTACGGGAATGTTGCCGGGTCTTCAGGAGTTGAGTTACAGGGAAAGATTGAACAGGTTAGGACTTTATTCCTTGGAGTGTAGAAGAATGTGGGGAGATTTGATAAGAGGTTTACAAAATTATGAGGGGTATAGACAGAGTAAATGCGAGTAGGCTCTTTCCACCTAGATTAGGAGAGATAAGTACGAGAGGACATGGCTTTAGGGTGAAAGGGGAAAGATTTAGTGGGAACATTAGGGGGAACTTCTTCACTCAAGAGTGGTGGGACTGTGGAATGAGCTGCCATCTGACGTGGTAAATGCAGGCTCACTCTTAAATTTTAAGAATAAATTGGATAGATACATGGATGGTAGAGGTCTAGAGGGTTATGGACTGGGTGCAGGTCAATGAGACTAGCGGAATAAAGTTTCGGCACAGACTTGAAGGGCCTAATGACCTGTTTTCTGTGCTTAGTGTTCTATGGTTCTAAAGAGCAGGGGTCCCAGAACCAATCCCTGCAGAACACCACTGGTCACCAACCTCCAGGCAGAACACATTCCATCTACCACCACCCTCTGTCTTTTATGGACGAGCCAATTCTGAATCCACACAGCCAAGTTTCCCTGAATCCCATGCCTCCTGACTTTCTGAATGAACCTTCCATGAGGAACCTTATCAAATGCCTTACTAAAATCCATGTACACCACATCTTGTTTTCTTATTTTTTCTTTTGACACATAAAACCTGCCCGATATATTAGAGAATCAAGTGTCCAGTGAGAATGAGACACTGAAGGAACTAGTAGTACTAGAGAGGTTGGTGAGCTTGAAAACTGATAAATTCCAGCGACCTAATGGTCTTCATGCCAGAGCTTTGAAGGAGTTGGTTTAAGATAGCGGAGGTTCTGGTTATCATCTTCTGGAATCATTCCCGTGGATCAGAAGGTTGCAAATGTTGAATTTGATCAGAGAGAGAGTGGGGAAATGCTGCACTGTTAGCCTAACATCAGTGTCAGAGAATATGCTGGGATCTATAATGAAAGATATACCAACAGAATTCCTTGAAAAGAATAATAGAACTGAGCAGAGTCAACGTGGATTTGTGAAAAGGAAATAGCACTTGACTAAACTATTGGAGTTGTTTGAGGATGTGACCAGCAGAACAGATATGGGGGAAACCAGTGGATGTGGTGTATTTGGACAGTAAAATCGTACATAGGCTGCTCAACAATGTTGGAGTACATGGAATCAGGGTGATATACTGCCATGGCAAGAGAATTAGTCAACAGGCAGAAAACATAGAGTGGGAATAAACAGCTCATTCTCAGCTTGCAGGCTGTGACTAGTTGGGCACTGCAGAGATCAGTGCTTGGTCCCAACTTTGCACAATTTATATCAATAATTTGGCTGAAGGGACCAAATGTTATATTTCCAAATTTGCTTGATGATGTTGTGAGTCGAGAGTCTTCAGGGGATGTGGACAAATTGAGTGAGTGGGTAAGAGCGAGGCAAATGGAATATAACGTAGAAATAACAGAAAAGCACAGTGCTCGTTAAATGATGAGAGATTGGGTAGTGTTGACATGTAAGGGGACTTGGATATGCATTTGCATTTGCACAGAGGGCCAGCATGCAATTGAAGCAGACAATTAGGAGAGCAAATAATATCTTAGTGATTCCCGTCACTGTCTGTAAGGAGTTTGTACATTCTACCATGTCTGCGTGGGTTTCCTCCAGGTGCTCCGGTTTCCTCCCACATTGCAAAGACGTACGGGTAGGTTAATTTGGGTTTAAAAAAATGGGCGGTGCGGACTCATTGGGCCGGAAGGGCCTGTTACCACGCTGTAAATAAAATTTGAATTTAAATACCTCTATCAAGTCTCCTCTCATCTTCCTTCTCTCCAAGGAGTAAAGCCCTAGCTCCCTTAGTCTCTCCTCATAATCCATACTCTCCAATCCAGGCAGCATCCTGGTAAATCTCCTCTGCACCCTCTCCAAAGCTTCCACATCCTTCCTATAATGAGGCGACCAGAACTGGACACAGTACTCCAAGTGTGGTCTAACCAGAGTTTTGTAGAGCTGCATCACTACCTCGTGGCTCTTAAATTCGATCCCACGACTTATGAAGGTTAACATCCCATAAGCTTTTTGAACTACCCCATCCACCTGTGAGGCAACTTTCAGGGATCTGTGAATGTGAACCCCCAGATCCCTCTGCTCCTCCACACTACCCAGAATCCTGCCATTTACCTTGTACTCCGCCTTGGAGTTTGTCCTTCCAAAGTGTACCACCTCACACTTCTCCAGATTGAACTCTATCTGCCACTTCTCAGCCCAGCTCTGTATCTTATCAATATCCCTCTGCAAGCTTCAACAGCCTCCACACTACCCACAACACCACCGACCTTTGTGTCATCTGCAAACTTGCTAACCCACCCTTCTACCCCCTCATCCAAGTTATTAATAAATATCACGAAAAGTAGAGGTCCCAGAACCGATCCCTGTGGGACACCACTAGTCACAGCCCTCCAATCTGAATGGACTCCCTCTACCACAACCCTCTGCTTCCTACAGGCAAGCCAATTCTGAATCCACACGGCCAAGTATCCCTTGAGCCTTCTGAAGAAGCCTTCCATGTGGAATCTTGTCAAATGCCTTACTAAAATCCACGTAGACCACATCTACTGCACTACCCTCATCAATCTTCCTGGTCACCTCCTCAGAGAACCCTATCAGGCTTGTGAGACATGATCTTCCCTTCACAAAGCCATGCTGGCTGCCCCTAATCAGTCCATGCTTCTCTAAATGCTCATAGGTCCTATCTCTTAGAATCCTTTCCAACAGCTTGCCCACCACAGACGTAAGGCTCACTGGTCTGTAATTCCCTGGACTATCCCTACTACCTTTTTTGAATAAGGGGACAACATTTGCCACCCTCCAATCCTCCGGTACCATCCCCGTGGACAACGAGGACTCAAAGATCCTAGTCAACAGTTCAGCAATCTCCTCCCTCGCCTCGCAGAGCAGCCTGGGGAATATTCCGTCGGGCCCCGGGGACTTATCTGTCCTAATATTTTCTAACAGCTCCAACACATCCTCTCTCTTGATACCTACATGCTCCAGAACATTACCCTTACCAACACTGTCCTCAGCATCATCAAGGCCCCTCTCTTTGGTGAATACTGAAGAGAAGTATTCATTGAGAACCTCACCCGCTTCCAGGCACAGCTTCCCACCTTTGTCTCTAATTGGTCCTACCTTTACTCTCGTCATCCTTCTGCTCTTCACATACGTGAAAAAAGCCTTGGGATTCTCCTTAACCCTACTCGCCAAAGCCTTTTCATGTCCCCTTCTTGCTCTCCTCAGCCCCTTCTTAAGTTCCCTAATTGCTACCCTATATTTCTCATGAGCCCTATCTGGTCCTTGCTGCTTACACCTTATGTATACTGCCTTCTTCTTTCTAACTAGTTGTTCCACCTCCCTTGTCACCCATGGTTCCTTCACCCTGCCATTCTTTTCTGCCTCACCGGGACAAATTTATCCCTAACATCCTGCAAGAGATCCCTGAACAACGACCACATCTGCATAGTACATTTCCCTTCAAAAATGTCATCCCGATTTACACTCTCAAGTTCTCGCCTTATAGCCTCATAATTCTTTTAATTGATTTTTATTCAGCAGGCAGCTGAGATAATCAGACCACTTGGGTTTATTAAAACAACTCGCTACATTGTTACCCTTTTACTTCTCAAATCAATTTCCTCACTCTCCACTAACCCACTAGTTTCCTCTCATTGTTCCCTGGGGGTTTATGACTTCCTGGTTCCAGGGAGTGCAGCTCCTTTATCAAAAGCACCAAGCTATGGCCAGCTAACCCTACCCAGTGATTGGGCTGGGACTTCCCCGATCTGTGTGATGCATCGGCCCACAGGACAGACTCATCTGGTTTATTTCCAACTGTTGTACACATTCACTTTCCAGCTGAGGTTCACTCCTGTGCATCTCTTTTATGGCTCTGTTATTATGATTGCATCCTAATCCTGACCTCTTGTCTGTGTCTGTCTACAGAAACTGCTATGAAGCTCAAAACCCCAGAGCTTGTTGATCTAGAAATTGGTGGTCTTCGAAACATCAGTGTTACTCCAAGGTGGGTGTTTGATATAATGCTTGAGCAAGCAGAGTACCTGTGTGGCTGATTAGGTGCACAGGTCGTATTGCACTGGGGAGGTTAATACATCTAGGGAAGGAGATACAAACTGCAGTCAGTCTCCAGCCCTCAAGACAATCCCAATGTTCAGTCAATAATGACTTGTTTGTACCTTAACCCAATAAAACTACACTGTAGGAAGGGGTTGATTGCACTGGAGAGATTGCGAATGAGATCTTGCCTGGATTGGAGCACCTAACTTATGGGGAGAGTCATGCAGTACGGAAATAAGCCATTCGGCCCACCATGTCCATGCTGACCAGTGGGCTCCTATCCATGTTACCCCCATCTCCCAGCACTTGGCCCGTAGCCTTCTATGCCTGGGCGATTCAAGTGCTCATCTAGACACTTCCTGACAGTGACTCTGCTTCCACCACTCTCTCAGGCAGTGTATTCCAGGCACTTCCTCAGATTCCCTCTAAATCCCTTACCCCGTATCCTAAATCTATGACCTCTACTTTCACTCACCTCCAATAAGGGAAAATGTTCCTGCAGTCTACCCAATCTATACCCCTCAGATTTTTATATTCCTTAGTCATGGCCTGCATGCCAGGGAGATCACGACTCCTTAAGTTTTAAGATAGTTATGAGTAAGGTTAAGGATGGAACGTGCAGGAAATAAATTGGGGCAGGGCAAATTATGAGGATTAGGCAGGAACTAGAGAGGGTTAATTGTGAACTGTTTCTGGGCAAGTCCACATCTGACATGTGGAGGGTGTTTAAAGTACAGGACAGGGATGTTCCAGTAAGAAGGAAGGACAAGGATGGGAGGGGAAGGGAACCTTGGATGCGAGAGAGGTGGTGGGTTTAGTCAAGAGGAAAAAGGAAAAGTATGTAAAGCTGAGGAAGCTAAAATTGAACAGGGCCCTTGAGGATTATAAAGAAGACAGAAAAGAACTTGAGAAGGGAATTAGGAGAGTCAGGAGGAGCTATGAAAAGTCCTTGGCAAGTAGGATTAAAGAGAATCCCAAGCAGGTATACATACATCCAGGGCAAGAGGGTAACTCGGGAGAGGGTAGGACCACTCAAGGATAAAGGAGGGAACATGCGAAGAATGTGAGCGAGGACCTAAATGAGTACTTCATGTTGGTATTCGCCAAGGAGAAGGACCTGAAAGACAGCAAGAGCAGTGTGGGGCACATTAGTGCTGGGGCATTTTGAGATGAGGAAAGAGGTGGTGTTGGGTCCCTTGAAGAACATTAAAGTGGGTAAGTCCCCAGGGCCTGATGGGATATACCCCAGGTTATTGAGAGAGGCATGAATGAGATTGCCACGGTCCTTGTGTCCTCGGGTTAGGTCCCAGAGGACTGGTGAGTAGCTGATGTTGTTCAGTTGTTCAAGAAGGGAAATAGGGATAATCCTGGAAACTATGGATGGGTGAGTCTCACGTCAGTGGTAGGGCAGCTATTGGAGAGGATTCTTAAGGATAGGATTTATGAGCATTTGGAAAACCATGGCTTAATTAGGGAGAGTCAGCATGGCTTTGTGCGTGTCTTACTAACTCGATTGAGTTTTTCAAGGAGGTGACGAAGGTGATTGATGAAGGTGGAGCTGTGGATGTTGTCAATGGGAATTTGAGTAAGGCACTCGACAAGGTGCCTCACAGGAAGTTCATCCAGAAGATTAAGATGCATGCAATCCACGGTGAATTGGCCATTTGGATTCAGAATTGGATTTGAAGACAGAAGGTAGTAGGCTGCAAATCTGTGACTAGTGGTGTTCTGCAGGGATCTGTACTTGGACCTCTTCTGTTTGTGTGACCTGGATAAAAATGTACATGGATGAGTTAGTAAGTTTGCAGATGACACATAGATTGCTGGTGTTGTAGATGGTGCAGAAGGTTGCCGAAGGATACAGTGGGATATCGATCAGTTGCAGATAGGGGCGGAGAAATGGCAGATGGAGTTTAATCCAGCCCAATGTGAGGTGTTGTACTTTGGGAGATCAGATGTAAAGGGACAGTACACAGTAAATGGCAGGACCCTTAACAGTGTTGATGTACAGAGAGATCTTGGGGTCCAAGTCCATAGCTCCCTGAAAGTGGCTGCACAAGTTGATAGGGTGTTAAGGAAGGCATACGGCATGCTCACCTTTATTAGTTGAGGCATTGAGTTCAAAGTCAGGAAGTTATGTTGCAACTTTGTAAAACTCTAGTTAGGCTGCATCTGGAGTATTGCATTCATTTCTGGTCACCCCAGTATAGGAAGGATGTGGAGGCTTTGGAGAGGCTGCAGAAGAGGTTCACTGGGATGCTGCCTGGATTAGAGGGCGTGAACTATAAGGAGAGGTGGGACAAAGTTGGGTTGTTTTCTCTGGAGCAGTGGAGGCTGAGGGGAGACCTGATAGTTTATAAGATTATAGGAAGCATAGACAGAGTAGACAGCCGGTATCTTTTTTCCAGGGTTGAAATGTCTAATACTGGAGAGCATGCATTTAAGTTGAGAGGGGGCAAGTCTTTTTACTTGGGGTGGTGGTGGAGGCAGATATGATGGAGGCCTTTAAGAGGCTCTTAGATAGGCACATGAATGTGCAGAGAATGGAGGGATATGGACATTGTGTAGGCAGAAGGGATTAGTTGAATTAGGCATCAATAGTTTAATTAGTTCGACGCAACATGGTGGGCTGAAAGGCTTGTTGCTGTGCTGTGCTGTACTGTGTTCTAAAACAGACCCAGCCTGTTGAAACGCTCCATCCCAGGCAACGTCCTGGTGAATCCCCTCTGCAGCCTCTCCAGCATTGTCACATCTATTTTGTCGTTTAGTGACCAGAACTGCGTGCAGAGGACTCCAGCTGAGGTCTGTCCTATGTTTTATAAAGTTGGAGTATAACATTCTCACTCTTGTACTCAATGTACTGACTAATGAAGGCCAGCATCTCATATGCCTTCTTATCCATGTTAGCTACCTGTGCTGCTACATTCAAGGATCTTTGGATTTGCCCGCTGTTCCTTAATACTCTCCGGGACTCTACCATTCATGTTGTGTGCCTCATTAGTGTGCACAAGATGCATCACCTCACAGTCATCAGGATTAAGTTCCATCTGCCATTACCCAGCCTGGGACCACCCTCCACACTCTCAGCAGCTCTGCCAACCTTCATGTCATCTGTGACCTTGCTGATCATGCCATCTGCATTGACATCCAAATCATTCATTAACGGCAAGGGTCCAATCACCACTAGTACCAGGCATCCAATCACAAAACCAACCCTCTACCGTCACCGTCTGTCTCCTTTTCCCAAGCCAGTTTTGGATCCAATGTGCCATCTTGCCCTGGATCCCATGGGCTTGAACCTTTTGGACTCGTCTCCTATGTGGGACCTTGTCAAAGGCCTTACTGAAGTCTGTGTGAACCACATCTACTATACTGTGTTACCTACTCAAAAAATTCAGTCATATCAGTGAGACAAGATCTGCCCTTGACAAAGCCAAGTCATTCCTGCCTTTCCAAGTGATCGTAATCTTGTCCCTCAGAACTCTTTTCGATGACTTCCCTACTTCTGATATTAGATTCATGGGTCTATAATTCCAGACTTCTTGAAAGGGGAACTACATTTGCCATCTTCCAGTCATCTGGTATCTCAATTGTGGCCAGTGAGGATTTAAAAATCTCAACCATATCCACAGCAATTTCCTCCATTGTCTCCCACAGCAGCCTGGTGTTAATCTCATCCGGTCCTGAGGATTTATCCACCTTTAAGCCCACTAAGGCATTGCATGCTTCCTCTGTATTTGTGGAGACTTGCACTAGAATTTCACCTTCCTCTTCACTGAGTTCTTCAAGTACAAAGTCTGTTTCCTTTGTAAATACCAATGCAAGGTATTCGTTAAGGTCCTCTGTTTCCATACACAGATTGTCCCCAATGGGCCCTCCTCTTTCTCAGGTTATTCTTTTGTTCCTAATATATTTATAAAACACCTTCGGATTTACCATAATCCTGTCTGCCAGTGTTATTTTGTGACCCCTCTTTGCCTTTCTAATTTCCTTCCTATGTAACCTTACACCCTTGACAGATCGCCCCCATCTTCAGTTCTTGACACCTGCTCTATGCTTCCTGAGGCAGGGCTTGTTTTCCTAGAGGGATGGAAGCTGAGGGGTGACCTGGTAAAAGTATGAGAAGCAAAGATAAGGTAGGTAGTCAGAATCTTTTGCCCGTGGCAGGGGTATCAGAAACAGAAGGGCATAGGTTTAGGGTGAGAGTAAGGAATTTTGAAGGGATCTGAGGGGTAACTTTCTCTTTACTCAGAGTGGTTGATATCTGGAATGCACTGTGAGTGAAGATGGTGGAATCACATACAATGACTATCGTTAAGAGACATTTAGACAGTTGAATAAGCAAGGCATAGAGGACATTTTCCTATTGCAGGCAAATGGGATTTGTGTAGATGTGCAAAAAGGTCAGCATGTTTCTGCGCTGTACAATTCTATGAGCCTACCGAGGACATGTTACATTCCTCTCTTAACCAATGTGACCAAGGACAGTTTATCTACTCAAATATTATTGGGGTTTTTGGGACTTTGTTATGTTCAAATTGGCTGCTGCCTCCCCTCAGGTCATAACACTTTGACTGCATTTGGACATTCTGAGGGTTTGAAAGGTGCTATATAAATGCAGATAATTATTTACCACTGTGAATGTGTAGAAACGTCCTGATCTGTTCTTTCCTCAGTGAACCTCCACAGGGAACGTTATTTGTTACGTTTAATGTGACGTTCTCATCCAAACAGGCTACAGTTGTTGAGCTTCCAGAAAATGTAAGTAATGGCAGAATTTTCAAACTCTGCTTAATGTTACATTTAGTTGGATGTTTGTTCATGAGGCACAAATCATCAGCATGGCTCACTGGAATGTAAGTTATCTGGTGTCTCCCACCAACACAGATACCAGTAGACTATTTCATTGACTGTCAACAAGAAACAAGCTGCACTGTTTATCAGCGAATGTCAATTTTTGCCTTGTATTCACAGCTTACTGTAAAAGTACTTCCATCCTTAATCATCAGAATTTAGTAATGGATGGGCCATCAGATAAATCATTCAAAATGTAGCAGGAGGTGCTGTTTGTACATTCCAGTACTGAGCAATGTAACATACCTGTACGGTGTGCTGTCAATGACTATTTATGTAATTCTGAAACAACCAATCCAGCCTTATGTGGCTGCAGAAACAATGGCTGGGTTAGTTGTAATCTAACAAAATTTGCTAGCTTTTGGAGAGTATTCAGGATTGGAAAAATATAACACCATTTTTTGAGTAACTGTTGTGATGTTGCTCAGTTCCTTTGTGGACAGGTGTAATTATGTGATCGGTCATCCAGTGACAGGCAAGGGACTGAGAAAATATAGTGGAATGTAACCCCTCCGCCTGGGGGTCACCGATGTTCCTCTCCCTGTCTTACCCATGGGGCTGCCTCCTCCATCCACTCTTCTCACAGCTGTTGTGGTAACTGCACCTAATGTGGTTTTCTGGAAACAGCGAACCAAGTAAAGGCATTTAGCCGGTTTTACCATTACGTAAACTAATTACATTTGAAGACTGAAGACCAGCTCCCTCTGTGTTATTTTGGGGTATGGGATCGTGTCTCCAAACTGTCGTAATCTGCGGACCCAGTTGTGTGGTTATGTTACAGATTTACTTAGTTTTCCATCAGCCGCACCTGGTCCCCTCCAGACCCTCGCCATTCCTTTTGGCCTCTTCCCATGTTACTGCTAGAACAAGGGATGCAGAATGAGTGCAGGGAGTTGGGTAAGAAGTTAACAAGCAGGACCTTGAGGTTAGTGATCTCTGGATTACTCCCAGTGCCACGTGCTAGTGAGGTCAGAAATAGAAAAAATAGGCCAGATGAATGCGTGGCTGAGGAGCTGGTGCAGGGATTCAGGTTCTTGGACCATTGGATCTCCTCTGGGGTAGAGGCGACCTGTACAAGAGGGATGGGTTGCAATTGAACCAGAGGGGGGCCAATATCCTTGCAGGGAAATTTGCTACATGGGAGGGTTTAAACTGGCAGGGAGGTGGGTCTCTGAGCAGGAGCAAGTCATGGGATAAAGCAGTAGCCAGTGAGAGCAAGTCCAGGGGCACAGTAAAGGCAGGGAAAGGAATACCCAGTTAAACTGCATTTATTTCAATGCACAACGTTTAACAGGTAAGGCAGATGAACTCTGAGTGTGGATTGGCTCTGGAGACTGGGATATTAAGGCCATAACAGAACCATGGCTGAAAGAAGGGCAGGACTGGCAGCTCGATGTTCCAGGATACAGATGCTACAGGTGTGACAGAGGAACAGGGAAGCGAGGAGGGGGGCATTGCCTTTTTGATAAGAGGATGTAACAGCAGTGCTTAGAGACGACATTCTTGGGGGATCGTCCAGTGAGGCCAAGTGGGTAGAACTTTGAAACAAGAAGGGGAGGGTCACTCTGATGGGGCTGTATTATAGATCCCCCAATAGTCAGCAGGAACTTGAGCAGGTGTATCGAGAAATTGCTGATAGTTGTAAGAATAGTAGGGTTTTATTAGAGGGAGATTTTAATTTCCCCGGTATTGACTGGGCCACCCAGTGTGTTAAGGGCCTGGATGGGGTGGAATTTGTGAAATGTGTCCAGGAAAGTTTCCTGAGTCAATATATAGAGGCCCCTACTCAGAGGGTGCAATACTGGACCTCCTGTCAGGGAACGAGGCAGGGCAGGTGACAAGTGTCAGTCAGGGAGCACTTTGGCTCCAGTGACCATAATTCTATTAGTTTTAAGATAGTGATGGAAAAGGATCGGACAGGTCCACAGGTCAGGGTCCCAAACTGGAGCAGGGCTCATTTTGGAGGAATTTGGCAGGATCCAGCAGAGGTCGATTGGGTGAGCCTGTTTGAAGGGCAAGTGGGAGGCTTTTAAGAGTGTAATATCAGGAGTCCAGGGGCAGCATGTTCCTCTTAGGGTGAAGGATAAACCTGGCAAGTTTAGGGAACCTTGGCTGATGAGAGATATTGGTCAAGGAAAAGAAGGAAGCATACATGGGGTTTAGGAGGTTGGAGACAAATGAGTCGCTTGATGACTATAAAAAGATTAAGAATACTCTTAAGAGGGAAATCAGGAGGGCAAAGAGAGTGTATGAGGTGGATCTGGCAGGTAAGGATAAGGAAAAATCAAGAGGTTCTATAGCTATGTCAAGAGTAAGAGGGTGGCTAGGGAGAGAGTCGGTCACCTTAGAGATCAGCAAGTCTCAGGCCACAGGAGATGGGTGGGATTTTTAACGAACGTTTCTCCTCGGTGTTTACTGAGGAAAAAATCATGGTTGCTCAAGAGATGAGGGAAACTGGTGGGGATGTTTTGGAGAACATTCTTGTTACCAGGGAGGAGGTATTTGCAGCCATACAAGGTGAATAAATCCCCAGGAGCTGACCGAATGCATCCTACGACCTTGTGAGACGTTAGAGGAGAAATTGCAGAAACCCTTGTGGAGATATTTGCTTCATCGTTAGCCACTGGTGAAGTTCCTGAAGACTGGAAGGTGGCTAATGTTGTTTAAAAAGGGCAGCAAGGACAAGCCAGGGAACTGCAGGCTGGTCAGCCTGATATCAATGGTGGGGAAGTTACTGGAGGGAATTCTGAGGGACAGCATCTACCAGCATTTGGATAGACAGAATCTGATTAGGAGGAGTCAGCGTGGCTTTGTGCGTGGAAAGTAGTGCTTGATGAATCTTTTAGAGTTTTTTTGATGAGGTAACCAAAAAGGTAGATGAAGGTAAGCCAGGGGATGCTGTCTATTTGGACTTTAGCAAAGGCCTTCAACAAGGCCCTGCATGGCAGGCTGTCTGGAAGGTGAGATCCCATGGAATCCAGGGAGAACTAGCATGGTGGATTCAAAATTGGCTCGTAGGTAGTAGCAGAAGGTGATGGTTGAAGGTTGTTTTCCAGAACGGAGGCCAGTGACTAGTGGTGTACCGCAGGAGTCGGTGTTGGGACCCTTGTTATTCGTTATTTATATAAATGATCTGGATGCGAATGCACAAGGCTTGATCAGTAAGTTTGTGGATGACACAAAACTAGGAGGTGTTGCCAGTGAAGAAGATTATCGTAGATTACAGGGGGATCTTGATCAATTACAGAAGTGTGCCGAGGAGTGGCAAATGGATTTCAGTACTGGTACATTTTGTCAAACCAGCATAGCTGGTTTAAATTGGGACTAGCTGGGTGGGCACTGTGGTTGGCAGGGACTGGTTGGGCTGAAGGGTCTGTATCCATGCTGTATTGGGCCATGACTCTACTTATTGCTGCACCTTCCATGAAGTATTATTAATATTAATCTTGTATGCTTTATTCTAACAGATTACATTGCCCTCTCATTCAACAAATTCAACAATTTTCCAAGTTAAGGGAGTTGGAATTGGCCGGGTCACTGTCTTCCTTGAAAACAGCAACAGCAGCAACAATGTGACCAGGTGGGCTGACGTCCCGTGGAAAGTCCCAAATCATCGTCTGTGCTAATTACTGTAGCTCTTTTTTGAAAACTATTTTTTTTGTGTGTGGATCAACATGAAAGGGAAAATGTTCAGGATTATAGAGAAAGAGCAGGGGATTTTATTACTTCAAAGATCAAGCGTGGGCACAGTGGATGGATTTGCCTCTTTCTGTGCTGTAGGACATCCGAAGATGTCAGTGCCCGTCTCTCTATCAGACCCACAGGCCTGAACTTGCAAAATGCAGGCAGCGCCTGTAGTTCGAGTAATTGAAATTCTTCTTTACAGAATTCGCAAACCACTACCAAAAATTCAGGGATATGGAATAAAAATTTGCTCTTACAAAATCTCTGGGGGCGGAGGGGGTGGGGTAGGGGGGGGGAATAAGTAAATAAACACAATTCATTTTTTTTCAACTTGCATTTCTTGACGTATATGCAGGTGACATGGTTTCACATTACAAAAAATCACAATACAGACCGTTTTCTAGGAACGCAAAACCTCCCCCACCTGTAACATGAGGGTCAGCTGTATTATAATTTTTTAATGTAAAAAGTATCTCTAATCAGTGACTGCTTCCACTTTGTTAGTTCCCCTGCTTTTTGTCCCCGACCACCATCTGAAAAAGAGCAGCAAAACTCAGATGCCTGTAGATTAATGTATTTCCTTTAAATTTAAGCCTGTATAATGTGAGTGCAGATGTTTGTAGATGTGCTGTAGTCCACGCTTTGGAGATCTGACAACGAAAGTTATGTGCCAGTGGAGGTTCTGAGAAATGGAAATATTGGACATAAGATTAATATGTGCAGGGTGATTCATCTATTGAAGGTTTGCTGGTTTGGGATTTGAGGTTAGGATGAGTCAGGAGTTCAGGTGCAGACAGCATCATTTAGAGGAAGAGAGCCTGTACGTTAGTAAACAAAGGAAATGTGGGGAGATAGAAAGTGAGAAGTTGTAACATTGAATTGATGTGTGTTCTACTTTCAGTCCTAAGCAGTGAAAACGTGTAATGAATGAACAGAAGGAAGAAAAGTGGATAATTGTCAGAGGAAGGCAGCTCATTCTGAAAGTTAAGATACAAGCTGGATAATTTAATACAAAGAGCATCCTCCAGCTGCCTGCTTCTGCTTATAGGAGACAGAGGGTGGTGGTAGAGAGTTGTTTTTCAGACTGGAGGCCTGTGACAAGCAGCGTACCAAAGGGAGCGTTGCTGGGTCCACTGCTATTCGTCACTTATATTAATGAGAATGTAGTTGGCATGGTTAGTAAGTTTGCAGATGATACTGAAGTTGGTGGCAAAGTGAACAGTGAAGAGGTTATCTAAGATAACAACAGGGTCTTGATCAACTGGCCAGTTGGCTGAGCAATGGCAGGTGGAGTTTAATTCGGATAAATATGAGTTGTTGCACTTTGGTAAGACAAACCAGGGCAGGACTTGCACAGTAAATGGCAGGGCCCTGGGGAGTGTGGTAGAACAGTGAGACCTGAGGATACAGGTACATAGTTCCTTGAAAATGGCAACAAAGGTAGACTGGGTAGTGAAATTGGAATTGGTTTATTATTCTCACTTATACCAAGGTACAGTGAAAAACTTGTCTTGCATACTGTCCATACAGATCAATTCCTTACACAGTGCAGTGAGGCAGCACAAGGTAAAACAATACAGAACACAGAGTAAAGTGTCACAGCTAAGTCCAAGGACTTTATTCCTTGGAGCACAAAAGAATGAGGGGAGATTTGATAGAGGTTTACAAAATTATGAGGGGTATAGACAGAGTAAATGTGAGTAGGATCTTTCCACCTAGATTAGGAGAGATAACTACGAGAGGACATGGCTTTAGGGTGAAAGGGGAAAGGTTTAGGGGGAACATTAGGGGGATCTTCTTCACTCAGAGAGTGGTGGGAGTGTGGAACGAGCTGCCATCTGACATGGTAAATGCGGGCTCACTCTTAAGTTTTAAGAATAAATTGGATAGATACATGGATGGGAGAGGTCTGGAGGGTTATGGACTGGGTGCAGGTCAATGGGACTAGTGGAATAAAGTTTCGGCACAGACTAGAAGGGGCAAATGGCCTGTTTTCTGTGCTGAAGTGTTCTGTGGTTCTACAGAGAAAGTGCAGTGCAAGTAGACTATAAGGTACAAGGTCATAACGAGGCAGATTGTGAAGTCAAGAGTCCATCTTATCGTACTAGGGAGCCGTTTAATAGTGAGATAGAAGCTGTCCTTGAGCCTGGTGGTACGTGCTTTCAGGCTTTTGTATCTTCTGCCCAATGGGAGAGGGTTGAAGAGAGAATGTCCGGGGTGGGTGGGGTCTTTGATTATGTTGGCTGCTTTACCGAGGCAGCGAGAAGTGTAGACAGAATCCATGGAGGTGAGGCTGGTCTCCATGATGGGCTGAGCTGTGTCCACAGCTCTCTGCAGTTTCTTGCCATCATGAGCAGAGCAGTTGCCATACCAAGCCATTATGCATCCAGAAACGGCATTTAGCATGCTTGCTTTCATCGGTCAGGGTTTAAAGTGAGAGGGCAAGATCTAAAAGGGACCTGAGGGACAACTTTTTCCACACAGAGGGTGATGTGTACATTTAATGAGCTGCCAGAGGATGTGTTAGAGACAGGTACAATTATGACAACTAAAAGATATTTGGTACATGGTTAGGAAAGGTTTAGAGGGATCTGGGCCAAATGCAGGCAGATGGGACTAACTCAGTTAGGCAACTTGGTCAGCATGGGCAAGTAGGGCCGAAGGGCCTGTTTCCATGCTGTATAACTCTATTACTAATATGTGTGAAACAGAAGGCAAAAGGATATTAACAGTCTGGGTAAGGGAGCTTGGTATTGGAAGGATTCCTGTGAGGAGTACAGAACTTGTAGAACAGCGAGACCTAGGGGTACAGGTACATCATGCGGCGACACAGGTAGACAGGATGGTGAAGATGATGTTTGATATACTGGCCTTTGTCAGTCAGGGCATTGATTGTACAAGTCACTGGTGAGACTGCACGGAGTATTGTGCTCAGTTTTTGTTGCCCAGCGATAGGAAAGATGTCATTAAACTAGAGAGGGTGCAGAAAATATTCGCCAGGATGTTACCAGGGCTGAAGGATTTGAGCTATGAGGGGTTGGAAAGGCTGGGACTGTTTTCCCTGGAGTGTAGGACACTGAGGGGTGACCTTATAGAGGTTTTAAAAATCATGAGGGGCATGGGTAAGGCGGATGGTCAAAGTTCTTTTCCCCAGAGTGGCAGAGTCTAGAACCATAGAACCACAGAACACTACAGCACAGAAAACAGGCCATTTGGCCCTTCTAGTCTGTGCTGAAACTTTATTCTGCTAGTCCCATTGACCTGCACCCAGTCCATAACCCTCCAGACCTCTCCCGTCCATGTATCTATCCAATTTATTGTTAAAACTTAAGAGTGAGCCCAAATTTACTACATCAGATGGCAGCTCATTCCACAATCCCACCACTCTGAGTGAAGAAGTTCCCCCTAACGTTCCTCCTAAACCTTCCCCTTTCACCCTAAAGCCATGTCCTCTCATACTTATCTCTCCTAATCTAGGTGGAAAGAGCCAACTCGCATTTACTCTGTCTATATCCCTCATAATTTTGTAAACGTCTATCAAATCTCCCCTCATACTTCTGCGCTCCAAGGAATAAAGTCCTCACCTGTTCAATCTCACCCTGTAACTCAACTCCCGAAGACCCGGCAACATTCTAGTAAATCTCCTCTGCACTCTTTCAATCTTACTGATATCTTTCCTATAGTTAGGTGACCAGAACTGCACACAATACTCCAAATTTGGCCTCACCAATGACTTATACAACCTCACCATAACATCCCAACTCCTATACTCAGTACTTTGATTTATGAATACCAGGATGCCAAAAGCCTTCTTTACAACCCTGTCTACCTGCGACGCCACTTTCAGGGAATTATGTACCTGACCTCCCAGATCCCTTTGTTCCTCCGCACTCCTCAGTGCCCTACCATTTACTGTGTACGTCCTACCTTGATTTGTCCTTCCAAAATGCAACACCTCACACTTGTCTGCATTAAATTCCATCTGCCATTTTCTGGCCCATTTTTCCATTTGGTTCAGATCCCTCTGCAAGCTTTGAAAGCCTTCCTCGCTGTCCACTACGCCTCCAATCTTAGGGTCATCAGCAAACTTGCTGATCCAATTTACCCCATTATCATCTAGATCATTGATATAGACAACAAACAACAATGGACCCAGCACAGATCCCTGAGGCACACCACTAGTCACAGGCTGAGAAACAACCATCCACTACCACTCTCTGTCTTCTCCCACACAGCCAATTTTGAATCCAGTTTACAACCTCTCCATGGATACCTAGTGTCTGAACCTTCTGAACTAACCTCCCATGTGGGACCTTGTCAATGGCCTTACAAAAGTCCATGTAGACAACATCCACAGCCTTGCCTTCATCTAATTTCTTGGTAACCTCCTCGAGAAACTCTACAAGATTCGTTAGACACGATCTACCACGCACAAAGCCATGCTGGCTATCCTTCTTCAGCCCTTGGCTGTCCAAATACTTGTATATCCAATCTCTCAGAACACCCTCAATAATTTACTTACTACTGATGTCAGGCTCACCGGCCTGTAATTACCTGATTTAGCGCCCTCTTTAAACAACGGAACAACATGAGCTACCCTCCAGTCCTCTGGCACCACACCCATGGCTAAGGACATTTTAAATATATCTGCCAGGGCCCCTGCAATTTCTACACTAGTCTCTCTCAAGGTCCGAGGAAATATCATGTCAGGCCCGGGGGATTTATCTACCTTTATTCGCTGTAAAGCAGCAAGCACCTCC
The DNA here is from genome assembly GCF_009764475.1 of Pristis pectinata. Classification (NCBI taxonomy): domain Eukaryota; kingdom Metazoa; phylum Chordata; class Chondrichthyes; order Rhinopristiformes; family Pristidae; genus Pristis; species Pristis pectinata. The sequence continues at coordinate 1,181,612 of NC_067428.1, forward strand.
TCCTCTTTAATCTCTATATGTTCCATGACACTACTGCTTGTTTCCCTTCCTTCCATGTCCACTATGCCAGTTTCCTGAGTAAGTACTGATGCAAAAAAACTGTTTAAGATCTCTCCCATCTCCTGAGGCTCCACACATAGACGACCACTCTGATCTATCTTCTAGGGGAGCAATTTTGTCCCTTACTGTCCTCTTAATATACTTGTAGAAACCCTTCGGGTTTACCTTCACATTATCTGCCAAAGCAAACTCTTCTTTTTGCCTTCCTGATTTCCTTTTTCAGTATTTTCTTACATTTTCTATACTCTTCAAGTACCTCATTTGTTCCTAGTTGCCTATACCTGCTATACACCTCTCTCTTTTTCTTAACCAGATCGCCAATATCCCTTGAAAACCAAGGTTCCCCATGCCTGTTAATTTTGTCTTTAATCCTGGCAGGAACTTGCAAACTCTGCACTCTCAAAATTTCGCCTTTGAAGGCCTTCCACTTACTGAACACAGCCTAATGCTAAAGTATGTAGAATTAAGGCGAGAGGGGAAAGATTTAAAGGGGAAAGATTGAAAGGGGACCTGAGGGCCAACCTTTTCCACACAGAAGGTGGTGGGTATATGGAACGGGCTGCCAGAGGAAGCTGTAGCAGGTACAATTACAGTGTTTAAAAGACATTTGGAGAGGTACATGGATGGAAAAGGTTTAGAGTCCCATTTTGCCAAACGCAGACAAATGGGACTCTATCAGTCCATGACTCTAATAAATCAAGAGACTTGGTTAAAACACAAGCATGGATTGGTGTAACATAACTGGTGAATTGGCTCTATTGGGTGGAGAAAGAAACTTTTACAAGGGGAGGTCTGTAAAATGGATGGTATTAATCATGGGAGATTTCATCCTGATGACCAGAAATCAAAGCTGAGCATTTCTTGTGATGTTGAGGATTTTCATCCTGCATGGATATGTTCACAGTGAGCCCAGGGAATAACATGTAGCCCTTATGGTTTATTTCAGCTGATGGTTTTATCCTTGTGCTTCATTTAATCCTTATTGTCTTTGGAACAACAGCAGTTTGCATTCCATAGTGAAACGTCCCAGGTGCTTCTCTGGAGCATGATCTCTGAATCTGACACTGGGCCATGTAGATGGACATTAGGACAGGGATCCAAAGGCAATCCCTGGAGGTAGGTTTAAAGGAGCGTGTAACAGGAGAGGGAGGCAGAGGGTTTATGGAACGAATTCCAGAGCTAAGGGCCAAAGCTGTAGCCAAATTTCTTTGAATAGTTACTTTTAATTTCCCAGTTTCTCTGACACTGGAGAAAATGGCAGGGCCCTTTGAAGTGTTGTAGAAGAGACCTTGGGTACAGGTATTTACTTAAAAGTGATGATACAGGTAGTGAAGGTTGTGTTTGACACACTGGCCTTCATCAGCCAAGGTGTTGGGATGGCATGTTACACCTGTACAAGACATTGGTAAGTCACATTTGCAGCCCTGGGTACAGTTCTGGTCACCCTGCTATAAGGAGGATGTCATTAAACTGGAGACAGTGCAAAAAACATCTAGGAGAATGTTTCTGGGACTGGAGGGCTTGGGTTAGAAGGAGAGGCTGGAAAAGCTAGGACTTTTTTCCGTGGAGCGTGGGAGGCTGAGGGGCCTTATAGAGGTCTATAAAATCATGAGTTATAGATAAGGTGAACAGCCAAAGTCTTTTCCCCAGGGTAGGGGAGTCCAAAGTGACAGGGCTGATGTTTAAAGATTTAAGAGGGACCTGAGGGGCAACTTTTTCTCACTTAGAAAGTGGTGGGTGTATGGAACGAGCTGCCAGAGGAAGTGGTAGAGGCGGATACAGTTATGACAATTAAAAGACATTTGGACGGGTACATGGACAGGAAAGGTTTAGAGGGATACGGGCCAAACACAGGCAGATGGGACTGGCTAAGTTAGGCAACTTGCTCAACACGGACGAGTTGGGCCAAAGGGCTATTCCTGTTCTCTGTGATTTACTGTTCAGGTTCCTTATTTTGCCCCAGAGTTGGCAACTATGTTTAGGCCATAACCTTGGAATTCCCTCCCTAAACCCCTCTGTTTCCTTTTCCATGAAAATCCTCCTCAAAAGCCCATCCCTCTTACCAAGCTTTTCATCATCCTTACTAATGTTTTCCACTGAACATTTATGCTGTTACGTGTTATACGTCCTTGTTGTTTATCTGTGCTGAATTTAACTTGTTTAACTATAAAATTGTTTTTGCAGAAATCTGGCAAGAATTCATTTTCTGGTACTGCAGAGCAGTGCTGTGAACATCCTGAGTCAAGTGATTGGCTGGATTTACTTCTTGGCCTGGTCTATCTCGTTCTACCCTCAAGTGATAGAAAATTGGAGACGTAAGAGGTGAGACTTGCACGCTGGCAACTTTTGAATATCCTTTCATTGCACCCCAAGTCTTGTGTGTTTCGAGGAATTTAAACAGTTGCTGAATTCTGAAAGATAGTCGGTTCCTGCTATTGGAAATTGAGGGACTATCCAGCGACTGTCTTCCATATGTGGGAGGTGCACTTCTTTAGCCAGGGCAGAATTTACTGCCAATCCCTAATTGCTCATAAGATAGTGATGAACCACCTTCCTGATCGTACAGTAACTGTGACGATAATCCACGAGTTGTCTTGAGTAGCAAATTCAAGTACTCGTCCCAGGCCAGGGCAATGTGTGATTTGGAGGAAGTCTGCAGGGGGTGGCTTGTCCTAGGTAGTGGACATCATAGCTTTTGGAGTAGCCTTGGATGATGAAGCCTTGGTAAGTTGCAGCAATGCATCTTGTAGATAGCATGCTCTACAGCCACTGGTGTGCCAGTGATGCAGGGATTATATGTTCATGGTCGTGGGTGGAGTCACCATCCAGTGGGCTGGATAGTGTGAAGCTTGTTGAGAGTTGTCGAAGCCTGACTTATATGGGCAAGTAAAGTGTACACCATCACATAGATCTCACAATAAAATTCTAACAGAACCAGATAGATTAGATTTGGGAGGATCCCAAGGGCAGAGGAGTCCAGAGCCAGGGATCACAGCCTCAGGATACAGGGTGTGCCGTTTAGAACAGATATCAGGGGCAATGTCTTCACCCAGACAGTGCGGAGCCTGTGTATTTCTCTACCACAGAAGCCAGCACAGACCAACTTATGAAATGTATTCACAAAGGAGTTGTATATATTTCTCCATTCTAAAGTGGCCATGGGATATGGGGAGAAGGCCGGAACAGGGCCCCTGAAATGGGTGGTCAGTGATCACATTGAATGGTAGAACGAGGCTGTCTTTTTTCCTATTATTCTATCACACATCTGGCTTCTAGATAGTGATCGTAGAACAGTACAGCACAGGAACAAGCCCTTTGGCCCACAATGTTGTGCCAAACTGATTAAACTACTACTTAAAGCCTAACTAAACTAAATCCCTTCTGCCTACACAATGTCCATATCCCTCCATTCTCTGCACATTCATGTGCCTGTCTGAGCTTCGGAAACGCCTCTATCGTATTTGCCTCTACCACCACCCCTGGCAGCACATTCCAGGCACCCACCACTCTCTGTGTAAAAAAAAAACTTGTCCCGCACATCTCCTTTGAACTTAACCCTTCTCACCCTCTAGTATTAGACATTTCAACTCTGGGGGAAAAAAGATACCGGTTGTCTACTCTATCTATGCCTTTCATAATCTTATAAACTTCTGTAAGGTCTCCCCTCAGCCTCCGCCGCTCCAGAGAAAACAATCCAACTTTAACCAACCTTTCCTTATAGTACCTGCCCTCTAATCCAGGCAGCATCTGGTGAACCTCTTCTGCACCCTGTCCACAGTCTCCACATCCTTCCTCTAATGGGACGACCAGAATTGGATGCAATGCTCCAGATGCAGCTTTACCAGAGTTTTATAAAGCTGCAACATAACTTTCTGACTCTTGAGCTCAGTGCCTTGACTAATAAAGGCAAGCATGCCAAATGCCTTCTTTACCACCCCATCAACCTGTGCAGCCACTTTCAGAGAGCTATGGACTTGGACCCCAAGATCCTTCTGTATATCAGCACTGTTAAGGGTTCTACCATTAACTGTGTCCTGTCACTTCGCATTTGATCTCCCAAAGCGCAGCACCTCACACTTGGCCAGATTAAACTCCATCTTCCATTTTTCTGCCCATATCTGCAACTGATCTATATCCCACTGTATCTTTTGGCAATCTTCTACACTGTCCACAACACCAATCGTCTGCCAAATTACTAACCCACCCATCCATGTTTCCATCTAGGTCATTTATATATATCATAAACCGCAGAGATCCCAGTACGGATCCCTGTGGAAAACCACTAGTCATAGACCTCCAGCCAGAATAAGTCCCATTGACTATTACCCTCTGTCTTCTATGGGCAAGCCAATTCTAAATCCAAATGGACAACTCGCCATGGATCCTGTGCATCTTAATCTTCTGGATGAGACTCCCATGAGGAACCTCGCCATACGTCTTATTAAGATCCACGTGGACGACATCCACAGTTCTACCTTCATCGAGCACCTTCGTCACCTCCTCGAAAAACTCAATCAAGTTAGTAAGACATGGCCTGCCCTGCAGAAAGCCATGCTGACTGTCCCTAATTAGGCCAAATGTTCATAAACCCTATCCCTAAGAATCCTCTCCAATTGTTTCCCTACCACCGACATGAGACTCACCAGTCTATAATTTCCAGGATTATCCCTATTTCCCTTCTTTAACAACTGAACAACATTAGCTACTCACCAGTCCTCCAGGACCTTGCCTGTGGCTAGAGAGGACACAAAGATCTTGGTCGAGGCTCCAGCAATCTCTTTGCCTCTCTCAATAATCTGGGGTATATCCCATAAGGCCCTGGGGACTTATCCACCTTAATGTTCCGTAAGAGACCCAACACTAACCTCTTTCTTTATCTCAACGTGCCCTAGCGTATTCCACACTGATCTCACCATCCTCCATGTCTTTCACCTTGGTAAATACTGACACAAAGTACTCATTTAGGACCTCACCCACATCCTCTGCCTCCAAGCACATGTTCCCTCCTTTATATGAGTGGCTGTACCCACTCCCAGTTATCCTCTTGCTTGAAGTATGTATAGAATACCTTGGGATTCTCTTTAATCCTGTTGGGTTTTAGAAGAGGTGGGTCAACTCTGTTGCCTCAGTACCTGCTCAGTTGTTGATCATTAATAACCAAAATAGCAGTATTGAGCTTTGCCTGGAGTTTCTGCAGGAGAAGGAATAATCACTGCAGGCATCCAGCACAGAAAAAGACCCTGCAGCCCACTGTGTCCTTACCAACCATTCTCTGCTAATCCCATTTACCAACACCTTCTATGCACCAGTGATAGAAGTGCGAGTCTAGATAATAATGGCGTGAAGTCTCTGCCTTCACCAACCCCTCAGGCAGTGTATTCCGAATTCCAGCCACTCTCTGCATGAAAAAATTCTTCCCTTGTATCCCCTCTAAACTGCCTACCCCTCGCCTTAAACCAATGCTTCCTGATTTTGGACATCTCGGGTATGGGAAGGGGTTCTTGTAGTGCAGCCTGAATTTAGAGACCCCTAAGGTTTCATTCTCTGGGTTATTCCAGTGCCACATTCTGGTCAGTATAGGAATCAGAGGATAGGCCAGGTAAAGGTATGGTATAGGAGAGAGGGAGACCTTCAGGTTCCTGGATCACTGTTTCTGGGGAAGGTGGGACCTGTTGAAGCTGGACGGGTTGCACGGGTCCAACGTCAGGGGAAGTTTTCTGGTGTTGTTGGGGAGGGACCTGGAGAGACTGCACAGGATGCTGCCCATGATGGAATGTTTCATTTATGAGGAGAGGCTGAATAGGCTGGGTTTGTTTTCCTTGGAGCAGAGGAACTTGGGGGGGATCTGACAGAACAACAAACAATTCTGTGGGCAGATAGTAGGAAACTTCTCCCCAGTCGCAGAAGAGTCAAAAATTAGCGGGCATAGGTTTTGGGTAAAGGGTTTAAAACTCTTTTTCACCCATAGGATGATTGCAATCTGTCTCACACTGCCTGAGGGGGGCGGTGGAGGCAGATGCTGTCACAACATTTAAGTAGTATCCAGACAAACACCACTGGATACACAATTGGCTTGACGGGAGAAAGCAGAGGGTGATGGTGGAAGCTTGTTTCTTGGACTGGAGGCCTGTGACTAGTGGTGTGCCTCAGGGCTCAGTGCTGGGCCCGTTGTACTCGTCTATATAAACAATTCGGATAAGAATGTACAAGGCATGGTTAGTAAATTTGCAGATGACACTAAAATAGGTGGTATAGCGGACAATGAAGGAGGTTGTCAAAAATTACAGGGGGATCTTGATCAGCTGGGTAAGTGGGCCGAGGAATGACAAATGGAGTTTAATTCGGATAAGTGCGAGGTGTTGCATTTTGGGAAGACAAATGAGGGTAGGACTTTCACAGTGAACGGTAGGGCCCTGGGGAGTGTTGTAGAACAGAGGGACCTTGGAGTTCCAGTACATGGTTCCCTGAAAGTGGAGTTACAGGTAGACAGGGTGGTGAAAGTGGTTTTTGAAATTCTGGCCGCCTTCAGTCAGGACATTGAACTTAAAAGTTGGGAGGTCATGGTGCAGTTGTACAGGATGGTGGTGAGGCTGCACTTGGAGTATTGTGTTCAATTTTAGTCATCCTGTTATAGGAAAGGTGTTATTAAACTGGAAAGAGTACAGAAAAGATTTACAAGGATGCTGCCAGGACTTGAGGGACTGAGTTATAGGGAGAGGTTGGACAGGTTAGGACTTTATTCCTTAGAGTATAGAAGACTGAGAGATCTTATAGGGGTGTATAAAATCATGAGGGCCGTTGACACAGTGAATGCACTCTCCATCTTTTTTCTCCAGGGTTGGGGAATCAAGAACCAGAGGGCCTGGGTTTAAGGTAAGAGGGGAAAGATTTAATAGGAACTTGAGGGCAACTTTTTTTGCATAAAGGGTAGTATGTACATGGAATGAGTTGCCAGAGGAAGTAGATGAGGCAGGTACTGTAACAACTTTTAAAAGACAGTTGGACAGGTACATGGATTGGAAAAGTTTAGAAGGTTATGGACCAAATGCTGGCAAATGGGACTAGTTTGGATGGGTATCTTAGTTGGCATGGACCAGTTGGGCTGAAGGGCCTGTTTCCGTGCTGTATTACTCTATGACAAGCACTTAGAATCACCAAGGTATAGAAGGCTATAGACTAAATGCTGGTAAAGGGATTAGTATGGATAGTTGCCATGGATATGGTGGGCTGAAGGGCTTGTTTCTGTGCTGTATAACTCTGACTTGGGAAGGGGCAGCACGGTAGCGTAGCGGTTAGCACGACGCTATTACAGCGCCAGTAATCAGGGTTCGATTCCCGTCGCTGTCTGTAAGGAGTTTGTACGTTCTCCCGTGTCTGCATGGGTTTCCTCCGGGTGCTCCAGTTTCCTCCCACATTGCAAAGACGTATGGGTAGGTTAATTTGGGCTTAAAATGGGCAGCGCGGACTCATTGGCCGGAAGGGCCTGTTACCACACTGTAAATAAAATTTTTAAAAAATTGTAGAGTTTAATGTGCTTTAAATCCTGTTTACTCCTTGAGATCTGTCCTGTAAGCAAATGGGTTTATACTCAGCGTGGTGCTACTGCATGATGTGTTTCTTCTCTGTCTCAGTGTGGTTGGACTGAATTTTGATTTTCTGGCGCTGAATCTGACTGGTCATATTGCATATGGAATGTTTAATGTCGGTCTCTTCTGGATTCCTGATATTAAGGTAATATTCAATTCCACATACTACTGTAATATTCATTTTCTTTCTTCCCGAGTGCTGAAAACTTGCAAGTTTTTCTAACTAAATCCTTTGGGAAGCTGTAAAGGACGCAGTTATGTCGTGTAAGGGAACATTACTTCATCCTAACGATAAACGTTAACACTGGTTTAAAAATGTCAGGGAGCAATTCCTAGCCCATTACATCATCAGACAGTGATCATAACTCCTTAACCTTTACCATAGCCTTGGAGAGGGATAGAAGCAGATGATATGGGAAAGTATTTAACTAGGGGAGGGGGAGTTATGATGCCATTAGGCAGAAGCTTGGGAGCGTAAATTGGGAACAGATGTTCTTGGGGAAGTGCACAATGGAAATGTGGAGGTTGTTTAGGGAGGTTCTGGATAGGTTTGTCCCATTGAGGCAGGGTAAAGATGGTAGAATGAAGGGACCGTGGTTGATGAGAAGAAGAATATCTTGTCAAAAGGAAGAAAGATGCTTACCCAAGGTTTAGAAAGCATGGATCAGACAAGGCTCTGGAGAGTTACAAGGTAGCCAGGAGGGAGGTTAAAATGGACTTAGGAGAGCTAGAAGTGGGCATGGGAAGGCCTTGGCGAGTAGGATTAAGAAAAACCCCAAGGCGTTCTACAGATATGTGAAGAATAAGAGGATGACTAGAGTGAGGGTACAACTGATCAGGGATAAAAGAGGAAACATGTGCCTGGAGTTGGAAGAGGTAGGGGAGGTCCTCAATGAATACCTTGCTTCAGTATCCACCAGTGAGAGAGACCTTTACGTTTGTGAGGATGGCGTACAACAGGCTGATACGCTAGGGCATATTGACATGAGGAAAGAGGATGTGCTGGAACTTTTGAAAAACATTAGGATAGATAAGTTACCGGGGCTGGATGGGATATATCCAAGGTTATTATGGGAAGCGAGGGAAGAGATTGCTGTGCCTTTGGTGATGATCTTTACGTCCTCACTGGCGACAGGAGTAGTGCCAGATGATTGGAGGATGGCAAATGTAATTCCTTTGTTTAAGAAAGGGAGTAGGGATAACCCTGGGAATTACAGACCAGTGAGTCTTCCTTCAGTGTTGGGCAAATTACTGGAGAAGATTCTTAGAGACAGGACTTATGGGCATTTAGAGAAGCATAGGCTGATTAGGGACAGTCAGCATAGCTTTGTGAGGGGCAGGTTGTGCCTCACGAGCCTGATTGACTTAGAACATAGAGGCCCTTCGGCCAAAAATGTTGTGCCAACCTTTAAATCTCTCCTAATACTATCTAACACCTTTCCCCACATATCCCTCTATTTTAAATTCCTCCATACGCTTATCTAGCAATCTCTTGAATTTGACCAATGTGCCTGCCTCCACCACCACCCCAGGCAGCGCATTCCATGCCTCAACCACTCCCTGGGTAAAAAACCTTCCTCTGATATCTCCCTTGAACTTCCCACCCATTACTTTAAAGCCATGCCCTCTTGTATTGAGCATTGGTGCCCTGGGAAAGAGGCGCTGGCTGTCCACTCCTCTTAATATTTTGTATACCTCTATAATGTCTCCCTCATCCTCCTCCTCTCCAAAGAGTAAAGCTCTAGCTCCCTTAGTCTCTCCTCATAATGCATACTCTCTAAACCAGGCAGCATCCTGGTAAATCTCCTCTGCACCCTTTCCAACGCTTCCACATCCTTCCTATAATGAGGTGACCAGAACTGGACACAGTACTCTAAGCGTGGTCTAACCAGAGTTTTATAGACCTGCATCATTACCTCGCTGCTCTTAAACTCGATCCCACGACTTATGAAAGCTAACACCCCATAAGCTTTCTTAACTACCCTATCCACCTGTGAGGCAACTTTCAGTGATCTGTGGATATGGACCCCCAGATCCCTCTGCTCCTCCACATTCTTTGAGGATGTGACAAAGCACATTGATGAAGGTAGAGCAGTGGATGTGGTGTACATGGATTTTAGTAAGGCATTTGATATGGTTCCTCATGGAAGGCTCATTCAGAAAGTCAGGAGGCGTGGGATCCAGGGAAACCTGGCTGTGTGGATTCAGAATTGGCTTGCCTATAGAAGACAGAGGGTGTTGGTAGATGGAGGGTATTCTGCCTGGAGGTCGGTGACCAGTGGTGTTTTGCAGGGATCTGTTCTGGCACCCCTGCTCTTTGTGATTCTTATAAATGACTTGGATGAGGATGTGGAAGGGTGGGTTAGCAAGTTTTCTGATGATACAAAGGTTGGTCGTGTTGTGGATAATGTAGAAGGTTGCTGTAGATTACAACAGGACATTGTTAGAATGCAGAGCTGGGCTGAGAAGTGGCAGATGGAGTTCAGCTCGGATTAGTGTTAAGTGATACACTTTGGAAGATTGAATTTGAAGGCAGAATACAAGGTTAATGGCAGGGTTCTTAGCAATGTGGACGAATAGCGGGATCTTGGGGTCCACGTCCATAGATCCCTCAAGGTTGCCACGCAGGTCGATGGGGTTGTTAAGAAGGCATATGGTGTGTTGGCCTTCATTAGTCAGGGTATTGAGTTCAAGAGCCATGAGGTGATGTTGCAGCTCTTTGGAACACTGGTAGACCACATATTACAGGCCCGGTAGTGTAGTGGTTAGCGTAACACTATTACAGCGCCAGCGACCCGGGTTCAATTCCAGCTGCTGTCTGTAAGGAGTTTGTATGTTCCCCCCATGTCTGCATGGGTTTCCTCTGGGTGCTCCGGTTTCCTCCCACATTCCAAAGACGTACGGGTTAGGAAGTTATGGGCATGCTATATTGGTGCTGGAAGCGTGGCGACACTTGCGGGCTGCCGCCAGAACATTCTACGCAAAATATGCATTTCACTGTGTGTTTCGATGTACATGTGACTAATAAAGAAATCTTTTATCTTATTGTGTTCAGTTCTGGTTGCCTCATTTCTAGGAAGGATGTGGAAGCTTTTGAGAGGGTGCAGAGGAGATTTACCAAGATGCTACCTGGATTGGAGAGCATGTCTTATGAGGATAGGTTGAGTGAGCTAGGGCTTTTCTCTTCGGAGAGGAGAAGGATGAGAGGTGACTTGACAGAGGTGTACAAGATGATAAGAAGCATTAATCTAGTGGACAGTCTGAGACTTTTTCCCAGGGCGAAAATGGATAACACGAGGGGGCATAATTTTAAGGTGATTGGCGGAAGGTATAAGGGGGATGTCAGGGGTAAGTTTTGTACACAGAGAGTGGTGGGTGTGTGGAACGCACTGCCAGCAGATGTTGTGGGGGCAGATACATTAGGGATATTTAAGAGACTCTTAGATAGACACATGAATGATAGAGAAATGGGAGGGGGAGGGAAGGGATAGATAGTTATTAGAGCAGGATAAAATGTCAGCACAACATCGTGGGCCGAAGGACTTGTACTGTGCTGTAATGTTCTATGTTCAAATCGTACAACCCAAAAAATTCAGCTTATTGTGCCAGCTCTTTGAAAAAGCCATCCAGTTAGTCCTACCGCCCTACTTGTCCTGCAGCCCTGGCGTCTGTTTCCTACAAGTATTTAACAGACTGAAACATAGAAACATAAAAAACCTACAGCACAATTCAGGCCCTTTGGCCCGCAAAGCTGTGCCGAACATGTCCCTACTTTAGAAATTACTAGGCTTACCTATAGCCCTGTATTTTTCTCAGCTCCATGTACCTATCCAAAAGTCTCTTAAAAGACCCTATCATATCCGCCTCCACCACCGTTGCCAGCAGCCCATTCCACACACTCACCACTGAGTAAAAAACTTACCCCTGACATCTCCTCTATACCTGCTCCCCAGCACCTTAAACCTGTGTCCTCTTGTGGTAACCATTTCAGCCCTGGGGAAAAGCCTCTGACTGTCTACCCGATCAATGCCTCTCATCATCTTATATGCCTCTATCAGGTCCCCCCTCATCCTCCGTTGCTCCAAGGAGAAAAGGCCAAGTTCCCTCAACCTGCTTTCATAAGGCATGCTCCCCAATTCAGGCAGCATTCTGCACCCTTTCTATGGCTTCCACATCCTTCCTGTAGTGAGGTGACCAGAACTGAGCACAGTACTCCAAGTGGGGTCTGATCAGCGTCCTATATAGCTGCAACAATACCTCTCGGCTCCTAAATTCAGTTCCGCGATTGATGAAGGACAATACACCATATGCCTTCTTAACTACAGAGTCAACCTGCGCAGCCGCTTTGAGCGTCCTATGGACTCAGACCCCAAGATCCCTCTGATCCTCCACACTGCCAAGAGTCCTACCATTAATACTATATTCTGCCATCATATTTGACCTACCAAAATGAACCACTTCACACTTGTCTGGGTTGAACTGCATCTGCCACTTCTCAGCCCAACTTTGCATCCTATCTATGTCCCGCTGTAACCTCTGACAGCCCTCTGTACTATCCACTACACATCCAACCTTAGTGTCATCAGCACACTTAATAACCCATCCCTCCACTTTCTCATCCAGGTCATTTATAAAAATCACAAAGAGTAAGGGTCCCAGAACAGATCCCTGAGGTACACCACTGGTCACCGCCCTCCATGCAGAATACGACCCTTCAACAACCACTCTTTGACTTCTGTGGGCCAGCCAGTTCTGGATCCACTTTGCAATGCCCCCTTGGATCCCATGCCTCCTTACTTTCTCAATAAGCCTTGCAAGAGGTACCTTATCAAATGCCTTGCTGAAATCCATATACACTACATCCACTGCTCTCCCTTCATCGATGTGTTTAGTCACATCCTCAAAAAATTCAATCAGGCTCATAAGGCAAGACCTGCCCTTGACAAAGCCATGCTGACTATTCCTAATCATATTATACCTCTCCAAATGTTCATAAATCCTGCCTCTCAGGATCTTCTCCATCAGTTTACCAACCACTGAGGTAAGACTCATTGGTCTATAATTTCCTGGGATAGCTCTACTCCCTTTCTTGAATAAGGGAACAACATCCACAACCCTCCAATCCTCTGGAACCTCTTCCTTCTCCATTGATGATGCAAAGATCATCGCCAGAGGTTCCACAATCTCCTCCCTCGCCTCCCACAGCAGCCTGGGGTACATCTTATCCATTCCCGGCGACTTATCCAACTTGATGCTTTCCAAAAGTTCCAGCACCTCCTCTTTCTTAATATATGCATGCTCAAGCTTTTCAGCCTGCTGCAAGTCCTCACTACAATCCCCGAGATCTTTTTCTGTAGTGAATACTGATGTAAAGTATTCATTAAGTACCTCTGCTATTTCTTCCAGATCCATACACACTTTCCCACTGCTGCACTTGATAGGCCCTGTTCTTTCGCATCTTATCCTCTTGCTCTTCACGTAGAATGCCTTGGGGTTTTCCTTAATCCTGCCCACCAAGGCCTTCTCATGTCCCCTTCTGGCTCTCCTAATTTCCTTCTTAAGCTCCTTTCTGTTAGCCTTATACTCTTCCAGATCTCTAACATTACCTAGCTCTCTGTACCTTTTGTAAGCTTTTCTTTACCTTTTGACTAGATTTATTATAGCCTTTGTACAGCACGGTTCCTGTATCCTCTCATGACTCCCGTCTCATCGGAACATGCCTGTGCAGAACTCCACACAAATATCCCCTGAATATTTGCCACATTTCTTCCGTACTTTTCCCTGGGAACATCTGTTCCCAATTTAATCTTCCAATTTCCTGCCTAAGAGCCTCATAATTCCCTTTACTCCAAGTAAACACCTTTCTGGTCCGTCTGTTCCTATCTCTTTCCAGTGCTATCGTAAAGGAGATGGAATTATGATCACTATCCTCAAAATGCTCTGCTACTGAGAGATCTGACACCTGACCAGGTTCATTTCCCAATACTAAATCAAGCACAGCCTCTCCTCTTGTAGGTCTATCTACATATTGTGTCAAGAATCCTTCCTGAACACACTTAACAAACTCCACCCCATCTACACCACTCACTGTCTGGAGATGCCAGTCGATGTTTGGGAAATTAAAATCTCCCATCTGAACAACTCTGTTATTCTCACACCTTTCTAGGATCTGCTTCCCTACCTGCTCCTCGATATCCCTGTTACTATTGGGCGACCTATAATAAACACCCAGTAAAGTTATCGACCCCTGCCTGTTCCTAACCTCCACCCACAGAGACTCCGTAGACAGTCCCTCCATGACGTCCACCTTTTCTGCAACTGTGACACTATCTCTGATCAACAGTGCCACTCCCCACCTCTCTTGCCTCCCTCCCTGTCCTTTCTGAAACATCTAAAACCCAGCAGTTGAAGGAACCATTCCAGTCCCTGAGCCATCCAAGTCTCTGTAATGGCCATCACACATCTCAAACCGGTCTGAGCACGTCCCTTCCCTATCACCTGTCTATCCTCCCTCTCGTATCTACCACTCGCTTTCTCTATTTGAGAGCCAAGCACCTCTGCCCCAGTCTCTCCAGTTCGGATCCCACTCCCCAACAGTTCTAGTTTAAACTCCCCCCAGTAGCCTTAGCAAACCTCCCCGCCAGGATATTGGTCCCTGTGGGATTCAAGTGCAACCTGTCCTCCTTGTACAGGTCATACCTGCCCCAAAAGAGGCCCCAATGATCCAGAAATCTGAATCCCTGCTCCTTACTCTAATCCCTCAGCCACGCGTTAACCCTCCACCTCATTCTATTCCTATACTCACTGTCACTCGGCACAGGCAGTAATCCTGAAATTACTACCTTTGAAGTCCTGCTTCTCAACTTCCTTCCTAACTCCCTATTGTCTTTTTTTCAGGACCTCATTCCTTTCCCTACCTATGTCCTTGGTACCAATATGTACCACGACCTCTGGCTGTTCTCCCTCTCTCTGCAGGATATCTTGGACGCGATCTGAAACATCCTGGACCCCGGCACCTGGGAGGCAAACTACCATCCAAGTTTTCTTCCTGCGTCCACAGAATCGCCTGTCTGCACCCCTAACTATAGTGTCCCCTATCACTAGTGCCCTCTCTCCTTCCCGACTCTTCTGAGCCACAGGGCCGGACTCTGTGCCAGAGAAACTGCCACTGTTGCTTCCCCCAGGTAGGCTGTCTCCCCCAACAGTACTCAAGCAGGAGTACTTATTGTCAAGGGGTACAGCCACAGGGGTACTCTCTGGTACCTGACTCTTCCCCTTCCTCCTCCTGACTGTGACCCACTTGCCTGATTCCCGTGGCCCCGGTGTGACCACCTGCCTATAACTCCTCATTCTCCCTGACCAGACGAAGGTCATCGAGCTGCATCTGCAGTTCGCTAACACGGTCCCTCAGGAGCTGCAGCTCGACACACCGGGTGCAGATGTGGCCGTCCGGGAGGCAGGGAGACTCTGGGAACTCCTGCATCTGACACCGAGTACAGGAAACCACACTCATACCCCTTCCTTTCCTCAAGTCACCTACCTTTCCTGGCCACTTTACACCGAAGCCCCTTGAGCCAAAGCCCAGAACACTCTGCTCCCTCTCACTCAGCCGCCCGCTCCGACGCTGCCCGCTGGATATGGCGGTTTGCTTTTTAAACTGCCCGCGCGTTACCTGCTGACGTCACGAGCCTGCGCAGTCCTGCCCCACTATCCCCGATGAGAATTATAATAAAAAAAACTTAGCTGTTTCGGTCCCGAAGCCTGCCGAAACAAAACCTCATTAAAATTTAATGAAAGTTAATTTTGAATCTTGTTCCAAACCTTTTCAGCCAATGCCTTCCAAATCATTGAGAGATTTTTTTGTAGAAAAGCTTGTTCTCCACCCCTGATCACTTACATCTGTGTCCTTTGATTATTCACCATTCTCCTCATTTTGTTACCAAACCTCTTCAAGGTTTTGAACATGATCAAATTTTACATTAATCTTCTCTGGTGTAGGAAAGCCAACCCCGGTTTCTCCAGACTCTTGTTGAAATCCTTGATGAAAATTTGTCCATACCTGCCCCCTGTATAGTAAAGAGGGAAACTGATCGAATCAAACATTTTACAGCTGCCATTGCTCAAACTAAGCCTGCACATCCCTGAAACTGGGCATGAAAATATTTCTAAGATAAGAACAGCAAATGGTGGACGGACAGCATCTGTGGAAAAGAAACAGAATTAACATTTCAGGTCAGAGTTATAGAGTTGTACAGCATAGAAATAGGTCCTTTGGCCCACTGTGGCTCTGCTAATCCCACTTGCCTGCATCAGTTCCATATCCCTCTGTGCCCTGCTCATTCAAGGACCTGTCCAGATATCTCTTTACTGTTGTTCCTGCTCCCACCTCCACCACCTCCTCCAGCAGCTGACTCCAGATACCAACTACTCTTTGTGAGAAAAATGTACCCCTCAGATGCCCTTTAACCCTCCTCCCTCTCGCTATAAACCTATGCCCCTACCACCTCTCAGCCTTCTGTGCTCCAGGAAAAATAGGCCCAGCCTATCCAATCCCAATAATTGATCATCAGAATTAGGAAAGTTAGGAATCAAACGTTTTAAGTGGCAGGGAAGTGGGCAGGACAGAGAAAAGAAAGGGAATATCTCTGATAGGTGGAGATCGGGGAGTGCGAAGGAGACGAGATGGTGGAGCGGCTGTGATTGTGGAGGAGCTGTAAGTAGACAGAGATGAACAAAGATACAAGAAGGGCATTGTTGGAACTCCATGATGGTACCTTGTGACCTGCAGTGTACCACAGAGATCAGTGCTGGGACTTCTGTTCATTCTAGGGCTGTAGGGGGTGTGATTAGTAAGTTTGCAGGTGACAGGAAATTTGGTGGTGGTCTTGGGCTATGGAATGATATTGATCATCTGGTAAGTTGGGCAGAGCAATGGCAAGTGGACTTTAAATCCTGATACATGTGGAGTGATGCAGTTTGGGAGGTCTAATGAGGATCGGACGTGGAATGAAGGGACCTTGTGTGTATGAGTCATGTTTGCAGCACAGCTAGATAGGGTGGTGAAGAAGCATTCCGGGTGCCTGCCTTCATTAGCCAGGGCACAGAGTATAAGGTGAGGGAGGTCTTGGTACAACTTGGTAAAGCATTGGTTCACCCACTGCTGGAACTTTATGTGCAGTGTGCGTCACCACGTTATGGGAAGGACGTGAGTACATAGGGGGATGCAGAGGAGATTCACCAGGATGTTGCCTGGGATGGGACATTTCAGTTATGAGGAGAGACTGGTTAGGCTGGGTTTGTTTTCCTTGGAGTGAAGGAGGCTAAGGAGGACCTGAGAAAGATAAATAAGTCCATATGGGCCAGTGGGGTGGGGTGGGCTGGATGGTGGCAGGTAGAGCACTATGTGGGGAAAACAAGGCTATGTACCTTGGTAAAGGAGAACAATGGTTTTAAATTACGAGGCTTATGGAGAAGGTGAGGAGACGTTGCAGTGTGGATCCAGAACTGGCTGCCCACAGAAGGCAAAGAGTGGTTGTTGAAGGGTCGTATTCTGCATGGAGGTCGGTGACCTCAGGGATCTGTACTGGGACCCTTACTATGAGGAAGTGGAGGGGTGGGTTAGTAAGTTTGCGGATGACACGAAGGTTGGGGGTGGTGTGGGTAGTTTGGAGGGCTGTCAGAGGTTGCAGAGGGACATAGATAGGATGCAGAGTTGGGCTGAGAAGTGGCAGATGCAGTTCAACTCAGATAAGTGTGAAGTGGTTCATTTTGGTAGGTCAAGTATGTTGGCGGAATATAGTACTAATGGTAGGACTCTTGGCAGTGAGGAGGATTAGAGAGATCTTGGGGTCCGAGTCCATAGGACACTCAAAGTGGCTGCGCAGGTTGACTCTGTGGTTAAGAAGGCATATGGTATATTGTCCTTCATCAATCGGGGAATTGAATTTAGGAGCCAAGAGGTATTGTTGCAGCTATATAGGTCCCTGGTCAGACCCCACTTGGAGTATTGTGCTCAGTTCTGGTCACCTCACTACAGGAAGGATGTGGAAGCCATAGAGAGGGTGCAGAGGAGATTTACAAGGATGCTGCCTGGAATGCGGAGCATGCCTTATGAAAGCAGGTTGAGGGAACTTGGCCTTTTCTCCTTGGAGTGACGGAGGATGAGGGGGGACCTGACTGAGGCGTATAAGATGATGAGAGGCATTGATAGGGTAGATAGTCAGAGGCTTTTCTCCAGGGCTGAATTGGTGGCCACAAGAGGACACAGGTTTAAGGTGCTGGGGAGTAGGTACGGAGGAGATGTCAGGGGTAAGTTTTTTACTCAGAGAGTGGTGAGTGTGTGGAATGGGCTGCCGGCAACGGTGGTGGAGGCGGATACGATAGGGTCTTTCAAGAGACTTGTTAGATAGGTGCATGGAGCTGAGTAAAATTGAGGGCTGTGGGTAAGCCTAGTAATTTCTAAGGTAGGGACATGTTCGGCACAGCTTTGTGGGCCGAAGGGTCTGAATTGTGCTGTAATTGTTCTATGTTCTAAAGCAAATAGGTGTTGATGTACTGTGAGTGTGCTGTGCAGGTTCATGAGGCACAAAGTTACCATCCAGGTACAGTTAGTAATTAAGTAGCAAAAGGGTGGCTTTCATTGGAAGGGAGCTGCTAAGGTTGTTCCCTGCCTTGATGAGGTAACTTTTCAAGCAATTTTGGTCCCTACACACAATTGGCCTTGGAATCGGAGCAGCACAGATTCACAGGGTTGATTCCCGGAATCTGAGAATGCTCCTGTATGAGAATGAGTCAGCTTGACCCTTATACACTGTAGATTAGGAGAATGAGAGGTGGTCTTGTTGAGATGTGTTGTCTGTTTTCTGTAGCTGGGGAGTCTAGTTACGGGAGAAGGGCTTATTTAGGGCCAAGACAAGAAGAAATCTCTTTGTACAGGGATGTCAGTATTTGAAATTCTTTCCCTTGGTCCTTGGATTCTTATTCCAGGCTAGGATTGGTAGATTTCTGGAGGATATGGGGATAGGTGACCGAGTGGACGTGGAATTGAGCATAAATAAGATCACAAGATCACAAGACAAGGGAGCAGAAGCAGGCTATTCGGCCCATCGAGTCTGCTCCAAGGAAAGGGAAATAGAAATGGGGAATGGGGGAAGAAAACAAAACCTATTCTAATCCCAATTTCCGGCCTTATCCCCATATCCCTTGATATCCTGACTATTTAGATATCTATCTATCTATCTCCTCCTTGAACGCCCCCACTGATCTGGCCTCCACTGCTGTACGTGGCAAGGAGTTCCACAAATTCACCACCCTCTGGCTAAAGAAATTTTTCCTCATCTCTGTTTTGAAACTGTACCCTCTAATTCTAAGATTCTGCCCTCTGGTCCTGGACTCACCCACCAAGGGAAACAGCCTAGCCACATTTACTCTGTCCTTTCCTATCAATATTTTAAATGTCGCTATGAGGTCCCCTCTCATTCTTCTGTACTCCAGTGAGTACAGTCCAAGAGCCGACAAACGCTCATACAGGGACTGTATGATGCACTCCTGCTTCTGTTTCTTATTGTCTCATACGGAGAACTGATCAGAACTTTCTGTCTGGCCTGCTGTTGGAGAAAGTAGAAGGTAGTTTGCGCCCACCTTCTCAGACGTTCCAGGTTCTGCCAGTTCACCTGCTGCCATTGCAGTTCAGGTACGGGTTCCTCTGGGGAGGAAAGCTGACAGAACAGCTCAGGGTCTGAGACAGGAGCTGGACCAATTTCTCTGAATATTAGTCCAGGCATTGAGAAGCACAACTCGGAAGACATTATAGAACCAGTCCTCCATACTGAGCCACGTGCCAGCGCCACTACACATTCTGTCTTTCAGAAAGCCTAGAGTGGTGTTCCTGACCCTCCACTGATGCTCAGTGACTGGGAGATTGTGGAAGATGCTGAAGTGTAGTCACTCTAGTCAAGCAGAAAACATGACAGCCAACTCGCACATAGCAAGATACAAAGTTAGGAAAGAGACATTGACCATATAATGTGTTTTATTTATTATGGTGGGGATAATATTGGCCACAGCACAAAGGAAGCTTCTTGCTCTTCAAAATTGTGTTATGGTTATTTGGATTCAATAGAGAAAAGATGAAAGGCACCTTCAGTTGGATTGGAGAAGATCCTTGGGAAACCAATCAAATGTAACTTCAAAAAGGCAAAGGGTCAGTAACTCTCAGCTGGTTGGTCCAATGT
Organism: Pristis pectinata; assembly: GCF_009764475.1. Lineage (NCBI taxonomy): Eukaryota > Metazoa > Chordata > Chondrichthyes > Rhinopristiformes > Pristidae > Pristis > Pristis pectinata. Next base: position 1,201,491 of record NC_067428.1, read on the forward strand.
CTATTGCTGGAAGGATGAATTATGAAGGAGGAAATAGCAGAACATTTTGGAAGACATAATCTGATCAGGCAGGGTCAGTCCAGCTTCTTGGAGGGAGAATCATAGAACATAGAACAGTGCAGCACAGGGACAGGCCCTTCGGCCCACCATGTTGTGCCAAACTAGTTAAACTAGTAATTAAATGCCCAACTAAACAAGTCCCTTCTGCCTACACAATGCCATCTCCCTCCATTCTCTGCACATTCATGTGCCTGTCTAAGAGCCTCTTCCGCACCCTCTCCAAGGCCTCCGTTTTCTTCCTATAATAGGACGGCCAGAATTGAATCATGATATTGTATTAGAGTTCTTTGAGGAAGTGTCGGCCAGAGTGGACAGAGGGAGACCAGTAGACGTAGTATATGTGGGTTTTCAAAAGTATTCAACAAGGTGCCACACAGAAGTTACTTTGTAAGAGTACTTGGTGTTGGAGGTGATGTATTCACATGAGTAGAGGATTGGCTAACTGGCTGGAGCCAATAGGTATAAAGGAGCCATTTTCAGGTTGAGCGAGGTGTGACTAGTGGGGCTGCCACAGGGGTCAGTGCTGGGGTCTGTGCTGTGTGCAGTGGATATTCATGATTTAGAAGAAGGAAACAAATATCCTGTAGCCAGATTTGCTGATGATACAAAATTGGGAAGGAAGGCAGGCTGTGATGCAAATCGATTACAGAGCGATACTGAGAGTCACATTATACAGAAACAGGCCCTGCAGCCCCCATCTCCTGCCGACCATCTGTACCAATCCCATTTAACAGCACTTGGTCCCCAGCCTTCTGTGCCTTGGTGATTCAGTTGCTCATCTTGATGTTGAGACAGTACCTGCCTCTCCCTCCCACACAAGCAGTACACTCCAGATTCCAACGCACTCTGGGTGGAAAAGTTCTTCCTCTGAACCTCATATCCCTCACTCCAAACATATTGCAAAATCAGACCAGCGTAGGACTAGGCAGTGTAATGGAACAGAGGGACCTCAGAGTACAAGTGCAGAGTTTGTTGAAAGTGGCATCACAGGTAGACAGGGTGGTGAACAAGGCGTTTAGCACGCTGGCCTTCATCAGTCAGGGCACTGAGTATAGGAGCTGGGACGTTACGTTGCTGTTGTATAAGTCGTTGGTGAGGCCGCACTCAGAGCACTGTGTACAGTTTGGTCACCCTGTTATAGGAAAGACGTGGTTAAACTGGAAAGAGCGCAGGGAAGATGTACGAGGATTGTCAGGACTCGAGGGCCTGAGTTATAGGGAGAGGTTGGCCAGGCTGGGACTTTATTCCTTGGCACATAGGAGAATGAGGGGTGACCTTATAGAAGTGTTTAAAATTATGAGAGGCACAGACAAGGTGGACGGTAACAGTCTTTTCCCCAGGGTAGGGGAGTCCAAAACTAGGGGACATAGGTTTAGGGTGAGAGGGGAAAGATTTAAAAGGGACCTGAGGGGTAACTTTTTCACGCAGAGGGTGGTGAGTATATGGAACGAGCTGCCAGAGGAAGTGGGTGAGGCAGGTACAACAGAGTCATTTAAGAAGCACTTGGATAGGTACTTGGAGGGAAATGGGCCAAACGCAGGAAATTGGGACTAGCTGGGTGAGCACCGTGGTCGGCATGGACTGGTTGGGCCGAAGGGCCTGTAACCGTGCTGTATTGCTCTGTGACTCTATTTGGAAGATGTTTACTTTGTTGGTCTGGTTAGGGCTTTATTTCCAAGCTTATGCTGTTAACTTCATTTTCGTGAATTGTGTAAGGTTGTGTTTGCTGCTGTTTCAGATTCAGTTTGTGAAGTGTAATCCAGGAGGGATAAACCCGGTGGGAGCCAGTGATGTCTTCTTCAGTCTTCATGCCGTCTTGCTGACCGTGATTACGATCTGTCAGTGTTTTCTGTACGAGGTTAGTCATCCTCCCAGAGGCTTATTGTCCATGGTTTTGGAATGATATCGCACTTTCCCTCTCCTTGTTTGCACTCTTCCTGCTCAATCCTGTTCCAATTCTGTTTTAAGTTTATTCTCTCAATCAGTTGCCTTTAAATACTGGAAATAATTTTGCTTCTAATTTCTGTTATTGTGAATCTTTCCTCAAATAGTGCTCCAATAATTTATCGCCAGTACACCAACCACTCAATCTGTCAGAATTTTAAGGCTTTATTAGATACCAGGCCTCCCACCCTGAACCGTATTCCACTCCAGGATTTCATTCTAACTCTTAACCATTGATTCCAGAAAAAAATTTGAGTGAATCTTCAGTCTCCCCTTTTGAGGCAAGGTTCTAATATTTCCCATGTGAAGTGCCTGGAACCACACAAAACAGTTTGCACTGAACCTGTGTCCTGTTCAAACTCAGCTTCACCCTGTTATCTTGTATGCCCTGACAGATAAGATACCATTTCTGCCTTCTCTAACTCTGGATCTCCATTCCTCCAGTGATTATTCTTTAACTCTGTTCGTTGATTTGCAACCTTTTCCTGATGTTTCTTTTCTCGAGGCACTGAAGTGCACTCCATCATTAAGCCCACTGTGACTGGAGAGTGTCCTTCACCCCTGCATATTCAGTATCAGAAAACTTTGTAACATTCTTGTACGTAATTTACAAAAATGAAATGTTGCCGTTATATTATTTCCACCAATCCTGCAAGCGTTCATTTGCCCTAACCTTGTGCTCTTGTACCCCCTCTGCTATCTAACAATGCCCCTTCAATCTCTCAGTGCCCTGTACCTTTATGTTTGCAAGTTTGAGGCATTTTTAAACACCACTTAAAATTGATATGTTACAACTTGCCACCGCATACCGCATTGATGAGAGGATTGTTTAATGTTGATCTGCAATCTTCCCTCTTACCCACCCCAGATGCTCCTGTAGACTGAGCCTGGCTTCATTCTAATCCACCATCTCTGTGTTTGCTTTTGACGTTTGTGAATTTTTGTTCAAAGTCTTTGAGGAAATGCTGTGTTCTGACATTCTCTCCTGTGTTTGTGTCCCACAGAGAGGGGAGCAGAAAGTATCCAAGGTTGCCACTGTACTTCTAGCAGCTATCTGGCTGTTTGCTCTCATCACCCTGTTTGTGACCATTGCTGACAAAATCACATGGCTACAATATCTCTACTATTTCTCTTACATCAAACTTGTAATCACACTGATCAAGTACATCCCCCAGGTAGGTGGTGAGGAGTCTGCACATCTCGGGCTACAGTGGAAGATGTTGCTGGTTTCTCGTTAGTGAGACATTGTGGGAAGGGAAATCTAATGTCCCTTGAATGCTACTGACTCTCTTACCCTCCAGCTGTTGTAAGATCCGGGAATGGTGACCCTAAGGCTGACCTTTGGGAGTGGCAGTTGTCTCAGGACGGGTTGAGGGGAAGGATTCCCGCTCAGCAGCATGAATAGCCAGAACGCCAACACTGACAAGCCGACACCAACCTGTGGTTACGTTGCTGCCTTTGAAACTTGAGTTGGGGGACAGTTGATGGAGGTGTCAGGGGGAGGGACCTAATACAGAAGTGTGAGACGGGAAGTGACTGTCTGTCCTTGTGGATGGCAGCTGCCGTGTCAGGTCCAGACATTTCCCCTCTTCCTACTGCTGTACCCTCAGTCCACATTCACATCTGTGTCATCCCTTGGCAGGGGCAAAGAGGGAGAAAATAAATTCTTCTCCACCCACCCTCGCTGACTGAAACCATTACCAGAGGCCGCATGGAGTACGTGTTATCTGTAAAGCCACTGTGTTTGTGCTGGTTCAGGGGAACGGAAGTGTTGGCGTCCCTGGCACCAAGCTGGAAGGTGTTCCAGAGGCTTACTCCAAGGTGTGGCAGTGCTTCCTGTTCGGTTGATGGGGTCAATGCTTATCGCGCCCTTTGTGTTTCACTGTCTCCCGCAGGCCTGCATGAACTACCGAAGGAAGAGCACGGTCGGTTGGTCCATTGGGAACGTGCTGTTAGATTTTACTGGAGGCAGTTTCAGCATCATGCAGATGTTCTTGCAGTCCTACAATAACGGTAATGGCAACCTGACTCGGGAATTAAATGCTTACTTGGTGAAGGTTAAATTTTAGTCTGTGGTGGGATCACAGGTCTTGAATATCCAGGGGCTCTGTGCCCATGTCCTTCCTTCCCAAGCCAGAGAGTGAGGAAGTCCTGCAGTTCTACACGCTGCTACCGCCGGGCATTGTCACCTCTCAGTCCCTGCACGTGGGCTGTGTCACTCCAGCAGCCTGTTGGCTTTTGTGACATTACATTTTGTGTGCTGCCGTTTGGAGTGGCAGTGGGTGCTTTGCTCCCATAACAACTCACAGAATTTAAAGAAAATCAAGTTGGATCTTGTTTTTCTGCTGGATACTGTAAGTCAGCGTTCTGTGGTTACCAACCCTCCTCCCAACACAACACTGTTTATTTATCTTAGCTGTTCAGAGATGGAACACCTCCACTAGATCTTCTCTTGACCATCTCTGCTTTAAGGAGAACAATGTCAGTGTCGCCATTCCCTTCACACGTCCCCGCAACCTCTGCTACAAGGGCAGCAGGGGCCTGGGAGCACCGCCACATGCAGGTTCCCCTCCAGGTTGTGCTCCGTCCTGACTTGAGAATATTTCACTGAGCCTCTATTGTCACTGGATTCAGACCCTGGAGTTCCCTCCCCCGCAGCATTGTTGAGCACCTTCATCAGAAGGACTGCAGCCATTCCAGAGTCTCGTCACCTTTTGAAGGGCCATGGAACACGGGCAATAAAACCTGACCTTCCCACTGATGCCCAGACCCCAAAACTGAGCAATAGACAAGGACAGACACCCCACAAGTGAATGGATGTGTCTAACAAAGTAATATAAAAGGCTACTGATTACTTTCAATTTCAAGGGGGTGAGTCTGCCAAAAGGATGCATGTTATATTACAGTTACGACAAAGCTCTGGTGGGACCCATTTGCATTCTCTCTGGACACTGCACCTTGTGTCCCCAGACAGACTGCAGCAGGAGAAGGAGGTGGCTCACCACCACCTGAGGGAATTCTAGGACCACTGTAAATGCTGGCCTTGCCAGGAGAGTCGGCATTCCAGAATGAACATGGAACTTACAGCAGTACAGCACAGGAACGGGCCCTTCGGCCCACCATGTTGTGCTGACCTAATTAAACACCAACTAAACCAGTCCCTTCTGCCTACACAATGTGCATATCCCTCCATTCTCTGCATATTCACGTCTCTACCTAAGAGCCTCTTAAACCCCTCTATCGTATCTGCCTCCACCACCACCCCTGGCAACACATTCCAGGCACCTGCCGCTCTCTGTAAACCTGCCCCATACATCTCCTTTGAACTTACCCCCTCTCACCTTAAATGCATGCCCTCTAGTATTAGACATTTCAATCCTCAGAAAAAGATACTGGCTGTCTATCTATGCTTCTCATATCTTATAAACTTCTATCAGGTCTCCCCTCAGCCTCTGCCACTCCAGAGAAAACAACCCAAGTTTGTCCAACCTCTCCAACCTAATCCAGGCTGTATCGTGGCGAACCTCTTCTGCACCTCTAAACTTGCAGTTCTAAAGCTCATCTACATCCTTCCTGTATTGGAGCAACCAGAATTGAATACACTACTCCAGATGTAGCAAAGTAACTCCCTGACTCTCGAACTCAATGCCGTGACTAAAAAAAGGCAAGCATGCCATACGCCTTCTTTACCACCCCATCAACCTGTGCAGCCACGTTCAGGGAGCTATGGACTTGGACCCCAAGAACCCTCTGTACATCAACACTGTTAAGGCTCCTACCAGTAACAGTGTACTGTTCCTTCATATTTAATCTCCCAAAGTGCAATACCTCACATTTGGCCGGATTAAACTCCATCTGCCATTTCTCTGTCCATATCTGCAACTGATCTATATCCTGCTGTATCCTTTTGCAATCTTCTACACTGTCCACAACACCACCAATCTTTGTATCATCTGTGAGCTTACTAACCCACCCATCCACATTTCATCCAAGTCATTTATATACATCACAGACAGCAGAGGTCCCAGTACAACACCACTAGTCACGGACCTCCAGCCAGAATAAGTCCCATCGACTACTTCCCTCTTGTCTTCTATGGGCAAGCCAATTCTGAATCCAAATGGCCAATTCACCGTGGATCCCTTGCATCATCCTGGATGAGCATCCCATGAGGAACCTTGTCAAGCACCTTACTAAGGTCCATGTAGACGACGTCCACAGCTCTAACTTCATCAATCACCCTCGTCACCTCCTTGAAAAACTCAATCATATGCTAGATGAGCATATGGAGGAATTTAAAATAGAGGGATATGTTGGGGGGAAGGGGTTAGCTAGTTTTTTAGGCGAGGTTTAAAGGTCAGCACAACATTGTGGGCCGAAGGGCCTGTATTGTGCTGTACTCTCTATGATTTTGATTCCATGACTTGTCCCGCACAAAGCCATGCTGACTGTCCTTAATTAGGCAGTTTTCCAAATGCTCATAAATCCTATCCCTAAGAATCCTCTCCAGTACGTTCCCTACCATTGACATGAGACTTACCAGTCTATAGTTTCCAGGATTATCCCTATTTCCCTTCTTGAATAATGGAACAGTATTAGCTACTCATCAGTCCTCCAGGAACTCATCTGTGGCTAGAGAGGACATAAAGATCTTGGTCAAGGCCCCAGCAATCTCCCCTCTCTCCTCTCTCAATAACCTGGCGTATATCCCATCAGGCCCTGAGGACTAATCCACCTTAATGTTAAGAGACCCAACACACCTCCTCCTTTATCTCAAGATGCCCTGGCACATTAGCTCCACACTGATCTCCCTATCCTCCACATCCTTCTCCTTGGGAAATAGAGATGCAGAATACTCATTTAGGGCCTCACCCACATCCTCCGCCTCCAAGCACATGTTCCCTCCTTTATCCTTGAGTGGAATCAATAACAAAGCTCTTTGTTTACCTCCCCCACTCCTACCCAAAAGCTGTCAGTGATGGAGATCAGTTAACAAGTGAAAATCTGAGGTTGACAGTTTTGGGAGACACGATGTTAGAAACTGTACACTTGGTCATCGAGGGGCTGGATGGACGCACTTTATCTCAGTGCGGCCCGGCTCCCCTCACCTTTCAAACACCCTTGCAGAGTCTAGCCCTTGACCTCAGTGCCCAAGCCTTTGTCCTTGCAGGGGTTAAACCATAGTTTTGCTATCTAAATGTACCAGGCGAGCACACAGAGGCTCCCGGACATCACTTACAAAAATTTCTACAGTGCGTACATCATCTTTTGATAGGAGGATGTGGTGTACATTAAAGAGCTGTATGGAGAACACCACAGACCTTGTTCATGGTACAATATCAAAACCACCCTCCCCCAGTTAAGTCCTGGTGGATTTAGCCAGTGGGCCTTCGTTTGCATGTCCCTGCTCTCGACAAATCCTCACTGAAAGCCAGAACCCTCTTCGGAAGTTGCAATTTAAAGCATCCATCTTCTCATGCAAAAAATAGAACATTAGCTCAGCTTTTTCTTGGGACTTTCAGAAGCTCTCAGCTAACATCCTGTTCGTGCTGTACCCTGGATTCCTCCAGTAACATGGGGGAACAAATGTACTAATGGGCTAATTATACAGAAAGTGTGGGTTCCATAGAACAATACAGCACAATACAGGCCCTTCGGCCCATTGTGTTGTGCGGACCTTTAAACCTCACCTAAGACTATCTAACCCCTTCCTCCCACATATCCCCCTATTTTAAATTCCTCCATATGCTTATCTAATAACCTCTTAAATTTGACCAACGTACCTACCTCCACCACCACCCCAGGCAGCGCATTCCATGCCCCAACCACTGGGTAAAAAAAAAACCTCCCTCTGATATCTCCCTTGAACTTCCTACCCATTACTTTAAAGCCATGCCCTCTTGTATTGAGCATTGGTGCCCTGCGAAAGAGGCGCTGGCTGTCCACTCTATCTATTCCTCTTAATATCTTGTATACCTCTATCATGTCTCCCCTCATCCTCCTCCTCTCCAAAGAGTAAAGCCCTAGCCCCCTTAGTCTCTCCTCATAATCCATACTCTCCAAACCAGGCAGCATCCTGGTAAATCTCCTCTGCACCCTCTCCAACGCCTCCACATCCTTCCTATAATGAGGCGACCAGAACTGGACACAGTACTCCAAGTGTGGTCTAACCAGAGTTTTGTAGAGCTGCATCATTACCTCGCGGCTCTTAAATTCGATCCCACAACTTATGAAAGCTAACATGCCTTAAGCTTTCTTAACTACCCTATCCACCTGCGAGGCAACTTTCAGTGATCTGTGGAAACGAACCCCCAGATCCCTCTGCTCCTTTACACTACCCAGAATCCTCCCATTAACTTTGTACTCCGCCTTGGGGTTTGTCCTTGGGCGGCACAGTAGCGTAGCAGTTAGCGCGACGCTATTACAGCGCCAGCGATTGAGGTTCAATTCCCGTCGCTGTCTGTAAGGAGTTTGTACGTTCTTCCGTGTCTGCGTGGGTTTCCTCCGGGTGCTCTGGTTTCCTCCCACATTCTAAAGACATACGGGTAGGTTAATTTGGGATTTAAAATGGGCGGAAGGGCCTGTTACCACGCTGTAAATAAAATTAAAATTAAAAATTAAAAAAAGTGTACCATCTCACATTTCTCCGGATTGAACTCCATCTGCCACTTCTCAGCCCAGCTCTGCATCCTATCAATATCCCTTTACAATCTTCAACAGCCCTCCACACTATCCACAACACCACCGACCCTTGTGTCGTCTGCAAACTTGCCAACCCACCCTTCCACCCCCTCATCCAAGTCATTAATAAATATCACGAAAAGTAGAGGTCCCAGAACCGATCCTTGTTGGTCTCCACTAGTCACAGCCCTCCAATCTGAATGCACTCCCTCCACCACAACCCTCTGCTTTCTACAGGCAAGCCAATTTTGAATCCACACAGCCAAGCATCCCTGGATCCCATGCCCTCTGACCTTCTGAAGACAAACGCCTTACTAAAATCCATGTAGACCACATCCACTGCACTACCCTCATCAATCTTCCTGGTCACCTCCTCAAGGAATCCTATCAGACTTGTGAAACATGATCTTCTCTTCACAAAGCCATGCTGGCTGTCCCTCATCAGTCCATGCTTCTCTAAGTGCTCATAGATCCTATCTCTTAGAGTCCTTTCCAACAGCTTGCCCACCACAGACGTAAGGCTCACTGGTCTATAATTCCCTGGACTATCCCTACTACCCTTTTTGAATAAGGGGACAACATTTGCCACCCTCCAATCCTCCGGTACCATTCCTGTGGACAACGAGGACTCAAAGATCCTAGCCAACGGTTCAGTAATCTCCTCCCTCGCCTCGCGGAGCAGCCTGAGGAATATTCCATCAGGCCTCGGGGACTTATCTGTCCTAATATTTTCTAACAGCTCCAATACATCCTGTCTCTTGATATCTGCATGCTCCAGAACATTACCCTCACCAACACTGTCCTCAGCGTCATCAAGGCCCCTCCCTGTGGTGAATACTGAAGAGAAGTATTCATTGAGAACCTCACCCACTTCCACAGCTTCCAGGCACATCCTCCCACCTTTGTCTTTAATCAAATCCCTTCAACTCCATCTGAGGCCATGTTTTACACACAATGAAATAGTTGGTGTTAATCCTGGAGGTAATTTGCTAAAGTAAAGCTTTATTTTAAGAGAAGTGCTGAATATGTGGTGGAGTGTCTGGTGGGTAAGTTTGCTGAGGAAATGTGGGGTTTCTTCTTTCACACAGTTCAAACGCACGGTTTGGCTGCACAGGTCTGGTCTGTGCCAGTGGAGCTTTTCTGGGGTATAGACATGAATATGGGTTACTTTTAACACTGATAGTTGATTCAAATTGGACTTGTTGGATTGTAATGTGACTGCTGTTCAGTGAAAAAATGTTTGATTTTTGTTGCAGATGAATGGTTGCTGATTTTTGGAGATCCAACCAAGTTTGGCCTTGGAGTATTCTCAATTTTGTTTGATATTCTCTTCATTGTGCAGCATTACTGTTTGTACAGACTCAAATCTGACGGCTACAGCTTAGTGAGCGGGGATGACTGATGTTGTTCCTGCAGCACATGTCAAAACTAGAAACATAAACACTCAGCTGGTTGGGCAGCATCTGTGGAGGGAAATACAGAGTTAATGTTTCAAGTCAATGACCTTTCATCAGAGCCCGGGAATGTTCGTGATCAGAGCCCGGATTTAAACTAAGAAAGGAAGGTGGAAGATGGCAAACATTACATGTAGATAAAAGAGCAGAGGACGATGGTGTTGGGGCAAGGAAAGAAACAGAAGGTCATCCTGGAGGGACATAAATAGGAGAGAGTTGCTGTTACCTGAAATGACAAGTGGAAAGGCTGAAACGAAAATGGCAGAAGCAAAATTTACCTGAAATTGTTGAATTGTGTAACGTTGGGCAGGCGTAAGGTGCTGTGTAAGGTTGGGCAGGCGTAAGGTGCTGTGTCAGAAGAAGAGGTGCTTTTCCTCACCAGCACCAGATCCATGGGTTTGCTCCAACCGGCTTCATCGGGCAGTCTTCAACTTCAAGACTTTGGTCCAGGTTTGCTCAGAAATGGTTGTGGTTGAACCTGTCATTCCGTCGGTCCACGGAGCATGGTTATTGATGTAACTGGAGGTTTCCTCCTTTAGGCTCAAGTTTCCCTTCAGAAGCAGTTGACTTTTGTTTATTTCTACTGAGCGGCAACCAATGTTGTCCGTGGATCAGTGCAGTGCAGAAGCAGACTTTCTGTAAAACCTGGGTGTCAAAACGGAAGGTTTACTCACTAAACCCAGTCTGCACTTTGGTGTTTGGGAGGAATCCATGGTTAAAATGGGTGGGTTGGTACCTTATTGGGATGACTTCAGTTGTATATGAACTAATTATGTTAAGCAAAGGTAGTGGTTGATGCTGAGCAGGGGGTGGGTTGGGATTAGATTCACGGTGCTCGGGCAGATGTGGAGAAGAGATTTCTACTGGATGCACATTTAATTTGGAATCAATGGTTCCTGACCTCAGCACATCCTGGTTGAGGGTGGGATGCTGAAGACCTGAGTGGGGGTTACAATCCTCCTGAACGGTGAAACAGGCTCGAGGGGCTCCTGATTTGTATGTAAAGTTTCCAGAAAAGTAAATAAAATGTATATTGAACATTTTACCCTTTGGGCTGCTAGCAATGCCCAAGGCAGCCCTGATGACATTGGATGGATGCGGGGAGGTATTTCGCTGGGCTTAATCCACTGCATGTGATTTGTTCTCAACGGATGCTAAGGTCTGTCTTCTGTAGTAACTCAGCTTGTTCACACACTGTTAAATCAGCTGTTAAATCAGTCTGTGAACAAGTTGAGTTACTACAGAAGATGCATCTGAGCCAATGGATGTTGCAATTGTTATTGTATTTCGGTTCAATGCAACATCCACTGGCTAAAGTCCAGCCCAAACGTTGTCGTCAAATTTGACGTCATAGACGTAGTTTGCTGTTCTGAGCTGCACCTGGTGGAGACCTTGCAAATCTCTGAAACCTTTTCACACCCAGTACATGACCTCACCAGTAAACGCATTGCTTCCCAGTCTGTCACTGATGACATCTCCCAACATTAAATTCTCCATCCCTGGAAAATCTGCTTCCACCCTCCTCCCCAAAATCTCTGCACATGGCTGGCCTGAGGGGTCCCATTGTTCCAGCCTATTCAGACCCCCCTTGACTCTTTTTCCTCTCCAGTTTCATCCCACTCATGTTGGCAACACTGAAACCCTCCCCACCTCTCAATGGTGCCCAGTTTCTGGTCCAGTTGCTTTAATTTTCTGCATGAGTGTCCAATACCCAGAGCTCCATCTCCCATCGGGAGAGGCTGAGGGCTTTTCACCTCTTCCCTGGATGGACAACCGAATCCCTCTCCTCCACCACCTTCCTACATCTGCAGAACTTGTCTCCACTCAGTTCCTTCAAATGAAAGGTGTTGGTCTGTGGACCTCCTCTTGGGATATCGAGTCATACAGCACGGAAACAGGCCATTCACCCATCTCGTGCATTCTGACCAATGGGCAACTGTCTGTCTTAATCCCATCTTCCAGCACTTGACCCACAGCCCTTTATACCTGGGTGATTCAGGTATCATCTAGACATTTCTTAGATGCTGTCAGTGGCTCTGCTTCCACCACTCTGCCCGGCAGTGCGTTCCAGGTACTCACCGCTCTCTGGGTGGTAAAAGGACCCCTCTAAATTTCTTGCCCCTTAATCTCAATCTGTGTCCTCCAGTTTCCCTATTTCTCTGATACAGGGAAAAATTTCTGCAGCCTGCCTTTTCTATGGCACTAATAATCTCAATCATGTCCCCTCTTAACCTGTCCAGGGAGAACGGTCCCAGCCTGTCCGGTCTCCATCCCGGGCAACATCCTGGTGAATCCCTCTAAACCCTCTCCAGCGCTATCCCATTCTTCCTACAGTGCGGTGACCAGAACTGCACGCAGTCCTCCAGCTGAGGTCTGATATGTGGAATATTATTCCAGCCCTCCTTGGATCCCCATCCCTTGCCTCTTTTCCCAATATGTCCTGGTCCCACTTTCCTGCTCTCGCTGTGAACTGCAACCTTTCAGCAGATTTCTACCCCTCCCTCCCTTTCAGAGGTTCACCTCTGCCTCTTCCTTTCCCTGTATCACCTCTGTCTCTGTCTGGAGATCGACTCCAACCACTCTCCCAGTAAGATCACTGACTGCTGCAGTTATTGAACTGGCCTCCATCCCACACTGCCTTTTGCAGGGACTCAATTCCACTCCCCCAGTTTTTCTGTGTCCGTGTGTGGTGATGACCCCAGCTTCTGTCCCGTGCTTCTTTCACACCACTTTCTTCACACACACATACTGTGCCCACCGAAGTTCACAGGCACCTGATTATATTTGATTCACTCTCCACCCTTCCATAACCATGAGGCTTGTTCCTCACGTTCACAAGATCACCCTTTGCTCTTTCCAACCCCCAGGGTATTTACCTCTTCCAGCATTCTGAAGGCACAATACCCCGGCTCACTCTCTGTTGCCACCAACATCCCACTCCTTTGGCACCTCCCATCCATCCGTCCTTCCAACATCAACCAGAGTCCCAAACACTTCCTTGGTGAATTGGTGACTGGTTGTATCAGGAGAGACCAGACCCAGATTGGATGACCACCTTGTGATTCTGAACATCTCCAGTCCCACAGCCGTCTGGTGTCTGATGCAGTTCGAGCTCCAAGAACAACACCTCATCTTTCAAAAAGGCACGTTAGTCTTCCGAACTCAATACAAGTTCAACAGTTCCAGGTAACACTTCTGCTATGGTTACCTACCATCCATCCTTGCACCCACTGCCCCCTTTTGTTCTTTAACCTTTCCCATTTTCCACCCTTCTGCATTTTTTGTCCTTTCCTCCCATCTACCCCACGGTCTGCCGTTTGATCTATAATGTTTTATACTTCTCATGAATGGTCATTGATCAGAAACGTTAACCCTGTTTCTCTCTCCACAGATACTGTGGAGGCTGCCGATTATTTCAGTTTTGTTGTTTGTATTTCAAATTTACAAAAGTCGGACTAGTTTGTTCTTGTGTGAACATTTAGGTCTCTGGGTTCAATGACAGGCCTCAGGCTTCACAATTTAGTTTGTAATTCTTAGTGTGTGCCTCTGATTTTTTTTGTAAGGGGAAAATTTATTGCTCAAATAATTCCTCTTGCACATGAATGCTTTCATGGTTTGAAATGTAATAGTGGGGAATCAGCGTGGATCTCCTTCCGTCTGGGGCAGTGAGGCTGGGTTAGTGTCCAGCAGTTCATGTCATATGTCCAGCTTCGGCAGCTTCTTCCTCCTGAGCCATTTGGAATGTCTTCACCTCACTGGAAATCATTTTAGACTGGTTGCTGCTTCAAAATGTTAACATTCATGCACTTTCTGTAAATTCTAACAATGCCCACAATCTATCAAGTGAAACAAATTAAATCTTTGTCAAAAAGAAACCTGCCTTCCTTTTGTTGAATGGTGTGTTGTGCTCTAGTTCTTCACCACACCCATTTGATCAATGTAGTGAGACAGTTCCCACCTATCATCACAGATGGGCAGGCAGTTTGGTGGTAACTCTGAGATCACTTAGAAATGTCAATATATTTTTCCTGTCAGTTTGTAACTCAATATCAGACTGATAGTGTGTGGGATACACCAGGTCATGAGATTACAGATTGTACTTGGATGCTGTTGCTGCTACTGACAGTCCACAGTGCCACAGGGATGTCTGGGTCAATTAACTGCATCGGTTCCACAAACCCTTGTAAAGGGAGTGGCGGAGAACACAACTCACAGTGAAGGAAGGAATGTTGTGGTCACTCCTCGCCATAGTGATGGACAGAGGCATCTGTGAGCATTTGGATAGTTCTGGAGTAAAACGAGTTGCTGTTTAGTGATTCATTTGATGACAGACATTGAAGACTCCACCGTGACCGTTCTGTGAGTTTGTTATTTTTCAAGTGGAGCTTAAGGTGTGAAGTTCTGCTGCAACAGGCAAGGGCAGGCAGGAGACAATCAGTCGTACAGCACACAGAAGGGCCGTTTAGCCCACTGTCTATGCCAACCATCTTTAACGTTATTTATACAGCACGGTAATGGGCCCTTCCGGCCCAACAAGCCCACGCCGCCCAGTTACACCCACGTTAACCTACTAACCAGCATGTGGGAGGAAACCAGAGCACCCAGAGGAAACCCACACAATCACGGGGAGAACGTACAAACTCCTTGTAGACCAGCGGGAATTGAACTCGAGTTGCTGGCTCTGTAATAGCATTACGCTAACCGCTACACTACCGTGCCTGCCCATAAATCTACACCAATCCATCCACCAGCGGGTGGTCGGTAGCATTCCATTGCCTTCGTAACGCAGGTGCTCTTCTCAATATACATGAACGTTGTGCCGTACAGTCACAGATTTGTAGAGTTTTACAGCACAGAAACAGGCCAACTCGTCCACGCCTGACCAAGATGGCGATCTGAGCTCGCTCCATTTGCCCAGGTTTGGCCCACATCCATGGACCTGTCCAAGTACCTTTTAAATGTTGTTAACCTGTCTCAACCACTTCCTCTGGCAGCTCATCCCGTATACTGACCACCCTCTGGGTGAAAAAGTTGCCCCTCAAGTTCCTATTAAGTCTCTCCCCTCTCACCTTAAACCTGTGCCCTCTAGTTCTTGATTCCCCAACCCTGGGAAAAAGACTGTGTCCATTCACCCTGTCTGTACCCCTCATGATAGTCACCCCTCAGTTTCCTACACTCCAATGCAAAGAGTCCCAACCCAGTCACCCTGTCTCCATAACTCAGTCCCTTGAGTCCTGGGAACCTCCTCATAAACCTCCTTTGAACTCTTCTCAGATTAATGAATGGCATCCTTCCTATAGCAGGGCGACCAAAACTGAACACAATGTTCCAAATGCAGCTCCACCAACACCTTGTACAACTGCAACATAACATCCCAACTTCTATACTCAATGCCCTGACTGAAGGCCAGCGTGCCAAAGACCTTCTTCACCGCCCTGTCTACCTGTGACACTGCTTTCAATGAACCATGTACTTGTCCCCCTAGGTCCCTTTGTTTCACAACACTACCCAGGGGCCTATGCCAGTACGATGTTCATTTGCCTTCCCAAATTGCAACGCCTCACACTTATCTGAACTAAAGTTCATCTGCCATTCTCGGTGTATTTTCTCAGCTGCTTAAGCTCCCGCTGTAAATCCTGAGAACCATTTTCACTGTCTCCAGCACCACTTATTTTAGTGATATCGGCAAACTTACTAACCTTGCCTTGTACATTCTCATCCAAATCCTTGATATAGATGACAAATAGCAATGGGCCCAGCACCGAGCCCGGGGGAACGTGGGCTTCCAGTCCGAAAAACAACCTCCCACCATCACCCTCTGCTTCCTACCCACAAGCCAATTCTGTATCCAGTTAGCCAGCTCTCCCTGGATCCCATGTGACCTAATGTTCCATAGCAGCCTACCATGTGGAACCTTCTCAAAGGTCTTACTGAAGGCCATACAGACCACATCTACCATTCTCCCTCATCAGCCTTCTTGGCTACTTCTTCAAAAAACTCAGTCAAGTCCGAGTTAAATTGTCCGAGTTAAATTCCATCCACAATTCTTTGGTCCACTTCCCCAGTAGATCCAGATCCTGTTGTAATCTTAGACCATCCTCTTCACTGTCCACTACACCACCAATTTTGGTGCCATCCACAAACTTATCATCCATGTCAATAGGCTGGGCATGTCAAGAAACTGGACGCTCCTTGGAGTGTCGGAGACTGAGGAATGATCTCATAGAGGCATAGAAGATCATGAAAGGCGTAGATAGGGTGAGTGGTCTTTTTTTCCAGGGTTGGGGAATCGAAAACTAGAGGAGTTTTAAGGTTAAAGGTGAAAGTTTTCATGAGAACCTGAGGGGCAACTTTTTTACATAGTGGGTGGTAGATCTATGGAGCCAGCTGCCAGAGGGGTGGGTGAGGCAGGTACATCAGATACATTTAGGCAGACAGGTTTAGGCATTTAGGCAGATGACAAGAGTTTAGAGGGATACGGGCCAAGAGCTGGGAAATGGGACTAGCTTGAATATACATCTTGGTCGGCGTGGACAGGTGTGGGCCGAAGGGCCTTTTTTCATGCTGTACCACTCTGTGACTCTGGAACTGCATTCTTTTCCAAATCATCAATATAGATGACAAACAACAGAGGACCCAGCACCAATCCCTGTGGCCCAGCACTGGTCACAGAATCAGAATCAGGTTTATTATCACTGACATATGTTGTGAAATGTGTTGTTTTGCGGCAGCAGTGCAGTGCACGACATAAAGACATAAAAATTACTATGAGTTACAAAAATAAATAGTGCAAAAGAGGAATCACGAGGTAGTGTTCATGGGTTCATGGACCATTCAGAAATCTGATGGTAAAGGGGAAGAAGCTGTTCCTGAATCACTGAGTGTGGGACTTCAGGCTCCTGTACCTCCTCCCCGATGGTAGTAACGAGAAGAGGGCATGTCCCGGGTGGTGAGGGTCCTTAATGATGAATGCCGCATTCTTGAGGCACCGCCCCTTGAAGATGTCCTCGATGGTGGGGAGGGTTGTGCCTGTGATGGAGCTGGCTGAGTCTACAACCCTCTGCAGCCTCTTGCGATCCTGTGCATTGGAGCCTCCATACCAGGCTGTGATGCAACCAGTCAGAATGCTCTCCACCGTACATCTGTAGAAATTTGCAAGAGTCTTTGGTGACATACCAAATCTCCTCAAACTCCTAATGAAATAGAGCCGCTGGTGTGGCTTCTTCATGATTGCATCAGTGTGTTGGGCCCAGGATAGATCCGCTGAGATGTTGACGCCCAGGAACTTGAAGCTGCTTCACCCTTTCCACTGATGACCCCTCAGTGAGGACTGGTGTGTGTTCTCCTGACTTCCCTTCCTGAAGTCCACAATCAGTTCCTTGGTCTTGCTGACGTTGGGTGCGAGGTGGTGGTTGTGACACCTCTCAACCAGCCGATCTATCTCACTGCTGTACACCTCCTTGTCACCATCTGAGATTCTGACAACAACAGTGGTGTCATCGGCAAATTTTTGGATGGGGTTTGAGCTGTGCCTGGTCACACAGTCATGAGTGTAGAGAGAGTAAAAAAACTTTACTTTTTCTAAAACTTTATTTATATAGCATGGTAACAGGCCCTTCCAGCCCACGCCACCCGATTACACCCATGTTAACCTAACTAACCTGTACATCTTTGGAATGTGGGAGGAAACCGGAGCACCAGGAGGAAACCCACACAGACACGGGAGAACGTACAAACTCCTTACAGACAGCGGCCGGAATTGAACCCTGATCGCTGGTGCTGCAATAGCGTTACACTAACCGCCACACTGCTGTGCCGCCCCACAGATCAGTGGGCTAAGCATGTGTCTGTGTTGATTGTCAGCAAGGAGGAGATGTTACTACCAATCTGTACTGACTGCGGTCGCCCAATAAGGAAGTCGAGGATCCAGTTGCAGAGGGAGGTACAGAGGCCCAGGTTTTGAAGCCTGTTGATTAGTACTGAGCGGATGATGGTGTTGAACACTGAGCTGTAATCGATAAATAGCAGCCTGATGTATGTTTTGCTGTTGTCTAGGTGCTCCAAAGCCGAGTGAAGAGCCAGTGAGATTGTGTCCGCTGTAGACCTGTTGAGGCGGCAGGCAAATTACAACAGGTCCAGGTCCTTGCTCAGGCAGGAGTTAATTCTAGCCATGACCAACCTCTCAAAGCACTTCATCACAGTAGATATAAGTGCTACTGGGCGATAGTCGTTGAGGCAGCTCACCCTGCTCTTCTTGGGTACTGGGACGATTGATCTCCAATCTGATCGGCCACCAATCTGAGAAACAACTCTCCACTACCATGCCTCCTTCCACCAAGCCAGTTTTGTATCCAATTGGCTGGGTCACTTTGGATCCCATGTGATCTAACCTTACGGACAACCCTACCACGCGGGACCTTGTCAAAGGCTTTGTTCAGTCCATGTAGATAACATATCCCACCCTCTTCATCACCTCTTCAAAAAAACACTTAAAATTTGTGAGTTTCTCACATATAAAGCCATGCTGACTGTCCCTAATCAGTCCTTGCCTTTCCAAATCCTGTCCCTCAGAATCCCCTCCAGTAACTGTCCCACCACTGATGTCAGACTCACTGGCCTGTAGTTCCCTGGCTGGTCCTTGCTGCCGTTTTTAGGGAAAAGCTCTACATTTGCCACCCTCCAGTCTTCCGGTACCTCACCCGTGGCTAAAGATGATGCAAATATCTCTGCCAGGGCCCCTGCAATTTCTTCCCTTACTTTATATGATGTCCTTGGAAACACTTTGTCAAGCCCCAGGAATTTATCCAGCCTAATATGCTTTATGTTCCAAGACATCACTATTAATTTCCTTTAATCCTCCAGCTTCCAGGAACTTCTTCACAGTAAATACAGACAAGAAATGTTCATCTGAGACCTCGTCCATCTCCCGTGGCTGCACACATTGATCCTTAATGGGACCTTCTCTCTCCCTAGCTACCCTTCTGCTCTTAATATACTTGTAGAATCTCTGGGGATTCTCCTTTACCTTGTCTCGTCCAGCTCACATTCCCTTTTGCCCTCCTGATTTCCTCTTTAAGTGTAGTCCTACATCTCTAGAGCTCCTCCAGGAGTTGCTTGATCCCAGCTGCCTGTATGTGGAACGCAGAGTGTACAGCACAGGAACAGGCCCTTTGGCCCACCATGTTGTGCCACACTAAATAAACTAGTAATTAAATGCCTAACTAAACTAATCCCTCCTGCCTACACAGTGTCCATCTCCCTCCATCCTGGCAACACATTCCCGGCACCCACCACTCTCTGTATAAAAACTTGCCCCACATATTTCCTTTGAACTTTCCCCCTCTCACCTTAAATGCGTGCTCTGTGGTATTAGACATTTCAACCCTGGGAGAATGATACCAGCTGTCTGTCTACTCGATCTATGCCTCTCATAATCTTATAAACTTCTATCAGGTCTCTGCTACTCCAGAAAAAACAACCCAAGTGTGTCCAACCTCTCCTTATAGCACAGGCAGCATCCTGGTGAACCTCCTCTGCACCCTCTCCACAGCCTCCATGTTCTTCCTATAATGGGACGACCAGAATTGAAAGCTCCAGGTACAGCCTAACCAGAGTTATATAAAATAATAGTGGAGGCAAATACAATAGAGGCACTTAAGACAGACACATGAATGTGCAGAGAACAGAGGGATATGGACATCGTGCAGGCAAAAGAGGTGGGGAGTGGCACTGTTGATCAGAGATAGTGTCACGGCTGCGGGAAAGGTGGACATCATGGAGGGACTGTCTACGGAGTCTGTGGGTGGAAGTTAGGAACAGAAAGGGGTCAATAACTTTACTGGGTGTTTATTATAGGTCGCCCAATACTGACGGGGTTATTGAGGAGCAGATAGGGAAGCAGATCCTAGAAAGGTGTGAGAATAACAGAGTTGTTGTGATGGGGGATTTTAATTTCCCAAACATTGACTGGCATCTCCAGACAGTGAGGGGTTTAGATGGGGAGGAGTTTGTTAAGTGTGTTCAGGAAGGATTCTTGACACAATATGTAGATAGACCTACAAGAGGAGAGGCTGTGCTTGATTTGGTATTGGGAAATGAACCTGGTCAGGTGTCAGACCTCTCAGTGGGTGAACATTTAGGTGATAGTGATCATAATTCTATCTCCTTTACGATAGCACTGGAGAGAAATAGCAACAGACAGACTAGAAAGGTGTTTAGTTGGAGTAAAGGGAATTATGAGGGTCTCAGGCAGGAAATTGTAAGATTAAATTGGGAACAGATGTTCTCTGGGAAAAGTACAGAAGAAATGTGGCAAATATTCAGGGGATATTTGTGTGGAGCTCTGCACAGGCATGTTCCGATGAGACAGGGGAGTCATGATAGGATACAGGAACCGTGGTGTACAAAGGCTATAATAAATCTAGTCAAAAGGAAAAGAAAAGCATACAAAAGGTACAGAGAGCTAGGTAATGTTAGAGATCTGGAAGAGTATAAGGCTAACAGAAAGGAGCTTAAGAAAGAGATTAGGAGAGTCAGAAGGGGACATGAGAAGGCCTTGGCGGGCAGGATTAAGGAAAACCCCAAGGCGTTCTACAATTATGTGAAGAGTAAGAAGATGAGATGCGAAAGGATAGGGCCTATCAAGTGCAGCAGTGGGAAAGTGTGTACGGATCCGGAAGAAATAGCGGAGGTACTTAATGAATACTTTACGTTGGTATTCACCACGGAAAAAGATCTGGGGGATTGTAGTGGGGACTTGCAGCGGCCTGAAAAGCTTGAGCATGTAGATATTAGGAAAGAGGAGGTGCTGAAACTTTTGGAAAGCATCAAGTTGGATAAGTCACCGGGACCGGATGAGATGTACCCCAGGTTGCTGTGGGAGGCGAGGGAGGAGATTGCGGAGACTCTGACGATGATCTTTGTGTCGTTGATGGAGATGGGAGAGGTTCTGGAAGATTGGAGGGTTACGGATGTTGTTCCCTTATTCAAGAAGGGGAGTAGGGATAGCCCAGGAAATTATAGACCAGTGAGTCTTACCTCAGTGGTTGGTAAGCTGATGGAGAAGATCCTGAGAGGCAGGATTTATGAACATTTGGAGAGGTATAATATGATTAGGAATAGTCAGCATGGCTTTGTCAAGGGCTATGATCTAGACAATAATGTGGTAAATTGGATCAGCAAGTTTGCTGATGACACTAAGATTGGAGGCGTAGTGGGCAGTGAGGAAGGCTTTCAAAGCTTGCAGAGGGATCTGAACCAACTGGAAGTATGGGCCAGAAAATGGCAGATGGAATTTAATGCAGACAAGTGTGAGGTGTTGCATTTTGGAAGGACCAATCAAGGGAGGACGTACACAGTAAATGGTAGGGCACTGAGGAGTGCGGAGGAACAAAGGGATCTGGGAGGTCAGATACATAATTCCCTGAAAGTGGCGTCACAGGTAGACAGGGTTGTAAAGAAGGCTTTTGGCATCCTGGCATTCAGAAATCAAAGTACTGAGTATAGGAGTTGGGATGTTTTGGTGAGTTTCTATAAGTCATTGGTGAGACCAAATTTAGAATATTGTGTGCAGGTCTGGTCGCTGAACTACAGGAAAGATATCAGTAAGATTGAAAGAGTGCAGAGGAGATTTACTAGAATGTTGCCAGGTCTTCAGGAGTTGAGTTACAGGGAAAGATTGAGCATGGAGATTCCTTGGAGCGGAGAAGAATGAGGGGAGATATGATAGAGGTTTATAAAATGATGAGGGGAATAGACAGAATTAATGCGAGTAGGCTCTTTCCACCTAGATTAGGAGAGATAAGTACGAGAGGCCATGGCTTTAGGGTGAAAGGGGAAAGGTTTAGGGGGAACATTAGCAGGAACTTCTTCACTCAAAGAGTGGTGGGAGTGTGGAATGGGCTGCCATCTGATGTGGTAAATGCGGGCTCGCTCTTAACTTTTAAGAGTAAATTGGATAGATACATGGATGAGAGAGGTCTGGAGGGGTATGGGCTGGGGGCAGGTAAATGGGACTAGCCGAATAATGTTTCAGCACAGACTAGAAGGGCCAAATGGCCTGTTTTCTGTGCTGTAGTTTTCTATGGTTCTATGGCAGGTCTTGCCTTACGAGCTTGATTGAATTTTTTGAGGATGTGACTAAACACATCGATGAAGGGAGAGTAGGGACATGTTCGGCACAGCTTTGTGTGCCAAAGGGCCTGAATTGTGCTGTAGATTTTCTTTGTTTTTCTATGTTTCTAAAAGGATTAGTTCAGTTAGGCATTAAATCACTAGTTTAATTAGTTGGGCACAACACAGTGGGCTGAAGGGCCTGTTCCTGTGCTGTACTGTTCTATGTTCTATGGGATTCATGGTGACTTGATGGTTTGGATTCAAAATTGGCTTCCCATAGAAGACAGAGAGCAGTGGTAGAGGGGCTGTTATTTTGGCTGGAGGTTCATGACCAGTGGTGTTCCTCAGGGATCGGTGCTGGGATCTCTGCTGTTTATGATTCATATAAATGAGTTGGATGAAAATGCAGATGGGTGGGTTGGTAAGTTTGCAGATGACACAAAGATTGGAGTCATGGACAGTGTAGACAGCTGTCGAAGGACACAGCGGGATATAGATCAGTTACAGAAATGGGCAGAGAAATGGCAGATGGAGTTTAATCCGGGCAAGTGTGAGGTGTTGCACTTTGGGAGATCAAGTGTAAAAGTACACAGTTAATGGCAGGACCCTTAACAGCATTGGTGTACAGAGGGACTTTGGGGTGCATGTCCATAGCACTCTGAAAGTGGCCACACAAGTAGGTAGAGTGGTAAAGAAAGACATTGAGTAGTGGCGTCAGGAAGTCATGTTGCAGCTGTGTAAAACTTGGTCAGGCTGCACTTGGAGTATTGTGTGCAGTTCTGGTCGCCCATTACAGGAAGGATGTGGAGGCTTTGGAGAGGTTCCAAAGGGCCTGTTCCTGTGCTGTTCTGTTCTATGTATCACAGCCCTATTATTCTTACAGTAGAACATAGAACAGTACAGCACAGAACAGGCACACAATGTTGTGCTGACATAGCTATTCCCTCCTACCTACAGAATGCCCATCTCCCTCCATTTTCCTCTCATTCAGGTGCCCATCCAAGCCCCTCTTAAAAGCCCCAATGAATTTGCCTCCACCACCCTATCAGGTTACTAATCTGCAATCTCCCTATGTATTTGCTGCTCTAATTCCCACGGACTATTGGAAAGCTGCAGGAGAGTTTCACAAGGATGCTGCCTGGATTAAAGGGTATGAGCTACAAGGAGAGGTTGGACAAACTTGGGTTGTTTTCTCTGGAACATTGGAGGCTGAGGGGAGACCTGACAGAAGTTTATAAGATTATGAGAGGCATGGATAGGGTAGACAGCCAGAGTCTTTTCCCAGGGTGGTAATGTCAAGTATTAGAGGACATGCATTTAAGGTGAGCAGGGAAAGGTTAAGGGAGATGTGTGGGGCAAGTTTTTCACACAGAGAGTGGTGGATGCCTGGAATAGGCCTCCAGGGGGACTGGTGCAAGCAAATACAATAGTGGTGTTGAAGACGCTGTTAGATAGACTTATGAATCTGCAGGGAATGGAGCATGTGCAATCAGAAGAGTTTTAGTTTAATTTGGGATTGTGTTCAGCGCAGACATGGTGGTCCGAAAGGCCTGTCCCTGTTCTGTTCTATGTATCACAGCCCTATTATTCTTACAGTAATCTGCAATCTCCCTATGTATTTGCTGCTCTAATTCCCATGGACTATTGTGGGGGCCTATAATACAATCCCATCAAAGTGACCATCCCCTTCTTATTTTTAAGTCCCACCCATACAGCCTCACTGGATGATCCCCCAAGTACCGCCGTGATGAGTTCCCTAATCAAAGCCACAACTGCCCCTCCTGTCTTACCTCCATCTCTGTCATACTTGGAGCATCTGTACCCTAGAACATTGAGCAGCCGGTCCTGCCCTTCCCTCAACCATGTTTCTGGTATGGCTTTGATATCCCAGTCCCACATACCAATCCATGCCCTGAATTCCTCAGCCTTAGCTCTCAAGCTTCTTGCATCAAAATAAATGCAGTTCCGTCTGTCAAACCTTCCTCACGTGCTGTCTGGCCCCTGCCTGTCCTGTCTGCTGAACTTGCTTGTTTACTGTTTATACTAGTCTGAACTCTCCCGTCTCTCTCTTTACTGCTTTGGGTTCCAGCCCCCTGCTGAACTAGTTTAAACCTTTCCAAGTAGCACAAGCAAAGCTCCACGCCAGGATATTGGTCCCCCTTCAATTCAGGTGCAACCTGTCCCTCCTGTACAGGTCTCACCTGCCCTAGAAGAAAGCCCAATGATCTCCCTACCTGCAGCCCTCCCTCCTGCAGCCCCTCAGTCACATATTAAACTGTACTGTCTTCTTAGCTTTTCGCCTCACTAGCTCATGACATGGAGTAATCCTGAGATTACAACCTTTTCTTTTAAACTTACCACCTAACTCCCTAAATTCTCTTTGCAGATCTCATCTCTCTTCCTGCCTATGTCTTTGGTGCCAATATGTTCACCCTCCCCTTTCAGACCGTCCTGTGCCTGCACAGAGCTGTCCTTGCCCCCGGCATGGTGAGGCAGCACACCGTCCTGGAGTCCTGCTCATGACCACAGTCTGTGCCCCTGACTATACAGACCGAGCACTGCTCATCTAGACTTTGCTCAATCCCTGCTGTTCAGTCAGTTGTGGTGCCACAGTTGTGGCTGCTGCTATATTCCCCGACAGGCCCAGTTAATCGCTCCAAATTCTGCACTTGCACAGGAACATTCTCACGTGAACTTGCAGTCTTCAGTATTTTAACATTCCACTGATACTTTGCTTGCTTGTTTTTCATGTCTGGGTTCCATTTAAAACCTATTGAGAAAGCACCTGTCCTTACAGACAGCTCAAAAGGGGGGTTTCCAAACGTCGAAGAGACACCTCCCCATTGACATTTATTCCTTAGCCTCAGAGCTTCACATTCCAATCTTTCCTCCACCCATCTCTTTGGATCTCAGAAGATGCTGCATCCGTTGGCCCTCCAGTTACAGCATCATCACAAACACATTCACACTCTGTGTACAACCACACAGAAACCAACAGTCCCTTCTGGCAATGAATTCTTCAAAACACACACAACACCTCAGTTCAGTGATCCACTCTAGAAAGTGTTTTTATTGAAAGCAATTTAATGACAGTAATTGTGCAATGAGCAATTCCATTTCTTTCAAATCATCCACCAGCAGACAGACCCAGTGATTAAAGTTGTTTACATAGAAATACAACACTTGAGTGATGCACAGGATTTAAGTCAAATTATGCAAAGGCAGCACTTGCCTGTTACAGAATGCAAGAGGTCCCAATGCTCCTGACATGCAGGTTGATGGCGGAAGGAGCCCACCTCAGCCTGCAGGGTCCGTGTACAATCCAGTCAGGCCGTATTGTACCAAACGTGTATTAGCCCTCCGAGGGGAGGGTGCGGTGGTGTGCACAATTCATTGGTACAGCTGGATGTTATAATCCAGGAGCTCCAAGCTTCTTAAAGACCAACATGCAAACACCATTCAACCATCCAGTGCTACAGCTGGACCCAAGGTATTTTCACTGTACCTCAGTACACGTGCCAATAATAAACAATTTACCAACGATGAACCGACACCTGCAACCAGGATCGTGCAACTAAGTCTGGCAGTTCTTTACCCAGTTTCAAATGTAAAGTTCTACAATTTTTGTTTATACGTATACAAATTGATTGAACGAAAGGCTTTCCCAACAACCTCAGAAAAGGGAAGGCAACATGCAGCAGTCACTGCAGTGAAATGTTCGGTCACTGCAGACACTTTGGTTTATTGTGAGTGATACTCAAGGAATGAATGTGAAGGCACTAAAGGAGGCCCTGAATCGTTGGCAGGTTGTGTCTGCATACAAAAGTGCACTGAATACTGATGTGGCCTGGGTACTGAGGATACACGTTGTGTCAATCAGAAGCTGTCGATTGTGTGAAGGCACAGGGTTGAGTTTAAAATACCAGAAATGAATATTCAGTAAAAATCTATAAAAAGTTCATTGTGAACAGTGCTCTGACAGATCTCAAGAACTTGAAGGAACCTGCAGAGGTTCAGAATTTATGGATGTAGATTGTTTTGGATCAAATTATTGTTTCAAATAAAGCACATTACCAAAGCATCGTCTTTGCCATGATCCATAGCCCCAACCAGCCACAGAACTCTCAGCACTTGGCATCATTCACTGTTACTCACTGGTACACACCAAATAAAGCCATGTAGTGGCATCGCACAAACTGGACAGAACTGGTACCTTAAACTCAACTGTCCTTTGGGCGGTTCAGTGTCAATAAAATCAACCATTTCTGATCAGTTCTACCATTTAAAAAGGCTTCCTATTTCAGTGCCACATTTCCTGACAGCACCAGGGCAGTTCGGCCCTCCCAATGCTCCTAGAATGGTTTTGGTCAGCAAACTCGTGTTTGGATGGTGGTTTTAAAGCTGGTTAAAATCTGTTCTCAAATAGTGATCAGAGAATGTCAGAGAGGAGTAAATCTAGTGTTCGTCTTTTAATGCTGTTAACAAGCTTGAGATTCTGAATCCTTTCACTTTGGTCCCAATGGTAACGTTACTGAATCAGTTTAGTGCAGTTTGTCAGTTAAGTACAATAGAGGGAGGTTTCATGCAATTCTCAGTGAGATCTGTTTGTAGTTATTTTAGTTGTTACAGTAACTCAAACAATGGTCCACCAGCATTGAGTACTGACAGAGCACGGTAAGAAGCAAAATTAAACAGCTTTCAGGTACAGGATAACTTCTCGATAAATTGTTAAGTTCAAGTAGGCCACCGACTGCAGTGAGAACTCTACTACTGCAGCGAGTGATGCAAGGCCTGCTGTAGAGATTTACGGGTTACCAGAAGCCGAACTATGTCTTCATTCTTCTTTGTGAGACGTTTCCTGGCCTGGTCGTGTGTTACCATCGTCATATCCCAACCATTCACCTGCAGAGGAAACAGACATCAGAAATGTGGGCTGCAGCACCAACCACTCCGTCCCACCATCCCTGCAACATGTGCTCTTTGATTCGGAGCTTTCCTTGACTGGGTATTCCATTGGGTTGAAAACTCACTGATCAATTGCTGAGGACGTGCTGAGTCACCAGGTGCATGCTTTCTTCCTTGTAGATCGAGGCCCGTTAACTGAACGCATCTCCCAACACCATATTCCATCTTACCAGAAAGTGTCACGTGTGATCTCACCTGCCCTACACAGGCTTTAAACCTGGATGCCAACCAGGTAACTAGAGCACAGGCTCTAGGGACAGGACAACATGTAGTGACAGTGGCACAAGAATTATTTACTGGAACAGTAATCAGTGGCTTGGGGAAGAACAGTCCAGACACCAGAGCTCAAACTTCACCAAGCTGGCTGTGGAATTCAAGTTGTTCATCAGATGGAATTTACATTAAAAATCTGGTCATTAGTAATGACCACAAACACCAGGTTATGGTCACCCTCTGGCTCACTGAAGCCCTATTCGTGACCCCAGACCCCATGTGGTTGCCTCCTAACTACTGTTGGAAATGGCCTGGTAAGTCATCATTACTGAAAGAAAAAAAACCAGACAGACCTCCTGGCGTTGACCCAGGGATCCAATCCAGACATGGCAGTCACGCCCACACCAGCCCAGTCAACCGTGCAATGTTCTCACAAAGAATCTGACAGGAGTTGGTGTCTAAACTGGGAGAGCAGCCACACAGACTGTTGAGCAACAGCCCGACAGCCGTGTCATCAGAGGATGGGCTTTCTTGGGGCCCCTCCTGCTGTTTGCCTCCTGTTGCTTCACCACCATTCAGGACTCCAGAGCTTTGATCCCTCAGCTCTAAGATCAGCTTAGCTGTGTCTATTTCGTGCTGTTCAGTGAGCTTGGGCTGCAGCTTCACAAGGCTTGCTTTGACCTCCTGCACTCCTTCGACCTGGGTCCACCCCCCACCTCCACACTAACAGTGGAGGGGAGGGACGGGACACCCCACCACATTCAGCCAGAAACAGCAAACAGACAATCCCCCTCAGTTACTCCCAAAATCTCCATTTCAAAAGTTGGTCTCCAGCCAAGTGTATTCACTCCACATATCATCAAGATCCAACGCAGGGTCCAGATGCAGCCCAGGGTCCAGGACCTGCCCACTGCAGTATGTGGAGGCACAAGTACCCACCCCCACTGTACAACCATACTTGCCCCAGCTGCAGTACAGCCTGCAGCTCCTCAAGTGGACTCCTTTGTCACATCAGAACCAAGGGAGAGGCAGTGGGGGCAAATCATTCTCAGCCCGAGAGACTGCCAACAACCAATGACAAAGAATAGACATTAAAAGAAATTACAAACTTTAAAACTGAACAGACCAAAAAGCAAAACACAGCAGGTGCTGGAAATCTGCAATAAAAAGAAAGTGCCGGTAATACTCAGCAGGCCAGGCAGCTTCAGTGGAGATGCAGTTACTTGTTCATGTCACTGACCTCCCAGAATAAGGCAAGCAGTCCTCCAACTCTCTGCCAGCAGTTCTGGCAGAAGAGAGGGTTGCAAAATAGCCAGTCTCTCCACAATTTCCTCCCTTGCTTCTTTTCACAACCTGGGATAAATTCCATCTGGACCAGGGAATATATCTACTTCCAACATGCTACATCTCTGAATATTTCCTGTCTTACCATGTTATCCCATCCAATATTTCACACCAGCCCACCAGAACCACAGCAGCATTGTCCCCTTCTTGTATGAAGGCAACCATGAAATATTCATGAAGAACCGTACCCATATCCTCCAGCTCCAGAGTGCTACGCTGTTGTTGTGTGGCTAACTGACTTCAACATTGCAGAGGCTGAACTTTCGCTCCCAGGCACCTGCACCATGACCTCACCACTGAGCATCAGATCATTGCTTCCTAGTCACTGACCTTAATTCCTCAGGTGATCTCCCCTCCAGAGTCTACAGTCTCATTGTCCACCATTTCCAACCCTTCTCCAAGATCCACAAGCAGGAATGTCCTGGTGGACTCATTGTTTCATCTGTTCTTGCCCTACAGATCCTATTTCCAGCCTTGATTCTATTCCTTATCCCCTTGCCCAATCCTTTCCCTCTTACATCTGTAATGTATCCGATGCCTTCTGCCACTCTAACAGTTTTCCAATTCCTGGTCCTGCCTGGCACACCTTCAGCACCATGTCCACTCCACTGACATCACGATGGTCTGAGCCCCTTCACTGCTTCCTTGAACAGACCCAACCAGTTCCCCGTGCCCCCCACCACACTCATTGCTCTGACTGAATTTGTTCTTACATTGAACAACTCCACTCACTTTCTCCAAACCAACAGTGTAGCTACAGGAGCTCAATGGGCCAATGGCTGTTGATGTGGGACAGTCCTCATTGCCACGCTACCATGGTGCTGTTTACTGCTCTTATACACAACTTGAAAATTTCCGTATCTTTACTGATAATTACCACCCGACATGCTCAACAGCTGACTTTTCCCATTTTCTCTGGATCTCTGTCTCCATCTTGGGGGATAGGTTAGTGGACCAACATCCATGAGAAACCCCTGGACTCAAAAATCTCAACTATGCTCCTTCCCATCCTGCAAGGATTCCATTCCATTCCGTTTCTCCTGCTCCATCACGTCTTTTCTGATGACTGGGCTTTCCCCACTGATGCTACTAACATGTCTTCCTTTGTGAAGTTGATAGCTCGCTGCTCCATGACTTTCAGAATAGTAAATTGCAGCCAGACGTGAGAGACAGATTAGTCCCTCTTGTCCTCAAACATTTCCCCAACTGCTCCCCACCATTCACTTCCTTTGTGTCTCCTTGGTCCATCCTCCACCCTCTCCCTGCATTCTAACATTCCCCTCAGCACATTTCCATCCCTACCCTAAAACAGTTTTCCTACCACCTCCTCCACCAACTATCCCTACTTTCTCTCCTCACTCAGAGCAGAGAACAGCCCTTCAGCCCACCATGCCCGTGCCAGCCTCCACTCCCATCTGTCCAGACCCCATTGCTCAACATTGCCTTCTATGCTGTGGCACTTCAAATACTCATCTAGAACCTGGTAAATGTTATGGTCTTTACCTCCATCACCCCCTCAGGCAGCTGCACTGCCACACTTCAACCACCATCTGGGTGAAAAAAATTCTTCCTTCAATCTCCTATCCCTCACCTTAAACCCATGCCTGTGGTCACACAACTCCTCTGCAAAGGGGCAAAGTTTCTTACTATCCACCCTATTTATGCCCCTCAATTTTATGCATGTCCATCAGGTCAACCACCTCTGCTCCAAGAAAATCCAGCACCTCCTCAGAACTTAAAGGCTCCATTCCAGGCAACTGCCTGCTGAATCTCTTCCACACCAACTCCAGCACTGTACCCTCTTCCCATAGAACACTACAGCGCTGAACTAATCACTTATGTAATTGTGCCATAACCTTCACTTTCATATTACATGTCCTGGCTAGAACCATAGAACACTAAGCACAGAAAACAGGCCATTCGGCCCTTCTAGTCTGTGCTGAAACTTTATTCCGCTAGTCCCATTGACCTGCACCCAGTCCATAACCCTCCAGACCTCTCCTGTCCATGTATCTATCCAATTTATTCTTAAAACTTAAGAGTGAGCCCGAATTTACTACATCAGATGGCAGCTCATTCCACACTCCCACCACTCTCTGAGAGAACAAGTTCCCCCTAATATTCCCCCTAATTCTTTCCCCTTTCACCCTAAAGCCATGTCCTCTCGTACTTATCTCTCCTAATCTAGGTGGAAAGAGCCTACTCGCATTTACTCTGTCTATACCCCTCATAATTTTGTAAACCTCTATCAAATCTCCCCTCATTCTTCTACACTCCAAGGAATGAAGTCCTAACCTGTTCAATCTTTCCCTGTAACTCAACTCCTGAAGACCTGGCAACATGCTGGTAAATCTCCTCTGCAGTCTTTCAATCTTACTGATATCCTTCCTATAGTTAGGCGACCACAACTGCACACAATACTCCAAATTTGGCCTCACCAATGTCTTATACAACCTCACCAAAACATCCTAGCTCCTACACTGAATACTTTGATTTCTGAATGCCAGGATGCCAAAAGCCTTCTTTACAACCCTGTCTACCTGTGATGCCACTTTCAAGGAATTACGTATCTCAACTCCCAGATCCCTTTGTTCCTCCGCACTCCTCAGCGCCCTACCATTTACTGTGTACGTCCTACCTTGATTTGTCCTTCCAAAATGCAACACCTCACACTTGTCTGCATTAAATTCCATCTGCCATTTTCTGGCCCATACTTCCAGTTGGTTCAGATCCCTCTGCAAGCTTTGAAAGCCTTCCTCGCTGCCCACTACACCTCCAATCTTAGTGTCATCAGCAAACTTGCTGATCCAATTTACTACATTATCATCTAGATCATTGATATAGACAACAAACAACAATGGACCCAGCACAGATCCCTGAGGCACACCACTAGTCACAGGCCTCCAGTCTGAGAAACAATCATCCACTACCACTCTCGGTCTTCTCCCACACAGCCAATTTCAAATCCAGTTTACAACCTCTCCATGGATACCTAGTGTCTGAACCTTCTGAACTAACCTCCCATGTGGGACCTTGTCAACGTCCATGTAGACAACATCCACAGCCTTGCCTTCATCTACTTTCTCGGTAACCTCCTACAACTCTACAAGATTCGTTAAACATGATCTACCACGCACAAAGCCATGCTGACTATCCTTAATCAGCCCTTGGCTGTCCAAGTACTTGTATACCCGATCTCTCAGAACACCTTCCAATAATTTACCCACTACTGATGTCAGGCTCACTGGCCTGTAATTACCTGGTTTACTTTTAGAGCCTTTCTTCTACAACGGAACAACATGAGCTACCCTCCAGTCCTCCGGCACCGCACCCGTGGCTAAGGACATTTTAAATATATCTGCCAGCAGCCCTGCAATTTCTACACTAGTCTCTCTCAATGTCCAAGGAAATATCTTATCAGGCCCGGGGGATTTATCTACCTTTATTCACTGTGAGGCAGCAAGCACCTCCTCCTCTTTAATCTCTATATGTTCCATGACACAACTGCTCGTTTCCCTTCCTTCCATATCCACTATGCCAGTTTCCTGAGTAAATACTGATGCAAAAAACTGTTTAAGATCTCCCCCATCTCCTGAGGCTCCACACATAGACGTCCACTCTGATCTTCTAGGGGACCAATTTTGTCCCTTACTATCCTTTTACTCTTAATATACTTGTAGAAACCCCCTCTATCACATCTGAAACAACGGAACCCCGGAACATTTAGTTGTCAGTCCTGCCCCTCCTGCATCCAAGTCTCACTAATAGCAATAATGTCGTAATCCCACGTGCCAATCCACGCCCTAAGCTCATCTGCCTTACCTACAATACTCCTTGCATTGAAATAGATGCACCTGAGAACATTTCTATCACGTACAAACCTTTGATTTCTGTCGATACCTGCAGTCCTCGCATGACCTTTCTCCTCCTCCACCTCA
Organism: Pristis pectinata; assembly: GCF_009764475.1. NCBI lineage: Eukaryota > Metazoa > Chordata > Chondrichthyes > Rhinopristiformes > Pristidae > Pristis > Pristis pectinata. The sequence continues at coordinate 1,234,204 of NC_067428.1, forward strand.
CTATCTGCTCTAACACTCTGGTTCCCCTCCCCCTGCAAATCTAGCTTAAACCCCCCAGAGCAGCACTAGCAAACCTACCAGCAAGAATGTTAGTCCCCCTCCAGTTCAGGTGCAAACTGTCCCATCAGAACAGGTCCCAATTTCCCTGGAAGGAGGCCCAATTGTCTAGAAACATGAAGCCCTCCCTCCTGCCACCATTTCCTTAGCCACGTACTTAGCTGCATAATCCTCCTATTTCTAGCCTCACTAGCTTGTGGCACAGGTAGCAATCCTGAGATAAAGACAAGGTTAATAAAGACAAGTATCACATATGCCTTCTTAACCACTGTTGTGCCTTCAGGGATCCTTGGACACATACACAAAGGCCCTTCTGCTCCTCAGTGTCCCACCATTCACTGTGTACAACTTACCCTTAGTCCCCCCAAAAGCACAACCTGTACTACCCTTTCATCAATACATTTGGTTACTCAAAACATTTAATTAGACAGATGGGACCTTCCCTTAAAGCCATGCTGACTATACTTGATTAACCCCTGCTTCTCCAAATGCTGATCAACCCTGTGCCTCAATTTTTTCACCCCACACCATTTCCTCCTTGACTAACGGAACCACATTTGCTGTTCTGCAGTCTTCTAGCACCTCACTGTGGTCAGCAATGATTTGAAAATCTCTGTCAGGGCCCCAGCAATCCCCTATCCTAGGCTGCTATGGGACACATCTCATCAGGCCTGCCAAGACATCTCAAACCTCCGTTTCCAATCGCGATTTGTTCTAGAATTCCACCAGCCCCTCCTCTAAGTTCTCCAACAATGAACTTCCCCATAGTGACACAGGTAAGAGGTATTCATGGTAGGCTTCACCCATGCCCTCCAGCTCCATGCACAGATTGCCAATCATGGGCACTCTTTCCCTGGTTACCCTCTTGCCCTTGGCATACTTACCAAATGCTTTGGTCTGTTCTTTAACCTTGCCCACCAGTGCCGTTCACCATCACAGGCTGCCCCACCCTCCTTCACTGGTTTTCCCATCCTACCTTCATATTTTCCACCCTCTCCCCAGCCCATCCGTAGCTCTACCTTCCACTCTCATCTTTCTGCCACCTGCCCTGCTGCCCCACGGTCTAACCCTCCCCAGTGTTGCTGCTCTCGCTTCTCCATCCCCATCCTCCTCCTTTGCAGAAGTTATTACTTCAATTGATTGTGGTCAAACAATTATTTTTACAAGAACACCAGAACCCGCACCTGCATTATCTTGTCTCCAATCTGTAGTCCTGCAACTTCAGCCGGTCCACCTTCGGAGACTCTAGTCACATATATACCCTGTAAAAGCAGAAGAATTAGTTGTGGCAGTGAAATGTAGGCTGGAAGTTAACTCAAACAGACTCAGTGACCAAACATGGAAGATAGAGTACGAGAATAGACAAGCAAATTGCGAGAACTTTTATGGAGACAAAAAGGAAGTGAGTAATGTAAAACATTCGTCCCTTAAAGGAACAGCCTGGAGAATTAATAACGGGAAACAGAAGTGGCAGTGATGCAAAGTGATTATATTGGATCGATATACTGAAACCATAACAACAACGGTTAATCCTGGTTCTTTTGTTATTCACCTTTAGTCACCTTTACAAGGGATTCTCCACCTTGTAGGTCGCTTTGCTCTACAACACCTCTCAGGGCCTGACCACTCACTGTGTAAGTCCTACCCTGGTTTGACTTCCCAAAATGCAACACCTTGCATTTTTCTGAATTGAAAGCCATTTGCCAATCCTCAGCCCACTTTCCAGCTGATCAAGATCCTTCTGTAATCTTTGATTTAAAAAGTTACAGGGGGATCTTGCTTCTACGCTATCACCATCATGCAATAAAAGGAAGATTCAGAAAAGATCCAATAGCCCAAAAACTGAACATCCATGGGCAATCAGGTACAGAATTGTACTTCAAACCAACCTATTGACTCAGTCCAGATGAAGGGTCTCGACCTGAAACGTCGACTGACCCGCTGAGTTCCTCCTTGTGTGCTGCTAATGACTCCAACCACCATTATTGGCCGAAGACGGGCTCAGTCAGTGGTGGAGCTACTGAACTACCCTTGGGGATGGATAAGTCAGAGTACATTTCATGGCCTTGCGGCTTGGTGTTTCATGGGGTTTGATGTGGGGGTGTACAGATTCATCAGATGGAGGGCCTTGGGTGGTAAACAGAGGTTTCCTGCCCATTTTGACCTGATTTAAATACTTCCACAGCCCACTACTTACTAAGTGCACACCACTGTAAACCCCACTTCTGATGGGTCTGTCCTATCAGTGGATGGGGATACCAAGAATTAAGACAGGAGTCTGGAATGGTTGCTGAAAGGGACAACTCAGAGGCCTGCCAATCTGTGCAAACCCTCATCCCAATGTTTGTGAGGAGGATTTTGCAGAGTGAAGTGAGTTGGGTGTGCCTTTTCTCCGAATTTAGTGCCAAGGTTGATGCTGGCTTAGTCCAAGTGCTTTCAGTAGCATTTCTTCTGCAAGTTCAGCATCAAATTTAGAATAGAACGATTGCTATGGATCTAAAGCCAAATGTGCCAAAGAACGTAAAGATGGGAGGAATCAGAGTACAGAAAAAGACCCTTCAGCCCACCACATCCCTGCCGACCTTTTTGCCCATCTACACTAATCCTATTTGACTGCATTCAGACTATTCTATGCCCCGCCTTTTTAAGATCTGTTCAATTAGTAATTGTGTCTGATTCCATCATGTCCTCTGTTCCAGATATTAACCACCCTAAAAACTTACCACTCAGATCCCCTTTAAAAGTCCTTGCTCTCACCTTAAACCTATGGCCTCTTGTTTTTGATACTCCTGCCACAGGAAAAAGATTCTGACTATCTACCCTATCTTTGCCTCTCGTAATCATATATGCTTCTATCAGGTCACGCCCTCAACTTTCTTCATTCCAGGGCAAATAAGCCCAATCTATCCAATCTGCCTCTATAACTAAAGTCCTCCAGTCCAGGAAATATCCTGGTGAACCTCCTCTGCACCCTCTCCAGTGCAATCACATCCTTCCTATAGTGTGACGACCAGAACTGCACACAGTGCTCCAAGTGCAGTCTATCCAGTATTTTGTAAAGTTGCAACATAACCTCCCATCTTCTATATTCTATGTCTCAACCCATGAAGGCCAGCCAGCATGTCACATGCCTTCTCACCACTCTATCGACCCATGTTGCTGCATTCCAGGAACTAAGGGCATGGAACCCTAGGTCTCTCTGTTCATTATTATTTCATCGTGCCCATCACTTACTGTACATGTCTTGCCCCTAGTTAACTCCTCAAAATGCATCACTTAGCACTTGTTGGGATTAAATTCCATCTGCCAACACTTCAACCAGCTTTCTACCTGATCAATATCCTGCTGGTATTGGATCATTGCCTTTTTTTGAATGACACTAATCACCTTGGAGATACTGTTATAATTTCTAAATTTGCTGATGATACAAAACTTGGTAGTATTGTGAACTATGAGGAGAGTGCTAGATTGCAGCAGGATAACGACAGGCCGGTGAAACGGGCAGACACAAGGCAGACGAAGTTCATTACCTTTCTAAAAAGGGTAGAGGAGCAGAAGGACTGGGGTAGGAGTGCACGAGTCATTGAACGTGGAGGGGCAGTTTGAGAAAATGTACAATAAGCCATACACAGTTCTGGGCGTTATCAAGAGGCACACAGTATAAAAGCAGGGAAGTTACACTACACCTTTATAAACACTGGCCCAGCCTCATATTGTCTCCATTTCTGATCACCACAATTATAGAAGGGCATTTGAGGGGGTTCAGAAAAGATTTACAGGAATAGTTCCTGAGATTAAGAACTACAGCTTCAAGGATAGATTCAAGAGGCTGGGATTGTTCCCTCTGGATGTGAGAAGGCTGATGGGAGATCCGGTAAAAATATAAAATGATGAACCGTCCAGACAGCAGATAATGGGAGGCTTCTCCCTTTGGTGCAGGCGGTTGAGGACTAAAGAGGAAGAGGATTAAGGGCAACATGAGGAAAATCCTTCCCATGCAGCATGTGGCTGGAATCTGGACAGCACCTGCCAACAGGTATGGAAGCAGGTTCCATTGTGGCCTTCACGAGAATTGAGAGGCAAGGTTTGTTGCTAAGAGCCTGAGGTCTAGCGAGGGAAGTAAATATTGAGAGGCAAGGTTTGTACTGCTACAGAGAAAGAGCCTGAGGTGGAACTAGCAAGTTATTCTGGTGGAGATCCAACAAAGACACTCGTTCTGTAACCAGTCTATGATTCTATGAAATGGCATTAGACAACCAAATGATTTATAACAATTTAGTCGTTTCATGGTTACGATGATTGTACATGATTTAGCAAAATAAATTTAAATGCCCAAAATGTCACACTAGGATTTAAACCCTCATCTCTGAAACATTCTTCCAGACAATTGAGTTGCAAGCCTCTGATGCATTTTACCAAGTTTGAGCTTTTACCATCACCCTATTTATAAATCCTCTGGGTCACTAGCTTCATTCTGGTTCAGGTGGACCCCTCTGTCACACCAGAAAATAGCAGGAGTAGGTCACCAGGCTCCTCAATATGATTATGGCTGATCTACGCTGGCCTCAGCTCCTCTTCTGTGCTAATTCCTCATAATCCTCAATTCCTTGATCTTTCAAATATTTATCTCCACCCTAAAATGTATCTAATGATTGGGCCACAACTCTCTGGGGGAAAGAGAGATCCAGAGATTCACTACATTCTGAGAGAAGAAACTTCTGCGCACCTCAGTTTTAAATGACCAGCCCTTATTTTGTAGCCACGTCCCCTTGTACACAATTCGCCTACTTGTGAAAACATCACAATAGGGTCTGGACCCGAAATGTTGACAACCCTCTGCCCCACAGGTGCTAACCTCACTGCTCAGTTCCTCCAGCAGTTTGTTGATTTTGCTCAACATCTACCCTGTTAAACCCCTCAGAATCTTGTATATTTGAAAAAATTCACCCCTCATTCTACTAAACTCCAAGGAATACAGACCCAGACTGTCCAGCCTCTCTTGACAAGACAACCTTCTCATCCCAGGAACTAGCCTGGTGAACCTAATTTGGACTGCCTCCACTGCTACTATAGGCTTTTGTAGGCAAGGGCACCAAAATTCCAGGTGTGGCCTCACCAACATCCTGTTCAACACCAATAAAACCTCCCAATTCTTAAAGCCTTCACAATAAAGGCCAAAATTTGTTTGCTTGTTGGACCTGCCTGCTAACATTTTGTGATTTATGCACAGAAACATCTAGATCCCTCTGCAAATGAGTGGAGTAGTCTCTCTTCCTTTAGATAATAAATCAATCTTTTAAGTTACTAAAGTTTCTTTCTAAAGTGTGTGACCTCGTACTTCTCCACATTAAACTCCATTTGCCAGGTTTCCTCTATCTGTTCCCATTGCAGAATCGCAATGTCCTCATCACAATGCGCCCTTCCACCGATTTTTTGTATCACTGGCAATCTTGGAAACCTCACATTTTGCTCCCGCCACCAAGTCATTAATGTAAATAGTGAACAACTGAGGGCCAAGAACTAATACCTATGGTACTCCACTAATAAGATCCCTCCAGCCTGAAAAGGACCCACTTATTCCAACTCTGTGACAGCCAGTTTTCAGTCCACGTTAAGACATTTCCTCTTAGTTGTCAATTCATTGCTGTTCCAGGACTGGTGCCAATATACAACAAGAAGGATCCCTTGCGTGTTAATCCCCGATCTGTTCGTCTAACAATGCCCCTCCATTTGGGTGAAAGCAAACCACCCCACCTCCAAAGCACATTTAACATAGCAAAACATCCGTGTTCCACAAAAACATGATCAAACCAAATTTAGAACACAGAAGAGTGCAGCACAGGAACAGGTCCTCCAGCCCATGATGTTGGGTCAAACTAATTGTAAGTAAACGCCTAACTAAACTAATCCCTTCTGCCTACACATCTCCCTCCGTTCTCTGCACATTCACGCGCCTAAGAGCCTCTTGAACACCTCTACTATATTTGCCTCCATCACCACCCCTGGCAACACATTCCAGACACCCACTACTCCCCGTGTATGAAAACTTGACCCACACATCTCCTTTGAACTTAACCCCTCTCACCTCAAATGCATGCCCTCTAGTATTAGACATTTCAAGCCTGGGAGAAAGATACCAGTTATCTACTTTATCTATGCCTCTTGTAATCTTATAAACCTCTATCAGATCTCCCCTCAGCCTCTGCCGCTCCAGAGAAAACAACCCAAGTTTGTCCTGATTTGTCCTAACATTCCTGATAGCACATGCCCACTGATCCAGGCAGCATTCTGGAAAACCTCTTCTGTGCCCTCTCCAAAGCCTCCACATCCTTCCTATAATCGGGCGACCAGAACTGAATGCAATACTCCAGATGCAGCCCGACTAGAGTTTTACAAAGGCTGCAACATAACTTTCTGACTTTGAACTCAATGCCCCGACTAAAGGCAAGCATGCCATACGCCTTCGTTACCACCCTTTCAACCTGTGCAGCCACTTTCAGGGAGCTAGGGACTTGGACCCCAAGATCCCAAGGGTCCTGCCATTAACAGTGTACTGTCCCTTTTGATCACCCGAAGTGCAACACCTCACTCTTGTCTAGATTAAACTCCATCTGCCATTTCTCTGCCCATATCTGCAACTGATCTATATCCCGCTGAATCCTTTGGCAATCTTCTACAGTATCCACAACACCAACATTTGTATCGTTTGCAAATTTACTAAACCACCCATCCACATTTACAACCAAGTCATTCATATCACAAACAGCAGAGGTCCCAGTATAGATCCCTGTGGAACACCACTAGTCACAGACCTCTAGCCAGAATAAGTCCCATCGACCACTACCCTCTGTCTTCTATGGGAAAGCTAATCCTGAATCCAAACAGCTAAGTCACTGTGGATCCCATGCATCTTAATCTTCTGGATGAGCCTCGCATGAGAGACCTTGTCAAACACCTTTCTAAAATCCAAGTAGACATCCACAGCTCTACCTTAATCAAAACTCGATCAAATTAGTAAGACGCGACTTGACCCACACAAAGCCTTGCTGACTGTCCCTAATTAGGCCATGGCTTTCCAAATGCTCATAAATCCTCTCTCCAGTAGCTTCCCTACCACTGACATCAGACTCACTAGTCTATAGTTTCCAGGATTATCCCCACTTCCCTTCTTGAATAATAGAACAACATTAGCTACTCCAGGACCTCGCCTGTGGCTAGAGAGGACACAAATCTTCTTGACACCAAAATTGCCACTGATCCATGAAGGGAGATAGTGGTCAAACCACCAACACATTGGTCAGTGAGGTAGATTTTAAAGAGCATCTGAAAAGGGGAAAGAGAGGCAGAGCAGTTTAGAGAGCCATTCCAGAGCCTTGGCACCTGAAGACACAGCCACCAGTGGCAGAACAATTAAATTGTAGTGACTAAGATCTGTGTGGTGATGGGGGGAGGGGGGTGAAAAGAGGTTGGTGGATGGTATTGCCAAAGTTTTGCCTCAAAGCCTTGCATCAGGACCCTGCAGGGTTTCAACCCAAAACAACAATTCCTTGCACCTCTCCCCTACAGGTGCTGCTCAACGCACTGAATCTCCAGCAGATTGTGTGCTGCTCCAGGTTCCAGCATCTGCAGTCTCGTCTCTAGGAAAGAGATAATATTTCAGAGGGCTAAAGAGGTAAGGACAGCAAGGCCACAGAGGGGACAGAAAATAAGAATAAGAGTTAATATAAGCCAGCAAGCACAGGGGTGATTGGTGATCATTACTTCACGTGAATGTACAGAGTTTAGAATATCAAGGGCTAGCCAGAACTGCATTGGATTAATGAAGTCTGAAAATAACCAACACAAGTATGAAGGTTTAAGGAGTCGAATTCTGCCTTATGCACTTAGCACATTTTGCTTAAACACAAGAACTGTAATGGTAAAACACAGCATGTGGTCCACCATCGCTCAAGCAACAGGTATTTTTCCTTCAGTGGCTCCCCATAGGCAGAAAGAACAGGACCCTGGAAGAGGCAGGAAACAGAGCAGTTGCACAAGAAGCAACATCAAGAGAGGGACCAGCCTTACAAGTGGGACCTCGTCAGAGGCCTTACAGATTTAAGCCACTTACGTATTTATCTCTTCATAAAACTCAATTGAGCGACAGATTAAACCAGAACTGGAGGGGGGGACAATATCCTGGCAGGCAGATTTGCTACTGCTACTAGGATGGGTTTAAACTAGTTTGACGGGGGAGGGGGGTGGTCCCAAGGAACAGGGAGGCAAATGAAGGGCTGGAAAGTGATGCAGAAATCAGTGACAGCAGGTTGAACAGACACGACAGGCAGGAGAATGGCCAGGCGCAAGGAAAGCCCATTGGATTAAATTGCATTTATTTCAATGCAAGAGGTCTGACAGGCAAGGCTGATGAACTTGGGGCCTGGAGAGCCACATGGGACTGGGATATCATCGCTATTACAGAAACATGGCTAAGGCAGGGACAGGACTGGCAGCTTAATGTTCCAGGGTACAGGTACTTTAGGCAGGATAGAGGTGGAGGAAAGAGGGGAGGGGAGTTGCATTTTTGATTAAGGGGAATGTCACAGCAGTAGGCAGAGATGTAATTACTGAAGGATCATCCAGTGAGGTTTCATGGGTGGAGCTGAGAAATAAAAGGGGATGATCCCATTGTTGGGATTGTACTATAGGCCCCCCCCGAATCTTCAATGGGAATTGGGAGAACAAATATACAGGGAGATTGTGGAGTTGTCAGAATAATAGGGTTGTCATAGTAGGGGATTTTAACTTTCCTAACATAGACTGGGACTGTCATACTGTTAAGGGCTTAGATGGGGAGGAATTTGTTAAGTGCGTTCAGGGAAGTTCCCTTGGGCAATATATAGAGGCCCTACTAGGGAGAGGGAAAAACTTGACCTACTCTTGGGTAATAGGGTGGGGCAGGTGACTGAGGTGAGAGCGGGCGAGCACTTTGACCATAGGTCTATTAATTTTAAAATAGTTTTGGAAAGGTACAGAACTGGTCCACAGGTTCAAATTCTAAATTGGGGCAAGGTGAATTTTGGCGGTATGAGACAGGAGCTTGCAAAGGTTGATTGGAGTAGGTTGTTTGTGGGCAAAGGGACCACAGGCAAGTGGGAGGCTTTTAAAGGTTAGGTAGTGAGAGCTTGAGGTCTGCGCGTTCCTGTTAGAATGAAGGGCGAGACTGGTAATGGTAGGGAACCCTGGATGACGAGGGATATTGAAACCCTGGCTAGGAAAAGAAGAGGCATGGGTCAGGTACAGGCCAGCTGAGATCAAGTGAATCCCTGGAGGAATACAAGAGATGCAAGACTGTACTCAAGAAGGAAATCAGGAGGGAAAAAGGGGGCATGAGATAACTTTGGCAGAGAAGATTAAGGAGAATTCAAAGAGGTTTTATATTAAGGGGAAAAGAGTAACTAGGGAGAGAATAGGGCCCCTCAAAGTCCAAAGGGGACATCTTTGTGTGGAGCTGCAGGAGATGGGCAAGGTCCTTAACCGTGGAAAAAGACATGAAGGCTTCAGAGCTAGAAGGAGTAAATGGAAGGTCTTGGGGATCACATTACACAAGAGGAGGTGCTGGATGTCTTAAAAGTTATGAAGGTAGACAAATCTCCAGGCCCTGACCAACTATATCCAAGAACACTGTGAGGCTAGAAAAGAAATTGGGAGAGTCCTGGCTGAGATATTTGTGTCATCATTAGCCACAGGTGAGGTGCCGGTAGACTGGAGGGTAACAAATGTTGTACCTTTATTTAAGAAGAGCGGCAAAGAAAGACCTGGGAACTGTAGATCAGTAAGTCTAACATCTGTGGCAGGTAAGTTACTGGAGAGGATTCTGAGGGATTAGATATACATAGATCTGGAAGGACAGGTGTAGATTAGGGGGTAGTCAACATGGATTTGTGTGTGGGAGATCATGTCTTTTGAACTTGATTGTGTTTTTTGATGCTGATGATGGCAAGGCAGTAGACGTGGTTGATATGGACTTCAGTAAGGCCTTTGATAAGTTTCCACATGGTAGGCTGCTCTGGAAGGTTAGATCACATGGGATTCAGGGAGAGCTGGCTAATTGGATACACAATTGGCTTGATGGTAGGAACCAGAGGGCAATGGTGGAAGGTTGTTTCTCAGAATGGAGGCCCGTGACTTGTGGATCCCTCAGGGGTTGTTGTCATCTATATCAACAGTTTGGAAAAGAATGTACAGGGTAAGTTTGCAGATGACACTAAAATAGGTGGTACAGTGGATAATGAAGGTTATCAAAAACTACAGGGGGATCTTGATCAGCTGAATAATAATTAAATTAAATTTTATTTACAGTGTGGTAACAGGCCCTTTCAGCCCAACAAGTCCACGCCGCCCATTTTAAACCTAAATTAACCTACCCGTACGTCTTTAGAATGTGGGAGGAAACCGAAGCACCCGGAGGAAACCCACGCAGACACGGGAGAACGTACAAACTCCTTACAGACAGCGACGGGAATCGAACCCCGATCGCTGGCGCTGTAATAGTGTCGCGCTAACCACTATGTGGCTGAAGAGTGGCAAATAGAGTTTCATTTGGATAAGTGTGAGGTGCTGCATTTTGGAAGACAAATCAGGACTTTCGCAGTGAACGACAGGACCCTGGGGAGTGTTGTAGAACAGTGGGACCTTGGAGTACAAATATACGGTTTACTGAAAGTGGAGTCACAGGTAGACAGGGTGGTGAAGGCTTTTGGCACGCTGGCCTACATAAGTCTCATTGAGTATAAAAATTGGGAGGTCATGGTGCAGTTGTACAGGATGCTGGTGAGGCCTCACATGGAGTATTGTGTTCAGTTTTGGTCGCCCTGCTGTAGGAAAGATGTTATTAAACTGGAAAGAGTGCAGAAAAGATTTACAAGGATGCTGCCAGGACTTGAGGGTCTGAGTTATAGGGCGAGGTTGGACAGTCTTGGACTTTATTCCTCAGAGTGTAAGAGACTGAAAAGTGATCTTACAGAGGTGCATGGACAGGGTGAATGCACTCAGTCTTTTTCCCCAGGGTTGGGGAATCAAAAACTAGAGGGCATAGGTTCAAGGTGAGAGGTGAAAGATTTAACAGGAACTTAAGCACCACATTTTGTTTTGAAACAGAGGGTGGTGGGTATATGGAACGAGCTGCCAGAGGAAGTGGTTGAGGCAGGTACAATAACAACTCTTAGAAAGGCAGTTGGACAGGTCCATGGATTGGAAAGGTTCAGGAGGACAAGGCTCAAATGCCGGCAAAGGGGACTAGCTTAGATGGGCATTTTGTTGCCATAGCCTAGTTGGGCCGAAGGGCCTGTTTCTGTGCTGTATGACTATGACTCATCTGAACATTAGTGACATGAAGTGTTGAGGTAGAGGCGAGATGTATATTTAGAAACTGTTTGATAGAGCCACTTCTTCTTTGGTATGATACACTTTCATACCTTGTCTGTTTTATCCTCTGAGTAGGGGTTTTGTGCAGGATCCTGGTCAATTCCACCTCCAATACTGAATCCCAGGATTAGGTTATCACCGTGGCGCAATTTACGGATTTCAATACGTTGCTGAAAGAAAGAAATTAAAATCAAGAGCTGGAAATATCTGTGGTGAATAAACTCATAGCATGGATACAGTCACTGCATCTGCTAAAGCACAATTCATTAAAAAGAGCTCAGCCTCCTTGCACCTCCTCAGCACATCCCTCAACGTTTCTCCCTCTAGCCCCCAATTACCCGTTTATACTATCCTTGTCAACAGCCTTCTCACATGCATAAGTTATTCAACAATTCCACCAGACTCATTTCTTCACAATTGTTTTTTAAATAATGCACTCAATATTTGAGTGATCCCCAGAGAGCACCGTGACCCAGTAAACTTCAGTCTTTGTTTTTCAATCTTTTTATTGAATTTCAAATTAGTTCAAATTGATGTACATAACATTAATGATACATAACACGGTGCGAAGTGATCAGGGTAACAATAATGACAGCCAACATTTATACTCACAAGGAGTAAAATATGTAATCTAGCCCTCCCGCACTCTTGCTAAGTGTACATGATGGGGGGAAATATATTGAAAAGAAATTTAATTATACGAAGAGAAAACCCCAAATCAAAAAAAGTGTAATATTGAACAAAAGCAAACCAAAAACTTCAAAGAAAAAAAAACTGGACTGATATTTCTTCAATTAAAAGAAAACACATTATGTCGTCAGCTCCGCTCCTCTATATTCAAAGGTTATTGAAGGGGATTCGCAAAAGGTCTGCTCATATCATATGGAAATACTGAATAAATGGACTCCAAACTTCCTTAAATTTAAGCAAAGGGTCAACAGTACCACTCCTAATTTTTTCTAAGTTTAAACATGCTATAGTTTGAGAGAACCATTGAAATGTGGTAGGGGGTACAGGGTCCTTCCATTTAAATAGAATGGATCTCTTGGCCATTAATGTAACAAAAGCAATCATACGACAAGCAAAAGCGGATAAATGGCCAGAATCCATCATTGGTAACCCAAAAATTGCAGTAATAGGATGGGGTTGTAGATCAATATTCAACACAGTTGAAATAATATTAAAAATGTTTTTCCAAAAGAGGACAGACCCAGCAAACTTCAAATCATGCACTTTGGAAGTCCAGACTAATACTTTTCTCCCCCACAAATTTCAAATACTGAGAACCATCAATCCTCTTAACAAGTATTTACTTAAAATAACTCCTATACTAAACCAACAAGTTACGATTCATTTATACTGGGTGAAAATATACCAACAACTATCATTGTAGGTGCTATGTCGATAGGATCACAAATTCACAACCAACACAGAACAAATGCCTAGCTGTTTTTTTACATTGATACTTCTCCAAAGACTTCTCTATGCAATTTAAAAATTAAAAACAGCAATGCATTCTCTACAAAACACCCACTACCTTTGCAAACAAGAAAAAACTGGTACCTCCCTTTAAACAAACTGAATGAAGTGACATACACAGGCCAAACCCGGTCATAGCTGAGTTTATTGGCATATGCATGAGTACACATATGAGTAAATGGAATGAAAAACTTGCTTGCCATGTGCCTATAAGTGAGGTAAGTGGTTAGACATAAGTTTCAACCATCATTTACTTACAAAATGCAACTGTCTCTTAATCACCTTTTCTTTCCAAGTTTAAATAAGAGACAGCAAAACAAAGTATTTTTTAAACCTCCAACACGTAACATTTGAAGAAGCTAAACTCAATACAGTAAAAGTTAATCTGTGAGGCAGGAAAAGTCAATTAGCATGGATCAAGAATTATTAAACCATTAAATTTTCCGTCCTGTCCCGTCAGCATCCTCTTCACCCTCTGCAGGAAAGATGCGATAGGACTGGAATGTGGTGCCCAGAACTGTATGCAGTGTTCTAACTTCAGTCGTATACAGTTCCAGCATAACATTCCTGCTTTATGTATGAGACAATCATCAACATCCTGATAAGCATTTTTAATTGCATAAATACATCTTCCAGAAAATGCTGTCTGGAATTTGAACAGCAACCACTGATTGTTCCCAAGGGATGTAGGGCTGCAGAGCACAGAAGGGTTTTCTGTAATTTTCTAATCCTCATTAGATACAAGGCAGGTGCCATAGGACTGAAAAATGGCAAATATAACAGCCTTATTCAACAGTTCAACCCTACCATAAGTACTTGGAAAAGTTTCAGCTGATAAAGGACTGTCAGCTTGGATTTTTAAAGGCAAATTGAGTTTGACTGACCTGAATGAATTTTTTGATAAGATGACAGAGAAAGCTAGTAGATGTTCAGAGACATCTGATGTCCAACACAAAAGGCAACATACAAACATATGGAAATAAAATCATGAAAATCACAACATTTCTTGATATATTAATGATATATTAACAGCGTAGAAATTGGTTTGCAGGATACAAGTTCCAAATCTGCAGATAACAAAGCTCTTCATCTCTTCACACAAGAGACTGCAGGTGATGGAACATGGATCAACAAACAATCTGCCAGGGGAGCTCAACAGTTTAGCAGCATCTGTGGGAGGAAAAGAACCGCTGACATTTCAGTCAAAACACTGCATCAGGACATGAAGTCTGATATGCAAAAGGACATGGTACACTACAAGCTGGCAGAATGGACAAACGTCAGATGAAATTTAGTTTATAATAAAGTGACATACTTTATGGCAGAATGAATAAGGAGAGACAATACAGATTAAATAGCATAAACTGGAAGGTCTATGACTATGAGATGTAGGAACCTAGGTATAAATGTGCACATTGAGAGAGTGATTACCAAAGCACATGGATTGCAGGTTTTATAAACAGGGAATGCAAAACCCAGGACAACGAAGTTACATTGAAACAGTATAAAAGACTGGTTAGGACCCAACTTTGGGAATCACGTGAAAGACCCAGAAAATGTGTAGAAAAGAGATGATGGATTTCAACTATAAAGATAAAACTGGAGAAGCCAGAATTATTCTCAGAGCAAACAAAATTGAGGAAGATTAGATGGAGATTTACAAGAGGTTCATGACCAGCTTACAGATAGGGAAGAAGCCGTTGCTAACATTCTTGAATTTACACTTTGGTCAAAAAGGTGCAAAGGGGATGTGCAGAAACAACTTGATGACAGGACAAAGCAGCTGCAATCTGAATGCACAGAGGACAGTAGGATTCCAAACTTCTCAGTCTCTATGGGTGGTGAAGCTTCTGCAGGACAACCATGCAAAGGAAAACAATTTACAAGCCTTTGGGAAAGAGGGGGATTAGGAATTATGGAATGCTCCACTAAATGCCAGCAAAGACTTTACAGGCCTCCTGTGTCTATGATTCTTACCATTATTTCTACAGCAAAATGCACAACAGTTGCTATTTTGCTTTAGTCAAATTTAGAGCTCTTCTGACTCCTACTGTGGAATTTTTTTTTTTAAATTCATACCCTGTACAATGATGGCCTCACCATTAATTTCAGATCACCTTGGCAACATGGAACCCAAAAAAGCAGCAGTTAGATGACACTCTTAGAACAAGACCACACACATGGCAACATACAATCTGCTGGAGGAACTCAGTGGGTCGAGCAGCGTCTGGGGGTGGGGTGGGGAAGGGAAGAAGTTGTTGATATTTCAGTTTGAGACCCAGCATCAAGACCCAAAATATCGACAATTCCTTTCCTCCCACGAACCCATTGAGTTCCTCCAGAAGACAAACAGTTGCTCCAGACTCCAATACCACAAAAATAACCTCACTGGGTCCTTGCACCCACCTCATCTTAGCTACAAACCACTTAATCAAAATCTCAAGCTTAACGCTTGACATAGTTACAACTGGGATTCGTAAAGATGTACAAAGAAGTCCCCAATGACATGGTGTGCCAAAGCACCGGTTTCTGTGATGTATGCCTCTAAAAAGAACTCCCTGAACAAACTCACACATGCATTGATCAGTGCAGAAGTGCAAGCTCAACAGATGTGATGAACCTACTGACATAGTGAACAGTGCTCAGCTAAATAATTAAGGAATACCTTTGAAATGTGCTCACTGTTTCATTCATCACTACGTGCTGTACAAGAATCCCACCCTGAAAGTACAACCATTTCGACCTTGGATTTTCTTTATCCAGAACAGCAGATCACAACAGCCACACAACTTGTGAGGAGACTGTCCATGTCAACGTTGTGGAATTCAATTCATGCAGAGGCAAGTACCCTGCATCCCAGGAGTGGGGCCGAACATGACTACAGCACACATTCGCCGCACGGTGCAGGGAATGCCACATGTTCGGGACATTTAAACATGACTTACAACAGCTTGAATCCGTCACACGTCACCGATGCAGAAACAACCCCCCGACAGTGACACCCCAGATGGGGAACAACCGGCTGACCAGGGAGCAGCGGCTGAAGGCGCGGGGAGAAGGGAGGTGGGGACAAAGGGAGGGGGCTCGGCGTCCTGCGGGACTAGGGGTGGGATGGGGTGGGGGGGGAGTCCGGGCGGTGACCGAGCGGCCGCCGGGGGTCCGGGCGGTGACCGAGCGGCCGCCGGGGGTCGGGGGTCCGGGCGGTGACCGAGCGGCCGCCGGGGGTCGGGGGTCCGGGCGGTGACCGAGCGGCCGCCGGGGGTCGGGGGTCCGGGCGGTGACCGAGTGGCCGCCGGGGGTCCGGGCGGTGACCGAGCGGCCGCCGGGGGTCCGGGCGGTGACCGAGCGGCCGCCGGGGGTCCGGGCGGTGACCGAGCGGCCGCCGGGGGTCCGGGCGGTGACCGAGCGGCCGCCGGGGGTCGGGGGTCCGGGCGGTGACCGAGCGGCCGCCGGGGGTCCGAGCTGTGGGACAAAGGGGAGGCCCCGCGCCGGGCCGGCGGTAGGGAAGCCCGGCACCGGCCGATGACACCGATCCCTCAGTCACTCACTCACCACGATGGCGGTGACCGGCTGCCCGGCGACGAACGACATGGTGAGGCCGGCCCGTTGCTGGGGCGACGCCCGCCGTCTGCAGCGGCCGCTCGGGGTCACCACCTCGCCCCTCGCCCTGACGTCACCGCGCGGGGCCACGCCTTGTCCTCCGAGCTAGGGGAGGGTCTCGTGTAAACCAATCGCAAGCTTCCATCTTCCGATTGACACGAGGATGCCCCGCCCACCAGCTGCCGGCGACCCTGTGAACAGGCGGGGGTGAGGCTGACGGTCCCGGGCTGTGTGTCTGACTGTAGCGGGTGTGAGAGTCCGGCTGTAGGGATGTGTCACCCACTGTCCTGGGGCTGTAGAGTCATACAGCACGGGAACAGGCTCTTGAGTCCCCAACCCCGGGGCACATTCACCCCTCATTCTCCCACAGCCCCAACCTCTCTCCATCACTCAGTCCCTCGGGTCCGGCGACCTCCTCGTAAACCTCCTCTGCACTCTTCTCAGATTAATGAATGGCATCCTTCCTATAGCAGGGCGACCAAAACTGAACACAGTGTTCCAAATGCAGCTCCACCAACATTTTGTACAACTGCAACATAACATCCCAACTTCTATACTCAATGCCCTGACTGAAGGCCAGCGTGCCAAAGACCTTCTTCACCGCCCTGTCTACCTGTGACACTGCTTTCAATGAACCATGTACTTGTCCCCCTAGGTCCCTTTGTTCCACAACATGACCCAGGGGCCTATGACAGTACTATGTTCATTTGCCTTCCCAAATTGCAAAACCTCGCACTTATCCGAACTAAAGTTCATCTGCCATTCTCGGTGTATTTTCTCAGCTGCTTAAGCTCCCTCTGTAAATCCTGAGAACCATTTTCACTGTCTACAACACCACTTATTTTCATGACATCTGCAAACTTACTAACCATTCCTTGTACATTCTCATCCAAATCATTGATATAGATGATATAGCAATGGGCCCAGCACTGATCCCTGAGGAACACCACTAGTCATGGGCCTCCGGTCCAAAAAAGAACCTTCCACCATCACCCTCTGCTTCCTACCATCAAGCCAACTGTGTATCCAATTAGCCAGCTCTCCCTGGATCCCATGCGATCTAACTTTCCATAGCAGCCTACCATGTATAGCCTTTATCAAAGGTCTACCGTCCTGCCCTCATCAAGATTCTTGGTGACACAAGAAAGACTGCAGATGCTAGAAATCTGGAGCACCACACAAAATGCTGAAGGAACTCAGCGGGTCAGGCAGCATCTATGGAGGGAAATGGACAGTTGACATTTTGGGCCGAGACCCTTAATCTGGACTGGAAGGGAGATGGCCAGTATAAAAAGGTGGGGGAAGGGGTGCAGAAAGAGCTGGCGGTCAAAAGGGGAGTGGTTACCAGAAGTTAGAGAAATACCAGAAGGCATGAACATCGATTGCTCTAACTTCTGGTAACCACTCCCCTCTGTCCCCCCTTTGCTTTCCTTGATCCCACCGACCCACATCTCCCCTTCTCTGTCCCCTCTCCATCTGCCCATCACCCACATTCCTCCCTCCAGTTCCCTTCCCCACCTCCCTCCCTTTATTCCATGGTCCACCATTCTCTCCTATCAGATCCTATCTTCTTCAGCACCGTGTCACTTCCCAGCTTCTAACATCATTCCCACTGTCCCTCTCCTCCACCTGCCAATCTCCCCACCCCTCACCTAGCTCCACCCCTTCCCCCACCTTTTTATACCAGCCAGCTCCCCTCCTTCTTTCCAGTCCTGATGACGGGTCTCGATCACTTATTGATGACAAGAGATGTTGAAGGGTTGAAGAAAAAAAGGTACATGACAGGTGTCGGCAATTGAAAACTGCAGAGTCCCTCGAGGAATATTCAGTGTAGAAGAGTACTGAAAAAGGAAATTTGGAGGGCAAAGAAAGCCCATGCAAGGTGAATCTCAAGGCATTCTGTAAATATATTGAGGAAGCGAATAACCAGGGAAGGAGGAGGCTCCCTGAGGAACCACAGAGAATGGAGCCAGGGGTGTGGCAACGTCTTAAATGAATACTCCTAAGGAGGAGGACAGGGTAAAGGGAGGGTTCAGGGCAAGGGACAATGATGTAGGAGCATGCTAGCATAAAAAAGGAGGAAGTGCGAGATGTCTTGGAACCCATAAATATGAATAAATCCCCAGGGCCTGATGAGATGTATCCCAGGCTGCTGTAGGAAGCAAGGGAGGAGATTGCTGGGGCCTGATGGACAGTTTTTGTACCATTGTTAGCCACAGGTGAAGGACAGGATGACTGGAGGAGAGCAAATATTGTTCCCTTATACAAGGGCAGCAGAGGTAGGTCAGGTAGCCATGGGCCAGTGAGTCTTGCATCAGCAGTGAGGAAACTATTAGAAAATGTTTAAGGAAAGGCAGGGATTCATCAGGAATAGTCAGCACAACTTTGTTCATGGGAAATCCTGTCTTATAACTTTAAATTGAATTAGTTGAGGAGCTAACTAAGCATGTTGATGAGGGGACTGTAGTAGATGTTGTGTACATGAACTTGAGTAAGGCTTTTGACAAGGTCCCGCATCATAGGCTGGTCCAGAAGATTAGATCACATGGGATCCAGGGCAGGCAGGCAGGCAAACTGAATCCAAATTGTCTCAGTAATAGGAGGCAGAGGGTGGCGGCGGAGGGTTGCTTTTCCGATCGGAAGTCTGTGACCAGTGTTGTACAACGAGGATCACTACTGGGGCCTTTGTATTGTTTGTTTGTGATATACATGAAGGAGGTATAATTAGTAAGTTTACAGATGATAGGAAAATTGGTGGTGGTGTAGGTAGCAAGCAGGGTTTCTAAGGCTGGAAGCATGAGAATAGATCAGGTGGAAAACTGGATGGGGTGATGGCAAGTGAAATTGGACTTCAGGAAGGGGAAGTCGGGAGAACACACATTAGGGGTCATTGAGGGGTCAGCGGTGGAAAGGGGGAGCAGCTTCAAGTTCCTGGGTGTCAACATCTCAGAAGCTCTATCTTGGGCTCAGCACATTGATGCAATCACAAAGGCAGCATGCCAGCAGCTCTACTTCATTAGGAGTCTGAGGAGATTTGGTACGTCACCAAAGACTCTTGCAGATTTCTACAGAGAGCATTCTGACTGGTTGCAACACCGCCTGGTATGGAGGCTCCAATGGACGATCGAAAGAGGCTGCATAGGGTTGTAGACTCAGCCTGCTCCATCACGGGCACAGCCCTCCCCACCATCGAGGACATCTTCAAGAGGCGGTGCCTCAAGAAGGTAGCATCCACCATTAAGGACCCTCAGCATCCGGGACATGCCCTCTTCATGCTACTACCAAAGGGGAGGAGGTACAGGAGCCTGAAGACCCACACTCAATGATTCAGGAACAGCTTCTTCCTCTCCGCCATCAGATTTCTGAACGGTCCATGAACACTCCCTCGTTATTTCCTATTTTGCACTATTTATTTATTTTTGTAACTTACAGTAATTTTTATGTCTTGCACTATACTGCTGCCGCAAAACAACACATTTCATGACATATGTCAGTGATAATAAACCTGATTCCAATCAAGATGATGCATTTTGGTAGGTCCCTAGGGACTGTTGACAAACAGGGGGATCTGGGGATACACATCTGTACATCCCTGGAAGTGGCAGCACAGGTGGATCTGGTGAAGGAATGTGGGATGCTAGCCTTCATTAGCTGTGACATAGAATATAAGAATGTCATGTTGCAATTTTATAAAACATTGGTTAGGACATACCTGGAATATCGTGTGCAGATCTGGTCACCACACCATAGGATGGATGTGATTACACTGAAGGGGGTGCAGAGGAGATTCACCAGGGTGTTGCTTGGATTGGAGCATTTCAGTTATGAAGAGACTGGACAGGCTTGGCTACCCTGCCTGGCTGACAACAGTGGATAGTGGTGAAGAGCGGGAGGGCTACAACGGCACTTCCTTCTTGCCAATGACAGGGACCACAGCAGCCAGGAAAATGCAACGTTAAGATAAATGGCCAGACTTGGAGAGGATGTGGCGATAGATTAAAGCATATCCTTTCTTGAATATCATTGAAAAAAATTGGTACATGGGGGAGCAGGGGAGAAGGAGCAATGGAGTCTGCAGGTAATTCAATAGCTTTTCAGAGTGTGGTCTGGGCACTGCAGGCTGCTCAGCACCCTGCTGCAGTGGTTGGGCTTGTTGATGTGTCACAGCTTGATGTCCTCATATAGAAGGTTCACCAGCTCCCCACTGATGTACAGGTCAATGCACTGACTGGTTTTGGCCTTTCTGGCTACCAATTTCCTCATTCTATTGTCACGTTTGATCTAGGTGCAGACATGAATTCAATGAGAACAGTTGAGTATCGACACTTTTCCTTTGAGAAATCGCACTGTTGATCTCTGGATGCTGACAGACTGGTTAAGACAGTATCGTCATCACAACCTTGTGACAGAAACAAATAACTCAAACACAAACCAGTGCAGGAACTCACAAAAATCATTTATAAAGTTATTGCATAGTTTTATAAAAGGCACCAACGTACCAGATTTCTATCTACAAACAATGATCAAAAATAACCCTGAGCGAGTGTGATACATTCATCCAGCAAACTTCAGAAAAGGAATTTTCATCATTGTTCCAAATCCCTCCAAACAAAACCTTATATTTTGTACAAACATGACTTAGACAATCATTAAAACATGCTTCTTCTTCTATCCCATGACTATTCCACTACTGGATATATGCAAACTTATGCTACCTTGAATGCTTTCTCCTCAAACCCAAGTGCTGATGTTTGCAGTAGGTACTTCAGAATGGTTTTCAAGCTAACATGCATTTGAGTTTTGATGTATTACTGCAGTGAAGCACGGGGATCTGAACACAGACCTAAACAAAACAAAACAATGCAAAACCCTTGGACATAAGAATCTTTTTGTTCAGCTGCTAAATTCAGAGAACATGCCAAATTAGCTCACTGTGTTTTGAAAGTCACTCCAGCCTAAAGCTGTTGGCTGCAGTCATCCACCTTTTAAACTATCAAGAGAGCTGGCGAAATAAATGAAGCAAAACAGAGTTACAGCAGATTCATACAATAGTGAAATTCCAGCATTATGTAGCTATGGTTCTTAGGGAATGATTACGTGGGAAATTATAATCTAGATTTTGGTTATATAGAAAATAATGATTTCAGAGTGATTGTTAACTTTGTCTATGCTAGAATGATTATTATGTATTATGTGATTACACGGAATAATGGAACCATATGGATGTTAGAAACTATTAGTCATTTTGAAGATTATAGATATACTACAGGATCAGTGATTACACACAGTATGGTTATAGAAGTACGACTCAATTGACAATAGCATAGCTCTAAGCAGTGATTAGATAGTTCTGAATATTTTTAAAGGAGCAATTTACACACAGACCACGGTGTGATTGCACACTTCCTCCAGGTATTTTTTTGTTGGTGGGGTGGGGGGGGGGGGGGAAAGAAGGACTAACAGAGCATGTGCAAAAAGCAACTGTCACTGACCCTCACCCTCAGCTCCCATCAGATGTTACTCTGGAATTCCTCACCAGTTACCATGAACTAGATTGGGGAGTGTGTTAGGAGGCAGATATCTAGGCACGTCACCGCTTGTAAAAGGTTCCCAGATGCCTCAGTCCTTATCTCGATGCAAGATCCGTAGCTCAATGGGCAGTGACAATAAAATGGCACGCCACCTATAATGCAGAACTGTACCTCGGCTGAGTGTCAGGCCTCCTCTGTAGGAAAGTTAGTACACTCTTCACTGCAAGGAGGCTGTGTTGAGTTATTTCCCAACAAGATGCTGTTGTATTCATAAATGATGTGTTCACCTCCACAAATGAAGCCTCAGCTGACGCAGGTGAGGACATCTTCAGTCCCACCACAAACCAAATCAGGGCTATACAGGAGACAGAGTCCAGTGGAATGAGTGTGCACACTGCAAATCAGTCACAACAAATACAGGTCCTCCCCAAGCTACAAACACCCAACTTTTGTACAGTCCATCCAAACGGACGGGCACTTGGGAAACTGGTGGGATGGATCAGCCAGCTGCATTTCCGACTTGCACCCTGAATTAACCTGGGGAGGACCAGTACCAGCACCAGCACGTCACAGTTTCACATCTGCTGAAACACTACAGTAAAACTCCACCCTCAGGACTTTGGTGGTGCTGGACTGGCTGATTATCCAAACTGTTGGATGTCGTCTCTACTAACACCCACACACCCTTTTAATTCACTATGTTTTTGGATGTAATAAATTTAGTATAATAAACATTTCATCAAGTTCAGGCAAGTTTAAAGAGAGCATGGGGAACAGAACCCTGCCAGTTTATATGGAGCACAGGAATAGGGCCCCCGTGAGTTTATAAGGTTCTCAGGAAACATCAGGCAGTAAACCAGATGCCAAACAATCAGTGAGTGGACTGTCAAGAGTTTTATTACGTTGTGGATAACTGGATGCCTGGTAAGTTGCAGATTGCTTGTCCAGCCAGAGGTCAGACCACTGCTGTGCAACTGAGATGGAATAAAGTGCATAACTTTCAAAGGGAGGAGTGTTGGGGACATGCGGATTTCATATTTATTCAGCATCGCCAAAAAGGCATCTTATGTAATGCGGCATAGCAATGACAAGCAACTCTACATAGGGAAGGTGGCACTTATCCCGATTCATCGGGTTCCCAAGCCGAGCTGCCTTGTGGAAGGCAGGATTCAATCCAATCGGAGAAGTAACCGGGTGACTGTGGGGAGCTCACTGCAACACCAAACGGAGGAAAGAAACAGCATTTATAAAGGGGCTTTCATGGATCTAGGATGGTTGAAACACTCGCCAGCCAGGAAAGTACTTTTGAAGTTCCTGCCAAAGGCAGGAAAGTCAGCAGCTAATTCACATGCAGCAAAATGCCTGTAATAGCAGCATGATAAGGAACAGGTGGTCTGACTTAGGCATTGCTTCAGGGATAAATACAGAGGGTTTTCTGCACAAAATATGTAAACAATCTGTCCATTCTACTGACTGACGATTAGTTTACTGACCCACTTGCTCTGGGACAGTCACCCAGTTTTATTTGGTTTCAAGGGCCCAAGGTCAGAATGATATCACATTCAAGAGACCTATAATGCAAGGATGGAACTTCCTGTTCATTCCCTGTTATTAAAAGAGAAGCAGACCTCTGACTGCAGGCTGTTTCAGTTCAAAAAAAAGAGACGTGTATAAAAAGAGACGTGCAGTTAACCAGCATTACCAACCTGTCGCCAGTTACTTCAGTGAATCACGTGTTCACAACATTGAGTTCTCCTGCAACACTTGTACAATGCAGAATCCAGGAAACCAGCTGAAGTTTTGCTGTATCAATCTGAGAAGCGAGGGAAAGGCCGTGGGTGTGCGGAGAAAGTAAATCAGTCTCCAGCAAAATGGGCGCACAATGGCCAATGAGAGAGCAAGAGGGAAAAGAAACAATATCAATTGCACAGTCCTATTGGGAGAACCTGCTGAGGGTTACAGCAGGATTTGAATTCAGGTGCAAATGCTGCAGGAACTTGCTGTAGGATGTACTTTCTACTGTTATACATCCCGATAACACAGCAGCCATTTTATGAGACTGGCTGGATGAGCTAAATAGTTCATAGTCAAGTAGCCAACCACCTCCATGGCTGCTCCTGTTCTACTGCTATGACTTCACAGGAAGTCACCTGCACACTCGTATACATGGTGCCAGCTGCATTTCTGGAAAAGTGCTGGGCAGTAGGGGCACAACAGAACAATCCACAGCCTCACCCAAATACCACCCCTGGATATCCAGTTACATGTGGGGGATAAAGGAATTTAAATTCCTGATAACAGAGAGACAACAGAATCCAATATTTAAGTAGGCAATGACTGCACTCCACTTTGCAGCAGCCATTTTGGGCAGGATCAGCAGGGGCAGGTCAGACACAACAAAGTACTAAATTCTGTGTGCTTGGCTGGATATCAGGTGGTTCCCAATCTCCAACAGTTCAAGCAGCCCAGATGTTCATCACTGCCAACCAGAATTAACAGGAGAATCTTTAAACAGACACGTTACCATGCTGGATAGCAAAGACTTTCAGTCGGTTTGGGCTGGCTTTGAACTCAGGTCCTGAAGACAAAGAACAATGCGCCAGAACTACTCCATCAACCTGCCAGCAAATGGCTGGATTCCCAACATGGAAATAACAATTACAGTACTGCAAATGGTTGCCAATCATACAAATGTACATTGCAACCCACTAAAAACTCAGGGACATTCCATAAACTCCAAAACGTGGAGAGACAGAGAAAGGGAGGAGGCTATAGCCAGGGTTTACCTGTTGTGCTCTATGAGAACGTCGTCACTTCTCCCAGCGTTTGTACCAAAGTTCATGGTGTTCTAAACCAAGCCTGAAACCACAGCTACCCCAACACCAATATCTTACTGCATCAAGAAATTGATAAACAGTGTCAATAGTCCACTGTTCTAAAGGCCATATTCTTTACATTGAGTTAACTACCATCAAATCCCAATATCAGCAAATCCAACAATCAGATCACAGAGTGACACAGTGCTCTCAGCTTCCAGTTTCTGAAACGATGCTTCATGATCACAGGTTTCAGCGTGGTTTCCCACATCTGCAAAATTAACAGGCACTTATAGGCTCTTCCCAGCATCCCTCAACCTGGATCAGGTGAAGGTTTAAACTGTGGTCCCAAAGATCGAGTCATCTTGGTCCAGTTCCTCAGTGTCATCCTCACTGACAGAGAAATTCCGGTCACTGGGGCTGGCATTCATTAACCCGTTGGTGCCCGAGTGAAGGCAGTCTGCTTGGTGTTCAGGGAAGCTGGGCTGTGGAAGATGGATGCTCTGTGAGTGTTCAGCTTCAGCCATGTAGGACAGCAGATTGTCGAGGAGGGGTCGGCTGCGAGTGATTTTATCGAGCAGTTGACTGCGATGCCTCAGCTGGGCAATTACTTCATCCTTCTCCTTCATCAGCAGCTGCAGCCTCTGCACCGTCCCCTCACAGTCCTGCAGCTTCTCCTGTACGTCCACCATCTCCCTGCAACAGGTCCAGCGCATTTCAGCTTCACCTCCACTCTTTCACCCTGCATTTCTCCATATCCACGGATGACTTGGGCCAAGGGCCCATTTCCATACTATCCGATCCAGCCTACCCAAAACCTCTCCACTGCCACACAAGCCCCAAGCCCTCTCACCACACTCGCACTCTCTTTGCCACCAATCGCCCACACACACACTTTCAAAAGCACAGTCCCCATCGCTCCGCACTCATCTCCTCCCTACCACCCACACCCACCGGCTCCAATCCACGCCTCCACGATTGCCCTCCTCTCCCTCATCCAAACCTCTCCATCCATCAAACCCGCCACTCCTTGCCTGGTCCTCCCAGCCCAACCCAAGCACCCTGCCACCAGCTTCACCTCACCTCCCGCCCCGCAGTATCCCCTCCCACAGGCCGCTCTTTCCACTCAGCGACCCATACCATCAAACCCTCCCGTCCCACTCACTCCATCTCCCCCCTCCATCTATTCATCCCTCTTCCTCAACACCTCCTCCCTCTGCCTTTTTCTGCTCCCTCAACATCTTCCTCCACTTCCCACCTCACAATCTCTAACAGGTACAGGGTGAGGGGAGGGAGCAGCAACAGCCAAGTTAGCTCAGCTGGGCAGGAGGGGAGCTACAGTGATAGGGTAGTCGATAGCGCAGCAGTTCTGTGGCCAAGAACAAGACCCCAAATGGTACATTGAAACTACAGGGACTTTGAAAGGGGAAGGTGTTCAGCCAGCAGCTGTGGAACACGTTGGTACTAACAACAGAGGGATGAGGTCCTATAAAGTGAATTTAGGGAGTTACATAGAAGGTTAAAGAGCAGGACCTCCAAGGTTGTAATCTCTGGATTACGACCTGTGCCACATGCTGGTGAATACAGAAATCGGAGGATAGGTAAAATGAATGCAAAGCTAAAGTGATAGCACAGGAGGAGGGCATTAGGTACTTGGATCACTGGGGCTGCTTCTGGGCAAGGTGGGGCCTGTACAAGTAGTGCAGGTTGCAGCTGAACAGGAAGAGACAAATTTAGCAAGGGGATGAGACACAGAACAGTAGTGCGGCCAGTGGGAAGTTGGAGTCAAATATAGAGGATAAACCAAGTCCAGTAGGAGAGTAGGTGGGGGCACTACAAGGCAGACAGGTTAAACAGCATTCATTTTGAAGCAAGGAGCCTGATGGGTAAGAACAATGAACTTAGAATATTAACAAGGAAATATGAAAAGATTGAAGTCACAGCTTGAAAGAGAAACAGGACTGTCAGACCATTGCTCTGTGGCATAGATGTTTCAGGTGTGATCGGTAGGAAGGTGTGAAAGGACAGGGTATCCCTATATTGATAGGGAGAATGTCCTGCAAGACTCTTCCAATCAGGCCATAGGGGTAGAACCTAGAAATAGGAAAGGGGTGATCACTTTGCTGGGGTTATATTACAGGCCCCCCAGCAGTCAGTGGAAGATCAAGGAGCAAATACATAGACAAATAGCAGTAGAGTTACAGTCATAGATTTCAGCTTCCCCAATATTGACTATGAGTATTCTTAGTGCAGGGGCTTAGAATGGGGAGGAATTTGTAACGTGCATTCAGAAGAGTTTTTTTGAGCATCCCAACTTGGGAAGGGGCTCTACTGGATTTAATCTAGGGAAGTGGGGCCAGGCAAGTGGTGGAAATGTTGGTGGGTGAGCAGTTTGGGAAAAGTGTAAACTAAAATTACAAGAGGTATAGATAGGGTAGCCAGTCAAAATCTTTTTCACAGGCTAGAAATGTCAAATCCTACAGGATGTAGCTTTAAGGTGAAAGGGGGAAGTTTAAAGGAGATGTGTGGGGCAAATTTTGTTTTGTTTTTAAAAGCACAGAGAGTGGGTGCCTGGAATGGGCTGCTGGGAGCGGAAGCAGATACAATAGTGGCATTTAAGAGGCTTTTTGATAGACACATGAACATACAGGGAATGGAGGGATCATGTACAGGCAGAAGGATTTAGTTTAATTTGGCATCGTGTTCAGCACAGATATCGTGGGCCAAAGGGCCTGTGCTTCTGTCAGCTTCAAGGTAGTTATGGAGAGTGATAAGGAGAGTCAACAACTTAGGGTCCTAAATTAGGGGAGGGCCAGTTTCAATAACATAGGGCAGCACCTGGTTCAAGTAAACAGTGAGCAGCTGCTTGTAGATAAAATATTCAATAAATAGGATGACAGTGGGAATTCAGGGTCAACATGTTCCCTTGAAGGTGAAAGGCAAGATTAGCAATTCCTGGATGACAATGAATGCTGAGGAGTTCATGAATTACAAAACCAGTGTATGATAGGGTACAGGTCCTCCTCATCTTACAAATGCCCGACTTATGTACAGCTACTACACATGAACGACCGTTTGGGAGAACAGTGGGGACAGATATGCTGTGGGGCTGCAGGATCTGTGTGGGAACTTGAGTCATGGCCACACTGCTGCCCTGCGAACTGTTTGGGTTATGATCAGTTGTCAGCAATGGGGAGGGCCTGAATAGGCAACTAAAAATGGCAGAGTCCACTGAGAAATAAAGAGTGTAGAAGAGTACTTAAATAGGCAATCAGGAGAGCCAAAAGAAGCCACGAAATATTATTTGCAGTCAAGATTAAGGTGAATCCCAAGGCATTCTATAGATACATTAAGAGTAACCAGGGAAAGAGTAAGCACCTTGGGGCCCAGAGGGGCAACCTGTAGATGGAGACAAATGATGTGGTGACGACCTAAATAAAGAACACAATTGAGGGAGAATTCAGGGCAAGGAACAGTGATGTTCTGGAGCACATTAGCATTAGGAGAGAGGTGCTTGATGTCTTGGGACACGTAAAGATGGGTAAATCCCCAGGGCTTGATGAGATGTATCCCAGGCTGCTATGGGAGACAAGGGAGAGGCTGGGAACGATGGATATTTGTGTACCTTTGTGAAGTACCAGATGACTGGAGGATATCATTTTATTCAAGAAGGGTAGCAGGGATAAGCCAGATAACTACAGGTCAGTGAAGAAAACTATTGGAAAAAATTTTAAGGATCAGGATTTATCTTCTCTTAGAAAGGCAGGAATTACTCAGAGATAGCATGGTTTTGTTCGTGGGAAATCCTAAATTTTAAATTTTAAATTTTATTTACAGCATGATAACAGGCCCTTCCGGCCCAATGAGTCCACACCGCCCATTTTAAGCCCAAACTAATCTACCCGTACGCCTTTGCAATGTGGGAGGAAACCTGAGCACCCAGAGGAAACCCACGCAGACACGGGAGGATGTACAAACTCCTTACAGACAGCAACGGGAATCCAACCCCGATCGCTGGCGCTGTAATAGCGTCATGCTAACCGCTACGCTACCGTGCTGCCCACTGTCTCACAAAATTTGACTGAATTTTTTGAGGAGCTAACGAAGTACATGAAGGAGAATGTAGTAAATGCATGAACTTTAGTAAGGCTTTTGACAAGGTTCCACATCATAGGCTGGTCCAGAAGATTAGATCACATGGGATCCAGGGCAGGCAGACAAACTGAATCCAAGATTGTATTGGTAATAGGATGCAGAGGGTGGTGGTGGAGGGCAGTTTTTCTGATTGGAAGTCTGGAACCAGTGTTGTACTATGACAGCCCTTAACGTTTGTAATACATATTAATGACTTGGCTATGAATGTACAAGGTACGATCGGTAAGTTTGCAGATGACAAGAAATTTGGTAACGTAGATGGCAAAGGAGGTTGTTTAAGGTTATGGATCAACTGGAAAGCTAAGCAGAGGATTGACAGATGGAATCTAATTCTGACAAATGCAAGGTGATGTGAAGGCAAACACAGGTAGGACATACACAGTAAACAGTAGGGCCCTAGGGAGTGTTGATGAACAGGGGGACCTTGGGAGTTCAGTCCATAGATCCCTGAAAGTGGCACCACAGGGGGATACGATGATGAAGGCAGCTCATGGGATGCTTGCCTTTGGCAGCCCAGTATAGAATACAAGAGTTGGGAGGTCACACTACAGCTTTACAAAACATTGGTCAGTACACACCTGGAATACTGTGTGCGGTTCTGGTCACCACACTACTGGAAGGATGTGATTGCACTGGAGAGTGCAGAGGAGATTCACCAGAGTGTTGCCTGGACTGGAGCATGACAATTATAAGTTGAAACTGGACAGGCTGCGTTTGTTTTCCCTGGAGCAGAAGAGGATTATGGGGTGACCTGAGAGGGATGATGGATATAAAAGAGTAAAAATCTTTTTCTCATGTGAGGGTGTCTAAGACAAGAGGGCATGGGCTTATGATGAGAGATAAGAGGTTCAGGAGAATTTTTTTCACAGAGAGGGTAGTTGGAGTCAGGAATACTCTTGGTCTGTAAAGATGGTGGTGGCAGATATTCTTGTGACATTTAAGCATCTGGACAAGTACTTGAACCAAAGCACAGAAGGCAATGACCTAACCTGGGTCAATGGGATAGGTGTGGACAGGCACAAAGAGCAGCATGAACCCAGTGTTTCTGTGCTGTACCCCCTCTCCACAACCTCCCATCGCTTCCCAGTCCCCTCACACCTCCTAATGTACCTCCACATTCTCCGCTCTTGGTCCCTCCAACTCTTTCATCCCTCCCCGTCTCCCTACCATCCCCCTCCCCCACATCCTCCTCCCTCCCCTTCTGCCCCACTCCCCCTTTCTACCCCACCCCATTCTCCCCCTTTCCCCCCCACCCTCATCCACCTTCCCTACCCTCCCTCACCCAACCTCTCCCCGCACTCACCACCCACTCCCCTCTCCCCTTCCCTCTCAGCCCCCATCCCTCCCACACCCTCCATCCCCCCCACCCCCTCCCTCCCACTCTCCCTCACCCCTCCCTCACCCACCCCCTCTCCCTCCGTCACCCCCCCTCCCTCCGTCACCCCTTCCCCCTCCCTCACCCCCTCCACCCCCCTCAACCCTCCTCTCTCACCCTCGCCTCCCACCCCTCCCTCACCGGTCCTTGCGCTGCGCCAGCTCCCTGACTGCGGCCTGCAGCTCCCGGTCTTTGCCCATCAGCCGCTCGGCCTGTTCCCGGACCGTCCGCTCGGCCGCCTCCAGCCGGCGCTCCAGCTCCGTCAGCCGGCGATGAACGGCCGCCAGGTGCGCGTTCGCCTCTTTAATCTGCACCGGGCTCAGCACCGACATCCTGCGGATCCCCGGCGGAGCCAGGAGCCAGGCCCCGGGCCCGGGCCTCGGTCAGCGCGCCTGCCCCGGGGAACCGCGCCGGGAGAGGCCGCTGTGGAGCCGGGGGCAGGGGGGAGAGGTGAGGGGTGAGGGGGTGGCACAGGTGAGGGTGAGGGGGTGGCACAGGTGAGGGTGAGGGGTGAAGGGGTGGCACAGGTGAGGGTGAGGGGTGAAGGGGTGGCACAGGTGAGGGTGAAGGGGTGGCACAGGTGAGGGTGAGGGGTGAAGGGGTGGCACAGGTGAGGGTGGGGGGTGGCACAGGTGAGTGAGGGTGGCACAGGTGAGGGTGAGGGGGTGGCACAGGTGAGGGTGAGGGGTGAAGGGGTGGCACAGGTGAGGGGTGAGGGGTGGCACAGATGAGGGAGGGGGACAGAGGGTGAGGGTGGCATAGGTGAGTGTGAGGGGTGAAGGGGTGGCACAGGTGAGGGTGAAGGGGTGGCACAGGTGAGGGGTGAAGGGGTGGCACAGGTGAGGGGGACAGGTGAGGGGGCGGGGTGACAGGTGGGGGGAGGGGGGAGCAGGTGAGTTGGAGGGACAGGGAGGGATGAGGGGCGAACAGGTGAGGAGTCAAGGCTCCAGGCAACCACAACATAACAACATAAGAAATAGGAACAGGAGGAGGCCATTTGGCCCATCGAGCCTGCTCTGCCATTCAATAAGATCATGGCTGATCTGGCTGTGGACATGTTAAACGTATCCTCCACCATGAAGACCGACATAAAATAGTCATTCAAGGCCTTGAATTTCCACATTACCCAACATTATTTCCCTTTTCTCATCTTCCAAGGGACCTACGTTCACTTCAGCCAACCTTTTCCACTTTATATAATTACAAAAACTTTTACTGTCTGTTTTTATATTTTGTGCTAGTTTACTTTCATGATCTCTCTTCCCCTTCCTTATTGCTTGCTCAGTGGTTCTTTGTTGCTTTTAAAAGTTTTCCCAGTCTTCCAGTTTCCCTCTACTCTTGGCGACTTTGTATGCGTGAGCTTTTAGCTTGATGTCTTCTTCTATTTCCTTAGTTATCTAAGGCTGGCTCTCCCCACCCTTCCTGTGCTTGCTTTTAACTGGAATATACTGAAAAATCTCTTTGAAAGTCTTCCTCTGTTCCTCAACTGTCCCACCATACAGCCTGTGTTTCCAGTCTACACTAGCCAATTCCTCCCTCATCCCATTGTAGTCTCCCTTGTTCAGGCATAATACACGGGCTTCAGATCGAACTATTGCACCCTCCATTTGTATGAGAAATTCAATCATACCGTGATCACTCTTTCCAAGAGGATCCCCAACTACAAGATTGTTAATTTTACCTGTCTCATTGCACAGGACCAGATCGAAGATAGCATTTTCCCTTGCAGGTTCACTAACATGCTGTTCCAGAAAGCTATCACGGATGCATTCTATGACGTCATCCTCAAGACTGCCTTGACCAACTTGATTCGCCCTAATCTACATGGAAGTTAAAGTCCCCCATGACAACTGCTGTTCCATTCTCACATGCATCAGATATTTCTTGGTTTATTGCCTGTGCCACTGTAATGTTATTATTTGGTGGCCTTTAGACAACTCCCACCAGTGACTTTTTCCCTTTTCTATTCCTAATCTCTAACCAGGTGGACTCAACATTCTGCTCCTTAGGTCTTATATCATCTAAGATCACATCATCAAACTGTCAGAAGAATTGGACGAGACTTTGGGCAAACAGGTGGAACATTCAATTGGTGCAGATTATCAGGAAGGAAATTTAAAGAAAGAGCAAGGTAAAGGCTCTCTTCATTGTTATCCATTACCAACTATCATACTGCACTTCTCCATCGTGTGCTTAACTAGGTTTCCTGTGTCATTCCTTCATCCATTCTGATGTTCAGGGCACAAAAACTGAAATTAGCAGGCCAGATGGCTTCTGTGGAGGGAGAAAAAGTTCTGATGAAAGGTCACAAATCTGAAATGTTAACACTCTTTCTCTTTTAGCAGAGGCTTCCTGACCTATTGAGTGTTTTGCAGCATTTTCTGTTGTTATTTTGGATCTCCAGCATCTGCAGTATTTTGTACTTGGGTCATAACTACAGCCCTAGTTCTGGTCTTTCCCACAAATGGCAGATTGGATCTGGAAATGGGTCAGTGGCAGAAGGATATGACCCATGGTTATTCAGTGTTTTGTGACTATAAGTCTTTACCAGTGGTGTGCCACATTGTGTAGTGCCCGAAATGTAATGTCAGGCCCTCTCCTCCCCACCACTCCATCTCCATCTCCAAGTTTTAAAAAAAAGGCAGACGATACAGAATTGTCCTTAGATGCTTACATTGATCAGGAAGGTCATGTTGGAGCTGTATACAACACTGGGTTATAGCTTGAGTACTGTGTACAGTTTTGCTCTCCACATTGCAGGACAGATGTAATTACACTGGAGATCATGCAGATATTTCCAGGGCTAGAAAACTGTGCCTAAGATATGGCTACTTTCTTTGAACTAGAGAAGGTGTTGGCACGCTTGCCTTCATCAGTCAGGGTTGGAACGTCATGCTACAGGTGTACAAGACATTGGTAAGACTGCACATGGTGTACTGTGTGCAGTTCTGGTCGCCTAGTTACAGAAAGGATGTCATTAAGCTGGAAAAGATGCAGAAAATATTCACGAGATGTTACTGGAAGATAGTCTCAGCCTATCCATTCCCTCCTTATAGCTCAAACTGGAGGGCTAGATAAGGTGGAATAGTCACAGCGTTTCCCCAGAGTAGGGGAGTCCAAAATTAGAGAGCATAGGTTCAAGGTAAGAGAGGGAGAATTTAAAGGGGACCTGAGGGGCAACTTTGCAATTACAGGGGGTGGTATGTATATGGAATGAGCTGCCAGAGGAAGTGGTGGAGGCAGGTATAATGTTTAAAAGACATTTAGACAGGTTTAGAGGGATATGGGCCAAGCACAGGCAAATGGAACTAACTCAGGTAGGCACCTTGGTCAGCATGGATTGGTTGGATTGAAGGGCCTGTTTCCGTGCTGTATAACTCTATGGCTTGAAGAGTCATGGCCTGTTGGGCTATGGACCTAGTGCTGGAAGGTAGGATCTGGCTTTGGAGATCTTTTTCAATGTGAATGGATACAATGGGCAGAATGTCCTCCTTAAAGATGTTTCTGATATCTTTACCTTATGAAAGCCATTTATACTATTGAAGACCTCTAACAGTTTACCCTCTATTTTGTATTGCTGTTTAATATTTGAGTTTTGGCAACATTCCAGTAAAACTTTATTGCCCCTTCTCATTTGCAAATGTTTGCTCAGGAGCAGTACTGAAGCTGAGGCCCTGACAGAGAATTCAGCTCCTGAAGAGTCACCATCCTCTTCTGTTGTTGATAAAAAACAACAGAAACCTGTCCTACAGAAGATGTTCAGTAACTGAATGGTTTGCTATGTCACAAGCCCATGGTGTGGGACTGAAGTCTGTAGGCCAAACCCAGTTAGGATCAAAAACAATAATTTGAATTTATGTACCTTCTTTAATAGAGTATAATCCCAAAATGCTTCACTTAAGACAAAGAAAATGACCAAACTAAAAAGGTATTTTAATAGGTTGGTCGAGGAGGTAGGTCTTGGGGACCATTTTATATAACTGATGAATGAGAGCTGAAGAAGGTGTTTTGTTTTGAGAGTACGTTCTTCTGGGGAAGGTATGACCTGTACAAAAGGGACAGGTTACACCTGAACTCGAGAGGGACCAATGTCCTTGTGGGCAGGTTTGCTGGAGCTGTTGGGGAAGGTTTAAACTAGGTTGGCAGGAGGATGGGAACCAGAGTGTTGGGTCAAGTGATGGAGCAGTTGGTGTAAAGGTAGATGCGATGTGTAGAGACACTGTGAGGAAGGACAGGCAGTGGATAGGGTATAAATGCAGTCAGTTGGATGGGTTGAACTGTGTTCACTTTAATGCAAGGAGTATTAAGAATAACAGTGATGAACTTAGAGCATGGGTCAGTACGAGGAATTACAATGTTGTGGCCATTACAGAGACTTGGTTATCACAAGGGCAGGATTAGATGCTTCCAGGGTTCAGATGTCTCAAAAGGGATAGGGAGGGAGGTCAAAAAGGTGGGGAGTGGCTTTGCTAATCAGGGATAGTGTCACAGCTGCAGAAAGGGAGGACGTCATGGAGCGATTGTCTACTGAGTCAGTGTGGGTGGAAGTTAAAAACAGGAAGGGAACAATCACTCTATTGGGAATATTCTGTAGGCCCCCCAATAGCCACCGGGACACTGAGGAGCAGATAAGTAGGCAGATTTTGGAAAGGTGCAAGAATTACAGGGTTGTTGTCATGGGAGACTTCAACTTCCCAAATACTGATTAGCACCTCTTTGGTGCAAAAGGTTTAGATGGGGCAGAATTTGTTAGGTGTGTCCACGAAGGATTCCTGACACAGTATGTGGATAAGCTGACTAGAGTAGAGGCCATACTGGATCTGGTACTAGGCAATGAACCTGGTCAGGTGACAGACCTCTCGGTGGGCAAGCATTTCGGAGACAGCGACCACAACTGCCTGACTTTTAGCATAGCCATGGACAGGGATAGGAGCAGACGATATGGGAAAGTGTTTAATTGGGGGAGGGCTAATTATGACGGTATTAGGTAGAAGCTTGGGAGCGTAAATTGAGAACAGATATTAGAACATAGAACAATTACAGTGCAATTCAGGCCCTTCGGCCCACAAAGCTGTGCCAAACATGTCCCTACCCTAGAAATTACTAGGCTTACCCACAGCCCTCTATTTTACTCAGCTCCATGTACCAATCTAACAGTCTCTTGAAAGACCCTATCGTATCAGCCTCCACCACCATTTCCGGCAGCCCATTCCATGCACTCACCACTCTCTGAGTAAAAAACTTACCCCTGACATCTCCTCTATATCTACTCCCCAGCACCTTAAACCTAAGTCCTCTTGTGGCCACCAATTCAGCCCTGGGGAAAAGCCTCTGACTATCTACCCTATCAATACCTCTCATCATCTTATACACCTCTATCAGGTCCCCCGACATCCTCCGTCTCTCCAAGGAGAAAAGGCCGAGTTCCCTCAACCTGCTTTCATAAGGCATGCTCCGCATCCCAGGCAGCATCCTTGTAAATCTCCTCTGCACCCTCTCTATGGCTTCCACATCTTTCCTGTAGTGAGGCGACCAGAACTGAGCACAGTACTCCAAGTGGGGTCTGACCAGGGACCTATATAGCTGCAACAATACCTCTCGGCTCCTAAATTCAGTTCCCCGATTGATGAAGGACAATACACCATATGCTTTCTTAACCACAGAGTCAACCTGTGCAGCTGCTTTGAGCGTCCTATGGACTCAGACCCCAAGATCCCTCTGATCCTCCACACTGCCAAGAGTCCTACCATTAAGACTATATTCTGTCAACATATTTGACTTACCAAAATGAACCACTTCACACTTCTCTGGGTTGAACTGCATCTGCCACTTCTCAGCCCAACTCTGCATCCTATCTATGTCCCTCTGTAACCTCTGACAGCCCTCCAAACTATCCACAACACCCCCAACCTTCATGTCATCCGCAAACTTACTAACCCACCCCTCCACTTCCTCATCCAGGTCATTTATAAAAATCACAAATAGTAAGATCCCTGAGGTACACCACTGGTCACCGACCTCCACTCAGAATAGGACCCTTCAACAACCACTCTTTACCTTCCGTGGACTAGCCAGTTCTGGATCCACACTGCAATGTCCCCTTGGATCCCATGTCTCCTCACCTTCTCCATAAGCCTCGCATGGGGTACCTTATCAAATGCCTTGCTGAAATCCATATACACTACATCTACTGCTCCCCCTTCATCAATGTGCTTAGTCGCATCCTCAGAAAATTCAATTGGGCTCGTAAGACAGGACCTGCCCTTGACAAAGCCATGCTGACTATTCCTAATCATATTATACCTCTCCAAATGTTCATAAATCCTGCCTCTCAGGATCTTCTCCATCAGCTTACCAACCACTGAAGTAAGACTCACTGGTCTATAATATCCTGGGCTATCCCTACTCCCCTTCTTGAATAAGGGAACAACATCCTCAACCCTCCAATCTTCCGGAACCACTCCCGCCTCCATGGACGACACAAAGATCATCGTCAGAGGTTCCGCAATCTCCTCCCTCGCCTCCCACAGCAACCTGGGGTACATCTCATCCGGTCCCGGCGACTTATCGAACTTGATGCTTTCCAAAAGTTTCAGCACCTCCTCTTTTCTAATATCTCCATGCTCAAGCTTTTCAGGCCGCTGCAAGTCCCCACTACAATCCCCCAGATCTTTTTCCGTGGTGAATACTGACATAAAGTATTCATTAAGTACCTCCGCCATTTCTTCCGGATCCATACACACTTTCCCACTGCTGCACTTGATAGGCCCTATCCTTTCGCATCTCATCCTCTTACTCTTCACATACTTGTAGAACGCCTTGGGGTTTTCCTTAATCCTGCCCGCCAAGGCCTTCTCATGTCCCCATCTGGCTCTCCTAATCTCTTTCTTAAGTTCCTTCCTTTTAGCCTTGTACTCCTCCAGATCTCTAACATTACCTAGCTCTCTGTACCTTTCGTATGCTTTTCTTTTCCTTTTGACTAGATTTATTATAACCTTCGTACACCATGACTCCCCTGTCTCATCGGAACGTGTCTGTTCAGAGCTCCACACAAATATCCCCTGAATATTTGCCACATATCTTCCGTACTTTTCCCAGAGAACATCTGTTCCCAATTTAATCTTCCAATTTCCTGCCTGAGAGCCTCATAATTCCCTTTACTCCAACTAAACACCTTTCTAGCCTGCCTGTTCCTATCTCTCTCCAGTGCTAACGTAAAGGAGATAGAATTAGGATCACTATCACCAAAATGTTCACCCACTGAGAGATCTGACACCTGACCAGGTTCATTTCCCAATATCAAATCAAGCACAGCCTCTCCTCTTGTAGGCCTATCAGAACCCTTCTGGAACACACCTAACAAACTCCACCCCATCTAAACCCCTCACTGTCTGGAGATGCCAATCGATGTTTGGGAAATTAAAATCCCCCATCACAACAACTCTGTTATTCTCACACCTTTCTAGGATCTGCTTCCCTATCTGCTCCTCAATAACCCCGTCGCTATTGGGCGGCCTATAAAAAACGATATTCTCATGGAAATGTACACAAGAGATGTGAAGGCTGTTTAGGGAACACTTGCATGGGGTTCTGGATAAGTTTCTGGATAGAGACAGGGAAAGGATGGTAGGGTGAAGGAACCATGGCTGACAAGGGATGTGAAACATTTAGTCAAGAGGAAAAAGATAGCATACTTAAGGTCCAAGGAAGCAAAAATTAGGCAGGGCTCTTGAGAATTATAAGATGCCAGGAAGGAGCTTAAGAAGGGACTTCTGAGAGCTGGAAGGGGAAATCAGAAGGCCTTGGCGAGTAGAATTAAGGGAAACCCCAAGGTGTTCTACACTACATGAAGAACAGGAGGATGATTAGAGAGGGTAGGACCGCTCAGGGATAAAAGGGGAAACATGCCTGGAGGCAGAGGAGATGGGGGAGATCCTCAATGAATACTTTGCTTCAGTGTTCACTCGGGAGAGAGGCTTTAACAAACATGAGGTCAACGTAGAACAGGCTAATGTGCTGGAGCATGTTGAGGTTGAAAAAGAGGTAGTGTTGGAGGTTCTGAAAAACATTAGGATAGATAAGTCCCCGGGACCGCACTGGATATACCCCAGGTTACCATGGGAGGCGAGGGAAGAGATTGCTGGGGTGTACATGATGATATTTGCATCCTCCCTGGCCACAGCGGTGGGACCAGAGGATTGGACGATGGCAAATGTTGTTCCCTTGTTAAAGAAAGGTAGTGGGGATAATCCTGGGAATTATAGACCAGCGAGTCTTATGTCGGTGGGGGGCAAGCTATTGGAGAGGATTCTTAGGGACAGGATTTACGAGCATTTGGAGAAGCATAGTCTTATTAGGGATTGTCAGCATTGCCTTGTGAGGGGCAGGTCGTGAATTGAGGAAGGTAGAGCAGTGGATATGGTGTACACGGACT
The DNA here is from genome assembly GCF_009764475.1 of Pristis pectinata. Lineage (NCBI taxonomy): Eukaryota > Metazoa > Chordata > Chondrichthyes > Rhinopristiformes > Pristidae > Pristis > Pristis pectinata. The sequence continues at coordinate 1,273,057 of NC_067428.1, forward strand.
TTAGTAAGGTGTTTGACAAGGTTCCCCTTGGTAGGCTCATCCAGAAAGTCATGAGGCACGGGATCCATGGAGACCTGGCTGCGTGGATTCGGAATTGGTTTGCCCACAGAAGGCAGAGGGTGGTAGTAGATGGAGAGTATTCTGTCTGGAGGTCGGTGACTGGTGGTGTTTCGTAGGGACCGCTGCTCATTTTATAAATGACTTGGAAGAGTAAGTACAGGGATGGGTTAGTAAGTTTGCAGATGACATGGAGGTTGGAGAGGTTGTGGATTGTGTGGAAGGTTGTGGTAGGTTACAACGGGATATAGACAGGATGCAGAGTCGGGCAGAGAGGTGGCAGTTGGAGTTCAATCTGGCAAAGTGTGAAGTGATACATTTTGGAAGAAGGAACTTGAAGCAGAGTACAAGGTTAATGACAGGATTCTTAGCAGTGTGGAGGAACAGAGAGATCTTGGGGTCAAAATCCATAGATCCCTCAAAGTTGCTGCACAAATTGATAGGGTGGTTAAGAAGGCATATGGTGCGCTAGCCTTCATTAGTCGGGGGATTGAGCTCAAGAGCTGCGAGGTAATGTTGCAGCTCTATAAAACTCTGGTTAGACCAGAGTTCAGTTCTGGTCACCTCATTATAAGAAGGATGTGGAAGCTTTAAAGAGGGTTCAGAGGAGATTTAGCAGGATGTTGCCTGGATTGGAGAGCATGTCTTATGAGGAAAGGCTGAGCGAGCTAGGGCTTTTCTCTTTGGAGTGACGCAGGATGAGAGGCGACTTGATAGAGGTGTACGAGATTATGAGGGGCATAGATAGAGTGGACATCCAGCACCTTTTCCCCAGGGTGGTGATGGCCAATACCAGACGACATCTGTTTAAGGTGAGTGGAGAAAAGTTTAGGGGAGATGTCAGAGGTAGGTTCTTTACACAGAGAGTGGTGGGTGCCTGGAACACATTGTCAGGAGTGGTGGGAGAGGCTGATATAATAGGGACATTTAAAAGACTCTTAGATAGGCACATGGATATAAGAAGAATGGAGGGTTATGGGCTGTGTAGGAGGGAAGGGTTAGATTGTTCATGGAGTAGGTTTATACAGGTCAGTACAACACGGTGGGCTGAAGGGCCTGTCCTGCACCGTACTGTTCTCTGTTCTATTAACATTCCAGAGCTTGGAAAGCCAGCAGCTGCGGCCACATCCAAAGACCGGAGAAAGCCAGGGAAGCACAACTCGCAGGGCAGCGGAAATCAGAGGGTTGTGGACTGCAGAGATTACCAACAGAGAGGCTTGGAAACACGGTTGTGAAATTTAAACTGAAGGGTTTAAAGTTTGACTGTATGCTGGAGTCACATAGTGAAACAGCATGGGAACAGGCCCTTGTGTGCTAGGTGTGAGCAAATCATTTCCTGCACGAGGCCCTCAGGGGTTCAGGAAGATGTAAACATGTAAAATCAGCAGCCTGTTGAAGGCAGGTTGTGGATTGATTACATCAGATACATTCACTTACCTAATGCAGCTCCTGTCCACACGGGATGAATACTCACCATAGAATAACATCTCTGTTTTAACTCCTGTCGTCACAATTCCACAGCAATAAGTGCATGGAGAGAGCTGTGCTAGTCATCCACAATCCCCAGTTCTACTTCATCCAGCTCCTAGACTGAATTACTGGAGTCTTCCCCTAATTCTGGGTTGTGTCTCTGTCACAGAACAAATGCCTGATTGTAAATGTTCGGTTAATTCCGTTCAAAGGTCAGAGTCTCTAGACTCAGTGCCAATATCCACCTCTCGAGGGCAGCTGGATCACACCCAACCTTCCTGCAAACTCTTTACATGAGAGTCAGAGCTGGACCTCTGAAGCACAGATCTCCCAAACCAGAATCAATTTCCTCCTCAGACTTCATTAATATTTAAGAAGGAGTCCCCAGGGGAGTGGACAAGGAGCTGACTGCTTGCCAGTAAAGCTTGCTGAGGCACCAGCATCTGCTATTGAAGTCTCCTTCATTTGCTGAGGTTCACATTTTGCTTTGTATTTAACCACACTTCCCTGTCACACATTAACAGGGGTAGGACTCCACACACACTAGCAGGACAAAGGGCAGGAGAAAATCCAAGCCTTGAAGACTTCAGTAAATCTGCTGGATGGGAAGATTTTTCAGGGGGAGAAGGGGGTGAAGGTCTTACCTAACAGCTCGATCTCACGTGTGACACCTGGATTTAAAGCCCCCACCTGAATCTTAACAAATTCCTGTTAAATGAGGGGGGGAACGGTTCGCCTGCTCTCTCGAGCCCGGCTCAAGGTCCCCTTCATTGAAGGGGAGGTCCCACCACAGCTGAGTGAACCTGACAACGGTGCCGGCTGCAGGACAGGAGAGGAAATGAGCCACAAGAGCTGGAGGAGCCTGTTATTTACTGCTCCTCAGACTGGATCCAAGCTCTTCCATGGGTCAGTTGTCTGTGGCCGTCCTCACCAATTCACTTCAGCACTTCCCGGTCCTCGGTCCCACTTTCACCCTCACTCACTGACTTCCTTCTTCTTCCTTTGGCACCTTTGGGATTGAGGGTGAATCGCTTCCACTCTGGTCCTGTGGGTGCTGAGGTGACCGATGTGAGGGGTGTGGGCCCACAGACTGGGCAGGAGGTGGCTGACAGGGCAGTCTGTTGGTGATGCTTGATGGACTAATTCATAACTTGGCTTTGGTCCAAGTACATTTCAATCTATTATTTACCACTCTTTAATAAGTCTTTTACAATACTGGCACAAGTTTAACCTTGATTTTTAACTGCTAAAATGAATACCAGATCTAAAGCATCAGCTAATGGTAAAGATAATGGAGACCAACCTACTTTGGAAGCTATTTTTAATCTGGATAGAAAGTTTGACCGGAGCTTTGCCGAATTGAAGTCCATTTTACAGGACTTTGAAGAAAAACAAAATACCCTTATCCAGGAGAATGCCAAACAAAGGCAACTAATTGCTGAACTCGACCAAGCTGGTAAAGAGAGAGAGATGCCAAACTTCATTCACTTGAAAAAGCTTTAATTACAACCAAGCAAAACCTGGAAAAGCAACAGCAGAGGATCATCGACCTGGAAGGACGCAGCAGGAGGAAAAATTCAAGAATCATCAACTTTCCAGAAGACACCGAGACTGGTAACCCCATGGAATTCTTTTCTAAACTTTTGGTCAATGTGTTTGGCTCCGATATGTTCCCTGCTGACCCCATTCTGGACAGAGCTCATAGAGCATTAAGATTCAAACCTGTTCCGGATCAAAAACCTTGGCCAGTAATTTTGAGATTTCATTTTGTCAGCGTCAAGGAACTCTTGATTCGTACGGCTCGTCGACATGGAATGATTCAATTTAAACAATGGAAGTTTCGAATAGTCGAAGATTACGCCCCAGAAGTTATGAAAGAAGGGCTGACCTACAAACCAATTATGGCTCATCTCTATCAAAGCAATTATCATCCTGCATTATTATTCCCAGCAAGGCTGCGAATTACACTGCCTGATAAATCTCGTAAATGGTTTAAATCTGTTCAAGAAGCCGAGCAGTTTCTTTTGAACTAGCTTTTAATTTTAAAAGCTAAGAAATGCGGAAGAGATACAGTGTTTTTCCTTTGATTTACGACTTACTCGCTTTATTATCTAATTAATTTTTAGATTTAAACCTCTCTTTCTTCTTTTAATATTTTTAATGTTTTGTTTTTATTATAATTAAGAATTTAACCAAATGACTGATCGTTTGCTTTCTTTCTGAAATAATTATTAAACTGTATTCTTTAAGTGTTGACTGTTAATGCCCTTTGGCTCTGTTTTAATTCCATAACTTTGTTGTTATTTTGATATCTCTTTTTGGGTTGTCTTGTTCATTCTTAGTCTAAACATGAGTGGTTTATATATTTGTTAATTTGGACTACTGCCACCAATAGAATTGGGGTTAATTCAATTAGAGGGTAGCTTTCTGGCTGTCTATTGGCCAGTTTTCGGGCGGTTGGGGCGGGGGGGGGTTGTTTCTAGGTTTTTCTTCGTCTGGGCTAAACTACAAATTTTTCTAAATTGTCGTCATATCTGCTTCCTCTTTGAACTTTTTTACTTCTTCCTGTTGGTAAGATCGGTAAATACCAAGATTAACCCTTTACATACCATATGTTTTTAAATCTATTAAAATGGATAAGACTGTTAACTTTATTTCATGGAATATTAATGACTTAAAACAATTTGCTTAAGCGTAAGAAGATCTTTAAAGTTTTTCATAGATTAAATGCTCAGATCATTTTTGTTCAGGAGACTCACACCAGGAAGAAAGATAATGAACATTTTTAGATTTTGAAAGGGGTCAACAGTTCCATTCAAATTCACAACAAAGGTGAAGGAGTTTCTATTTTTATAGACTCCTCAATTTCGTTTGTTCATCATGAGACAATATCAGACCCAAATGAGATTTTTATTATTACTGGTCTACTTTATAATAAAAAGTTGTTATGGTTAAGTTTATGCACCCAATGTAGATCACCCTGAATTTTTTTAACGTTTGTTTGCATTATTTCCTAATTTAAATAATACACTGTGATTATGGGTGGAGATTTTAACTGTTATCTAACCCTTCCATGGATAGAGATCTGTGTCAATATCCTACGCTTCCAACAAATCTGCTGTCTTTATTAATTCCTTTTTAGTTGAATCCGGAATCATAGATGTTTGGAGATTTTCTACACCCATTTGATAAAGAATTTTCATTCTTTTCTCATGTCTATCATAATTACTCGAGGATTATTTTTTTATTGATGCTAGACAGCTCCACTTACTGCATGACTGCAAATACGATGCAATTGCCATTTCTGATCATGCACCATTGAGATTATCATTAAATTACCAGATGCATTCTTTGATGTCAGACAATGGCGATTTAACCCTTCCTATTACAAGACTTAGATTTCGTCCAATTTATTAAAGAACAGATTTCATTTTTCTTTTTAACTAATTTTACTGAAGAATCTCCAGTGGGATAATGTGGGATACGTTTAAAGCATACATCCATGGTCAAATTATTTCATATTCTCTGGATTGAAAAAACGAACTAATAATGAAAGTACAAGAGGACTGCTTTAGGGTGAAGGGGGAAAGGTTTAGGGGGAACATTAGAGGGAACTTCTTCACTCAAAGAATGGTGGGAGTGTGGAATGGGCTGCCATCTGATGTGGTAAATGCGGCTCGCTCTTAACTTTTAAGAGTAAATTGATAGATACATGGACAAGGTCTGGAGGGTATGGCTGGGGCAGGTAAATGGGACTAGCGGAATAATGTTTCAGCACAGACTAGAAGGGCCAAATGGCCTGTTTCCTGTGCTGTAGTTTTCTATGGTTCTATGGTTCTACGTACATTAGCTGACAAGATTAAAGAAATCGATAAAATATTTTCTGTTACTCCTAATCTGGAGCTTTTAAAAAGAGAACAGAACTCCAATTTACAACATAGTTTATTATTAACATCTTCAATTGAAAATCTACTACTTAAAAACAAAAGTCAATCTTACATACATGGTGACAAATCTGTAATTATTGGCCAACCAATTGAAAGCTACTATATCTAAATGTCAGATTAATAAAATTCGTAAACCAGATGCTACCTACATGATAGATCAAGTTCAAATTAACAAATCCTTTAAGAATTTTTATTCTTCTTTATACCAATCAGAATCCCCTGAGGATCCTACTTTAATACATGAATTTTTAAGAGATCTGAAGATTCCCCAATTATCTTTAAATGAACGCTCTATATTAGCTGCTCCCATTTCGAGGAAGAATAAAGAAAGTAATATTTTTCAATGATTTGGGTAAAGCACCCGGCCCTGAAGGATACACAGCTGAATTTTTTAAATCCTCTTCTGATATTTTTGTTCCCTGGTTAGCCAAAATTTTTAAAGATGCCCTATCAGTGGGTAAACTACCACAATCTTTCTATGAAGCAACTATTTCTTTAATTCTTAAAAAGGATAAAGATCCCACTGATTGTGCATCTTATAGACCTATTTTTTTAATTAAATGTAGATTCCAAAATATTTTCCAAAATATTGGCCTTTAGATTGGAAAAGGTTCTTCCACAAATTATCTCTGAAGACCAGACAGGATTTATTCAGAATCGTTATCTACATTTTAACATTAGGAGATGAATGAATATTATATATACCCCTTCATCCCAAATTCCAGAATGTTGTTTCACTAGATGCTGAAAAGGCGTTTGACAGAGTCGAATGGGAATATCTATTCAGTACACTTCAAAAATTCAATTTTAGCCCTAAATTTATCTCCGATTAAATGAGTTATTATGCACCTATGGCTTCAATACTTACTAATAATCAAAGATCTCCTTTGTTTAGGCTTTTTCGAGGTACTAGACAAGGCTGCCCGTTGCCCTTTGTTATTTGATATCGCTTTAGAACCTTTGGCTATTGCACTTTCGGGATTCTTCAAATATATGTGGTATTACTCATGGACAGAAGATTCATAAAGATATCTCTTTATGCAGATGACCCGGTTACTTTATATTTCTAATCTGGATGAATCTATCCCTGCAGTACTATCACTATTAGATCAGTTTAGTGTTTTTTCTGGCTATAGCTTAAATTTTAATAAGAGTGAACTTTTTTCTTTAAATATGCAAACCCCAATTTATAGCCAATTACCTTTTAGATTGGTAACTGACTATTTTATGTATTAGGTGTTAAAATTACTAAGAGACATAAGGACTTACTTAAAACTAATCTACTGCCTTTAATTGACCATGTTAAACAATTATTTACTAAATGGTCCCCACTGTCTCTGTCATTGGTAGGCCGAATTAATGCGGTTAAGATGAATATTTTACCAAAATCTTTATATTTATTTCAAGCGATTCCAACTTTTGTTCCAAAATCTTTTTTTGATACTATTGATTCTAAAATTCTTTCATATATTTGGCAGAATAAAAACCCAAGGCTAAGTAAGAAATACTTACAAAAACTAAAAAAGGATGGTGGTATGGCCTTGCCTAACTTTAGATTATATTATTGGGCAATCAATATTAGATATTGTTTGGATACAAGATTCAGATGTAATTCAAAGCCCCAAATGGGTACACCTTGAGCACCAATCAGTACTTGAATTTTCATTAGTTTCTATTTTAGGAGCTCCACTCCCTTTCGCACTTACCAAATTAAGTAAACATATGATCAACCCAATTGTTAAACATACAATACGAATATGGTTTCAATTTCGTAAATTTTTTGGATTGAGTAAATTTAATCTATCAAGTCCCATTCAATCTAATTTTTTCTTTCATCCACCCAGAGTTGACTCAGCTTTTTCCATACGGAAAAGGAAGGGAATAGTATGTTCTCGTGATTTATTCATTGATAACTGTTTTGCATCTTTTGAACAATTGTCTAACAATTACAATTTGCCTAGATCACACTTTTTTCGATATTTGCAAATTAGAAATTTTTTAAAAGCTGCTATACCCTCTTTTCCCACACCTTACAAAACTGAAATTACAGAAAAAATTTTTGGTTTTAATCCTTGTCAGAAGGGCTTGATAGTAATAATTTATGATTCAATTATGAAAATTCATTCAGAACCACTGGACAAAATTAAGAATGAATGGGAATGTGAACTCCAGACATCTATACCTACAGACACTTGGAAGAAAATTCTTCATTTAGTTAATACATCTTCAATGTGTGCCAGACATTCTTTGATACAGTTTAGGGTAGTTCACAGGACCCATATGTCAAAAGATAAGCTAGCTCGTTTTTATCAACATACAAGTCCTATACGTGACAGATGTAAATCGAATGTGCCTTCTTTGACACACATGTTTTGGTCCTGTCCTCCTTTGGAAAAATATTGGAAAGATATTTTTAACATTATTTCAAATGTATTGAAGATTATTTACAACCTCATCCTATCACTGCAATTTTTGGTTTACCAAGGATAGAGTCTGGCCATCTATCTGCCTCCACTAACCATATGATTGCCTTTGTTACATCAATGGCCAAGAGATCCATTCTATTTAAATGGAAGGATCCAATACCCCCTGTGACATCTCAATGGTTCTCTCATGTCTAAACTTGGAAAAAATTAGGAGTGGTACTGTTGACTCTTCGCTTAAATTTGAGGAAGTTTGGAGTCCATTTATTCAGTATTTCCATATGATATGAGCAGACCTTTTGCGAATCCCCTTCAATAACCTTTGAATATAGAGGAGCAGAGCTGATGACATAATGTGTTTTTTTTTTAATTGAAGAAATATCAGTCCAGTTTTTTTTTTCTTTGAAGTTTTTGGTTTGCTTTTGTTCAAAATTACACTTTTTTTGATTTGGGGTTTTCTCTTCGTATAATTAAATTTCTTTTCAATATATTTCCCCCCATCATGTACACTTAGCAAGAGTGCGGGAGGGCTAGATTACATATTTTACTCCTTGTGAGTATAAATGTTGGCTGTCATTATGTTACCCTGATCACTTCGCACCGTGTTATGTATCATTAATGTTATGTACATCAATTTGAACTAATTTGAAATTCAATAAAAAGATTGAAAAACAAAGACTGAAGTTTACTGGGTCACGGTGCTCTCTGGGGATCACTCAAACATTGAGTGCATTATTTAAAAAACAATTGTGAAGAAATGAGTCTGGTGGAAATTGTTGAATAACTTATGCATGTGAGAAGGCTGTTGACAAGGATAGTATAAACGGGTAATTGGGGGCTAGAGGGAGAAACGTTGAGGGATGTGCTGAGGAGGTGCAAGGAGGCTGAGCTCTTTTTAATGAATTGTGCTTTAGCAGATGCAGTGACTGTATCCATGCTATGAGTTTATTCACCACAGATATTTCCAGCTCTTGATTTTAATTTCTTTCTTTCAGCAACGTATTGAAATCCGTAAATTGCGCCACGGATTCAGTATTGGAGGTGGAATTGACCAGGATCCTGCACAAAACCCCTACTCGGAGGATAAAACAGACAAGGTATGAAAGTGTATCATACCAAAGAAGAAGTGGCTCTATCAAACAGTTTCTAAATATACATCTCACTTCTACCTCAACACTTCATGTCACTAATGTTCAGATGAGTCATAGTCATACAGCACAGAAACAGGCCCTTCGGCCCAACTAGGCTATGGCAACAAGATGCCCATCTAAGCTAGTCCCCTTTGCCGGCATTTGAGCCTTGTCCTTCTGAACCTTTTCCAATCCATGGACCTGTCCAACTGCCTTTCTAAGAGTTGTTATTGTACCTGCCTCAACCACTTCCTCTGGCAGCTCGTTCCATATACCCATCACCCTCTGTTTCAAAAAAAAATGTGGTGCTTAAGTTCCTGTTAAATCTTTCACCTCTCACCTTAAACCTATGCCCTCTAGTATTTGATTCCCCAACCCTGGGGAAAAGACTGAGTGCATTCACCCTGTCCATGCACCCTATCCATTTTCACATGATATACATCCCCTTATAATAACCTTTCAACTTAGAGGAACGGAGTTGACGACATAATATTGCTGTTTCTGCTGAGAAATTTTAGTCCAGTTTTTTAAAAAAATTTTTTTTCTTTAGCTTAGTTTGGTTTTGATATATTGTTTATAATTTTCTTATTGTTTTGGGGATTTTTTTCTTTTTTTTATATTTTATAATAAATATTTTTCTTTTATATTATATTCATTCACTAACAGATCGTTGGATCTACAGATTTTTTTTATACTTTATTGTTCTTTATGATTATCCATGTCATGATTGTTCTCCCGATCTCTTTGTATTACATGTAGAAACATTGATATATTAATCTGTAATAATTTGAAAACTAATAAAAAGATTGAAAAAGAAAGCAGGTGGCTGACAGGACACGTGGGATGGCTATTTGAGGTGGTGTCCCTTCCACCACTTAACACCCGCTAACGGAGATGCACAGTCTCCATGTTCTCAATCCCATTCCGATTCCTCTCCTCCACTGGGAGCGGTCATGGGTCAGATTTCCAGGAGTCAGTGAGGATTTCTCATAATTTTTTAAACATAGACCATTCAGCCCATCGTAGGTCTCAGTGCAATCTCATCAGTGCCCAATTAACTGCATGGCATTTGTTCAAGGAAGCTTTCGGCACATCCTTGAATCTTTCCCCCGTGTCACCTGGTAATCTCTTCAGTGCTGGGGATGTCAGCCTGGGAGAGGATACTGATGTTGATTCACTTATCCTGCTGGTGGATTTGGAGGGCTTTGAGGAAACGTTGTAGTAGTTTTCCAGTGCCTTGAGATGCCTGCTGTAGATCTCAGAAGTATACCCGGGGGGCAGGGATCGCTGCTGCCCAGTACGGTAAAACTCCATTAATCCAGCATAATCAGGACTTCACTGGTGTTGTAAGAGTGGATATTCCAGACTATTGGATGTTATTCTATTAACGGTCCAACACACTTCAATTCATTTTCTTTAAAATGTTACACAGGAGAATAATGCACTTCCAGTGAATCCAGTAAAGTTTAGAGCAAGCAGAGAACCAAGGCCCGGATGTTCAATGGGAAGGTGGGAAACAGGAGACTAGCACAAGGAACTGGGCCCCGACAAGTGCGTGGGAGCACGTGAACTGAGGCCCCGGTGGGTGGGGAAAGTGGAAACTGGGGCCGTGAGTGGGGAGAGTGGGAACTGAGGGCCGTGAGTGGGGAGAGTGGGAACTGGGGCTGTGAGTGGGGAGCACGTGAACTGGGGCCCCCGGTGAGTGTGTGAGGAGCACTAGAAGCAGTACCCAGTGAGCCAGAGGTTGTGATCTTCAGACCACCCTTTTCCTCCATTGATCAAAGGCTGTGTTGGTGCAGTAATGGCTGTGGTGAGTTCCATCATGGACGTCTGCTTTCATTTCGAAATAGGAAGCCTGACGGGTAAAGCAGATGAACACAGGGCACGGTTAGGTACTCCGATTGAGATATTATAGCCATTACAGAATCATGGATGAGGGATGGGCAGGACTGGCAGCTCAATCTTCCCGGGTGCAGATAGTTCTAGCGTGAGAGGAGGTGAGAGAGGAGGGGGGAGCGAACTATTGATTCAGGAGAATATCGCTGCAGTACTTAGTGAGGATATTCCAGGGGGAACGTGCAGCAAGACCCTATGGGTAGAACTTAGAAATATGAACTTTGATGGAATTATACTATAGACCCCCCCCCCACGCACCCCCAGTATTTGATGGGAATTAGAGGAGCAAATATGTAGGGAAATCACAGATGGGTGTAGGAATAATAGAGTTTTAACAGTAGGTGATTCTAACTTCCTTAATATTGACTGGGACTGCATTTATGCTAAGGGATTAGATGGGGCAGAATTTGTTAAATGTCTCCAAGAAAGTTTTCTCAACCAATATGTATACTTTCAAAAGTAGGATAGGGAGAGTTCAGGGCCAGTATGTTCCTGTCAGAGTGAAGGGTGATGCTGGCAGGATTAAGGGATCCTGATTGATGAGTGATATTGAGGCTCTGGTTAGGAACAGGAATTGGAATTGGTTTATTTGTCACATATACTGAGGTACAGTGAAAAACTTGTCTTGCATACCGTTCATACAGATCAATTCACTACACAGTGCATTGAGGTAGTACAAGGTAAAACAATAACAGAATGCAGAATAAAGTGTCACAGTTACAGAGAAAGTGCAGTGCAGGCAGACAATGAGGTGCAAGGTCATAATGGGGTAGCTTCTGAGGTCAAGAGTCCATCTTATCGTATTAGTGAACCATTCAATAGTCTTATAACAGCGGGATAGAGGCAGTCCTAAACCTGGTGGTATGTGCTTTCAGGCTTTTGTTATCTCCTGCCTGATGGGAGTGGGGAGAAGAGAGAATGTCCCGGGTGGGTGGGGTCTTTGATTATGTCGGCTGCTTTACTGAGACAGCGAGAAGTGTAGACAGAGTCCATGGAGGGGAGGCTGGTTTCTGTGATGCGCTGGGCTGTGTCCACAACTCTCTGCAGTTTCTTGCGGTCCCGGGCAGAGCAGTTGCTGTACCAAGCCATGATGCATTCAGATAGGATGTTTTCTATGGTGCATCGATAAAAGTCGATGAGTGTTAAAGGGGACATGCCAAATTTCCTTAGCCTCCTGAGGAAGTAGAGGCACTGATGAGCTTTTTTTGCCATGGGGGTCAACTTGGTTGGATCAGGACAGGCTATTAGTGATGTTCACTTCCTGGGAACTTGAAGCTCACAATCCTCTCGACCTCGGCACCATTGATGTAGACAGGAGCATGTACACTGCCCCCCCCCCCCCCCCCCCCCCCCCCCCGCCTTCCTGAAGTCAATGACCAGCTCTTTAGTTTTGTTGACATTGAGGGAAAGGTTGTTGTCATGACACCATTTCCACTAAGCTCTCTGTCTTCTTCCTGTACTCTGACTCATCGTTATTTGAGCTACAGCCTACAACGGTGGTATCATCTGCAAACTTGTAGATGGAGTTAGAGCAGAATCTGGCCACGCAGTCATGAGTGTATAGGGAGTAGAGTAGAGGGCGGAGGACACAGCCTTGTGGGGAACCAGTGTTGAGATTAATCGTGCTGGAGGTGTTGCTGCCTGTCCTTAATGATTGTAATCTGTTGGTCAGAAAGTCAAGGATCCAGTTACAGAGGGAGGTGTTGAGTCCTAGGTCTTGGAGTTTGGTGATGAATTTGCTTGGAATTATTCTATTGAAGGCAGAGCTGTAGTCAATAAACAATAGTCTAACGTAGGTGTCTTTTGTATTGCAGTGGGCCAAGGTTGTCTGGGAGGCTGTAATTAATAATGGTGGATGTCAGATCACCGGGCGGTAGTCATTGAGGCATGTTACCTTGTTTTTCTTAGGCACCAGGATGATAGTGGCCTTCTTAAAGTAGTGGGAACCTCAGATTGAAGCAGGGAGAGGTTAAAAATGTCTGTAAATACCCCTGCCAGCTGATCAGCACAGGATCTGAGTACACGGCCAGGGACACCATCCGGGCCAGATGTTTTCCACAGGTTCGCTCTCCGGAAGACTGATCTTATGTCGTCAACAGTGACCAAGGGCTCAGGTTTATTGGAGGCTGTCAGGGTGGGTGGTGATATTCCAATCCCATTCTGTTCAAAATGCACATAGAATGTGTTAGGTTCATCGGGAAGGGATGCCCTGTTGTCGATGATACTGCCGGGCTTCGTTTTGTAGCCCATTATAGCATGTAAGCCCTGCCACAACTGACAGCTGGTCGGGGACTTGATTTTGGACTGATATCTGTATTTCTTGTGAAGGTGATTTGAATGCTGCAGTCCTCGACTTCAGTAGGGAGTGGATCTCCTGGTTCATCCATGGTTTCCGGTTTGGGAACACCCTGACTGTCCCCTTAAGAAGGAGGCATGGGTCAGGTACAGGTAGCTGGGTTCAATTGAGTCCCTTGAGGTGTATAAGGGACATAAGAGTACACTTAAGAAGGAAATCAGGAGGGCAAAATGGGTCATGAGATATTCCTGGCAGATAAGGTAAAGGAAAATCCTAAATGATTCTGTAAGTATTTTAAGACCAAAAGGGTAAGGAGGGAGGCAGTAGATCCCCTCGATGCTCAGTGTGGTGATCTGCGTGGAGCCACGGGAGGTGGGCAAAGTCCTAAATCTGTAAATTCCTCGTCTGTATTTACCACCCTTCTCCATGGTAAATACAGATGCAAAGTGATGCATTTTGGGAAGTGAAACAGGGGCAGGACACACAGTGAGTTCAAGGATGAGAACAGTGATATCCTGGAGCAGATCAATGTTACAAAGGAGCAGCTGCTAACTGTGTTGAAGCACATAAACATGGGTAAACACCCAGGGCTTGACGAGGTGCATCCTGGGACGCTGTGGGAAGCAGGGGGAGGAATTGGTGGGGCCTGGCAGAGATTGGCGACTGGTGAGGTACCGGAAGACTGGATGGTGGCGAATGTTTGTGCCTTTAATTTAAGAAGGGTAGTGAGGACAAGCCAGGGAACTGCAGGCCGGTGAGCCTAATCTCAGTGGTGGGGAAGTTACTGGAGGGGATTCTGAGGGACAGGATTTACCAGCATTTGGAAAGGCGGGAACTGATTAGGAATAATCAGCATGGCTCACAAATTTGATTCAGTTTTTTGCCCAAAAGGACTGCAGAAGATAGGGCAGTGGGTATTGCCGACATAGACTTTACAAAGGCCTCTGACAAGGTCCTGCATGGGAGGCTAGTCTGGAAGTTTAGATCACATGGGATCCAGGGTGAGCTAGCCAATTGGATACAAAATTGGCCTGGTGGTAGGAGGCAGAGGGTGTTTCTCAGATTGGAGACCTGTGACCAGTGGTGTGCCGCAGGGGTCGGTGCTGGGTCCCCTGTTGTTTGTCAAATGTATTAATGATGTGAAAGAGAATGTAGGTGGTGTGATTAGTAAGTTTGTGGAGGCATCAAAACTGGTGGTGTGGTGGACAGTGAGGAAGGTTGGCTAAAGTTACAACAGGATCTGGATCAACTGGGGAAGTGGCCAAGGAATGGCGGATGGAATTTACCTCGGACAAGTGCAAAGTGATGCATTTTGGGAAGTTAAACAGGGGCAGGACACACACAGTGAGCGGCAGGGCCCAGGTTATCGAACAGTGAGACCTCGGGTACAAGTGCGAGTTCCCTGAAAGTGGCAGCACAGGTAGACAGGGTGTGAAGAAGGCGCATGTTCGCTTTCATCAGCTGAGCCATTGAGTGTAGAAGTTTGGACATCATGTTACAGTTGTACAAATCATTGGTTAGGCCACACTTGGAGTATTGTGTGCCATATCCTCGGACATTGTGGGAAGCTAGGGAAGAAATTGCAGGGGCCCCGGCAGAGATATCGGCATCATCTTCAGCCACAGGTGAGGTACCACAGGATGGCTTGCACTGTGTCTGCATTTTGAAAGGGCAGCAAGAACAAACCAGGGACCTACAGGCTGGAAAGCCTGATATAAGTGGTGGGAAAGTTACTGGAGGGGATTCTGAGAGACAGGATTTATCAGCATATGGAACGGCAGGAATTGATTAGGGATGGTCAGTGTGGCTTCGTGTGTGGGGAGTCACGTCTCATAAATTTGTTAGAGTTTTTGAAGGGGTAACAAAGAATATTGACGAGGGCAGGGCAGTTATCGACATGGACTTTAACAAGACCTTTGACAACGTCCCACATGGTAGGCTAGTTTGGAGATTCACAGCTAGCCAATTGGATATGAAATTGGCTTGGTGGTAGGAGGCAGACAGTGGTAGTGGAAGGCTATTTTTCAGATTGGAGACCTGTGACCAGCAGTGTGTCGCAGGGATCGGTGCTGGGTCCCCTGTTGTTGCTCATGTATATTAAGATTTGGATGACAATGTTGCTAACATGGTTAGTAAGCTCATTTGGGCAGGCACGGTAGTGTAGGTTCAACCCAGGTTCAATTCCAGCCGTTTTTGCACGTTTGTACAAAAACGGAGTTTGTACATTCCGCCTGTGTCTGCGCGGGTTTCCTCCCACATTCCAAAGACGTACGGGTTAGGAAGTTGTGGGCGTGCTATGTTGGTGCCGGAAGTGTGGCGACACTTGCGGGCTGCCCCCAGAACACTCTACGCAAAAGATGCATCTCACTGTGTGTTTTGATGTACATGTGACTAATAAAGAACTCTTACCTTATTTTAGATGACACTAAAACTGGTGGTGTGGTGGACAGTGAAGAAGGTTGTTTAATATTATAACAGGATCTAGATCAACTGGGGAAATGGGCCAAGGAATGACAAATGGAATTTACCTCAGGCAAGGGCAAGGTGTTGCATTTTGGCAGGACTTGCACAGTAAATGGCAGGGCTCTGGGAGTGTTACAGAGCAGAGAGACTTGTGCACAGGCACACAGTTTCCTGAAAGTGGCAACCTTGTAGGCAAGGTGGTGAAGAAGGCGTTTGGCGTGTTTGCCTTCACCGGTCAGGGCACAAGAGTTTGGATGCCATGCTGTGACTGTGTAAGATGTTGGTGAGACCACACTTGGAGTATTGTGCACAGTTCTGGTCTCCCGGCTATAGGAAGGATGTCATTAAACTGGAGAGGGGGCAGAAACGATTCATGAGGATGTTACTGGGACTGGAGGGCTTGAGTTACAAGGAGGGACTGGACAGGCTGGGACTGTTTTTGCTGGAGTGAAGGAGGTGAGGGGTGACCTTGTGGAGGTTTATAAAATGAGAGGCATAGTCTTTTTCCCAGGGTAGGAGTGTGTAAAACCAGAGGGCACAGGTTTAAGGGGACCTGAGGAGCGGGTTTTCCACACAGAGGGTGGTGGGTGTGTGGAACGAGCTGCCAGAAGAAATGGTAGAGACAGGTACAATAACAACATAGGAAAGGTTTAATGGGTCAAGTGCAGGCAAGTGGGGTTCATGCAGAAAGGCACATCGGTCGGCATGGACGAGCTAGGCTGAATGGCCTGTTTCCATTCTGTATGACTCAATGAATCTAGGTCTGTCCTCTGAAGAGAGACCGAGGAGATGAGAGCTCCGTTCTTTACAGTTTAGAAAAAGAGATGACTTTGTTGAAATACACACACGTTAGATGGCTTGCCAGTACGGATATGGGTGCGATGATTCCACCAGTTGTGGGGGCTGGAACCAGGGTTCCCACAACAAGGGGTTAGCTGTGTAGGACGAGGAGAACCTTTGGAAATTTCTACCCGTAGGGCTGTGGAGGCTCAGTCGCTGAGTTCATTCAGAGCAGAAATCAGCAGAGGTCTGGATGTGAAGTGAAGCAGGATGAGTATAGCACAGGAAAATGGTGTTTGAGATGGAAGGTCAGCCATGATGTTGATGAATTGCAGAACAAGCAAGAGGGGCCAAATGGCCTTCTCCTGCCCTACTCTTGTCTTCTGTGTTACCTGATCCATAATAAATGGCCACCTTGGGTGCTGGGCAATGATCTGGTCCACAGACTGGTTTTTATATGGAGCTGGATTTGATTTTTCAGTGGATGAGGAGGTGATTTGCTTCTCCCAACTTTGTTATTCTGTCACCTTTCACAGGACTGTCGGCGAGCTGCTTGATGAGGTTGCTTTCCTGTTGCTGTGTTCCTTCCATCAGGCCTTCCATTGTTGGTGGGTCGGCAGCCTTGAGTTACTCCCACAGGGACTTCTTCGGTTTATTGGTATGACTTCAAGGGTTTCCTGACTTTGAGTTCCTGGATTTGTGCCATTATGTTGTATTGTGCAGACAGTTTGCAGGTTCCTGCAGGCCTCAGGATGTGTGGTGTCAAACAACCACTTGATTGGTGTTGATTTCAGTATCACCGAGACTTTGCATTGCCAGTGTTCATCCACCTTCCACATGAGAAGTGGAAGAGCATCCGGACAGTAAAGGCACCTACGTTAGACTGTTGTTTATTGACTACAGCTCTGCCTTCAGTACAATAATCCCAAGCAAGCTCGTCACCAAACTCCGAGACCTGGGACTCAACACCTCCGTGTGTAACTGGATCCTTGACTTTCTAACAAACAGACCGCAATCAGTGAGGATAGGCAGCAATACCTCTGGCACGATTATTCTCAACACTGGTGCCCCACAAGGCTGCGTCCTCAGCCCTCTACTCTACTCCTTATACACTCACGACTGCGTGGCCAGATTCTGCTCTAACTCCATCTACAAGTTTGCAGATGATACCACCGTTGTAGGCCGTATCTCAAACAGCAATGAGTCGGAGTACAGGAAGGAGATAGAGAGCTTAGTGGAATGGTGTCATGACAACAACCTTTCCCTCAATGTCAACAAAAGAATTGGTCATTGACTTCAGCAAAGGGGGCGGTGTACATGCACCTGTCTACATCAATGGTGCTGAGGTCGAGAGGGTTGAGAGCTTCAAGTTCCTGGGAGTGAACATCACCAACAGCCTGTCCTGGTCAAATCACGTAGATGCCACGGCCAAGAAAGCTCACCAGCGCCTCTACTTACTCAGGAGGCTAAAGAAATTTGGTTTGTCCCCTTTGACTCTCACCAACTTTTACCGATGCACCATAGAAAGCATCCTATCCGGATGTATCACAGCTTGGTACGGCAACTGCTCTGCCCAAGACCGCAAGAAGCTGCAGAGAGTTGTGGACACAGCCCAGCACGTCACAGACACCAGCCTCCCCCCCTTGGACTCTGCCTTTACCTCTCATTGTCTTGGTGAAGCAGCCAGCATAATCAAAGACCCCACCCACCTGGATCATTCTCTCTCCTCTCCTCTTCCATCGGGTAGAAGATACAGGAGCCTGAGGGCACGTCCCACCAGACTTAAGGACAGCTTCTACCCCACTGTGATAAGACTATTGAATGGTTCCCTTAAACAATGAGATGGACTCTGACCTCACGATCTACCTTGTTGTGACCTCGCACCTTATTGCACTGCACTTTGTCTGCTGCTGTGACACTTTACTCTGTACTGTTACTGTTTTTACCTGTACTATATCAATGCACTTTGTACTAACTCAATGTAACTGCACTGTGTAATGAATTGACCTGTACGATCGGTTTGTAAGGCAAGCTTTTCACTGTACCTTGGTACAAGTGACAATAATAAACCAATACCAATACCAAGTCTCTGTATTTACCAGTGTAAAGTACTCAGTAGTCCAGTGCTAAAGGTTTAAGTGATTGTGGCTCCATTTGTGAATGTGACCGTTTCTCATCTTGACTTACAAGCCAAAGAGAAGGGTCTTGAGAATGAGGGAGTGCTCAAACTATAATGAATGGGCTATGTTGTGGACTTGTTGTCTGCAGAGCCTGCCCTCCAGCTCTGAGACACATTGCTCAGGTGGAGTCCTCTGACATATGACCTACTGTTGAGGAAGTGAAGGGTTAAGAATTGCAACCATACCTATAACTGGCAAACAAAATATATATATATGCATTTATATTTCTTTAGCAAGGACTAGCAAGCTGCTGACCCACTAGTTAGGTTGGAATGTTAAGTATGTTAACTGCCTTTGTTTCGGGTAACGAACCCTTCCGATATGTCAGACGGTGGTGATACTGAGTGTAATTAACATCGAGGTGAAGACTTGGTCTGAACAATGAAGGGTGATACCTGCCTTTGAAAGCCTTGATTATAACTCAATTATACTAAGACAAAAGGTGTGATAGCTGTCTCGGGATCTCTATAGCTTGACCAAAACTCGCGGCGCCGTTTGCATGGGATGTGCATGACAATTCCTGTATAAATGTCTTGTCTGCCCTTTGTTCGGGGAGAACTCGGGAAGCGACTCTTAGTGAGTGCTGAAGAGAATTCTCCTAGCGGTGCACTGCTAATAAAGGTATTTGTTCGAATCGACCTTGTGGCTCTGTGTTATTTACAGCGGACGGAAAGGGAAAATTGATTTTGGGACGACACTGTGACCAAACACTGTTGCAAATTTCTACAGGTGGAGAGCATTCTGACTGGTTGCATCACTGCCGAGTATGGAGGATCAAAAGACGCTGCAGCAGGTTGTAGACTCAGCCAGCTCCATCACGGGCACAAACCTCAAGGACATCTTTGAGAGGCTCAAGAAGGCGGCATCCATCACTAAGGACCCTCACCATCCGGGACATGCCCTCTTCTCATTACTACCATCGGGGAGGAGGTACAGGAGCCTGAAGACCCACACTCAATGATTCAGGAACAGCTTCTTCCCCTCCGCCATCAGATTTCTGAACGATCCGTGAACCCACGAACACCACTTCGTTATTCCTCTTTATGCACCATTGATTTATTTTGTAATTTATGCCTTTGCAATGTACCGCTGGCACAACACAACACATTTTATGACATGTAAGTCAGCAGTAATAAATCTGATTCTGAACTCAAAGTACATCGAGATTCAATACTCTTGAGAATAACAGCAGGTGATTAAGTACGGTTTCAATAGTTACAATTACGTAGTTTACCTCAATATTTTGGGTGCAGGCAAATGGTCCCATTGAATTACAGATTTACAATGGGAGCACATCTAACTGACAAATGCACCTCTGAATATTCAAACACCTTTGTTGGAACACAAAAATTCACATGGATAGTCTAAATGCTTCTGAGGACACTCAACATTAGTGTAGTGGGGGCTAACTCTCTGGTTAAACAAGTACAGGTAAACTGCATGTTACAAGAAGGTTGTGGTTTTCAGCAGCTGCGTATCTGCATTTGCATCAAGATACACGAGTTGAAAGAAAATTATCCGTTTATTTATTTACTTTTTTCCCACATAAATTCCACGGAAGCAAATTGTATTCTGTGCCTCAAACTTCTGAGTAGCGACTTGTGAATTCTGTAAGGGCGGATTCTGTAACGTGGGGTCTGCCTGTGTACTAATTAATCAGCAACACAACAAATTTGCTTATGAGCATGTTTGGTGCTAAGTGACAAAATAACTGGTCTGGTTTGGGGCCTTCCTCGATCTTGGTCACAATGGTGCAAAATAACTTAGCTGAAGACGTCTGGTGTCTGGTTTGATGCAGACCGATTAACATAGCCCTATGGTCCTACACTCAGCCAATGTATACGAGAACATCTCGCGGTCAGGTCAGTTTACAAGCCATGCCTTGTGCTGTGGGCCTCGCGTCTGGGCTCCACAGACAGTCTGTTTGTTTACAAGTCTCTTTTAATTTCAAAACCGATTACTGCTCGCAGTTTACATGTGAACAGGTCTTTTTTCCGTTGTGTTAACGGTCGCTTAACTCTTGATTTAAAACTGACATTAAATCCCGAACATGGGATATCTACACTGTAAACTGAAGGGATGAGATCTCAGCACAAATCATTACAGCACATAGTTCAGTTTATGCCAGAAGGTGATTTCATTTCTATTAAGATGATGCAAGTACACCGTACAGGCCATTCCCGGGCTATGAGCGCCCGACTTATGGACACCCCCACGTACAAACAAGCTCCCATAATGTTACTAAATTCAAAGGTCTTACGTATCTATATATGTTAATCCCTACAAACAGCAGAGCTACCTTCCCCTCTTTCTCTGTTTTCAGTAATTGTTCTTCCCGTCAGTCTACGCGCCTTTGATGCCATTCGTTACCACACGGTTGACATACTGAGTGACTTTGTGTATTTTCCAACTTATGGACGATCGTGCTGGAGAGGGGCGACGTTGTGTGTGCAGATCCCAGGGGAAGTATAAAACACTGCCGGTTACAACCACTACAGCCGGAATCTGCAGCCACAGGGAGGTGGCTGTAAAAAAACAGCAGGAAAGCAAGCCCATCTAGAATTGTTTAATAAAAGATGTTCAGATGTTAAACCCACACGAAGTTTGTCTCTTGATGAAGAACAAACATAACGTGGTGTCAGAAGTTGGTGTGAGGTCTGAACAGGCAAAGTAGATGAATACTGTGTGCAATTGAGAAAGAGACTCAGTGAGTACGAAAGAAAAGCTGTAATAAGACGGGGAAAAAGCCGGCCGGCGTGGCGAGGGAGCACGTTGTTCCTGAAGTTCAGCACTCACCGGATTTGCCGAGAGATTCAGGTGAGAGGCCGAGAGTTCCCGTTATGGATAAGCTAAGTCCTCCCAAGCCCATGCAGTTTACTGGCAATCTAGCCGATAATTGGAAACGCTTCAAACAGCGATTCAACATCTATTTAGATGCTAATGGAGCGGGAAGGAACGATGAAAAATTGAAAGCGTCTATTTTTCTGCATGTGATTGGCGAAGATGCTTTGGACATCTATAACGGCTTTCAAATTGATGAGACAGCTTTTGAGTTGGGCACTTCGATGAAAAAAATTGAGGAGTATTTTATTCCAAGTAAAAACATTGCATTTGAGAGATATAAATTTTTTTCCTGTGACCAGAAACAAGGTGTTAGCTTCGACCAATACTTAGCTGAGCTTCACACACTGAGTAAGTCTTGTGAATTTGGAAGAATTTGAGAAACTCTCTAGTTAAAGACAGAACAGTTTGTGGAATTCCAGATAATGGACTCAGAGAAGGACTATTGTGTGAAAAAGATTTGACCCTGGAAAAGGTGGTGAATATGTGTCGGTCAGCAGAAACCACATGAGCACAAGATAAGGAGCTACACAGGGCAGACACAACAGCGCATGGTGTGAAAACAGAGAAGCAGCACACAAGGCATTTCCCAAAGCAACAGCAAAGCAAAGAGGAAGGCTCAAACAGCAAATGCAGCAGATGTGGAGGTAGACACATTGCAAAGATGTGTCCTACTTATGGGAAGTCCTGCAATAACCGTGGGAAGAAGAATCACTTTGCAAGGTGCTGCAAAGCTGGGGCTAACAAGAGAAAGGTGCACACAGCTGATGAGGAAGTGGAGGAATTCTTTGTGGATTCTGTACAGACTGTGGCTGCTGGTAAAACAGAATGGATTGTTCCAGTAACTGTGAATGAGACAGTAATTCCATTCAAGCTTTACACCGGAGCTCAGGTGAATCTGTTATCCATGGATGATTATAAGACTCTCACAGTAAAGCGTAAGATTTACCCTGTGAAGTTAAAAGTGACAGGCTACACTAGAGAGAAAGTTCCAGTAAAAGGGGACTGTATGGTGACCTTTAAGCACAAGGGGCAGCACTTAAAATCACAGCTACTGATTGTAGAAAATACAGCCAATATTAGGTCTGAGTGCATGTGAAAAGCTCAACCTTGTGAAAAGAGTTTTCATAGTAGCTTCACATACTAAAGATGACCACACAACACTCATGGAAGAGTTTGCAGATGTCTTTGAGGGGCTTGGATGCTTACCTGGTGTACACAAAATTCACATAGATGAGGCAGTGGCTCCTGTTGTCCATTGCATGCAGGAAAGTTCCGTTTCAACTTAGAGATAAACTTAAACAAGAACTAGCACGCATGGAATGGATGAATGTCATACAGAAATATTTTGAACTTAAACAACAGCTGAGAAGTCAAGAACAAATGGATCAATGCCAGAAAGAGATAAAGGAAGCCATAAGAATACTGTGGTCAGACATTAAAGCAGAAATTGGCAGTAGTTTGAAAGATTTTGATCAATCTTGCGTGGAACCAAAGAGTGACCTGGATGTTACTTTAGAAGAGGCAGAAAGTCTTCAACAGGAAAGGGAAAGTCTGAAGGAGAATGTTCCCTTTGCTGCCAGTGAAAGGAGACATCCAACTTACAATGAGAGGTTAAGGCTGACTAAATCCAATTTTAAGGACGAGCAGTGGCGAGGAAAGGTGCTAAGAGAAAACCTACGGCAACAGGAAGGGAAAGAACAGAAACAGAATCACGACAGGACAGCAAAAAGCCGACCAGTCCTGAAGCCTGGGGATCAAGTGCGAATCCGAGATCATGATTCTGGCACATGGTCCAGGCAAGGAGTTGTGCAAGAGGAAGTAAATCCACATTCATACCAGGTCCAGATGGAGCGAGGGACACCTCTGAGGAGGAACTGCGTGGATCTACGACCACAAGTTCCAACCCATGGCTGTGAGCCGTTCCCTGTCGGTACACCAAAGGGGCCAGCATATGGAGGAAATGAACACGTGGACCAGGGTTCCCAGGACAACACCAACACAGCAAGTGAAAGCAACACACCTGTGGAAACAAGAACCAGACCAAAAAGGACCATTAAACCACCTCAGAGACTGATTGAAAGCCGCTGAGTGGACGAGGGTTCTTGGCAGGTTTAGAAGGACAAAATATTGTGTTTGTTTTTCTTTAAAGGGGGAAGATGTGTTATTATGTAGTTATAATAAAGAACTACAGTTCCCAGTAGGCAATGCAAGACGTCACATGGCTGTAAAAAAGAGGGGAAGCAAGCTGTCTGTTGTTGGTTAATAAAAGGTTCAGATGTTAAACCCACGCGGTTTGTCTCTTGATGAAGAACAAACATAGCACCCTCCACCAACCACCCTCCTGGCTAATGTACAGTCTCTGGAAGATAAGATCAAAGGCCTCAGAGCCAGCCTGCAGTACCAGAGGGACATCAGGGACTGTTGTGTACTCTGCCTCACCGAGACACAACTCACCCCCAG
This sequence comes from Pristis pectinata, assembly GCF_009764475.1. Classification (NCBI taxonomy): domain Eukaryota; kingdom Metazoa; phylum Chordata; class Chondrichthyes; order Rhinopristiformes; family Pristidae; genus Pristis; species Pristis pectinata. The sequence continues at coordinate 1,297,003 of NC_067428.1, forward strand.
CACTCCAGACACAGTGGTCCAGCCCGAGGTCTGCACCACCCTCCGCACGGACTGGACGGCAGCATCAGGTAAAGGCAGAGGTGGTGGCATCTGCTTCGTGATTAACTCATCGTGGTGCACAGACATGGCGGTTCTGTCTCAGTCCTGCTCCCCCGACCCGGAACATCAGGGGATCAAGTGCCGTCTGTTCTACCTGCGGAGGGAGTTCTCCACCGTCATCCTGGTCGCGGTGAACACTCCCCCCGGCAGACGTCAGGCTGGCACTGGAGGAGCTGAGCACCATGATCAGCAGTCACGAGACAGCGCACACTGATGCCTTCCCGATCATTGCGGGGAACTTCAACCAGGCCAGCGTGAAGAAGTCCCTGACCAACTACCACCAACATGTCACCAGAGGAACCAGAGGAGCGACACACTCGATCACTGCTACACCTCCATCAGGAACACTCACCGTGCCGTCTCACGCCCGCACTTTGGCAAGTCCGATCACCGGGCTGTACTTCGACTCCCAACATACAGGCAGAGACTGAGGACCACAGCACCAGTGGTGAGGACTGTGAAGGTCTGGTCAAGGGAGACGGAGGAGCATTTACAGGACTGCGCTGAATCGCTGGACTGGACCATATTCAGGGATTTATCTTCGGATCTGAATGAACATGCCACGGTCATCACCAACTTCATCAAGACCTGCGTGGATGAGTGTGTGCAGTTGAGAACATACCAAATTTTTCCAAACCAGAAGCCCTGGACGAACCAGGAGATTCGCAGTCTGCTGAGGGCTAGACGTGTGGCGTTCAAGACCGGTGATCCAAAACCCTACAAGTAGTCCAGGTACAACCTACGGAAGGCCATCGGGAGAGCACAAAGGCAATTCCATGTGAAGTTAGAGACCCAATCAGATGCACGACAGCTGTGGCAGGGTTTGCATGCCATTACTTCCTACAAAGCAAAACTTAACAACATAGATAGCAGTGATGCTTCACTCCCCAATGAGCTCAATGCCTTTTATGCATGCAAGGAAAGGAAGAACAACACTACACCTGTGCGAATCTCCACAGCACCTGACAACCCTGTGATCTCTGTCTCGGAGGCCGACTTCAGAACATCCTTCAAGAGGGTGAACCCTCGCAAGGCATCAGGCCCCGACAGTGTACCTGGCAGAGTACTGAAAACCTGTGCTGACCAACTGGCTGGAGTGTTCTAGGGCATCTTCAACACTCGCTGCTGCAGTCGGAGGCATCAATCATACTGGTGCCCAAGAAGAGCAGGGTGAGCTGCCTCAACGACTATCACCCGGTAGCACACACATCTACTGTGATGAAGTGCTTTGAGGTTGGTCATGGCTAGAATTAACTCCTGCCTGAGCAAGGACCTGGACCTGCTGCAAATTGCCTGCCGTCACAACAGGTCTACAGCGGACAATCTCACTGGCTCTCCGCTCGGCTTTGGAGCGCCTAGACAACAGCAAAACTTAAGTCAGGCTGCTGTTTCTCGATTACAGCTTGGTGTTCAACACCGACATCCCCTCAGTACTAATCAACAAGCTTCAAAACCTGGGCCTCTGTACCTCCCTCTGCAACATGATCCTCGACTTCCTTATCAGGAGACCACAGTCAGTGCGGATCGGTAGTAACATCTCCTCCTCTCTGACAATCAACACAGGCTCACCTCAAGGATGTGTGCTTAGTCCACTGCTCTACTCTCATGACTGTGTGACCAGGCACAGCTCAAACCCCATCTACAAATTCACCGATGCCACCACTGTTGTTGTCAGAATCTCAGATGGCGATGAGGAGGCGTACAGGAGTGAGGTAGATCGGCTGGTTGGGTGGTGTCACAACAACAACCTCGCACTCAGCGTCAGCAAGACCAAGGAATTGATTGTGGACTTCAGGAAAGGGAAGTCGGGAGAACACACACCAGTCCTCATTGAGGGGTCAGCGGCGGAAAGGGTGAGCAGCTTCAAGTTCCTGGCCGTCAACACCTCAGAGGATCTATTCTGGGCCCAACACATTGATGCAATCATGAAGAAGGCCAGCGGCTCTATTTCATTAGGAGTTTGAGGAGATTTGGTATATCACCAAAGACTCTTGCAACTTTCTATAGATGTACGGTGGAGAGCATTCTGACAGGTTGCATCACTGCCTGGTCTGGAGGCTCCAATGTGCAGGATCGAAAGAGGCTGCAGAGGGTTGTAGGCTCAGCCAGCCCCATCACAGGCACAACCCTCCCCACCATCGAGGACATCTTCAAGAGGCGGTGCCTCAAGAAGGTGATTTCCATCACTGAGGACTCTCACCACCTGGGACACACCCTCTTCTCGTTACTACCATCAGGGAGGAGGTACAGGAGCCTGAAGACCCACACTCAACGATTAAGGAACAGCTTCTTCCCCTCCACCATCAGATTTCTGAACAGTCCATGAACCCATGGACACTACCTCGTTATTCCTCTTCTGCACTGTTTATTGATTTATTGGTAACTTATCGTACTTTTTACGTCTTCCACTGTACTGCTGCCGCAACACAACACATTTCATGATGTATGTCAGTGATAATAAACCTGATTCTGATTCAACATCTGGACATTTGTGAAAACAGAACCGAGGGACAGGTTGTACGGTGAACTCTGTACGGGTGTGGGGGAGCTTGTACGGTGAACGCTGTACGGGTGTGGGGGAGCTTGCTGCTGCACACGACAGTTTGGCTGTGACAGTGTCTCTGCGGCCAGGACATAATCTGACAACAGGGTGATGACACTGCAGCCTGTTTTCAATCTGTTCTGGGATGCAGTTTGGTCTGTTGTTGAGAGGATCAGGACGTACTCACACCCATTCTTCAGAATAAAAACAGAAAATGCTAGAAAAAAATTCCCAAGTCAGGCAGAGTCTGTGGAAAGGGGAACAGTCAACCTTTCAGGCCCGGGACCCTTCATCAGGACTGGGAATGGTGGTGGAGGTAGCAGAGGTTGGGGAACAATGTGGTGGGACAGAGGGAGTTTCTCTGATGGAATGACGCGATGGTGCAATGAAGGGCAGAAGCAAAAACAAACTGTTGGAGGAACTGAGTGGGTCCGGCAGCATCTGTGGAGGCAGAGGGATGGTCGATGTTTTGGGCCGAGACCCTGCATCAGGACTCCAGCGGCTTGTTTCTGCATCTGCATTCTGTAGTGTCTCTGAGAACAGATTCAGCTTGTCTTTGTCATGTGCTGCTCATGTGGTTTAGTGTGTGTGATGTTGTAAAGTTTAACTGCACAAAAAAACAAGAGACACACAAAAAAATATGGTCAGTACAAAGTGCGAGTTATCTAAAGTTGGAGAATTCAGCATTGAGTCCTGCAGGCTGTAAGGTGTCTGAGCAGAAGGTGAGCTGCCGGCCCTCATTGTAACAGTGCAGGGGACCACGGACAGAGAGATCAGAACAGGAGTGGGATGGGTATTTCTTTGCCACTCAGACAAACTTGTTTCCCACTTCCTCAGTTCTGGTGACGTGTCTTTGACCTGAAACATTAACAGTTTCCCTCTCCACAGACGCTGCCTGACCTGCTGAGTATTTCCAGCATTTCTGTTTTTTTTCAGATTTCCAGCAACTGCAGTTTTTTTCTTCGGTTCCACCCTCCTCCGTTGGAAGGCCGGCTTCAGTGTCAGGTCGGTGGATCCAGGCTGTGAGGAGGACCCGCACCCTGACCAAATGGAAGATATAAACAGTTCAACAGCTCACAGCATTACTGAATAGTGTTCTGGCCACGAGGAGGGCAATGCCCTTCACAGAGCATCTCCATTTATCAGTGGGGCAGCTCTTGGTGCCGCCTCCGCTTCTCCCTGTGCAGAGTTTGCATGTTCTCCCTGTGTCCATGTGGGTTCCTCTGGGTGCTTGGGTCTACTGTCAAAGGATACGTGGCCACTGTAAAATACCCCTCCTGTGGGTGGGAGTTGGTGGGCATGTGAAAGAGAAGTGGGGGAATGGATGGATGGGATTGCATGGAGTGCTGGTAAGGACTCGATCGGCCAAATGATCTCTTTCTATGTTGTAAGATGAGAATTTCGGGGCTGCCCATCCTGCCTCCACCACAAGCCACCTCTGTGCCCGTGGGGTTCTGAGGTGCCGCCAATCCCAGATCAAGTGTCTCGGAGCATCAACTCCCCCCCTGCCTGTGCCAGTCGGTGGACATCTGGGGAACCTGCAGTGTTTCTTCAGTATCTGCCCATTGGAGGATATTCTACCCACGGCACTCCCGGTCACAATGAGACAGCCTGTCACGGGGGCTCAGGCATGGCGCCCCAGTAAAATTTGCAACTCACACTCGTTCAGTCCACACACTCCAGTCGCTCACTCACAGAGCGAACCGCCACAGCGCGCTCCATCCCTCGTCCACTCGTCACCGCGCGCTCCTTCACTCGCTTTACCGCCTCCACTGCCCCACACTGCCGGCACTTCCACACTCACCATCCTCAGCCTGACCTCACCCAACCTCACCCTGACCTCCCTCAACCTCACCCTGACCTCACCCAACCTCACCCTGACCTCCCTCAACCTCACCCTGACCTCACCCAACCTCACCCTGACCTCACCCAAACTCACCCTGACCTCACCCAACCTCACCCTGACCTCCCTCAACCTCACCCTGACCTCACCCAACCTCACCCTGACCTCCCTCAACCTCACCCTGACCTCCCTCAACCTCAACCTCACCCTGACCAAACCCAACCTCACCCTGACCTCCCTTAACCTCACCCTGACCTCCCTTAACCTCACCCTGACCTCCCTCAACCCCAGCCTGACCTCACCCTCCCTCAGCTCCTCACATACTCGCCACGGGTTCACATCCCCCCCGCTCACCCCCGGCCACAGCTCAGTGACCCTTCCGTCTCCCTCAGTCCCTGCGGCCACCCGTCAGCCGGGCTCAGGGGAGCGGCCCCGGGGGGGGGGGGGGGGCAGCCGGTGCACCGGAAGTCGGGGCGGGGGGAACGGGAAACCGGAGCCCGGAGCAGGTAACGTGACCGGCGGAACGGAAGGGGGAGGATGGGGGTGGGGGAGAGTAAAGCCGGTGGGACCTGGACCGACCGGAAGGAACCTGAGAGACAGTCTCATGTGATCTTTAACCCGGATGTGTTAGTGTGCGCCCGTTGCATTCTGGGATCAACATGGCGCTGACCACGGTGAGGGGACACGGGGCCGGAGGAGAGTCTCCCCACCCCTCACCCCTCACCCCTCACCCCCCCCACCCCTCACCCCCCCTCACCCCTCACCCCCCACCCCTCACCCCCCCACCCCTCACCTCCCACCCCTCAACTCACCCCCCCACCCCTCACCCCCCTCACCCCTCACCCCCCACCCCTCAACTCTCCCCCTCACCCCCTCCCCTCCCCCTCCCCCTCACCTCCCCCTCCCCTCCCCCCTCAACCCCCCTCCCCCCGCTCCTCTCCTCACCCCTCAACCCCTCCCCCCTCAACCCCCACCTCCCTCCCCTCCCCCTTCCCCTCCCCCTCCCTCCCATCCACCCCCCTCCACCCTCCCACCTCCCTCCCCCCTCCATCCCCTTCCCCCCTCCCTCTCCTTCCCCCCTCCCTCTCCCCTCCTCCGGGATGGTCTGGTCACCACCCCCCCGCCGCGGCCGTGACCTCCTGCCGCCACTGGTTGTTTGGTTCTCTTGGGCAGTGGGGGGTAACGCGGACCGGTGGCGGTGGGGTGTACGGGACTAACTCCCTCATTCCTCTGTGTTTCCTTCAGCAGGGTGATTCTGAAGTCGAGGAGCAAACGAAAGAGTCCAGGATAAGGGAGACTCCAGAGGACATCACCTTCAGTGCCATCGTGAACACGATTGCCTTCCACCCAGCACGGGACATCATCGCAGCGGGAGATGTTGATGGAGATGTATATGTGTATGTGTTTGTCTGCACCATTAGCGCTCAGTAACCCAACCAACTCTCTGAATGGTCAGGACGGGAACCACTATATAGGCCGTCGGACCTGGTGATGCTGATGATCGTCCTGCAGCTAATAATAATCAAGAGATAAGATAAGATTTCTTTATTAGTCACACGTACATGGAAACACACAGCGAAGTGCATCTTTGCATAGAATGTTCTGGGGGCAGCCGCCAGTGTCGCCACGTCTCCGGCGCCAACACAATGTTATTGTGTGTGTTTATCCTGTAAGTTATGTATAATTCATGTTAATTGAAGCACATGTAACTTATGTTTGTATCATATTGTGCTGCTGCATAAACTTGGCAGAATATGTTACCTATTAATGTGTCCTCTGTCATACATGGTGTATCTTCTAAAAGGACTGTTATTAAAACCAGTGTTATGGACTTATCATGGTCAGACCCAGCTAGTCACCGTCACAGCAACATTTTCTGCCAAGTTTGTGCAGCAGCGCAATACGTTACAAACATAAATTACATGTGCTTCAATTAACATGAATTATACATAACTTACAGGACAAAATAAACACACCAGCATTAGTGCAAGTTGAGGGAAGTACATTCGGAGGCAGTGTTCGGGTTTTTCAGGTTGGTTCAATAACCTGACGGCAGTGGGGATAAAGCTGTTGTTGAACCTTGAGGTGTGGGTCTTCAGGCTCCTGTACCTCCTGCCTGATGGCAGCATCGAGAAGAGGGCACGGCCCAGATGATAGGATGTTGCCTTTCTGAGACACTGCGTTTTGTAGGTGTCTTCGATGGTGGGGAGAGCTCTCCCCGCGATGGAACTGGCTGAGTCTTCGATGACATGCTGAATCTCCTTAAACTTCTAAGAAAGTAGAGACACTGGTGCGTCTTTTTCATAGTGGACTTCTACGTTCTGGCCCAGGATAGGTCCTCTGGGATGTTGACACCCAGGAACTTGAAGCTGCTCACCCTTTCCACTGCAGTGAGGACTGGTGTGTGTTCTCCCAACTTCCCCTTCCTGAAGTCCACAATCAGCTGCTTGGTCTTCCTGACGCTGAGTGCGAGGTTGTTGTTACGACACACTCAACCAGCTGACTTATCTCACTCCTGTACGCCGCTTCGTCACCATCTGTGATTCTGCCAACAACAGTGGTGTCATCGGCAAATTTGTAGATGGCGTTGGGGCTACGCTTAGCCACACAGTCAGAGAGAGAGTAGAGCAGGGGGGCTAAGCACACAGCCCTAAGATGTGCCTGTGTTGATGGTCACTGAGGAGGAGGTGAGGTTTACGATCCACACGGACTGTGGTTTCCCAGTGAGGAAGTTGAGGATCCAGTGGCAGAGGGAGGTACGGAGGCCCAGGTCTTGGGGCTTGATGATAAATTCATCACATCCTCTTGTACCCCTGTTGCTTTTCTTGTAATCAACCAGTTCTATCCGTACTAAATGTGTTTGCCAATTGTTACAATGTTTGAGTGACGTGAACTCCTGTAAATCATGATACCAAATGTTTAAAAAGCACAGTTGTTTCTGCGATGTTAAAGTTATGTTCTACAAATGATGAACCTTTAAGCTCTAAAAAACATACGTTGGTCATTACAGATATGATTTTTGTACTTTTCTTGAACACTTCATTAGGAATCAATCTTTTTTATTTTTTTGAGAATTAAGAGTTTTAAAAGGACTGCACGAATAGCCAACTTTTGAGCTTTTCAGTGTTTTTATGGAGAGAGAGGCGATCCTGCTGCTCTTGGGTGGATGTAGCAGAGAAGGTCTCCCTTCTCCCTGGTGTTCAAGCAGTGTTCACCCCTCAAACAGTGTCTACGTATTACATTGCTGGTTGTGGGATATTGGTGTTATTTTAATATTCTAAAACGATAGGTACAATTACTTTGAAAATACAACACTGTAAATGCTGGAAATCTGAAATCAAAACTGGAAATGCTACAAACACTCAGCAGGTCAGGCAACATCTGTGGAAAGAGGAACAGTTAACGTTTTGGGTCAATGACCTCTCCAGAACAAGGAAGTAAACTAATTACTGCTTTGGCTGTAGAGAACTTTGAAACCTTCGAAATGGTCACAATACATTTTAGCCATTTCACTCATTCCCTAAACCATCCCCAGCCAACTCTTCTGTTCCCTTTCAGTAATTTCCTGAACTATCCATTCACACCCAAAATCTGCCACTGATTGCGTAACCTCAAGCCATCGCCTTGCACTTCCATTGACTTTACCTTAAGTCTTGTCGTTAGAGGCCAGAATCCCTCAGGTCCTCCTGTTGCTTCTTCCCGTTCAAAAGGAAATCACAATCACAGGGCCAGTATGCAAGCAAGGTACATGGTTTTGTTTGAACTTGTGCTGTTTAGTGTGAGTATTGAAGATTACAGGTGAGTTGCACAAAATGTACAACCAACAGTGGTGGTTTCTCTGGTGTATCAAGAAGGAGCTTCATCCAGGCTGCAGCACGGCAGGTGGGAGCAGGGAAGGGCTTGGGTGTAACACGAAGCAGAGCACAAAGGAGCAATGAGCAGTACGTTGGCACGAAGATGGTGAATGTTCTCCTTGAATTGTTTTGCAGTTTCTCGTACTCATGTGAGGTGTCAGAAAACCAGGAACTGTGGTCCTCGGGACACCACTTGAAATCCTGTCGGAAGGTTGCATTCACCGACAACGGGGAGGGTAAGGACTTGTGATCGTTAATGGATTTATTGGCACAAGCCGGGGAGTTTGTGTTGCATTGTACGTCGTAACTGTATGTCATTGGAATCTGACAGTGACGAGCATCCACTGTAACGTTCCCTGATCGTCACATTCCATTCATGGAGTCAGACAGCACGGAAACAGGCCCTTCAGCCCAACTGCTCCATGCCAAGATTCCCATCTAAGTTAATCCCACTTGCCCACACTTGGCCCACATCCCTCTAACTCTTTCCTATCCATGGACCTGTCCAAGTGCATCTTAACTGTGGTTAATGTACCTGGCTCAACCACCTCCTCTGGCAATTCATTCCATATACTGACCACCCTCTGGTCAGTTGCCCCTGGGGTTCCTATTAAACCTCTTACCTTAAATCTGTGCCCTCCAGTTCTGGATTCCCCAGCCCTGGGAAACAGACTGAGTGCATTCACCCTATCTATGCCCCTCATGATTTTATAAACCTCTATAAGGTCACCCCTCATTCTCCCACACTCCAATGAAAACAGTCCCAACCTCTCTCCATAACTCACTCCCTCAAGTCCCAGCAACATCCTCGTAAATCTCCTCTGCACTCTTTCCAGCTTAATGGCATCTTTCTTGTAGCAGGGCGACCAAAACTGAACACAATGTTCCAAACACGGCCTCACCGACATCTTGTACAGCTGCAACATTACATCCCAATTCCTATACTCAACGCCCTGACTGATGAAGGTGTCTACCTGTGACGCCACTTTCAGGGAACCGTGTACCTGTACCCCTAGGTCCCTCTGTTCTACAACACTCTCCAGGGCCCTGCCCTCGTTTGTCTTCCCAAAATGCAACACTTCACACTTATCTGAAATCAACTCCATTTGCCATTCCTCGGCCCATTTACCCAGCTGATCAAGATCCCCTTGTAGTTCTTGATACCACCTTCACTGTCTACAACACAACCTATTTTAGTGCCATCTGCAGACTTACTAACCCTGCCTTGTACGTTCTCATCCAAATCATTGATATAGATGATATAGCAATGGGCCCAGCACCGAGCCCTGGGGAACACCACTCGTCATGGGCTTCATTCCGAAAAACAACCTCCCACCATCACCCTCTGCTTCCTACCCACAAGCCAATTCTGTATCCAATTAGCCAGCTCTCCCTGGATCCCATGTGATGTAACTTTGCATAGCAGCTTGCCATGTGGAACCTTCTCGAAGGCCTTACTGAAGGCCATGTAGACTGTGTCTACCGCCCTGCCCCCATCGACCTTCTTGATTACTTCTTCAAAAAAACCCAATCAATTTCGTGAGATGTGATCTCCCATGCACAGAGCCGTGCTGGCTATCGCTAATCATCCTCTCTCTTTCCAAATGTCTTGAGGATAGGTTGAGTGAGCTAGGGCTTTTCTCTTTGGAGAGGAGGGTGATGAGAGGTGACTTGATAGAGGTGTACAAGATGATAAGAGGCATAGATCGAGTGGACAGTCAGAGACTTTTTCCCAGGGCGACAATGGCTAACACGAGGGGACATAATCTTAAGGTGATTGGTGGAAGAATGTCAGGAGTAAGTTTTTTTACACAGAGTGTGGTGGGTGCGTGGATTGCACTGCCGGCAGAGATTGTGGGGGCAGGTACATTAGGGACATATAAGAGACTCTGAGATAGCCACATGAATGATAGAAAAATAGGGGGCTATGTGGGAGGGAAGGGTTAGATGGATCTTAGAGTAGGATAAAATGTCGGCACAGCATTGTGGGCCGAAGGACCTGTACTGTGCTGTAATGTTCTATGTTCTATTGTCTATCTTATCCCTCTGAATTCCCTCTAGTAACTTGCCCACCACAGATGTTAGACTTGCTGGTCTAGAGTTCCCAGGGTTTTCTTTGCAGCCCTTCTTAACTAAAGGCACAACATTCGCCACCCTCCAGTCTTCCGGCACTTCACCCGTCCCTAACGGTGATGCAAATCTCAGAGCTCTCAGAATTTCTTCTCTAGCTTCCCACGGTGTTCTTGGATATACCTGAGATGCCATGGAGATTTATCTACCTTCATGTGTTTTAAGCATCCAGCACCTCCTCTGTTGTAATGTAGACTATCCCCAAGACATCCTCATTAAATATCTCAAGCTCTGAAGTCTTCGTGTCCCTCTCCACGGTACAAATGTTCACTGAGGACCTCACCCACCTCCTGTGGCTCCACACAAAGATGTCCACTTTGGTCTGTTCTCCTTCGGGAATGTGCTCGGTGTTCATCATGTTATCTGAAACGCCCTTTGCTAACCCTGGCTGATATCCACGGCCTTCAGTGAGAACTGAACGATGTGCGTGGAATGTCACATATCTTTGATGTAGATAATGGATATACACTGGCTCTGTGGGCTGTTGGATTGTCGCACCTTGTGTATGTGTGTGTTATAAAAAGCTTCAGTTGGTGGAGTTGCTCAGTTGGTGAGAGGACATCAGACACGGGTTCAGCGCCATGGTCATTCTCATAACTTATGAAGTGTTTTCTTCTTTGCAGAACTTGTTACAGTTTCAAAGGATAAATCAATTCACATTCTCAATGTTGAAAGTGGCAAGTTGGTAACGAGGATTCCCAAAGCTCACAGGTACTAACGGGCATGAGCCCCAGAATCGAATGAGCAGCAAGGGGCAGAGGTCAGTCGGTGTGCGTGTGGAGATCCGAGGTCAGAGGTGGGATTGAGGCAACATGAGGAAGAGGTGAGAGAGCCAGGACTGGGGGGCTGGACAGGTGGAGTGTTCCACAAGGAACAGTTCCTCAGTGGGAAGTGCAGAGGGAGAACTCTGTGCTGAAGAGGGGTAAGTGTGATGCCTTTTGGGAAGTCAAATAGGGGTAGGACATAAACAGTAATGGGTAGGGCACCATAGAGGTTGATGAACAGAGTGTCCCTGAGGTCCAAGCCCATCGTTCCCTGAAGGTGGGAACGAGGTAGGTAGGGTGGTGAGGAAGGCGTCTGGTACATTTGCCTTCATTCATTAGGGAAGAGAGTGGAAGATATGGGCAGAAGTGGTGTTCAATCTGGCCAAGTGTGAGGCGTTTCACTTTGGGGGATCAAATGTAAAGGGAAAGTACTCAGTTAACAGCAGGAACCTTAACAGTGCTGATGTACAGAGGGATCTTGGAGTCCAAGTCCATAGCTCCCTGAAGGTGGCTGCACAAGTTGATAGGGTGGTAAAGAAGGCTTAAGGCATGCTTATCTCTATTAGTCGAGGTATTGAGTTCAAGAGTCAGGCAGTTACGTTGCAGCTTTATATAACTCTGGTGAGGCCGCATCTGGAGTATTGCATTCAGTTCTGGGCGCCCCATTACGGGAAGGATGTGGAGGCTTTGGAGAGGGTGATCTCTCTAGACCAGCTGATCAGAGTTCAGGATTGACGTGTCATGGTGAGGAGCAAGGACAAGGATGGGAAGGTAAGGGATCCTTGGATGACCCGAGAGGTCCTAAAGTTAGTCAGGAAGAAAAAGGAAGCATACGTAAGGTTTAGGAAGCTAAAGTCAGACTGGGCCCTTGTGGAATATAAAGATAGCAGGAAAGTGCTCAAGCAGGTGGTCAGGAAGGTCAAAAGTAGCCACAAAATGTCCTTGGTGAGCAGGGACGAGGAGAATCCCAAGGGATTTTATACTTGTATTAAGAAAATGAGGATAACTAAGGAGAGGGTAGGTTCACTCAAGCAGAAAGGAGGGAGTTTGTGCTTGGAGTCAGAGCAAGTGGCTGAGGTACTAAATGAGTATTTTGTGTTGGTATTTACTGAGGAGAAGGATTTGGAAGATCATGAAAGCAGAGTGGGGCATGTTAATGTGCTGGGACAGTTTGAGATTAAGGAGGAGGTAATGCTGGGTCTTCTGAAAAGCATGAAGGTGGATAAGTCCCCAGGGCTTGATGGCATATATCCCAGAATATTGAAAGAAGCAAGGGAGGAGATTGCTGGGGCTAAGGCAAGGATCTTTGTGTCCTCACGAGCAACAGGCGAGGTCCCAGAGGACTGGAGAGTAGCAAATGTTGTGCCTTTGTTCAAGAAGGGAAACGGATAATTCAGGAAATTACAGGCCAGTGAGCCTCACATCAGTGGTAGGGAAGCTGTTGGAGAGGATACTGAGGGACAGGATTTATGCACACTTGGAAAGGCACGGCCTGCTTATGGACAGTCAGCATGGGTTTGTGCGGGGCAGGTCGTGCCTTACAAACTTGATTGAGTCTTTTGAGGAGGTGACAAAGATCAGGTAGGTTGATTTAGATGCATGGGATCCAGGGTGAATTGCAAGTTTGGATTCAGAACTGGGTTGCCCGTAGAAGACCCAGAGGCAGATGGAGTTTAATCCGGGCAAGTGTGAGGTGCTGCACTTTGGGAGGTCGAATGAAAGGAGAAAGTACACAGTTAATGGTAGGCCCCTTAACAGCATTGAGGTACAGAGGGATCTTGAGGTCCAGGTCCATAGTTCACTGAAAGTGGCTACGCAAGTAGATAAGGTGGTAAAGACGGCGTACGGCACGGCTGCCTTCATTAGTAGGGTATTGAGTAGAAGAGTAAGGAAGTCGTGCTGCAGCTGTATAAAGCTATGGTCAGACCGCACTTGGAGCATTGTGTGCAGTTCTGGGCGCCCCATTACAGGAAGGATGTGGAGACTGTGGAGAGGGTACAGAAGAGGTTCACCAGGATGCTGCCTGGATGAGAGGGTGTGAGCTATAAGGAAAGGTTGGCCAAACTTGGGTTGTTCTCTCTAGAGTGTCGGAGGCTGAGGGGAGACCTGACAGAGGTTTTTAAAATTATGAGAGGCAGAGATAGGGTAGACAGTCAGAATCTGTTCCCCAGGGTAGAAATGTCAAACACCAGAGGACATGCTTTTAAGGTTTGGGGGGGGGAGGGGTGGGGGTTGATGGGGGGAGTTTAAAGGTGTAGTGAAGGGCAAGTTTTTTACACAGTGAGTGGTGGGTACCTAGAATGGGTTACCGGGGGTAGTGGTGGGAGCAGGCAGTTTGGTGGAGTTTAAGAGGGTTTTAGATAGACACATGAATATGAAGGGAATGGAGGGATGTGGATGGTACACAGGAGGAGGACATTTAGTATAAATCGGCATCAAGGTCAGCACAACGTTGTGGGCTGAATGGTCTGTCCCGTGTTGGATGTTCTATGTTCTATACTCTCCAGTGAAATCACATCCTTCCTGTAGTGTGGCAATGACTTCACATGGTGTCCAGCTCTGGCGAACCAACATTTTATAAAGTTGTACCATCACTCCCCCACCCCCCCCCCCCCCCCCCCCCCCCCCCCCCCCGCTTTTGTATTCTGTGCCCCAGCTAATGAAGGGCGGATTCTGGACGTATCCTTCTCCACCCTATCTACCTGTGCTGCCACCTTCCGAGATTCTGTGGAACTGCTGCGAGGTGTTGCATTTTGGGGAGACAAATGAGGGCAGCTGCTTAAACTCCCTCTGTAAATCCTGATAACCATCTTCACTGTCAATGACACCACCCATTGTAGTGTCATCTGCAGACTTCTAACCATGCCCTGTACATTCCAATCCAAATCATTGATATAAATGACAAATAGCAATGGGCCCAGCACCGAGCCCTGGGGAACACCAGTAGTCACGGGCCTCCAGTCTGAGAAACAACCTTCCACCATCACCCTCTGCTTCCTACCATCAAGCCAATTGTACATCCAATTAGCCAGCTCTCCCTGGATCCCATGTGATCTAACCTTCCAGAGCAGCCTGCCATGTGGAAACTTATCAAAGGCCTTACTGAAGTCCATATTGACTATGTCTACCTCCTTGCCCTCATGTACTTTCTTGGTTACTTCAAAAAACTCAATCAAATCCATGAGACGTGATCTCCCACACACAAAGCCATGCTGACTATCCCTAATCAACCCCTGTTTTTACAAATGCTTGTATATCTTATCCCTCTAAATTCCCTCTGGTAACTTAACTACCACAGATATTAGGCTTACAGATCTATAGATCCCAGGTTTTTCTTTGCAGACCTTCTTAACTAAAGGCACATTAGCCACCCACCAGTCTTCTGGCATCTCACCCATCACTGATGAATACCTCGGCCAGGGCTCCCACAATTTCTTCTCCAGCTTCCCACAGTGTTCTTGGATATACCTGATCAGGTCTTGCATATACCTGATCAGGCACTAGAAATTTATCTACCTTCATACGCTTTAAGGCACACAGTAACTCCTCTGCTGTAATGCAAACCATCCCCATCAACTATCTCAAGTTCCAAAGTCTTCATGTCTTTCCCCACGGTAAAAACAGAGGAGAAATACTCATTGAGGGCCTTGCCCACCTCCTGCGGCTTCACACAGAGATATCTACTTTGGTCTCTGAGGGGCGCTATTCTCTCTCTAGTTACTCTTTTTCCTCTAATATAAAATCTCTTTGGATTCTCCTTAATCTTCTCATGCTCCCTTTTTACCCTTCTGATTTCGTCCTTGAGTACACTCCTGCATCCCCTATACTACAGGAGTTCACTAGATCCCAGCTGCCTGTACTTAACCCATGCCGCCTCCTTTTTGCTGACAAGAGCATCAATATCCAGGGTTCCCTACTCCAGCCAGCCTTGCCCTTCACTCTAACAGGAACATGCAGATCCTGAACTCCTGGTATCTCACATTTAAAAGCCTCCCACTTGCCAGACATCCCTTTGCCTGCAAACAACCTACTCCAATCAACTTTATCAAGTTCCTGTTTCACACCGTAAAAATTTGCCTTGCCCCAGTTTAGAACTCTAACTTGTGGACCAGATCTGTCCCTTTCCGTAACAAATTTAAAACTAATAGAACTATGGTCACTGGTCCCAAAGTGCTCCCCCACTGACACCTCAGTCACTTGTCCAGCCCCATTTCCCAAGAGTAGGTCGAGCTTTGCCCTCTCCCTGATAGGGCCTTCAATATATTGCCTGAGGAAACTTTCCGGAACACAATTAACACATTCTACCCCACCTAAGCCCTTAGCACTATGGCAGTCCCAGTCCATGTTAGGAAAGTTAAAATCCCCTGCTATGACAACCCTATTATCCTTACTACTTCCCACAATCTCTTGTAATTCCCGTTGACTATTTAGGGGCCTATAGTACAACCCCAACAATGGGATCATCCCCTTTTATTTCTCAGCTCCACCCATAAAGCCTCACCAGTTGATCCCTCAGTCATTTCATCTCTAACTACTGCTGTGATGTTCTCCTTAATCAGAAATGCAACTCCCCTCCTCTCTTTCCTCCACCTAAAACACCTGTACCCCGGAACGTTAAGCTGCCAGTCCTGTCCCTCCCTGAGCCATGTCTCGATAATGGCCATAATATCCCAGTCCCACATATCTATCCATGCCCTGAGTTCATTCGCCTTACCTGCCAGGCCTCTTGCAGGAGAGACAGGATGTTTGGCGCGCTGGCCTTCACCAGACAGGGCATCTAGTACAGAAGTTGGGATGTTATGTAGCAGTTGTACAAGATGTTGGTGAGGCTGCAGTGGGAGCACTGTGTTGGGTTTTGGTCTCCCTGATGTAGGAAAGCTGCCATTAAGCTGGAAAGACTGCAGCGATTTATGAGGATGTTTCCGGGAGTCGAGGGACTGAGTTGTAGAGAGAGGTTGGGCAGGTTGGGACTTTTTTCATTGCAGTGTAGGAGAATGAGGGGTGATCTTATAGAGGTGTATAAAATCATGAGGGGCATAGGGTGAATGCACACAGTCTTTTTCCCAGGGTTGGGGAATCCAGAACTAGAGGGTGAGAGGGGAGAGATTTAATGGGAACCTGAGGGGCAACTTCTTCACCCAGAGGTTGGTGAGTATATGGAACGAGCTGCCAGAGGAAGTGGGTGAGGCAGGTACATGAACAACATGCAAGGGGTACTTGGATAGGAAGGGTTTAGTGGGATGTGGGCTAGATGTGAACAAATGGGCCTAGCTTAGATGGGCATCTTGGTCAGCATGGACCAGTTGGGCTGAAGGGCCTGTTTCCTTGCTGTATGACTCTACTTGCTGTCCTTCAGTCTTCTGGCATCTCATCCGTGGCCAGTGAAGATTTAAGTATCTCGGTCAGGGCCCAGCTATCCCTTCCTTGCATCCCACAGCAGCCTGGGATATATCTCATCGGGCCCTGGGGATTTACCCACTCCAAACCTAATATCTAATATCTCCTCCCTTTTAATGATAGAATGTTGTAGAAATTCCCTGTTTCCCAAACTGCAATGTCCTTCTCACTAACAGTACTGAAAATAAATTGTTAATCTCCTTTGGCTCTGTACATTTAATCAGATTAAACGTGATCCTCATTTCCATTTATCCATGGCGTTTCATTGGTTTGTTTGATTACGTTTTACTGCAGTATATTTGTAAGTTTTGATTACTTTTGTGTATTGCTCAGTGATCTACCTTTTGTAGCTGAGAATACTTCTCTGCAGTTTTCCTCCCCCCACACACCCCTCCCCCACCCAGGGCCGGCTGCCTCCCTGGGGCCCCCCCTTGGCCCTCCCCCCACCTCTGTCGTGTTATTGTCTTAAAAAATAACAGTGAACAAGTTCGGGAATCGTGTATCACGGACTGCAGACCTCAACAGATTCCCAGCTCCTCCCTTCCCCCTGCCTGACCTTCCTCCCACCACTACCCTCCCCTTCGGTTCACTTTAACTCTGGTGTCTTGTTTTTCTTTCCAACAGTGTTGCTATTAACAGCCTGAAGCTGATCGATGAAAATCTTTTTGCCACGGGAGATGATGATGGCTTATTGAAAGTTTGGGACTTGCGGAAGAAAACCTCTTTCATGGAGATGAAAAACCATGATGATTACATCAGTGACATCACCATTGACCAGAATAAGAAGATCTTGCTTACAACCAGGTATGTGGACAACTTGACTAACCTGAAACACTCTGTGTGGTACTTCTGTCTCTTGGGTGAAAAGATGATGTGTTTGTGCACCCTCCAGAGGCATTCACGCTGTTCTGTTGCAAATGAGATGTTCACGTTGGAGGGTTACGGAGGCTGAAGATCGAGACCGTGAAGGTGGAAGTGGTAAATGTGCCAAGGCTGGAAGCCAGTGTAGTGTAACGATTGGGACGCATGGTTGAACCCATGACTTTGTAAAGCTCCCGTTGCACTGTGTCACAAAAGAGCAGAAGGTTATCTGATGTCCTGGTCCATATTTGTTTTACAGCCAATAATACAGCCAGTATTAGCAAGTGTGATGTATTACTTTAAAAGCCTGAGGGCCGTACACAGCTTCAGTTAGAAAGACTTGGATTCATTGGGGACAGTCAGCATGATTTTGGGAACAGCCATGTCTGACTAACTTACCTAAATTCTCTGAGGAAGTAACAAGCAGGGTTGATGAGGGAGTGTGTTTGAAGCATCAAGGCTTTTTACAAAGTCCCACATGACAGGATAGTCAAAACAAGTGAAAGCCTCTGGGATCCAATGAACTGAGGCAAATAGGAACCAAAATTGGCTCAGTGGTAGGGAACAGGCTGCAGGTGGTTTTGTTACTGTAAGGCTGGTACCAGTGGGTTCCACAGGGCTCAGTACTCCCACGTTTTTTGTAACATACATTAATGATTTTTATCTAAATATTGGGGACTTGATAGGGAAGTTTTCAGCTGATCCAAACTTTGGCCCTGTGGCTGACAGTGAGGAGGAAAGCTTTTGACTGAGAAGGTCTGGTCAGTTGGGCAGAAAAGTGCGAGTTGGGGAAGTGTGACGAGGCAAAGGAATATGCAATAAATGGGAGGATAATTCAGTTCTATACACCGTCCTTTATTCAGAGACCGTGCCCCAGGTTCCAGATTCTGCAGCTCTGGGGGGGGGGGTTGTGGGTGTGGTGACAGCAGGTGTGCGGGAGGTGGGGAAATGTGTGTGAGGGCTCCATCAATGACAGCAGTGGGGAAGTCATGTTTCCTGAAGGAGGACGACACTTCTGAGACACACACATTGAGAGAAAGAAGTGTCAGAAACGGTCCAGGGTAGGATGGAAACTGGTGGCAAAGGTGATAAAATGGCCGAGTTCCACAGGAAGCAGCACCGATGTAGCGGGGAAAGAGTTGGTGAGGAGGAGGTAACTACTCCTCACAGGTAACGAGCGGAGAGAAGTGGATAAACCACCTCAACCTTGTGCTCACCAGTCACATGTGGCAGACACATCTGTACGTGGCAGCACTGTGGAAGTGACCACTTGGGCTGTTGCAGAAGCAACGTCCTATCTTCGTGCTGAGGACACCCCCACCCCCCCCCCCCCCTTGTGTGGCACTACAGTTGTGCTAAATGGGATCGAATAGATCGGCAGCTCAAGGATGGGTATCCCCGAGGCGCTGCAGACCACCTTCAGCAGCAGAAATCTCCAGTGGCACAACCCGTAACCTGGTGGCACAGCAAATCCCTCACTCTCCAATCCGGCCAAGCCAGCTAATCGGCCCGGGTTGTGAAGCCATCTGGGTAAGTGCGTGGACAGGTTTAGAGGGCTGTGAGCCAAACACTGGCAGGTGGGACTAGCTCACTGGGCAAGATGGGCCGAAGAGCCTGTTTCCGTGCTGTATGTCTCTATGACTGCAGAAGGGCATGCTGGGAGCAGCACCACACTGAAAACACAGTGCTGATCTAACGAATCTGCGACTGACAGATCCGGTCAGAGCTTGGCACTCCCACTGTCTCTGCTCATGATGATGGTGGACAGTTCAACCGCTGATGGAGGCACTGAGGGATTCCTCTTGAAATTCCCACTTTTGTTGAAACTGGTCTTTCACATGATATTCAGAAACACCAGAACAGCAAAGGATATTGGACCAGATGTTATTCTGGCTGTCAGACTAGTTGTATCTCTGACTGGCAATGTGGAAGGTACAACCCAATCGTCAGTAAGTGGCACTGTTTGTGTGTGGCACTCGCTCACCAGCAGCCTCCTCGCTCGCTGATGCCCAGTTGGAGTTTTGTCAGGACCACCTGGCTTCAGACTTCATCACAGCCTTGCTGAATTAAATGTAAGACTGTGGATGACACAGGCTGGGTGAGGTTGTGAGGGGTGAGACTGACCATATTGTGTGCAGTTTTAGTCTCCTTGTATGAGGAAGGACTTTCTTCCCATGGGGGGAGTGCAGTGAAGGTTCAACAGAATTGCTGGGATGGTAGGACTGATGTGTGAAGAAAGATTGAGACAATGGGGCTCCGATTGGCTAGAATGTAGAAAACTGAGAGGAGAGAACGGAAGCTTCTAAAATCCACATGGGACTGGACAGACTGGATGCCAAGATGTTCCTGATGGTGGGGAAGTCCAGAACCAGAGGTCACAGCCCAAGGGTTCAGGGTAGGCCATTCTGGACTGGTGCGAGGGAAGATTTCTTCTCCCAGAGAGTGGTAAACCTGTGGAATTCTCACAGAAAGCAGCTGAGGTCAAAACACAAATGTATTCAAGTACAATTTATGGTTCTTATGGCTAAAGTGATGGACGAGGAGCATGAGGAGAAAGCAGGGAAGAGTACCGAACATGGACGTTCAGCTGGGACGGACCTATTCCCACTTCTAATTTCAGTGTTTCTCTGTCTGTGATTGTCAGAGGTCATCCTTCCCAGCTCCAGGATATCACCACAGCAGTTCCTCAGGGCAGTGTCCTGGACCTGCTCATCTAAAGCTGCTTCATCAATAGCCTTCCCTCCATCATAAGGTCAGAAGTGGGGTTGTTCACTGGTGATTGTTCAATGCACAATTCCATTCTCAACTCCTCAGCAAATGAAACGGCTCCCGCCTGCATGCAGCAAGACTTGGGCGACATTCAAGCTTTGGCTGATGAGTGACGAGGAACACGTGCCAGGCAATGGCAGTCTCCAACAGGCAAGAGTTGATCACTCACCCTTGATACTCAATGGCGTTCCATTGCAGAATCAACCACAACAAACACTCTGGGGTCACCACTGACTGGAAGCTCAACTGGACCAGCTGCAACAAGACCATTATTCCGAGAGCTGGGTGTTCTGTTGTGAGTGACTCCTCTTTTGATATCCAAGCCCTTCCACCAACTGCAAAGTACAAGTCAGGAGTGTGACGAAATACTCTGCACTTACCTGGATAAAGGCAGCTCCAACAACTCTCGAGAAGCTCAGCAACATCCAGACCAAACAGCTGGCTTGGGTGGCATCCCGCCCACCAACCTACACGTTCATCCTGCACGGCTGCTGCACTGCTGGGACAGTGTGTGCCACTTACAGAATGTACTGCGGTTACCTGACAAACCCATGGCCTCTGCAACCAAGGACAAGAGCAGCAGATGCTGGGAACATCACCATTTGTAGGTTCCCCTCCTGACCTGGAAATACATGGCTGGTCTTTCACCATCACTGGGTCTAAATGTAGGAACTCCCTCCCCACCAACTGCTGTGGGAGCACCTGTCACCAGCAGGACTCCAGCAGTTCAAGGTGCCTCATCACCACTTTGCCGGGGCAGTTAGGGTGGGGCAATTAATGCTGGCCTTGCCAGTAGTGCTTTCAACCTGAAAATAAATCACGAGAAAAATATATTACTTGGAAAATAAGAATCTTAATGGGGAGTCGTTGCATAGAAAAGGACAGTTCAGCCCCACCAACATTTGCACCCATCTTTGCACTAATCTTACGTGATGGGATCTGGGATTAGAGGACAGTGGTCACATACACACTGCAAATAGAGCGAACTCCTAAACACAGCCGGTACTCGCTCTCCACCCACCTCCTCCCATTCTTCATCCAACACCAGCAGCAGTGCCCTCCAATTCCTTTTCTATTTCATCCAGCTTCTCTTGAATACATCTCTAATATTCACCTCCACCATCACTGTCAGTGGAAACTTCCACATACTCGCTGTTCTCTGGGTAAAGAAGTTTCCTTTGCTTTCTCACTACCTTGCATTAACACCCTCTAAATCTACTGATCCCCAGAGGTGAAACAGTCTCTCTCCATCTGCTTTATAAAAATCTTACATAATTTTGAAGAGCTGCATCAGGTTACCCTTAACAGTAAGAGAACCGGCCTGTTCAGCCTTTCCAGTTGGGTAAACCTCTCAGTTCTGGGGGTCAGCAGTTCCATTCTCTCAGAAAATTAGGTTTTCAGATTCAACGCTCCACTGTTGTCCACATTTAACACAAGTTGTATCCATCCTTGGCTGGACTACATGGCCAGCTGTGGACAGTTCCAGTTTAGACTCAATGGACCAAATGACCAGGCCCTGTGCTTCAATAAACTTCTCTACCTTTCAATTCCATTCCACAATGCCTGATCTGCCTGCACCGCATACAAACTATGCTTCTCACTGTATCTCGGTACATGTGACAATAAACCAACACCCGGTGATGCACCATTGGTGGAAGGAGAATGAGAAGAGGTGGGTGGAGAGCGAGTACCGGCGTGGACCGGCTGTGTTTAGGAGTTCGTTCTGTTTGCACAGTGTATGTGACCACTGTCCTCTAATCCCAGATCCCATCACGTAAGATTAGTGCAAAGATGGGTGCAAATGTTGGTGGGGACTCAGTGGGCTGAACTGTCCTTTTCTATGCAACGACTCCCCATTAAGACATTAAGATTGTTATTTTCCTGCCATGTACTGACTGGTCCAACTGGTCTCTTCTGTACTGAGTGTTCTATATAATTCTATGTCTCTCCCCGTCTCTGCATCTTGACTCTTCACATTGCCCTGTCTGTCTTTCCAGTGGCGATGGTACGATGGGTGTTTTCAACATTAAGAGACGCCGCTTTGAGCTGCAATCGGAGTTTCAGGATGGTGACCTTACATCACTGGCTATAATGAAGGTGAATAGCAGAATTGAAATGTATTCTGATCTAAATACTATCAAACCAAGGGTAAATTCTTATAAGAATATGTGCATTAGGTAAAGCTTTGTAACTACGAAATGCTGAAGGGAAATTGAAGCTGCCTGAAATGCTGAGACAGCTGAAAAGGGAAGATTAAAAAATAACAGATTAAAACTTTTATTTTATTTTAAGCAGTTGCTCACTGAGAGAAAGCAATGGGTAATGTTGACAGGAGTCTTGGTGAGGAGAGGGCATTGTTCTGTGGCTCACTGGCCATCACATTAAATGGATCATCCTCCGTAATCAGCATTGTGTATCAGCATCAGAACTCCGAAATCAGCTTCCCTCCCAACATTCCCTCCGTGGCTCAGGTTCACTCAGCCAATGCCCTGTCCCCTTCACCACCAATACACTGGTACTGCTTCCAACGTAATCCGCTGTGCTCAGTGCTCACGATGTGGTCTCGGCCTCCCTGAAGAGACCAAATGCAGAGTGGGAGACAGTTGTGCAGAGCGTCCTCATTCAGTCTACAAGGATGGTCCTGAACTTCTAGTCGTCTGTCACTTAATCCTTCATCTCGCTCCTCATCTCTCTGTCTCTGCTCTCTGGAACTGTGAGAACAGTCTAACATAAACTTGAGCAGCAGCATGTGACCCTTCGTCTGGCCTTCAGGACTAAACAATAAATTCAACAATTTCAGATAACCAGCTATCCCAGTCTCAGAAATGGCAGGGTTCCCCCTCCACCACCCGCTCAGGCTTTGAGTTCCAGGCTCCCACCACCCTCTGGGTGAAAACAAAGTCCTCATCTCCGCACTGCTGCACTTCCTCTGTAATGGTAACTGAAACACCACGTTCTACATTCTGTTACTGCTTTTCCCTTTGTAATACCTTGATGGACATATTTTGGAATGATCTGTATAGATGGCAAGCAAAACAAAGTTTCTCACTGTATCTTGGTACATGTGACGATACCAAACCAATTACCAAATAATACCTTAAATCTTTAAAACACTTTGTCTATCGCCCCTGATTTTGACCGCTTTGGAAATGGTCCTTCCTATTTACCCAACAACGGTGTTATATAGTTGTATACGTCTCAATTCAGAGCCTCTATTTCAAGGAATATTACTTAGCCAATCTTTCCTCACAGCTACGAATTTCCTGTCCTTATATATCCCCTCTCCTCCCTCTCAAGCCAATTGCCCCATTTCTTTGTTAAGAGCAGAACTGTAAGCAGTACTCAAGTTCTGGCATACTTTCCTGGCTCATACACATTGTGCTTCAGCTAATAAAGGAGAGTATCCCATAAGCTTTTTTAATAACCACTGCCTTTAAGGATCCATGAACATTGACTCCAAGGATCACACCACTGGATATCCTCCGGTTTATTGCATATTCCCTTGGCCTGTTACACTTCTTCGCCCAACTGTCCAGACCGTCCCTATCTCCCTGCAGTCTAAAGCTCCCTTCACATTGTCAACCGCATGTATCATTTATCGAGTCCCCTTCATTTAATCACTTGGTTGGGGGTTGGAGTTGAACAGGGTGGGCTGAGAGAGTGCAGTACTTTCCCACTTAGTAATGAAATTGGAACCAAGGCAGCGTGCTGTATGTTGCTAACTAACTATCCTCTGTTTGTGAATAGAGAGGCAGCAAGGTGGTCTGCAGCTCATCTGAGGGAATGATCTACCTGTTCAACTGGGATGGGTTTGGGGCAACCAGTGATCGATTCTCAGTGCAAAGAGAATCCATTGACTGTGTCGTGCCGATCACAGATAACATTCTTTGTACAGCTTCCATGGATGGAGTCGTCAGGTAAGAAAGCATGTTGGCTACTGTTTACATCCTTCATCCTGCCCATTCCCATCATCCCTGCAGCTGCACCACTGCATGCTTCCCGCCGTGTACCGAGCAGTGTTCACCCACCAGAAAGAGTCAAGAACCTAAGAAATCGGAGCAGAAGTAAGTTCTACCATTTATCGAGATTGATGTTTATCTCAGCACCACTTTTATTCACTATCCCCATATCCCTTGATTTACTTAATATCTAGAAGTCTATTAAACGTGATGTCTGAGCCTCCAGCAGATCTCCAGAGTAGAGAACGACAAAGATTCAGCACCCTCTAAGTGAATTTTTTCTCATCTCAGTCCTAAATGGCCTATGCTTGCTGTGAACTCCTCAGCCAGGGAAACATCATCCCTGTGTGCAGCCTGTCAAACCCTTGCATGCATCAATGAGGTCAACTTTCATTCTTCTAAACTCTAGGTAACACGGTCCCAGTCTACTCAACCTCTCCTCATACCTGTCATCTCTGGAACCAGACTAATGAATCTTTGTGCATTCCCTCAATGGCAAGTATGTCCTCTTTTAGATAAGGAGACCAAAACTGTACACAAAACAATCGTGCGGTCTCACCAAGTACCTATACAACTGTAGTAAGCTATCCCTTTTATTTAAATCCTCTCTAAATAAAGACCGGCGTACCATTTGCCTGCCTAACTTCCTGCAGCTTTCAGTGACGTGTACAAGAACTTTCACGTCCCTTTGAACATCAGCATTTCCCATCCTAACACGATTTAGGAAATACTCAGCATTTCTTCTACCAGTGGATGGTTGGTCACAGTTTTCCACATCTGCCTGTTCCATATTTCATACTTCCATCTTTTCTTATTAAATAGAAAGAAGCCATTGCCACCTTGTTCAAAACCCTGGGATGTAGATAATGAGTTCCATGGGATTTATCAGTTTTCAGGCTCATTAACTTGTAATTTTTTTTTACTAAAACTTATTTATTTTCTTAATTTGCATTGGACAGTTGGTTTTCCGGCATGTTTGGGAGGTTTTTGTGTTTTCCATGAAAATGCACAAAATATTTTTAAATTCTTCTACTACTCCCGGATGGTATGTTGCCTCCTGAGTGCCAGGGTCAGGGATGTCTTGGACTGGGTGCACAGCATTCTGAAGGGGGAGGATGAACAGCCAGAGGTCATGGTACATATTGGTACATAGGGAAGGAGATGAGGTCCTGAAGAGGGAATATAGGGAGCTAGGTAGGAACCTGAAAAGTAGGACCTCAAGGGTAGTAATCTCTGGATTGCTGCCTGTGCCACGTGCCAATGAGGGTAAGAATAGGATGATTTGGCAGATGAATGCATGGCTGAGGAGTTGGTGCAGGGGGCAGGGTTTCAGATTTGTTGATCATTGGGATCTCTTCTGGGGAAGGTAAGACCTGTACAAAAGGGACGGGTTAGACCTGAACTGGAGGGGGAACCAATATTCTTGCGGGCAGGTTTGCTAGAACTGTTGGGGAGGGTTTAAACTAGTTTGGCAGGGGATTGGCAACCAGAGTGATATGTCAGAGCTTGGTGCATTTAGTGTACAAGTAGATGCAGCGTGTAGAGAGACTGTGAGGAAGGATGGGCAGTTGAAAGGGCAAAATTGCAGTCAGTTGGATGGGCTGAAGTGTGTCACTTTAATGCGCGAAGTATCAGGAACAAGGGTGATGAACTTAGAGTGTGGGTAAATAATTGGAACTATGATGTAGTGGCCACTACAGAGACTTGGCTGTCGCAAGGGCAGGAATGGCTGCTGGATGTTCCAGGGTTTAGATGTTTCAAAAGGGACAGGGGCAGAGGTAGGAGGTGGGGGAGTGGCTTTGCTGATCAGGGACAGTATCACAGCTGTAGAAAGGGAGGATGTCCTGGAGGAACCGTCCACTGAGTCAGTGTGGGTGGAAGTCAGAAACAGGAAGGGAGCAATCACTCTATTGGGAGGATTCTACAGACCCCCCCAATAGCAGCAGAGACACTGAGGAGCAGATCAGGAGGCAGATTTTGGAGAGGGGCATGGGTGATTTCAACTTCCCGAATATTGATTGGCACCTCCTTAGTGTAAAGGGGATGGATGGGACAGAGTTTGTTCGGTGTGTACAAGAAGGATTTCTGACACAGTAGGTGGACAGGCCAACTAGAGGAGAGGCCATACTGGTACTAGGCAATGAGCCTGATCAGGTTTCAGATCTCTTGGGGGGAGAGCATTTTGGAGATGGTGACCATAATCTTGACCTTTACCATGGCCTTGGAGAAGAATTGGAGCAAATGATATGAGAATGTATTGAGGGAGGGGGAATTATGCTGTTAGGCAGGAACTTGGGGGCGTAAATTGGGAACAGATGTTCTTGCAGAAGTGCACACTAGAAATGTGGAGGTTGTTTTGGGAGTACTTGCATGGGGTTCTAGCTGGGTTTGTCCCATTGAGGCGGGGTAAGGATAGTAGAGTGAAGGAACTGTGGTTGACAAGATGCATAAAATATCTTGTCCAGAGGAAGAAAGTCAAGAGGAAGAAAGCAGCTTACCTAAGATTTAGAAAGCAAGGATCAGACAGGGCTTTGGAGAGTTACAAGGTAGCCAGGAGGGAGCTTAAGAATGGACATGAGAGCTAGAAGGGGGCATGAGAAGTCCTTGGCGGATAGGGTTAAGGAAAACGCCAAGGTATTCTACATGTATGTGAAGACCAGGAGGATGACTAGAGTGAGGGTAGGACCAATCAGGGATAAAAGAGGAAACGTGCCTGGAGTCGGAAGAGGTAGGGGAGGTCCTTAATGAATACTTTGCTTCAGTATCCACCAGTGAGAGAGATGTTTGTGAGGATGGTGTACGATAGGTTGATACACTCAGGCATGTCGACGTGAGGAAAGAGGATGTACTGGAACTTTTGAAAAACATTAGGGTAGATAAGTCACCGGGGCCAGAAGGGATATATCCAAGGATATTACGGGAAGTGAGGGAAGAGATTGCTGTGCCTTTGGCAATGATCTTTGTGTCAGGAGTAGTGCCAGATGATTGGAGGGTGGCAAATGTTGTTCCTTTGTTTAAGAAAAGTAGGGATAACCCTGGGAATTACAGACCAGTGAGTCTTACTTCAGTGGTGGGCGAATGACTGGAGAAGATTCTTAGAGACAGGATTTATAGGCATTTGGAGAAGCATAGGCTGATTAGGGACAGTCAGCATGGCTTTGTGAGGGGCAGGTCGTGCCTCACGAGCCTGACTGAATTCTTTGAGGATGTGACAAAGCACATTGATGAAGGTAGAGCAGTGGATGTGGTGTACATGGATTTTAGTAAGGCATTTGATAAGGTTCCTTATGGAAGGCTCATTCAGAAAGTCAGGAGGCATGAGATCCAGGGAACCTTGGCTGTGTGGATTCAGAATTGGCTCACCCGTGGAAGACAGAGGGTGGTGGTAGATGGAGCGTATTCTGCCTGGAGGTCAGTAACCAGTGGTGTTCCACAGGGATCTGTTCTGGGACCCCTGCTCTTTGTGATTTTTATAAATGACTTGGATGAGGATGTGGAAGGGTGGGTTAGTAAGTTTGCTGATGACACAAAGGTTGGTGGTGGTGTGGATAATGTAGAAGGTTGCTGTAGATTACAACAGGACATTGAAAGGATGCAGAGCTGGGCTGAGAAGTGGTTGATGGAGTTCAACCCAGAAAAGTGTGAAGTGATACACTTTGGACATTCAAACTTGAAGGCAGAAAACAAGGTTAAAAGCAGGACACTTGGCAGTGTGGAGGAACAGAGGGATCTTGGAGTCCACGTCTGTAGATCTCTCAAGGTTTCTGTGCAGGTTGATAGGGTTGTTAAGAAGGCGTATGGTGTGCTGGCCTTCATTAGTTGGGGTATTGAGTTCAAGAGCCACGAGGTAATGTTGCAGCTCTATAGAACTCTGGTTAGGCCACACTTGGAGTATGGTGTTCAGTTCTGGTCACCTCATCATAGGAAGGATGTGGAAGCTTTCGAGAGGGTGCAGAGGAGATTTACCAGGATGCTGCCTGGATTGGAGAGCATGAAGATAGGTTGAGTGAGCTAGGGCTTTTCTCTTTGGAGAGAAGGAGGATGAGAGATCACAAGATCACAAGATCACAAGATAAGGGAGCAGAAGCAGGCCATTCGGCCCATCGAGTCTGCTCCAAGGAAAAGGGAAAAAGAAATGGGGTGGGAAAAAAAGAGAGAGAAAAAAAAAACTATTCTAATCCCATTTGCCAGCCTTATCCCCATATCCCTTGATACCCTGACTATTTAGATATCTGTCTATCTCCTCCTTGAATACCCCCACTGATCTGGCCTCCACTGCTGTGCGTGGCAAGGAGTTCCACAATTTCACCACCCTCTGGGTAAAGAAACTTCTCCTCATCTCTGTCTTGAAACTGTACCCTCTAATTCTAAGATTGTGCCCTCTGGTCCTGGACACGCCCACCAAGGGAAACAGCCTAGCCACATCTACTCTATCCTTACCTGTCAACATTTTAAATGTCGCTACGAGGTCCCCTCTCATCCTTCTGTACTCCAGCGAGTACAGTCCAAGAGCCGACAAACGCTCATCATACTTAAGCCCTTTCATTCCTGGAATCATTCTCGTAAATCTCCTCTGAACCCTCTCCAACGTCAGCACATCCTTCCTAAGATGCGGGGCCCAAAACTGCGCACAGTATTCCAAATGAGGCCTCACTAGCGCCCCGTAGAGCCTCATCAACACTTCCTTACTTTTATACACTATACCTCTCGAGATGAATGCCAACATAGCATTCGCTTTCTTAACCACCGATCCAACCTGGTGGTTAACTTTTAAGGTATCTTGTATGAGTACCCCCAAGTCCCTTTGTACTACCGCACTATCAATCTTCTCTCCTTCTAGATAATAATCTACCCGCTTATTTCTACTTCCAAAGTGTACAACTGCACATTTCTCAACATTGAATCTCATCTGCCATTTCCTTGCCCATTCTCCTAAACTGTCTAGGTCCCTCTGCATTCTTTCTATTTCCTCTATGCTCCCTACTCCTCCACTTATCTTGGTGTCATCCGCAAACTTAGCCACACAACCATTTATTCCATCATCCAAATCATTGATGTACAAGGTAAAAAGGAGAGGCCCCAACACCGACCCCTGCGGCACACCACTAGTAACCGGTAACCAACCAGAACGAGATCCTTTTATTTCCACCCTTTGCTTCCTGCCAACCAGCCAATTCTCCACCCATTTTGCTACCCTGCCCATAATTCCATGACCTCTCATCTTATTAATCAGTCTCTTGTGAGGCACCTTATCGAAGGCCTTTTGAAAGTCTAAATACACAACATCTACCGCCTCTCCCTTATCCACCCTACCTGTGATTTCTTCAAAAAACTCCAATAGGTTGGTCAGACAGGACCTCCCCTTCACAAAACCATGTTGACTAGGTCCTATCTTGCCTTGCGCCTCTAGGTATTCGGTAACCTCCTCCTTGAGGATAGACTCCAATAATTTTCCCACCACTGACGTCAGACTAATAGGTCTGTAATTGCCTTTGTGCTGCCTCCCACCTTTCTTATACAACGGAACTACATTCGCTACCCTCCAGTCCTCCGGAACCATGCCAGAATCTATCGATTCCTGAAAAATAATCGCCAACGCCTCCGCTATCTCCACAGCCACCTCCTTCAGAACCCGGGGATGCACCTCATCCGGTCCGGGAGACTTATCAGCCTTAAGCCCCTTTAGTTTTCCAAGCACCTTCTCCCTATTAATCTCAATTGAACTCAGCTCCAATTCGTGAGACTCCTGACTAATGGGCACATTGCTTATGTCCTCCACGGTGAAGACCGATGCAAAATATTCATTCAATTCCCTTGCCATCTCACTATCATCCATTATAATACCTCCTGCACCGTTATCAATTGGTCCTATGTCAACCCGTGTCTCTCTTTTATTCCTTATGTATTTAAAAAAAACTCTTAGAATCCTTCCGAATGTTGTCCGCCAGCTTCCTTTCGTAACTCATCTTTGCTTTCCTAATGACCTTCTTAGTTTCTCTCTGCAGATTTTTAAAATCGTTCCAATCTTCTGTTTTCCCACAAATTTTTGCTACTTTGTACGCCGCCCCTTTTGCTTTTATTTTATCCTTCACCTCCCTCGTTATCCACATCTGTGCCTTTTTTCTATTCAAAACCTTTTTTCTTGGAATATATCTGTCCTGCATTGTCCTTATTTCCTGTAGAAATTTCTTCCATTTTTCCTCTGCCGTCCCTCCAGCTAACTTACTCCTCCAATCAATTTGGGCCAACTCATCTCTCATACCTTTGTAATTTCCCTTATTCCACTGAAATATCGATACACCAGTTATCAGCTTCTCCTTCTCAAACTTGAAACTAAACTCAATCATATTGTGATCACTTGTTCCCAGTGGTTCCTTTACCTTTAGTTCCCTAATCACCTCGGGTTCACTACACAGCACCCAATCCAAAACAGCCGATCCCCTGGTGGGCTCCTCAATAAGTTGCTCCAGAAAAACATCCCTTAGACATTCCACAAACTCACTCTCCTGAGTACTACCGCCTTGCTGCATTTCCCAGTCCACCTTCATGTTAAAATCCCCCATAATTATCTTCACATTGTCACTCTGACATGCTTTTTCTATCTCAATCTGCAACTTATGGTCCACTTCCTGACTGCTGTTCGGGGGCCTATATATGACTGCTATTATTGTTCTTTTACCCTTGCTATTTCTCAGCTCCACCCATAAGGATTCCACCTCCTCTGACCCAATGTCCTTCCTTTCTATTGATTTTATATCGCTACTAACCATCATGGCCACACCTCCCCCTCTGCCTACCCTCCTATCCTTCCTATATACTGTATACCCCTTGACATTCAGTTCCCAATCACATCCATCATGAAGCCAGCTCCACCCATAAGGATTCCACCTCCTCTGACCCAATGTCCTTCCTTTCTATTGATTTTATATCGCTACTAACCATCATGGCCACACCTCCCCCTCTGCCTACCCTCCTATCCTTCCTATATACTGTATACCCCTTGACATTCAGTTCCCAATCACATCCATCATGAAGCCACGACTCAGTGATTGCAACGATGACTTGATAGAGGTGTACAAGATGATAAGAGGCATAGATCGAGTGGACAGTTAGAGGCTTTTTCCCAGGGTGGAAATGACTCTCACAAGGGAGCATAATTTTACGGTGATTGGAGGAAGGTATAAGGGGGATGTCAGGGGTAAGTATTTTACACAGAGTGGTGGGTGTGTGGAACACACTGCCGGCAGAGATGGTGGGGGCAGATACATTAGGGACATTTAAGAGACTCATAGATAGATGCATGAATGATAGAGAATGGGGGGCGATGTGGGAGGGAAAGGTTAGATAGATCTTAGAGCAAGATAAAATGTCGGCACAACATCATGGGTTGAAGGGCCTGTGCTGTGCTGTAATGATCTATGTTCTACGTCCTTTGTGTCCATTATACATTCTCCCACCTGTCTTCATGTCCCCTTGCTAATCTTGTATTGAAGTTAAATATCAAAGCTCTTGCAGTCCATCTTTTTGTTTCTCCTTAGTTTAGTCTCACGTTCTATTTCCTCTCTCAATCAATTTCTTCTTCATCCTTGCTGATCCTCACCAAATTATAGTGAGGGCTTAGATGGGATATCTTCATTACTGGGGGCCAGCGTTCAGGAAGAATGTCAAGCCTTTTGTTGGTTGGAAGAATACTTGCAATCATGCCTGGGATGTGAGGCTTCAGTAATGTGTACGTCAGAGGCTCTTGAAATTATGTGTTTGTTCCTCCCAGGGCCGTGAACATTCTTCCCAATCGAGTGATCGGGAGTGTGGGCCAGCACCCTGGGGAGTCCATCGAGCAGATTGCCAAGTCCAGAGAGGGCCATTTCCTTGCCAGCTGTGCTCACGACCAGAAGGTGAAATTTTGGGATGTTTCTAACCTGCATTCAGTCATTGTTGATGACTACAGGAAACGGAAGAAATGCGGGAAGTTGAAATCATTAAGCAAGAAAGCATTTGGCTATGGGCTTGGGAGTGACTTCTTTGCTGATCTTGCCGAGGGAACTACAGAGGGAGAAGAGAACAGCAGTAAGAGTGATGGGGGCTGTGAAGCCCTTGATGAACAGTAGGTTGTGGCTTTCCTGTGCCCTGATCACCTGCAGACTCTGAGAGGATTATGTTACTACATGTGCAACAAAGGCTCGCCTTCCACACAACTTCTGTTCAAATGAGAGGATCCCAGAGTCACATCCTTTAAAAATAGTTTCCATTTCCTTCCTTGTGTAGCAGCTTCTGAAGAGACTTCTATTTGCGAGGTTGTGTTGTTGAACTGACAATGGGGTTGGGTGTGGTCCTGACTCCAGAATCTGTGCTTGACTTCCCCCAACTCAAACCTCCTTTTGGTTGGGCAAGAGGTAAGGCAGTTGGTAATTGTCTGATTTAATCTTTCTCCACAAGGAGCTTGATTATATGAGACCACTATCAAATTAGTTCACTGGACTATTGATCCCACACATCACAATTGGCCATGACTGAAAAGCCACAGTCAAGTTTATTGTCATATGCACATCCATGTGTGCACAGGTGCAATGAAAACCTTACTTGCAGCAGCATCAGATAAGCAACAGTCACAAGAAAAACATAAATGTTGTGTGTCTGATGCTATGTGCCTGTGATGCTGCTGCAAGTAAGTTTTCCAAGACCAATGACTAAAAGATTAAATGGTGGGTTGTGGGCCCAGCTCCCAGTGATGGGTGAGGCCTGAGCTGCCGTATTGTCCAATTCGTTAATGGGCAACGCATAAGCCACCGGGTGCTGGTCAGTACTGGGCCTGTTGCTATGCAGGGGAACTCGGAGATACAGAGTGGACAACTGGAGAATCCCAGCATGAACGGTTGAAAAACTGGCATTTTGGATCGAGGAATATTGACATGAATCAAAGCTCCTCAAAGAGCAGAGTTGCCATCGTCAGTGACTCCATAGATCGAACCATCAAAGGCTGCCCACTGAATGGCAACTCTTGCTTGGTGTCACATGTATGGGCAGTAAGCTCAAAAGGAGGGAGCCAGCAGAACCTGCACTGATTTTGTCATACACTTCTGTCTGATTAAAGGATTTTATAAATTCTGAGAATATTTGCATCATAAGACCAAGAAGTGGGAAGAAACAGACTTTTGGAAGTGTGGTTGCTGGAAATGTGGCAGCGGATTTGCAGACAGAAAACAGCAATGGTGATGATCCATCGTTATGTGATGGCTCTTTATCAAAACGCACATAGCATTCATTAGGTGTGGTGAGTGAATTCATAGCATAAGTAGAAATGGATGGTAGTTGCCAAGTGACCCCAGATTGGGAATTAAGTATTCCAGGCTATTTAACTTTTGGAAAAATGGGAAAGGAGACGGGGTACCTCTAACGTCAAAGAATGGGATAAAGGCAGAAGAAGGAAGGACGCTGCTTCAAAAAAAAATCAGGAGAAAGATCAGAGCTAAGGAACAGCGTGAACCGTTGATGGAAGTTGTCTGTAAGCCCAGAAACAGGCTGCACAGATTGGGAAGTAGCAGATGTACCCTCACCATTTAAGAAAGGAAGGAGAGAGAACAGTTAACAGAAAATGTGGAATTACTATCAAGAAAGTGCGAACAGGCACTTGGAAAATAACAGTATTGGAAGGAAATTGTGTTTTATAAATCCTTTGGGATGTTTTGAGGTTATAACTATAAGAATAGATGAGGGTGTATTTGGATTTTCAGGCCTTTGATATGGTGCTATACATAATTAAATAAATGTGTAATGCAGAATATTGCAGGTGAAGTTCTAGCACGGATTGGGGAATAGGAATAAACAGTTTTGGGTTGGGAGGCTGTGGATCGTGGGGTGCATGGTCAGTTCAGAATCAATATCAGTGACTTGATGAGGGATCAAGTGCAATGTATCCAAGTCTGCTGATGAAA
Source organism: Pristis pectinata (assembly GCF_009764475.1). Taxonomy (NCBI): domain Eukaryota; kingdom Metazoa; phylum Chordata; class Chondrichthyes; order Rhinopristiformes; family Pristidae; genus Pristis; species Pristis pectinata. Next base: position 1,331,153 of record NC_067428.1, read on the forward strand.
CAGCTGGGTGGCAGTGTGGATCATGTGGCGGATGCAGAGAAATATAAAAAGGCTGAGTGAATGGGCAAGGCCACAGTGGATGCACTGGGATGTGGAAACGTGCAGGTTACCTACTTCAGTAGAGAAAAATATTGAGTTGAGCATTTTTGAGATGATCGGGGATGGAAAGATATTGGTGTTCAGAGGAAGTTAACAAGCAGGTTCAGCAGGCCATTAGCAAAGCACAGGGAATCCTCTGAACCTGCTTATTAACATCCTGAGATTTCTGTGCCCACCAGTATATATTCCATCTCCCTACAACCCCGCAACTGCTGACACACACCACCCACCACCCTCCAATGTCCTCATCGTCACAACAAACTCCACCCATAACATGTCAACCCCAATGGCCTTCCCTCCACCCTCCCTCCCCATTCCACCCCTCCCCCTCGGCCTCAAACTCCTACGCTGACCCTCCCCCCCATCCTCTTGCCTTTGTCCCAGCTTTGTATTCTCCGTTCTACCCTGACAGACTTCAGCCTTCCCAACTGTATCCTCCCACTGCTCCTGTAACAACCCATCCCAGACCTCCTCCCTAATCTGCCCACTCCATTAACCCCTCCAAGATCTCTCTCCATTCATTCATTGCACTTGACTTACACCTGCACTCTACCCTCATCTCGTGTATCTCTCCCCATATTCCTCTCCACTGCACTCGTTTCCCATTCTCACTCCCTCCTGCTGTCTGCACCTTCCGCACCACCTCACTCTATAGTCTCCCCTGCATCTTGCTGCTACTCCAGTGTGGGCTCTGTGTGGATATGACTGGTCACCGCTGCCCCGTCACCATGTGTCCATCGCCACGTGACAGTCCCAGGGAAGAATTGGTGAAATGGAAGCCTGAATGTGAGTGGGGAGCAATTACACACTGGTAACCACAAGTCCTCAGCAGAAGATGGGTCTGAATTTGATGGTCAGGCTATTACCGCAATTCATCCACCATCAGAAGGGAGACTTCTTGATCTGGCGTTGTCACTGAGACTTTGAAACAAATCATTTGTTTAATTCCTACCTTTCACCTACCAGAAGTGCTGGACGCCAGGCACCATGGCCCTCGGTTCATCGGTATCACGCAAGCCCCAGCTCTACCATCGACAGTCCTAACCCCAGCACTGCTGACGCATCATCTGCCTCTTTCTGTCCCCACTGCTCTCCCCTCCCTCCTAACCACATGCCCCCATCCCGTTTACTGCTGAGATGGGTGACAGGAGAGTTGGAGGAAGGGGAATGGGAGTAGGGGAGGACTGCACAGGTCCAGAGATCGAGCACCGGGTGATTGTTGACTCTTTAATGAAGGATGAGGATAGGACTTAAACTCAATGTCTGCATGGCAAAGGACCTTAATCGATCTATCAAACCCAGCCGCACAATACCAGCCTCTGAAAATAAAGGTTCACAGCCCACCCCTTCTTTTGCCCCCACCCCTCCCCTCTTTCCATATCTTCTGTTCTCCCACTCTGAACCACACTTGTTCCTCCTCCCCTAACCCTATCCTATAAACCAACACCCCCATCCTCCTAGCTTCAAGCACCTCCTCCCATCATTATCACCATCACTCCACCTACCCTGTCTCTCCACAGGCATCTGTCCCCAGTTCGCAACCCAACGCCCATGGTATCCAGGTACCTAACACCAACACCCCCATGTCACCCATGTGTCACCCTCGCCTTCCCCCCCCACAGTGCCACCCCCCTCCCCCACCCTAACGTCCACCCCCCGTGTCCCTGCCTGCACCCCTCCTCGCTCCGCTCCCCCACCCCCGTGTAATCCCCAGCCTCCTGTGCTACCCGCCACACCCATGTGTTACCCCCTCACCCCGTGTTCCCCCACCCCTATGTTACCCCCGTGTTCCCCACCCCCCTCATGTGTTACCCCCTCACTCCTGTTCCCCCACCCCCTCCCGTGTGTCCCCCCTCCACCCTGTGTCCCCCCCTTCCCCGTGTTCCCCCTTCCCCGTGTTCCCCTCCTCCCCGTGTGTCCCCCCCTCCTCCCCGTGTCCCCCCCTCCTCCCCGTGTGTCCCCCCCCTCCCCCCGTGTCCCTCCCCCCCCCGTGTGTCCCCCCTCCTCCTCCCCGTGTGTTCCCCCCTCCTCCCCCGTGTGTCCCCCCTCCCTCCCCCCGTGTGTCCCCCCCTCCCTCCCCCCCGTGTGTCCCCCCCTCCCTCCCCCCCGTGTGTCCCCCCCTCCTCCCCCCCGTGTGTGTCCCCCCTCGTGTGTCCCCCCTCCTCCCCGTGTGTCCCCCCTCCCCGTGTGTCCCCCCCCTCCCCCCCGTGTGTCCCCCCTCCCTCCCCCCCGTGTGTCCCCCCCTCCCTCCCCCCCGTGTGTCCCCCCCTCCCTCCCCCCCGTGTGTCCCCCCCTCCCCCCCGTGTGTCCCCCCCTCCCTCCCCCCGTGTGTCCCCCCTCTTCCCCCCCGTGTGTCCCCCCTCTTCCCCCCCGTGTGTCCCCCCCTCCCTCCTCCCCGTGTGGTCCCCCCCGTGCGGTCCCCCCCCCGTGCGTCCCCCCCCGTGCGCCCCCCCCGTGTGTCTCTCCCCCCCGTGTGTCTCCCCCCCGTGTGTCTCCCCCCCGTGTCTCCCCCCCGTGTGTCCCCCCCTCCTCCCCCCCATGTGTCCCCCCTCCTCCCCCCGTGTGTGTCCCCCCCTCCTCCCCGTGTGTCCCCCCCCGTGTCCCCCCCTCCCTCCCCCCGTGTCCCCCCCGTGTCCCCCCCTCCCTCCCCCCCGTGTCCCCCCCTCCCTCCCCCCCGTGTCCCCCCCTCCCTCCCCCCCCCGTGTGTCCCCCCCTCCCTCCTCCCCTTGCGGTCCCCCCCCCGTGCGCCCCCCCCCGTGTGTCTCCCCCCCCGTGTGTCTCCCCCCCCGTGTGTCTCCCCCCCCGTGTGTCTCCCCCCCGTGTGTCTCCCCCCCTCCCCGTGTGTCTCCCCCCCTCCCCGTGTGTCTCCCCCCCCCGTGTGTCTCCCCCCCCCGTGTGTCCCCCCCTCCCTCCTCCCCGTGTGGTCCCCCCCCGTGCAGTCCCCCCCCCCGTGCGTCCCCCCCCGTGCGCCCCCCCGTGTGTCTCCCCCCCGTGTGTCCCCCCCTCCTCCCCCCCGTGTGTCCCCCCCTCCCTCCCCCCCCTTGCGGTCCCCCCCCTCCCTCCCCCTTGCGGTCCCCCCCCGTGTGTCTCCCCGCCCCCCCCGTGTGTCTCCCCGCCCCCCCCGTGTGTCTCCCCCCCCGTGTGTCTCCCCCCCCCCGTGTGTCTCCCCCCCCCCCCGTGTGTCTCCCCCCCCCCCCGTGTGTCTCCCCCCCCCCCCCCGTGTGTCTCCCCCCCCCCCCCGTGTGTCTCCCCCCCCCCCCCCCCCCGTGTGTCTCCCCCCCCCCCCCCCCGTGTGTCTCCCCCCCCCCCCCCCCCGTGTGTCTCCCCCCCCCCCCCGTTGAACGTTTCGGGGCCGCTGACGTCACCGCTGCCCACCGGAAACCGACCATTTCCGCCGCTCGGCGCCCGCTGACATGATGCTCCACGTTTACTGTTTGATTCGCCCAATCAGACGCGGCGCTGGCGGAGCGGGACACGCCCTCCCTCGGCCGGGCGCCAATGGGACGCGGCTCCGCCTGAGATTGACGTGGCGCCATTTTCTGGGGGTATATGTTGGGAGGTCGGCTGCGGCAGCGGCGGTTTTTCTCTCTGCGCTCTCTGCTCTGCAATGGACGGGTGAGGAGCCGCCCGGCCGGGCCGGGCCGGGCCACCGCCGGCAGCGGGCGGCGGAGAGAGCGGGGCACGTGTGCGGCGGGGCGGGAAGGCCCGGCCCGGGGCGTCGTGTTGGGCCCGGCCGCGGGGTCGGGGAGCGCGGCACGTTGGCGGGGGGAGGGGGGGAGGGAGCCGCACGCCAGGCCCGGGCATGTGGCGCTCGGCGGCGGCGGGCCGGCCGGCCTCCACCTCGTTGCCGTCGGCGGCCGCTTCCGCGGGGAGCGGAGGCGGGAGGCGCCGGCCGCACGTCGCCATTCCCAGCTCGCAAAATGGCGGCGGGGCTGGAGCCCGCGGCCCGGGAGGCGCCGGCCCGGGGGGTGAGGGCCGTAGGTGCAGCCGCACCCGGCCTCGGGTGCCCCTCGTTACATTTACCTTCTCCCCCACTTCCTTGCCCCTTTCCGCCAACTTCCTTTCCCCTTTCCGCCAACTTCCTTTCCCCTTTCCGCCAACTTCCTCCCCCCTTTCCTTCCCCCCACTTCCTCCCCCTTTCCTTCCCCCCCACTTCCTCCCCCTTTCCTTCCTCCCCCTTTCCTTCCCCCCCACTTCCTCCCCCTTTCCTTCCCCCCCACTTCCTCCCCCTTTCCTTCCCCCCACTTCCTCCCCACTTCCTCCCCTTTCCTTCCCCCCCACTTCCTCCCCCTTTCCTTCCCCCCACTTCCTCCCCCCTTTCCTTCCCCCCACTTCCTCCCCCCTTTCCTTCCCCCCCACTTCCTCCCCCCTTTCCTTCCCCCCCACTTCCTCCCCCCTTTCCTTCCCCCCCACTTCCTCCCCCCTTTCCTTCCCCCCACTTCCTCCCCCCTTTCCTTCCCCCCCACTTCCTCCCCCCTTTCCTTTCCCCCCACTTCCTCCCTCCTTCATTGTACATTTCTCCAGTTATATGTGCGGGTAAATTTTTTTTGCTGGAAGTTTTTGTATCAGGAGTGTGATACAAACATCCTAATTCCCACGGGGAGCAAACTTACATGGATCCAAGGAAACGATCATGTTTTGGCAAGGGGGGACAGTTTTCTCTCTCTGAACCAGGGATGGCTGAATTTGAGAGTAGATGTTGCTTTCCTAAGCCATATCACTATATACTTAAGCTCAAGAAAAGTTTGTTGTAATTGACTTCAGTAAAATCCCTTGTTTTTATTTGTATGTTTTTAGAATTGCTGGATTTAAGTTTTCCCCCAACAGAATGAAGCATAGTTTAAATGACGATTGTAGAAATTTATACATGTGCTTTAAGAAAACTGTACTTATCTTGAGTTTAGCAGGGAGGATAGCATTTTTTGCAATACAGGTTGTGATCAGATACTTTCCATTCTGGGTTGTGGAAAAGTGAATTTAAATAAAACGTTTGGCACAGTCATGGCCACATTGGATGCAATGGACTGTATAATCTGTCCCTTAAACTGTGAATTTGCCATAGTTTAACTGCTCTGGATTGCTATGGACATGTCTTCTAACTTTTCTTGTTTTTTCTACAGCATTGTCCAAGATATAACAGTTGGTACAAAGGTAAGTTTCACTTTTAATGTAACAGTTATGATCCTCCCCTCAAATAGTCCTATGTGATTGATTTGTAACTCTGGGTTATTTCTATATATGTACTTTACACCCTGTTTCTTGCTTCCATTGTTGGGTTTGTACAGAAGTCCTATAGTTAGGAAAGCTTTTAGAACATAATATTGGATTTTCTGTTTTGTCGCTCAGTTCCAAATGGAACATGAGAGGTATTGATGGAGAGGTGATGGTTCTAGACTAACCACTGCATTTAATTGTAAGCATAGGTTTCTTGTCAGGGCATCATATTTAATCTATCAAACTAATATTCTCATTCACTAAGACTGCCAGGCCCTAAAACACGATGCCATTTCAGAAAGTGCTACACATCTCTACAGGCTGAGAATGCAGGAACTGCATCAGCGAGCTGCATAGTTCGTTCCCCTTCATGTCAGATTGCATGTTGTTTCCCACAATGTGGGGAAATTACTGTCCAAGACCGGACGGAGCAGTGCAACTGAACTCCACTGTAGCCAAAAGCAGTTATAGGTAATGGCACTCCCCAGATCCAGCCATATTCAGCAATGTCTGTGCTCGAAGACCACTTTTCTCTGGGCCAATCTTGAAGATGCTTTACCAAGTTATGATGAAGGGTCATCGATCTAAAGCAGGGGCACAGTTTGTCTCTCCACAGACATTGTTGACTAAGTATTTAGATTTTCTGTATTTGTACGTATTTCCAGCATTTGCAGTTTTTCACTAATTGGCAGACTGCCTGGTGGTGCTGGTTTGGAGAAATACCTTTCATTACATTGGATTAGATTTGGTGCTTTCTTGCAGTGGCCCAATGTTTTGTGTGAACAGGCAGTTAGTAGAACTCTTGCCATTTGATGTGGTTTCAGCTTTTTATTTGGCTTTAACTGTGCCTATTAATCTATATCCAATAAATTTCCAGATGGTATGGATGCAGCTGTACAATGTGACTTACATTTGGTTTGGAATATCTTGCTGCTCTTCTCATATTAATTTCCTTCAGTAGTTCCTGTGATATTGCAGCATTTAAATTTGATTGACTTGATATGGTTTGGAGTTTGCAGTTATGTACTGTTCTTAGTATAATCGGACTTGTGGTCCAGTTTCTGAGAGTAGAATGTGCTCCAAAATGACAACCTGGAAGATGTCGTCAGGCAGTTCTTACTAGTTTCCCATTAATATTGAACACTTCTGTATCAAATTACTGTCGACCACTGCTGAGGCAGACATCACTTCTCTGATGTCGGGCTCATTAATTATATCGCGCTTCCATAAAGTACCTGAAAGAGAATACTTGACAGAATATCAAATAAGAAGAACATTCTTTTTGCGTTTTTATATTACGAAAAATGCAGGCACTCCGATTGCCTTTGTGCTGGTCAATTTTCTCAGTGCTGCTGAATCCCAAATGGAGGTTTGTGCATCAACAAGTGTTGATCTAGCACCTTGCCCAGTAACGCACTTTTTTTGGATGAGTTTCTTTGTTCCTGTGAATAAACCTGTCAAGTGTATCTGATCATTGCTGTATTGGATCAATATGGCTTGTAAATAGTGGCATTTACAAGGACACATGTAAGGAAGAAGACAGAATTTGAATATACCTCACAATTCCTTGTCAGGCAACACCTGGGGAATTGTGAAACAATAATGAAAAATGTTGGAAGCGCTCAGCGGATCAGGCATATCTATGGGATAAAAAGTCGATATTTCTTTCTGCAGATGCTGCTTTATTTGCTGAGAGTCTCCAGTATTTTTGTTTTGGTTTCAGATTTCCAGAATTTGCAGGTTTTTGTTTTTTTTTACTTAGTGAATTGTATCTAATCTGGGCTGCAAAGTAAGGATATCATGGCTTGTGAAAGGTGCAGATGTTTGCAAGGATGAGAGTTGATTTCTGTTAAAATTTGGGGCTGTTCGCTTAGAGTCGGAAACTAAGGAGAGTCTATGGTGAGAGGATTGAAATGTCAGATTCCATAGCAATGTACAAAATGCTTGGACATATACATGAAGTACAGTTTGAAGGGTTACCATAAAGCAACTTGTTTTTCAGCTTGTGTCCATTTCTGTCAAACTTGCACCTTTTTTCAAATACACATTCTGTACTTCACAAATGTGACATTTTTCCAGACCCTACCACCTCTGGGTGAAAAAGATTTTCCCACCTCCTTAATCTTTACATCAATTACTGTAAATTCATGCCCCTAGTTTTCTCTAGTAAGGTGGTTTTATCACTTAAGTTGTACAGTCCCGGAGAAACTGTTTCCTCTGACTGAATGGAATAGAAGAGCTGTCTTGGATGTTTCAAACCATCAAGGCCTTCGTTCGGAAACAGGGCAGTTTATCTTGTCATGTATCATACTTGGTTTCAAATTGTTTACATTTCCTTTTACATGGTGAAGTTCATACTGAAGTACCCAGAATATGGAATAGTAGATGAAGACATTTTGTCTGGTTTTATAAAATTGAATATGGTTTAAATGATTGTTAGGTTCATGCACTTCCTTATTCTGACAGCAATTACTGATCCGATTTTATGGAACTGTATTTGCCCATTCCTTGTCTCTTTATAGGCACACAGCCACTCTTCCAATGGTCTTTAAATTGATGAGCATGACTTCCTCAATTCCAGCTGGTCTCAATATATTCCATTTATCTGTTGAACTGCAAAGGCTGCAGACCTTAAAGGAATGTGATGATAGCCATTAACATTGCAATCATACTGCAGATCAGAGACTGCCCATGAAGCTGTAGGGAACTGTTGTTGGAAAAATAGCTAAATGCTGAGGCCACAGATTTGTTTTTGTCCTGACTTAAACTTCCACGGCGATTTGATAATTATTAAAGGGAGGGAGAAATTATAGATTCTTAGCTGCATTCTTTTTGCAGACATTGGTGCTAATGCATGGGATTTCTTTCTCATTAACTTGCTACTTTCCATTAGGAAATCCATTGGCAACTGTAGCAAGAGCTGCGAGAGTTCTGTATATTCTGGGTTCAGATGAGCAGTCTGTAGCAAACTGGCCACGTGGGTTCTACCACACTGGAACCATTTCTCAGTAGAATTGCTCATTCAAATGTGTAATGTATGACACTTGCTGGATCCCTGGAATTCCATATAACCGTAGAAAACTGCAGCACAGAAAACAGGCCATTTGGCCCTTCTAGTCTGTGCCGAAACATTATTCTGCTAGTCCCATTTACCTGCCCCCAGCCCATACCCCTCCAGACCTCTCGTCCATGTATCTATCCAATTTACTCTTAAAAGTTAAGAGCGAGCCCGCATTTACCACTTCGTTTGGTTCCTGTTCTCGTATGCTACTTTGCCAGTTTTGACATTCCTGATGTTTCAAAATATATAAGTTCCTGAAATTAGTGATCCAGCTTCAGATCTTTAGCATAGAAAATATTTTCAAAGCGCCAACATCTGTTTCCTGTTTTGGAATTACACATCAGCTGCTGAAGTTTGAGCTTTTTAGTTCTGTTCATGTACTCTCCTTTGGGTTCTTGTGTAGCTTTTTTCAGTAATGCTGAATGTTTTTCCTTCAGATACTGGGTGCAGTCCTGGTCTGCATTTGTAATTTTATTTTTGAATAGGGTTATTTAATTACATTTCTACTTGTATTCTTCAGAACTTCATATTGGGGAAAAAGTCTTGGTTATTCTGATAATTACAATGCCTGTCTCTGAACTAACCTAACTGGCCGACTACAATAACTTGGATATCTTTGGCAACTTCTTGGATATAGGGGGGGACCTGATAGAAGTATATAAGATGATGAGAGGCATTGATCGGGTGGATATTCAAAGGCTTTTCCCCAGAGCTGACATGGTGGCCACAAGAGGACATAGGTTTATGGTGCTGGGGAGTAGGTATAAAGGAGATGTCAGAGGTAAGTTTGTTTACTCAGAGAGTGGTGAGTGCGGGGAATGGGCTGCCGGAAACGGTGGTGGAGGTGGATACGATAGGGTCTTTTAAGAGACTGTTGGATAGGTACATAAAGCTGAGAAAAATAGAGGGCTTATGGGTAAGCCTAGTAATTTCTAGGGTAGGGACATGTTCGGCACAGCTTTGTGGGCCGAAGGGCCTGAATTGTGCTGTAGGTGTTCTATGTTTCTATCTTTTTTTTAACCAATATTCCCTAGAATATCAGCATACCCCTCCTTAATCTCACTCTCCTCCATGTCATTCTCCATGCTTAATACCAATGCAAGGTAGTCATTTAGTATCTTGCCCACTTCCGTTGGTTCCAAGTACAAGTTCCCACCTTTGTAATTGTGTAGTCCTACCCTCTTCTAGCTACCCTCTTGTTCTATATATAAATTGCCTTGGGATTCTCCTTGATCCTACTTGCCACAGGCATTTCATAGTATACTGAATGGTGAGCTGTACTATTTTGATCTTGAACAGAAACCGCACAAGAGTTCGTGTGGTAATTGGTCATAGGCTCTTTGGCAGAAGATTGTTGAATGCATTTGGTGCAATGAGTTGCATCCTGATTTTACAGCAAACTATAATTCATGGCCACTTCCTATTACTTTTCTATCTCTACTAAGAGCAGCTTTTTCCGCTGAGAGGAAGTGGAAAGCTAAAACAAAGCAGAGGAATGTCTGTTTAAATTATTTAACACACTTTGGTTTGCAGCACTGTCTTGGTTCAAAAGGCAGCAGGTAAGCAAAAGTGTATGAGAATGTGTATAATGAAACCACGTAGAAGAATTCTATCACATTTTGCTGAGGACATAAATTAGGAAGTTATTTAACCATGTGCCCTTTCGCCTTGTCAGAAATAGTTATTTGTTTCAGACTGTGGTTAACTGGACTAATGTATTGATACATTTCAAAACCCCTGTGGAGTATTCAAATTAGTTCAGGATGGTTGGGTGGAGATCCTTGTTTATGGTGAGCTTAATTTTGCTGAATAGCTTTTTCCGTAATTGGACACCAGGCCTTTTACTTGAAGTTTTGGTAAACAGAAGATTCTATTGCCATGCCAACAACTTTTGTGCACAGTTTTTAGTGTCTCGCTGACTATGAGAAATTTTTCTAAAGCACCTTTTTTATATTGCACTCTGAAACACACTTCAGATTTATTTTTGTCAGTGAACTGGTGCTTTTTTGTGATTGGTCCTTCTAAAATGATTTGCCTTGGTGCCCTTGGGTTAATGGAACTTTTGTGCAGTTTTATTTTGGGCTTGGGTTTTGCAGCAATGTTGGTATTATCTTGACTTTCCACGGGGGGAAAATGTATCAACTTTTCTCAGTTTCTATAATGAAGTGCAGATAATTTATTAATGACAAGTTCAAAATCTCCCATTGATGCCCATGGATTTGCCATTCTGGGTTTGCTTCCCACTTCAACCCCTCCATCCACCTACCCACTCATATCACCTTTTCATTGCATCTCATTATGTGCCACAGTAGTGAATAGAATGCTGCGGCTGGCAGAGTAAGGTTTTGAGGCCGAAGTTACAGGTCAACTGATTTAGCACCCTGTCCATTCCTATGTCCAGTGATTGAAGATTCTGCATTGAAGCAGTGTTACTATAATCCATTCATAAAGTGGATTTAAAATGGTCACCTGCTTAATCTGACTACATTAAGGGAATTAGTAATACTTGGCCCTCCAGATAAGATTATGCAGATGCTTGCAGGTGTTATTCTTCCATCTATTTCACATTTATAGAACACAATTCTATTGCACCAGTTAAGGCTATAAAGGGGGCTTTGGATGGTGCGTAGGTGTAGGCTTTAGGCTATACTAGCCAAACGCGCTCCAACCCAGCTTCATCTGGTAGTGACAATTGGGGCACTCCTATACACCTGGTTCTCATTTCACAGGGTTAAGTTACACTGTCTGTCTGTTCCTTTTGTTAACTGAATATTCTAAGGGGAAGTATCATTGATTCTCACCACAAGTGTTTCAGTGTCAGAGCTAATATTTCAGCTGGCAGCTGGGATGTGAACTTTATCCCAGCTTTACCTATGAGTTGAATAGTTAAAGATGGTCTACAGCATTACTTATGGCAATATTTAGTGTTTGGACCATCTTAGAAATTACTAAACCATCAATTCAGAGTTTTAATGAATTGTTCATTCTTTCTATACTACATGCAGTGTATGACATTGTTTTAATATCTAGTTGCTATAACTCTAATTTCATTGAAATGTTTACGACACTACCATAGATTATTCTTGTATCCATTCACCAAAAACAGGCCTTTCCATTGATTGGTGGCATCTAGTAGAGGTACTGCCTTGCAGCTCCAGCTGAGATCCCAACCTCTAGTGCTGCCTTTGTAGGGTTTACATTTTCTTTGTATGAGCCTTGGCTTTCTGTGAGATGCTCCAGTTCCCTCCTGTGTCGTGCAGGTTAGTAGGTTAATTAGATGCTATAAACTAACCTTAGTATGTAGGGAAAGTGCAAATTTGGGAGTTGTTGAAAATGTGGGATAAAGTAATTATGGAGAAAATCAGTAGTGGTGGGTGAGGGGGGAATAATTTCTCTGTGAGCCAGTATAGACTCGATGGGCTGAATGGCTTCTTGTGTTGTATGTAAATAAAGGTACAATTTAGAACGGGAGAATTGACCTCAACAGAGTCCAGAACGATGCATACCTATTCTGTTGTAGTGTCTTAGCAGTGTGTTAAATCCTTTGGATTGGCCTGGGTTTAGATTACCTATTACATCTTCCTCTACTCGTTTGCAAGTTCAGGATGCTTTCATATCTTTTGCCACCTTATCTGTTGTTGACTGCTTGATCCACGTGTTTTGTGTGGTCTCCATTGTCAGGGTACACAAGTTATACCTGCCACGTCTTGTGTATGGTCTTAAGGATGGTGCTAATACTTATTTCTTTGTCGTGAGAAAACTCTTCTGTGCCTTAAGGTGACTTTTTTCTGCAGTGGTGTTGGGGGGTGGGGATGGTTTCATGTGTCCTGTTTGCAGTTTCATTTCTTGCCACAGGCTGTGGATGTCTTCTGACACTGTTGTAGAAAGAGAATATATGCTGTTGATGTTAGTTGCCTTAAAGGTAGCCAGTTAGGATTCAGCAGCCATCCTTCAGCACTGAAGTAACACAGGGCAAGCATGGAAGAGTTTGCCATCTGTTTTGAATCAGTGCTGCAGTTGATTTCTGAGCAAAGATGTTGGCGTCTCTTTTCACACTTGGAGTTTTTGTACGTTTGGTGGTATTAACTACCTGTCGAATTTGTGGTTTTTCTGCTTTGGGAAAACTTACTTGTGGCTATCGACATGTGCCTTTTGTAAGAGCCATCCCTCATGATTTAACTGACTTTCATTATTCATGAATTTTGAAAAAACATATTATCCATTGCTCATGTTTGGCAGATTTGTCAGTTTTCTACTCATCCAGCATGCTCTTGTTTGGCTCAATTTACGTTGGGTCGGCTGATTTGGCACTTCATGAGTGAAAAGCTTTGAATCACGGGGGCTTTGTTTCTGATCTGTATAATGGAGTTAATAACAGCAATGAAAGGATCAGGTGGATCCTTTTATTTCAGCTGTATTTTCATATCATTTGAAGCAAGGGGCAGAGTGAAGATTCTGTATCTGAACTTGGGACTACAGCACACCGTGTGGGCATACGCAATAGGCAATCCCAGTGCTGGTTTAGTCAAAGGAATCTGCACGTATCCACTGTAGAAAATATTACTTCAAGCCATTATGTTTAAGGTGGTCATTACATTTTGGGAGATGGTCTTCATTCACCTAATTGCTGTTGAAGGTGGTGGTGAGGTGCCACCTTGAGGTGCTGTGGTCCAGCCTAGTGAAAGTGTTCCCATAATGCTGATTTAGACCCAGGAACAATATAGGAAAGTGAATCCTTTGTTGCTGGGTCCAGTTCAACATTGTGAAGGGCATGAATGAGTGGTGGACAGGGTGGAAATTGAGCAGGTTGCTTTGTCCTGGATGATGTTGAGCTACTTTGCTTAAGGCATAAAAGGATACTCTTCTAATGCAGGCAAATGAAATGAGTGTAGGTGGGCAAAAAAGTCGGCATAGACATGGTGGGCCCAAGGGTTTGTTTCTGTGCTGTACGACTTCATGCCCTAATGCCTCCTCCAGGTGGCTCTTTAATTGCACTTTTTGTTTATTCATTCAAGGGATGTCGGCTTTTTGGGCTGAGCCAGCTTTTAATTGTACATCTCTAATTCACCTTGAGAAGGTGGTGGTGAGCTGCTGCCTTGAACTGCTGCAGTTGCTTAGTGCCCTCGCATTGTGTTTAAACTTTTCCAGCCAATGGCAACAACAGCAAAAAGTTCAAAGGAGAGAATAGAATTTTGGGACTAATGCCTTCCAGAGTCATCCATATACCCACAATGCTGTTATGGAGGGAGTTCCAGGATTTAGATTCAGCGGTGAAGGAAGGGAGATATATTTCCAAGTCAGGATGGTGTGTGGTTTGGAGGGCAACTTCCAGGTGGTGGTGCTTGTCACCATTCACAACTAGATGGCAGGATCATTGAGCTTTGGTTGTGGGGTCATTTAACTCTGTCTATTGCATGCACTTTAGCACAGATGGTCAGTCCTGTGTTGCAGCTTCACCACATTGGCACCTTAATTTTATATGTCCATTACTGTACCTGGTATGACCTTCTGCATTCATTGAAGCAGGATTGGTCTCAAGGTTTGATTATACTGATGGCTTGATTATAACTGTAGTAATAATATACTGTTTGTGGTGCTGTACATTGTGGCTGCTCAAGGTTCATGATATCTCATGGGTGCCCAGTTTTGACCTGCTGAATCAAACCCATTAATTACAATTGTAGTGCCAAACAACATGTTGTTTAGACTTGCCAGGTTTCTTTAACAAGACTTGTGGGATGATTTGATTCATTATATAATTTGAAAAGCATTTGTAAGGAAGAAGCTTGCAATGTGCTTCTACAGGGTGGTAGAAATATGGAATATCATCACAATCTTAAATTTAAAGTAATGATCTTGTTGTTTGGAAGACCTATTTTGAGGGCCCAGGCAATGACTATATGAACTGTATCTGACCATAGTACTGAGAAGTTCCTTGGCACCTGAAGGCAGCCATCTGCAGGAGCAGAGGTTTTGATGATGGAATGTAACCTTAGTCATTTAGCATCTGGTTGGATCGCTGGCTGGAATGCCTTGCTTCATTCCCAGTGATTCTTTGCTTATTGGTGTGATATCTCTGCCTCCTATATGCATCATTGCTGAGGCCATTTCCATTGAATTGAACCCATATGTTTGCAGTAGTGAGCACCAATTCAGAAAGTTAATGATTTATGCTATCTCAGAGAAGGGGTACTAATATGTATGAAGTACAATTTTTGGTACAGTATTGTCAACCTGAAACATTAACCCTGTGCTTACAAAATTTACTCTTCTATATGGAAATGATAGTAAGTTGTCCTTTCTGTCAACAGCGGGGGTCTGACGAGCTTCTATCTGCTTGTGCTACTAACGGTCCCTATATCATGAGCAATTCTACTCCCTCTGGTGAGTACAGTAAGTATCTCCACATTTTGCACGTTACTCATCTGGCCTATAGTTAATTTTAAGTAATGAGCAGTGATTATAACATGGCGAATGTTAGTGCCCTCACATTGTTTTTAAACTTTTCCAGCCAATGGCAATGACAGCAAAAAGTTCAAAGGAGAGAATAGAATTTCGGGAATAATGCCTTCCAGAGTCATCCATATCCGTAAACTTCCCAACGATGTAACTGAAGCAGAGGTCATCTCCCTGGGCTTGCCTTTCGGAAAAGTAACAAATCTTCTCATGTTAAAAGGCAAAAACCAGGTGCGTAGTTTTTGTTTTTGGACTTTGCACCAAATCTGGTGTCTGGTCTAACTATTTCTGGTTACACTGAAATAGTGATTAGGGTTGTGCCGGTTGGTTCAAGAACTGAATGGTTGAAGGGAGACAGCTGTTCTTGAACCTGGTGGTGTGGGACCTCAGGTACCTCCTTCCTGATGGTAGCTGTGAGAAAATGGCATGGCCCTGATAGTGGGGATCTTTATGATAGATGCTGCCTTCTTGAGGCAGCACCTCATGTAGATACTTTAAATAGTGGGGAGAGATGTGCCCACAGTGTATTGGGCTGAATCTACTACTCTGCAGCTTCTTCCATTCCTGTGCATTCAAGTTGCAGATTCAGACCATGATGCCACAAGTCAGGATACTTTCAACAGTGCTCATTTAACTTCTGAAGCTTATTTTAAATCCATGCCTGTGGTTGTAGACATTTCTGCCTAAGGGAAAATTTCTTACTGTGTAACCTTTCTCTGTTGCAAAATTTTGTTTACTGCAACAGGTTCCCCTCCACAGATCAAACAATGCCAATACCATTGGGACACCAACTGGACCATCAAGTCCATGCCAGCTTAATGGTTTATAGACTTATTAGCTTCACCGTCTTAAAAACAAGAGTGGAGTTCCATTGTGGCAGATACAAACATCTTGATTTTATTTTCTTGCAATTTAGTCAGTATTTATTGAATTCTCTGCAGAGCAGCTCTCAATTTAATTATTCTGTAAACCATACGGTGAATTTACTTAGATTCCAGTTGATTTGTATGCACATTTGCAGGCTTTTATTGAAATGAATACGGAAGAAGCTGCTAACACAATGGTGAGCTACTATGGGACTGTCACTCCATACCTGAGGAGTCATCCTGTCTACATCCAGTACTCTAACCACAAGGAACTGAAAACTGACAATTCTCCCAATCAGGCTGTGAGTACTGCGTTATTACTTGTGTCATTAATGCTTTTCGTCAGTTATTGCCAGCTTGCTCTATTTGGTAACTGACTGTATGATTTCGTACCTTTCGTAGTCCTACAGCACAGAAACAGGCCCTTTGACTCATCGTACTCATACCGTTTACCAGCTCTTGGTCTGTAACCTTGATGCTTCCTTGGTGACTCGAGTACTTTGTCCAGATATTTTTCAAAATGTCATGAGGGTACCTGTCTCCATAACCTCCTCGGTGCATTCCAGATGACAAATACACATTGGGTGAATTTTTTTTCTTAAATCCTTTCTAACTCCTGATCTTAAACCTATGTATTCTGGCTTTAGATGTCTCCATTAGGGGAAATGTTCTTGCTCTCCACCCAGTCTATGCCCCTTGTAACACTGAACACCACTATTAGGTCCCCCTTAATTTCCTAAATCTTTCATTACTAATAATTGGCGAGCAGGGAAGACGTTGGAGCAGTGTGTATTTCTGATCTTGACCACCACCTTGTGTAACATTTGGTACTGCTGCTTGCTTTTACTGTTTGGAAGACAGGGGTTATTGCAACTCCCGTGAAGTCACAGATAAACATAGTCACACAGCACAGAAACAGTCCCTTCTGCACATCTGGTCCATGCTGACCAAAATGCCCATCTAAACTAGTCCCATTTGCCCATGTTTGGCCCATATCCCCCTAAACCTTTCCTATCCATATACCTGCCTTAAAGTATCTGCCTCAACAACTTCCTCTGGCAGCTCATTCCATGTACAGACCATCCTTTGGGTGGAAAAAGTTGCCTATCGGGTACCTATCAAATCTCTCCCCTCTCACCTTACTTCTCTGCCCTCTAGTTCTTAATTTCCCCAACCCTGGGGGAAAAGGCTGTGCATTCACCCTATCTGTGCCCCACATGATCTTATATACCCTTATAAGATCACCCCTCAGTCTCCTAAACTCCAGTGAATGAAGTCCTAGCCTGCTCAACCTCAAGTCCTGGCAACATCCTCAAATCTCCTCTGCGCTCTTTCCAGCTTAATGGCATTTTTCCTGCAGCAGGGTGATCAAAACTGAACACAATGTTCCAACTGCAGCCTCACCAATGTCTTGTACAACTGCAACATAACATCCCAACTTCTATACTCGGTGCCCTGACTGATGAAGGCCAGCGCTCCAGAAGTCCTCCTCTTCACCTGTATATCTGTCGTGCCACCCTCAGGGAACTGTATACTTGTACTCCTAAGTTCCCCTGTTCTACAGCACTCCTCAGAGCCCTATCATTCACTTTGAAAGTCTTATTTTGATTTGACTTCCCAAAATACAACACTTAGCACTTGTCCGATGTAATCTGTTCGCCATTCCTTGGCCCATTTATCCAGCTGCTCAAGATCCCCCCTGTAGTTCTTAATAACCATCTCCACTGTCAACGACACCACTTACTTTAGTGTAATCTGCAAACTTACATCTGCCTTCTCATCAGAGTCATTTATATAGATCACAAATAACAATGGGCATACACCGATCCCTGAGGCACACTGCTTTCTGCTTCCGACCATCAAGACAATTGTGTATCCATTTGGCTAGCCTACCTTGGATCCCATGCGATCCAACTTTCCATAGCAGCCTTCTACGTCTGTTGCCCTGCCCACATCAGCCTTTTTGGTTACTTCAAAACAAAAAATCCAGATCAAATTTGTAAAACATGATCTTCCACACAATGTCGAGCTATCACTAATTAATGTCCGTCTTTCCAGATATATACATATCTAATCCATCAGGATCCCCTCCAGTAATTTGCCTACCACAGGTGTTAGGCTTGTCTTTAGTTCTTGGGATTTTTTTTTCAGCCCTTCTTAAATAAAGGCACAACATCAGCCATGCTTCTGTCCTCTGGCACCTCACCTGCGGTTGATGATGATACATATATCTCTGCCAGGACTCCTGCAATTTCTTCTCTAGCTTCCCACAGTGTTCTTGGATGTATCTGGTCTGGCCCCGAAGATTTATCACCTTCAGACTTTTTAAGACACCGAGCACCTTTTCTGCTGTAATGTAGACAATCCCCAAGACATCCTCATCAACTATCTTAAGTTCTGTAATTTAAAGTGAAGCTTGGTCAGGAAGACTCATTGAAAGACCAATGTATGTAATGTAATATACTAGGGACATCAAAACAAAAGGGCATGGTTTTATGGTGAGAAGTAGAAAATTTAATAGGGATCTTGGGAGTAAATTTTTAACAAAGTTGTTGATAACGTAGAATGTGCTGAGAGAAGAGGGGGTGGAATCAGATACAATTACGTTTAGGTATTTTGGTAAATAGGTGAGATATAGAAGATTACAGTTCTGATGCAGGCAAGTGGGATTAGTGTAGATGGAGAAAAGCTTGGCATGGTTATGGTTGGCCAAAGGGCCCATTTCTGTATTGTACAATTCTGACTGATATGTAAGATAACAAAGGCCAAGTATTCCAAGATTTCCTATTCAATCTTTCAGAGAGCACAAGCTGCTCTTCAGGCAGTAAATGCAGTACAGAGTGCAAATATGGCGATCGCTGGAACTGGTGTCCCAGATACTGCTGTCAATCTCGCTGGCCAGAGCCCCGTTCTTCGAATCATTGTGGAAAATCTCTTCTATCCAGTTACTCTTGATGTTTTGCACCAGGTGAGTCTAACTTAGAAGTTAATGCTAGAAATTGTTCCTTTTGAAGTTTTAAGATTGTAACAATTTGAGGGCGGTGGTGTTGGAGTGCTATTGGGCCCTGAGACGGGTGGGTGTTGTGGGGGTATTAGTCCAATTTGCATGGGACTGCTTTGTGTATCTACAAAACCTTAAATGAACTTAGCCATTCACTGGTTGAAGTGTGTGTCCATTTTTCCATGCATGTCTGCTGTCATATTTGGTGAAGTTGATATTAATCATAAATATCAGTAATAAGAGTTCAATGGAGCCTTAATATAATGTAGCTTCCTTGGTACACACTGTGCTTCATCTTGGTAAGAATGTTGTGTACAACGCACACAGAATTAAAAAGGCTGTTTTGGACCAACCGTTGCTTTTGTGCATAGACATGTTTGATTCCCATGTGGTGCAGTAATTTAGTAATGATCCTTGTTTGTGTAAGTTGTGCATCAACATTTTGTAAATTTTCTTTGATTGCAGATTTTTTCCAAGTTTGGCACTGTGTTGAAGATCATTACCTTCACAAAGAATAACCAGTTCCAGGCCTTGCTCCAATATGCTGATGGTTCCTGTGCACAACATGCTAAACTGGTACGTTGAGTTATATTCTAATGAACAAGAGGCAGTGGTGTCATCCTCCATGAATACTGGCTTCATGTATTGAAGCGATCTTGTAAATTAACTTGGCCCATTTCCCCAGAGCTTTTCCACAAGCCAGATCAGATGTGTGATGGATTACTGTCCCCTTTCTGGATGAATGCAACTTGATCGTTATTCAAGCTGAACATCATCCAGGACCAAGTAAATGACTTGATTGGTGCATTTTTCATCATCCTGAACATTCACTTAGTACCATCACTCTGTGGCTATAGTGCATACCATCTACAAAGTGCAGTATACATGGCTGGCTTGGCGCCATCTAAAACTCCTGTATGTGTTGACCAGAACTGCATGCAGTACTTGAGCTATGGCCTAATCGTGGTATATAGTTCTAGCATAACCCTCCAGCTCTTCCTGTGCCTCTAAGTAATAAAAGAAAGCATTCTGAATAGCTTTTTAACCACATTTTTACCTGTTCTTCTACCTCTTTAAGCATCTGAGCACATAGATTGCCTTCTATTCCTTCATACCTTTCTATATTCTCTCCCTTGTTGTGTATTCTGGCTTGTTGAAGCTCTCTGCATTGAATCTCATTTTCCACTTTGCTATCAACTGGTCAGGTAATCCATATCCTCTTGAAGCCTAAAGCTTTCCTCTTAGCGAGCACAGGGTCAATTTCTGTATCCCATGTTTTGCCCTTGAAATACTCATTCTTGGTGCTAGGGTTGAGAATGTTCTTGGATCCTCTTGCTGTTAGTTGCTTAATTGTTCATTATTCATGGTAGGATGTGGCAGTGCTTTGACTTAGTTATGAAATCCCTTAGATGCATGTCTTCTACCCATGCAAACACCCCTTTCAAGAGGCAGTGGGCACTGAAACTAGCTGCACTACTCTGCTTTCAGTCACCTAACTCCATGTAGACCAGAGTTCAAATTTTGTCTAAGGTGTTGTTACCTATCCATTCAAAGTGCAGGTCCACTAGAATTTACTCTTAATGACTTCAAATTCTATTGCTATTTATATGTGTATAGAATAAATGTATCTAACTCCTGTGTATACCTTTTCTGCTAGGCTTTGGATGGACAGAACATCTATAATGCCTGCTGCACTCTGCGCATTGACTTCTCTAAGCTGACGAGCCTTAATGTTAAGTACAATAATGACAAAAGTAGAGACTACACACGTCCTGACTTGCCATCTGGTGACAGCCAGCCAACCTTAGACCAAACCATGGCCGCTTTTGGTAAGGAAGCCTCCCTACTAGGTAAATACACCCTCTCTGGAGTTTTAAGTGTGTGTATGTGTGTGTGGTTTCCATGGTACACATTGGTGATCCCTCATCCTGCTAATGGGAATTTGGATGTAACCTTATTTGTGGCAGGTGCTGTGCATAGTTTAGAATTGTAAAATTAGATCTTGAAAATAACTAGGAACTTTGACTTTTGGTTACTTAGAATTTTGTGGGGTAGTGAAAGGGCTAGTTACATGGTGGCTTGCATCCTGCTGGCCTGAGATGTGAACTGGCTGACATATCCAGACCCTGATGACGAACTATATACACTAAAGGCACTAAGAGTTTACAGTCTATTTTAGTAATTTTTAAAACATTGCCTTAATCATTTTTCCCATAAGTTCATTTAAAGCAGTTTCTGAAAGCTCCATTAGTGGGGCATTCTCCACTTGTCCTGCATTAGGTTTTACTTGTCTATTGTTGCAGAGAACATGGTGATAATTGAGATTTGAAGGCGTTTTTTTCTTTTTAACTCGTATTTATAGCATTGTTTGGATGAAACTGATTGGGGTCATTTGGTATTCTCCTTTTGTTCCCGCTGCGATTTTGTCATAAATGCAAAGCTTGCATTTAACTGCCTAATTTTATGCAGACCAATAAGCCAGATTACATCGTGGTTTGTCTATGAAATACACTTAACCACAAAGCAGGATCTTTGTTTTAGTTTGGTGCTTCAGAATCTTTTGTAAAAGAGGAAATTAAGAGTAGAAATAGAGACACAAGCAACTTCAGATGTTGGAGTCATCTGCTGGAGGTACGCAGTGGATCAAGCAGCACCTGTGGAGGCAAAGGGGTGGTTGACATTTCAGGTTGAGGTGATCGACGTTTTGCGTCCTGATGCACGGTCTCGACCAGAAACTCAACCATCAGATGCTGCTTGACTTGTTGAGTTCTTCCAGCAGTTTGTTTTTTGCTTAAGGGTATTGTTTCCAAGCCAGAATTTTCCTGTTTTTGTAGAGTCTTCTTGAGTGGTGTACAGTAATGAGCTGCATGTTTTGTTAATTCAGTGTTTGATTGCAAAGCCATTCTTTGGGGCATAATCCAGCTTTACTGGTGCTAAAGTAAACAGTTGTCTCAAGTACTATCATGAAATAGTGAAATTACTCACACTTCACAGTTTGTTTCATTTTCGCAGGTGGGAGTTTCTCCTGTGTACAACTTGTATTTGTGTAATAAATTTTTATTCAGTCTTATCCTGTAATGTTTTAAAATGCATATGAGTTTAATGTGTGGCTGTGTTTCTAGAGAAAAAACACCTGAATTTGTAATTTGGACTTGGATAAATACTCTATTTTGGTCAGAAGGCTCTGCTGAGTTTACATTTCCTTGCATTTAGATCTTGATAGATTTCACATTGGAACTCCCATTAAATTTGCAGATATATTTGGGAATGCTTAACTTTTTACATAGGTTCTGGAAAGATAGCTGCTTGGTGACTAAAATTATTTGATTGAATCCCACAGTATTCTTGAAGCATGTTAAACAGGAGGTAATGGAAAGGGGTGGATTGTAAAAAGCAATATGTTGCTAAAAGTGCTCATGCAGGCTTGCTTTCTTACCAGGTGCACCAGGTATCATCTCCTCGCCTTATGGAGGTGGAACTGGTTTTCCTCCTGGTATTGCCTTCCAGCAAGCCGGTGAGTTGTTAACGTAGGATTTTATCTCCAAGCTTACTGCATGCCAAACTTTTTTATATCTGGAACTGGAGCTACGAATGACCAGGCAGGTCTTGCAACAGAACCAGGAGCAGGAGTGGCCAATTACACTCTTAAGCTCTGCTTTTCATTATCTGATGTTTCAATTCCCATATCCAATAACTTTTCATTCTAAGATGTACTTGACCAATACAGGTATTCTTTGGCTTGCATAAAATTCTTGAATAGAATGCTATAATGAGTAGTGTCCATTCTCCACCAGAGGAATACACAGTACCACAATATCCATGATGCATTTTGTAGAATGCATTATGGATGTTTTGGGAAATCTCACTTTCTAGTGCTAGGTTCATACCTCTGCAGGTCACAGCTCTTAAGTTACACATTCAAATACTTTTTAATGCAACGGCTTTTGTCTCTAACTTGGATCCTACTGTCATCTGAATGGAAAAAGGGTCTTCTTTCCTCTACTTCACCAGTTCCTTGAAATCTTTGCCCCGTTTTTGAACCCAAGGAGATTAGGTTCCACGGGTATACTCTTAGGTCCCTCAAACATGTATATCTGAGTTGTGTCTCCTCTCGGCCTCTTCTGTTTCAATGAGAACAGCTCCGACTTATTGAATCATCATCGCTAAAAATATCAGGTTCTTTTGTTGCTCCACATCATCCAATATCCTGTTGTTTAATGTCTGTTCCATTGCCTTGTTGCACTTTTCCATTCTTGTACTTCCATTTCTTATTTTTCAGCCCAACTGCTCAGGCCATCCCTGCTATCAAAGGCATTACCAGTTTTTGTGTTGTCTGTACTTGTCAACAATTGCCCTTTGCTTCCTGCCACTGAGGCAATTTTAGATCCAATTTGCTACTCTATTGACTAGCTTGCCGTTTTGGGCCCTGCTAAAGTCTGCATGGACTATGTTAACAATCCTCGTGTTAACTTCCAAAAAGTTATTCAAATGTAGATCTTCCCTTTACACATCTATGCTGTTACCGATTGATCTTCTAAATGAAGGCTGATACTATCCCTTAGAATTGATAATTTTCCCACCACCAAATTAATTAGCATGCAGTTGACTCATTTTATCTATACTGCCCTTTTTAAGCAGGTCCTCCAATCCTCTTTGCATCATTCCTGTCGTCATGGAGGGTTGAGTAATGGTCAGGGTCTCTACAATTTCCTCCTTGCTGCTTTTAACAGCCCCAGATGTATTTGCTCTGGACCTGGTGACTTATCCACTTTCACATTAACTTCATCTCATTGTACCTCACTGTATTTTATCCCATCCATGTCATTTCATTCAACATTGGCTTTGTCTTTTTTATGGACCCTGCCCACATTCATCAAGAACTTGTATTAGTCCACAAATAAGCCTCCTGTTTGTTTCCCAAACCCAGCTTAGTTATCTTCTTTATGTACTTAACACATTTGGAATTTTTGATTTTACTCAGTATCCCCTTTAAAATGCAGCTCACTCTGGTTTTAAAACAAACAATTAAACTCTGCCCAGTTTCACTGCCTTTTACGGCTATTTTTGACCTTTGAATACAGTTATGAAAAGGAACAGTCTAACCCGGTGATGGTCAGCGCCATGCTGTCCCACTTGTGCAGCTCCCACCTGCCCAGTTTTGTCTCCGAATACTAAATCCAGAATTCATTTTCCTCCTCTCTCCACATCACCTCCCTGTTGTTAGGCTTGCTGCATACTGGATAAAGTTCTCCTGAATACAGTTCAGGAATTCTCTGTATCCCAGTTAATATTGGCCTAATTAAAATCCCCGATATTGTATGCTGCTCAGTATTTTTGCACTGCAGCAACTTGTGGCTTTGAGTCCAACTGCACTGAAGCAGACCCTTTGGCACACTGTGTCTGTGCTGGACGTCACATACCTGTGTTTGACCTTGTCATTTCCCAGCACTTGGGCTGTGGCACCCCTAGTCATGGCATTTGAATTCATACCACATGAATGTGTATGCATCCACCGCCATCTCAGTCAGTGCATTCTAGAAGTATTCCTTTGGTCTTCAGCTTCCCTGCTATTTGTATGTTCATTGCATGATCCAACAGTACGTTGTCCCTCTTTAACTGATCTGATCATCCTAACCTATCATCTCATACTTGTGGTTTGTTTCCTTAACCAATATCACCCTTACCTCTTTGTCCTTCATCCCCCGCTAAATCTCATCTGAAAACCTTGGATCCGGAATGTTAAGCTCCAGTCCTGGAAGGTTAACTGATGGCTTGTTGCACCCATCTTGAATGTTGGCGTAAAATGAGGAACCAAATCTGACCTTTTATAGCTATCCGTTCAGACTTAATATTGCACTTGCCCATTATCTGTGTATTTTGCATTAACTCCACAGCTGATTTTCGTTTTAAAGAACACATTTTAATACCCGGGATTTCTGCATTCCAATAATTTGAAGTCACTCGTGAAAACTTAACTCCACAAACTTCCTTAAATACCTGTCTGATCGCTATATACTGTAATTCTCTCATTACCAGTGCACTCTTTTGCTATGGTGTGATGTAGCCTGTTAGGAGCAATTGTTTATTGCTATTTTTGACAGCTTAATTTTGGACTGATTACAAAGTAAAGTTTTAATGGGTGAAACAAAGTGGATCAGAGTTTGAGTTCCAGGATGGCTTGGCATTTAAGGCACGGTGTGGGATAACTGGATGCAATGAATGGTGTTATCTACTGTGCTCTCGGGTGGCTTCTTTACTTCATTTTCACGTCTAGGACATGGCAGAGCCATTTCTTTCCCTCCCTTGTGTGTTTCGTGCTGCTTGGTGTAGAGTATAGATTTGCGTAACAAGGTTTTGCTATCTGTTTCCTCTTGCAGCAGACGGGATTGCATGGTCGACAGTAAACGAGTTTGCGCAGTATATTTTCTGTTAATGCACTGCATTGAGTTTAGGTGCTCGCCGTGGTGCATGCAGCTCAAGTTTAATCAGTGGGCTATTTTAAGTGCATTTTATGTAATAACTTCGGTGTCTCATTTAATAGGTTTGTCTGTCCCAGGGGTTCACGGGGCCTTGGCTCCACTCGGCATGCCGTCAGCAGCTGCCGCAGCTGCAGCAGCAGCAAGTCGTATGGGGATTCCAGGCTTTGCCTCTGCAGCCAATGCTGTCCTGCTGGTCAGCAATCTGAATCCTGAGGTTAGTGTGATGTGAACAAATTTTCTATGCCTATTTTTGACTTTGTCTTGGATCTGTTAACTAACTGAAACTAGTTCTCGATCAAGAGACGAAGAAATTTAACTTTTCAAATTCAACTTTAGCTCCTTCAAATTAAATTGCTTGAGAACATCTTCATTTATTGTTTTGGCCAAATTTTACCTTCATACTCAGTTTCACCTTAAATTTCTGTGCAGACTTTTATTGGGAAATAGGCTTTGAGTTGTCATTACCTTGGTCCCTTTTTTGTCCCCCACACGTTGCTTCATCAGAGACATTGCTAATTTGCTTTTCAGTAGAAATGTTTGTTTTGCTTCTGTTTCAGCAACATAGTTTTTTTGCAAAGCTACTCTAGCTTCCATTGTTTTTGGTTTGCAGGTACAAATGCACCCTCTTGTCCAGTTGGGAAACGTGGTTAATCTCCCAACTCGTTACTGTAATGTGGTCCTGGAGTCTTGTCATGATCTCCCGTGTAAGATAGCTGCTCCTCAGCTAGGCATTCTGGAGTGACTTGCATGATGTAAACTAACTCTCTCAGTGTTTTTGATTTCAGAAGAAGCTATAGGAATGTAAACAGACTGTAACAAAGCTATGGTTTGAGTTCTTTTGTGTACTTCTTTTAAATAGATAATGTTGAATCTAATCTCTGCACGTTTTGTTTTAATGTAACTCCCCACTGATTTGACCTGTTTGTTTCTCTGTCTAGTGCTTCACGGTCCCTCAATAAGCTTCCTGGCACCTCTACATCTGTTCCGATCTGGTACTGTGGTTGTACTGAGATCATACTGCACACGAGCATTTATATTGCATGCCAGTGCAGTAAATGTCAACAGACTAATAGAGCACAGTTTTTATCTACTTTTTCTATTTGCCTTGCAGTCCATTAGAAAGTGTGTTGGACCTTCCACAGACTGGCCAGCTGCCCAAGCTCATTGGTCTTCTGCTGGAAGCTGGC
The DNA here is from genome assembly GCF_009764475.1 of Pristis pectinata. Taxonomy (NCBI): domain Eukaryota; kingdom Metazoa; phylum Chordata; class Chondrichthyes; order Rhinopristiformes; family Pristidae; genus Pristis; species Pristis pectinata. The sequence goes on from NC_067428.1 coordinate 1,357,516, forward strand.
TCCCTGCTGATCGCTGACACAGGTCCTCTGAGCATAACCAAAAGGCTCCAAGAGTTGAGCCCACCGCCCCCCCCCCCCCCCCCCCCCCACCCCTCCAGACTTGCTGGCTATCAAAGATTGAATAGTAGTTTGAAAAGTTAATAGGATTAAATTTTATTTATTAATTTTTAGAACACTGGGGAAACTGAAAATCATTAATTTAAATAGTTAACAGGGCAGATCTGATTATCTTCTGTCCACAGTTTCTGGCGCTGGTTCCATGGGTAGAAATCCTAAATGGTTGCCATGGGTAGGCCAAAGGCAGTGGGTAGTTGTCCCAGGACCCAAGCAGAAGTTCCTCTGAGCTTTGTAGCTGAAAACTGCTAGTTCCAAGCAGAATTGCTGGCTTCCACCTTGAAGATCTGATCCATTGGGATTTTGTTCCTAACTCATGCCCGTCACTATTGATTGTAGACCAGTAATGGTGATTTTTTTTGTTGTATTGCTATTAAGTCTCAGTTGTTGTTGCAGAAGTACAGATTGAAGTAGTTCAAAATAAAGAGCCTTGTGAAGCACTTCTGTTTTAAATAGAATATATAGCACAGTATAATTGTGTAAGCCTTGTACAACAATGAAATGAAACTACAACAACAGACACAGATGTCCATGCTAGCCATCAAGTACCTATCTATACTAGTGCCACTTACCCTCACCTGGCCCATAGCCTTCCGTGCCATGGTGTTTCAAATGCTCAAATATATAAACTCACTAGCCCCACACAATGTGTTACAGATTTCAACCACTCCCAGATACGAAGTCTCCTGCTTAGCTTAAGCCTATGCTGCTGGTTATAGATACACCCGCTAAGGGGAAAAGTTCCCCTCTATCTATGCCCCCCATAATTTTCTGTACCTCTGTCTGGTCCTCCTTTGGTCTTCTCCACGCCAAGGAAACAAACCCAGCGTGTCCAGTCTCTCCTAATAACTGCAACAAATTATCCCAGGCAGCATCTTGGTGAATCTCCCCTGGGCCCTCTCCAATACATCTGCATCCTTCCTATAGTGCAGTGACCAGAAATGCCCACGAGACTCCAACTGTGGCTTCACCATGTTCTGTATGGTTGTAACATAACCTCCCCTCTCTTCTAATTTATGTTGTGACTAATAAAGGTGGGTATCCAGTATGCTTGCTCGCTTGTCTACCTGTGCTGCTACCTTCGGGGATATTTGGACACTTGCACTTCCATTCCTCAGTAGTTTCTGCGGTACAGCCATTCATTACATACATCCTAGCTTTATTAGTCTTCCCAAACACTTTTTTTTGCTGGGGGGCGTAAATTCTATCTGCCATTGCTCTACCTTCTTGCCTTCTGATCAATGTTGTTTAGTCTTGAAAGACATTCTGCTTCTTCCTTCCCCTTATCCTTAATCTCTCATTTCTATCCCATCCACTAACCTGGTTGAAAGTACTGTTACTATTTTGGCAAATATTTTTGTTTTCCTGAAATAGCTTGGGATGGTGGACGTGTCAGGCAACAGGTGCTTTCCATTCCTTTTATTTCCATTTCCTGTGCTCTCTATCACTCAGCCCACAATTCCTGCATGAAGCTGACCTGGCTATAAAATGGCTCATTTCTACAGTGGATCTTATATTGGATATAAATTGGCTTATTTCTAAAATGGTCGTAATGCAGTGAAATCGGTGCTGAGCAGTAGAGCCTGCTCCTCCGCTTGATGTGTCTTGGTAATTTGAGTTCATCCTAATGCTTCAAAACCGCTTCAGTTGCTTGATCTAAGAATCATGGATGCAAGTAAATAGAACATTTAGCCAGTTCTGAGAGATTCTATATCCTTTGGTCCTATTGACACTGGCAACTTATGAGTTTTGCAAGCATATAATCAATCCTTACCACTAAGGAAGTAGCTCTTTGTAGAGTAATCCAATCAGTAGCTACCTTTTCCCTTCAGTGTGAGAGAACGGTCTGAACATGACATTTACATCAAAATAAATTTTCGGTGTTATTTATTCCTGCTGCTTTCAACATTCGCAACAATGTTCTCCAGCTCTCCCAATAGATTTAACTAATATGTTTAGAGAGAACTAACCATCTTGAATACACTTAAATGTACCCATGACATTTGGGTTTTTGTACTTGAAACTTGGATCACTTAGCAACATGCAAGATGCCTTTAAGGCAGTTTTAAAGTTCTACAGTGCGTTGCTTTTGTATGATTGGATATGCGTCGAGTTGGCTGATGTTTGTGGAAGTGGGGGCATGAATGCTGTGGGATAAAGTAATAACTCTTGTGGGTCTTGATTATACTTGGTTTAAGGATGATGTGTTGGGTCCTGTTTTCTAACAAAAAAAGGATCAGAGTATTTATAAAATTGGTACCATGCTATGCAAAACCATGCTTTTCAACTGAATGCAGTTTTTGATAGTAAGACAAAGTTCCATGGCTTTGAAGTTTTACTTATCCTTGTCACTTAAATGTTGTAGAGGTTCAGTACTCTTGTAGCTGTGAATGTTATTATTTGAAGTGGCTTTAAATTGCAGCATTTGAGGAGTAAAACCATTTCCTTAATCTTTTTATTTAGTCATTTTTCCTTATAGCATGCGTTCTTAGGTGAAGTCATACAGCTTTTAATTTTGTAAAATAATGGAAAAGAATTCATTGATCAACCAGATGAAACACTACATTTCTCATGTGTACTGACCTGTTTTATGCTACTTTTTTCTTTCCTTCCCTTCCCCATCCCGTTCTCCCTCCCTTTCTCCCTTCCCCACCCTTGATACGGATTCCTTTGTGAACTGACTGCACGGTCCCCATGCTTCCTGTGCTTCAACAATACTCTTCGGACCAACCTGCCCCTCAATTAACCATCTTGAACCATGAACCAATTCACCATTCTGTGGGAACCACCCTTCGTTGTGGATGATTCGTTCCATCTTCGTTCTCCTTCGATTCCTTTCCTCTTCCTGTCTTCCGCTGCCTTGCTCTGCTGTCCTTCTAAAGAGAGTTACGCCCCAATGCCTCTTTATTCTTTTCGGTATGTTATCGTTAGCACTTTATTATCTGTTTTATTATTTCTTGTTTAAAACTTTTATATTTGAAGTTTGCAGTTTGCTATTTCAATGCATAATTTCAGTTGAGCTATAATTTTGACAGTTTGATTCTTTGATTTGCATACAATGCTCAGTAATGCATGTTTGGGTGCTTTGCATGCCTTTGTAATCATAACTTGTAGATGACCTCAAAAATTTCTGTGGCATTAATAATTTAGTTTGACACTAAATTTCATTCTTCTGAGCGCTATGGTTTTCATAGCAATCCAAATTCTGAATTTTGCTAACTGGGAGAAAAATGAATGTATTGAATTGTGAAGTTTGGTTGTGAATGAGTTGGATCTCAGTTAATGGAAAAGATGAGTGGCTCCTGCTAACTTCCTTTGTCTTTGGTTAAGGAGTGTATGGTGATGTGCAGCGTGTGAAGATACTCTTCAACAAGAAAGAAAATGCCTTGGTTCAAATGTTTGATTGTACTCAAGCACAGTTGGGTAAGTCTCCAATCAGATTGGTCTCCAAGGAAGTTCTAGTCCTTAATCATTAAACTAAAAGGTATTTTAATTAGTTTTCCAACATATTCCTGGGATAAAAATGGAATCACCGGAGAAGGTCCGAATTGTATTCCGTTCTCATTTCCTCTTATCCCCATGTCCATAGAAGACATGATTAGCATGTGTCAAAGCACGAACTCCTCTAGTCTGCTTATCCATTTATTTTGAATGAGATCTTTTCTTCAAGGGATCTTATTGGTTCCTAGTGCCGATTATGCCATTCAATAAGAGTTCTTTCACCTTGGTGACACTTTGCTGCACTAACCCTGTTTCACTTATTGTCTAAAAAAAATATCTGGTGTTGTGTCAAACTTACTCAGCTAATAAGCCTCTACAGTCCACCTGGGTAGAGAATTCCAAAGATTCACTGTCCTCCAATGGAAAAATTTCTTATCATCTCAGTCCTGAAAGGCCAATCCCTTTTGAAACTGTTAAATAAAAATCGAAGATGCTGGAAACACAGCAAGGCAGGCTGCCTCTGCAGGGAGAGAAGTGCAGCTAACATTTCATTCTTCGACCTGATGTAGCAGTGACCTGCTGAGTGTTTCCAGCATTTGATGTTTTTATTTTAGATTTCCACCATCTACGGTTTTTGATTTACTTTTAAATCTGTGGCCCCCTTGTTCTAGACACCCAGCTGGGGAAACCCCCCAGGAAATTTGTATGTTTCAACAGGATTACCTCATTGTCCTATACTCAAGCATGTAGACACATTGTGCCTAATTTCTCTTATGACAAAACATCCCAAGCAGCAATCTCTCCCTCCTTGTCTGCCCCCCCCCCCCCCCCCCCCCCAATTTAAAAACTGAAAATGACCTGTTTATTCCCACTGTTTCTTCCTGGTTTCCTGCAAAGGTTCCGGCATTTTGCCTACTAATATCAGACTGACTAGTTTCTAGTTTAGTTTTCCCTCCCTTTGTTTGGTCCATTCTAACTCGGATGTGCTACTGCCAATTGTGTCCCAAGTTATGAGTTCAATTGATCGGTCTTTTCTCTAGCTATGAGCCACTTAAATGGTCAAAGGCTTCATGGGAAGGCTATGCGTGTGACCATGTCCAAGCACCAGACTGTACAGCTTCCCCGTGAGGGCCAGGAGGACCAGGGACTGACTAAGGACTACAGCAGTTCACCTCTGCATCGTTTCAAGAAACCTGGATCAAAAAATTTCCAGAACATCTTCCCTCCTTCTGCCACCCTTCATCTCTCCAATATTCCGTAAGTGTGGTCATTTTGCAAGTTGGTATCGAATGTTGTTATGCAGCTTTAACTTTGCACATTTCTGATCAGTCGTTTGCAATATTCAGTTATCACTTATTTGACTAGTATTGAGAAAATCATCAATTTCCAGAATACTTTAAAATGTAGAAAAAGTCATGTGCTTGATTCACCTCAGCAGTGCTACGTGTGATTGGTATAATGGCTTCTTGAGCACGGATACCTTACAGAATCACAGGTTGCAGCATTGATGGAAGCTATTTTTGTGCATTAAGTCCATGCTGGTTCTATATGAGGAACCAGCTAGTCCTATTCCCCTGCCCTCCCTATAGTTGAAATTTGTTTTGGGATCCAATAATCACGTCCAAATATTGAATTATTGTTCTGGATGCCGGAAGATTTATTACATCTTTTATGTAGCTTTCGATTCTCTGGATTTGTTGCACTTGCTTTCACGGAGACATAGAGTGCTTCTACTTTCAGACTACTTGTTGCAACTTGAAATGTGTTATATGGAATGAAGACTTGTGCGTCCATGGAGAGGCTCCCTGCAGTAATACCGAGCAGTTTCTCAGCTGGGTATTTACCGTCACAATTGTATTTTAAAAGAGAACCAACCAATGTTTACACGTACATCTGATGCTTTTGGACTTCTGGTTCCTGTCAGCTTTGAATAGTTGATCAGGCCAATTTGTACTTCGAGCTGCCTGGCACGTTGACCAAGAGAGCCTGTACGGCAAAGAGCAGTTAATGCTGTCATTGTGAGCTTTTGGCTCGTGCTTCTGCTTTACCTCTCTCCCTTAATGGCTAAGAGTGGTATTGCTGTAGAATGGTGTGGAAGCTCACCTTTGAGAGTCTCTCATCCGAGATCCTGGTGAAATGACCTAATTATCTCACCCGTGACTGCATCAACACTCTGAATGTTTGGAATGGCTGTTGATGTCTCAGCCTGTGCCTGGGACCATCTTTTGCCATCCTTGATTTCCTCAGGAAGCCCAAGTGAATGTGGTTCAACTTTAATGCAATATTTATACTCCATTTGTGTTCACATGCACACGTTTCACCATTATAACATGCAATCTGTTTATTCACAGCAAAGTCCCACATATAACAACTGGATAAATAACTTGGTGAATAGTGTTGGTTGAGGGATAAATATCGGCCAGGAGGATCATAGTGCCATGTATCCAGCGCATATTATTTAGATCTCACCCAAGAAAACAGTTGGGTTTTGGATCTCCACCTTCTACAGTTTGTTTTTTTTTGGCACCTGTTTTGGAACAGCGGTGCTTGAGCTTGGCTGGTTAAATGTGTTGACTGAATTGATCTGATCTTTAGCTATCAACAGGATTCTCGTTGTTTCTTTCAGACCTTCAGTTACTGAAGAAGATCTGAAGATGCTCTTCTCAAGCACAACAGGCATGGTCAAAGCATTCAAGTTCTTCCAGTAAGTTTGCATTTTCTTATCCAGTGCCAGTGGTCATCTTTCATTGAACTCTATATAGTCATGGGTGTTAGCTCTGCCACAACTGAAAATTTGTTTGCTTGTAATTTTAGGAAAGATCGCAAGATGGCTCTCATTCAGATGAGTTCAGTGGAAGAGGCAATCCAAGCTCTTATTGATCTTCATAATCATGATCTTGGGGAAAATCACCACCTCAGAGTTTCTTTCTCCAAGTCAACTATTTGAAGTCCTGATGTGGACTCTCCTGGAGTCCAGTTTGGCCTATGGGCACAATGATTCTCTTTATTCCAGAGACACCACTAGACCTCAGAGCAGCTGCAAAGCTGAAAATTTACCCAAAAGTGACCACAGTTCTTTATTTTTGAGAAAAGTTTGCAAGTTTACTGCAATGACATCCTGTTTTTTTGGTAGCAGTGCTGCCCGTCCCAGTTAGTTTATCACTGATTGGCTTTTGCTAATGTTACTTTTAACATCTGAAATTCTTCCAAAAGTTTACAAAATGCATATATTTCTCTTTGGATTACCCAACGCTGCACCTAATTTCAGGTTGTATAATAAACCTTTTTGATTTTTTTTAATCACCCTCACTCCCTTTCCCCTTGGGTATCCATACCACTATAATACAGAAGTGTGGATAATTTAAGCATATTTTTCATTTAAATGATTATTCTGTGCCTTAATGTCTTAATGAAACAAGGGCCATCTTAAAATTGTAAGTCTGTTTCTGGTTAGATACTTCAGAGTTTGTACAAGCGATGCTTGCTGCCTGTTTACTCTCAACAATTGCCATTACCCAAATGACAAGGGGAGGGTGGGAAGAAGCTGTAGGTTTGAACTGTATTAGCCTTAAGTCAACCATTGTATCCAAAGTTCCTAATTTGCAGTCCTGTCCATCCCACCTCGGGTATGTTGAGTATGTTTAACTGAAGCAGTGTAGGTGTGGGAGATGCTACAGGCTGAGCTGTATTTCTCAACTGGCAAGATTCTTTTGTTCAGTAATTTTAGTTTGAAAGCTGTCACTTTTTCAGAAAAGAATGATCTGTTTACGTTCTGTTGGATGTCACTGAAACTGTAGATTAAAGGCACACAGCAAGTCATTGGATGGATGTTAAAGGCAGCTATTTGCCCATCCCATGTGCCCACGGTAGGGATGTAGCCTCCATACAGAAGCTCTTGATTGTCTCAGTAATCCTAGTTGGTGGTGACCTCCGTGGAGAAAATTATATTCTGCTTTGCATAGAAAAATACCCAACTGGTAACCAGGAACAGTCCCAATTTTGAATGGCCTAAGCTTGTTGCCTTCTATATTCAATATCTATCTGTATTTTATAGTTGGGGTGCGTTTTATTATCTTAATCCATAGAATGTGTATTTTCTACCTTGTATCTTAGATTTTTTTATTTTAATCATTTTTGAGCTGAAATCTCTGCTCTTTACACCTGCGTTAAGTGAGCAAACCTGGTGTGATGTCAGTTTTCTGCGGTGTGCTCTGGCACCTGCTGATTCATTTGTGAGCAGCTGAAATGCTGACATGGTGTGCAGTTTTTTGTTGTATTTGGTAAATTGCTTTCATTTTATTTTTTGCTCTTTCTTTGATCAATCTATCTTTTTTGCTACCCAATATTTCATTCCATTTTTATCTTGCATTGTTCCCTTATGCATGAATACAGCATCGTCAAAGAGGTTCCTATTACTAGCTGCTCACTACAGTACCCGAGTCAGCTGGTGCACAAGCTGGCTGTTGGCCTCCTTGCGCATTGGTTTTGGCTTCATACTGTTGTTGTGCACGTAGTAACTACTTCTGAGTACAATCAAACACTTGTTACCCAGAGTTTCCTTCAGGTTACTAACAAAGTAAAGCCAGTGGGGAGGGTGGCTGCTTCCCTGAATGGTGGTGTGGGGTAGCTCGGAGGATATTCCATTCGCTAATCTAGACAACTGACCATTGGTCTCCCAATGAGTTCTCAAACTGTCTGCAAGACTTTGACTTTTGTTGAGATTCGTTTTGCAAATCTGGCTTGGTTTGACCTGGGAATTGCAGGCCTGTAAGGTTGAATCTGTGAGCCTTGTCACAGCAGTGCTACCACATTGAAGCGCTACAACACTTTGCTACAGTTTTTTTATTTTTGGACGGTTAAGGACTTCGCTTGTTTAACTTGGCATGGGGGGAATGGATTTTGTAGCATTTTCAAGCCCTTTTGGAATGTACTGAATCCTAACACTTCTATTGAAATGGTCATGGTCTTAAGTCATCCATTACTGAAAACGGGTTTCTTAGCACTTGGATTAAAATGACCTGTAACCCAGTCATTGTTTTCCTGTTGTCAAAATGTAACTCTCTGTTTTCCTTGTATTAGTGAAGAGGAAACTTCAAATCCAAACATTCCATAATATGGGCAAAATGCTGGAGTCATAACGTGAACATTTGTGCTTTGGACTGATTCTGTGTATGAATGCTCATTAATGACCATATTCATCTTGTGCCTAAACTATTTAATGAGCAATAGTTTACTTGAAGGAAAGATTGTTCAGTGACACATGTCAACTGCTTAATGGATTTTTAGGGTTTTGTTTTCAGGGTTTCATGGACCAAAGTTGTTGTGCCTTCTGAAGTCTTAGTTCTTCACATTTTACAATTCCTCCTCTAGCCCTCAAAAATGATTGTAATATTGCATTGTGCACCTAGAATGGTGGCTGTATGTTTAGTGGATTCAATCTTTGTTCTTGGTTTTTATGCTGTTTACTTGATGTATACAGCTTTCAGACAGAAATACACCACCACTATCTTTGTCCTTGGTTTCCTTAAAGAAATATTCCCTCTTTTCAGCTGTAAAGAATGTTTGAAAAAGGTGTAAATATTCATAACTTTTTTTTACCTAGAGAGGCTAAGGGGAACAAAACCGGTTTTTATATGGAAGCATTGTCTTGTATATTTTGATTAAAAAAAAAACAGCTGTCAGGTTTCATATGTAAAAGGGTTTTTCAGAAAACAATTCCTCTTCTATTGAGAAGAAATGTTTGTAATGCAAAGAAGATTAAAATAATTTTCTAATGAATTTGTAGCTGTATGAATGCATTCACCAGTGTACACCGTTTCAGATTATGCAATTTTCTTTTACTACCATTAACAGCTCTGGCCAATGTAGTACTTGCTTCTTCAATAAACTGCTTCATTCTTTATTTTTCTGACCTTTTTGTGTCTGGTTGCTGTTCCTTTATCTAAATGTTTCAACTTATCTATTGTTTGTAACTGTCATCACAGCTACTAAGGGCTTATTTTAACTGCCCCAATATGGGAAAAAAATGCATTGCTGTATCTACATAAGCAGTTTTCTGTTTTCACTTGATTGCTTCTCTTACATTTTAGTTCCAGTTCTACTTGTCCTAAAGTCACAGTGCTCTGTAAAATGAGAACTTCTCTCTTCCTTCCCTTCCTCCCTTAGTATAACTCTGCACAAATGCCCCTCGTCCTACACATGCACACCTTGCTGGCCAGTTCAGTGTGATGTTTCTGGCTGCTTGCTGGCTGGCATCTGGCTGTGACTCGGCCTGATTTTCAGAATGCGTACAGGTGGAACAGATTGTTATTGTCATGGGCTTTTGGCCCCATTCTGCAATGTGGCTGGGAACATCTTGCATCTCCTTTTAGAGGTTCCCAAACTGGAATGTGCCCATTGGGGAGTAGCGGTAGCTTACATAGCCCACCTCTGCAGACGTGACCTTTGTCCTTTTATATTTTGTTGTAAGGGGCCTGGTTCCTATAGTCCCCGTTCACTGGGTATCCTGGGAAATTTATTATAAAATGCTGTAACATCTAAAGAAAAAGTGACATAAAAGTGTTGGAGTATTAATTGGGGTAACATTCAGCAGTCTGGCTCTACAAGTCCTGAGCGTGTGCTGGTTGTACTGTTCAGTTTTGTAATACTTGGTTAAAAGGGAGATTTGTCTTGTGGCTAATTTCGATTAACAACACTCAGGATGTGATGGGAAAAGAGGGAACGTTCAGAAATGCACTGCCATCAGTTCTGTCCTATTACAAGGTACCAGCTGTACAGGTTTTGGTGGGAACCAATTACCAACTCATTGCTTTGTGAAATAAGGTGTAAGCAGTTTGTTGTGCAGATGCTCACCAGCGCCTTTCTCAGGGTTCCTGGTTTCTACCAGCAATTTGTAAGCAAGCTTGATGCTGACAGCAGAGCGGCAAAAGCATTGAGGGTACTCTGTCCCTCACTTCGCTGTCCACTTAATTCCTTGCCCATTCGTGCTGGTCCAGTCAGTGTCAGCTTTGAGAAGTGTCCTGTTGGTCCTACTTCCCTATAGTCCACTATTGGACCTGCTGCCAACATGTCAGGCAGTTAAAATGAAAGCCATTATTGGCATTTTAGAACCCTCCACAGCTTTTTAAAAACGGCAAATGCTGCAATCAGCAGGTCAGGAAAGTGTAACGGTTAATGTTTCAGATTGAAGACCCTTCAGGACTGAAGCACACAACAGTGTTCCATGGATGCTAGACTCTTTCCAGCATAATCTTTCACTTCAGATTTCCAGCATCTGCAGTTTTTAATGTTCATTATCACTTCGCAAAATTTTCAAACTTTCCATTCTCCCTCGTGTTAATTTTAAAAATTCTACTCTTGAGAAATTGATTCCCTCCTGCATGGTCGGCTCCCAAAACAACAGTTTGTCTCTGTCAATGCTTGAAGTATTTGCTACAAATGTGTTTTTTTAACCAATGGCTCAAGTCTCCTCCCAGTAATTGACACTCCCTCACTCCCTCCCAGTAATTGATACTCCCACCCTGGGTATTTTCTGTCACCTTAAATTTATCACGTGTAGCTCATTCTTGAGGATATTTTAATGGATGAGGATGCAAAAAGCCTGTACTAATTGAGCTGCTTTGCAGTTGATGGTTTGCCCTCTGTCCTTTCTCCAGATCACAGAGCACACAAATCCAACGTTTCTCCCCATGTTGAAAACCTCAGACTGACTGTTGCTCATCAGAAATGTGACAATACTGCAACCAGTTTACATAGACCAGTGCAGCACAGGGACAGGCCCTTTGGCCCACAATGTTGTGCCAAACTAATTAAACAACTAAACCAATCCCTTCTGCCTACACAATGTCCATATCCCTCTAGTCTCTGCACATTCAGCCTGAGCTTTTCGAGGAGGTGACAAAACAAATAGATGAAGGTAGAGCAGTGGACTTTAGTTAGGCACTTGACAGGGTTCCCCATGGTAGGCTCATCCACAAAGTCATGAGGCGCGGGATCCATGGAGACCTGGCTGCGTGGATTTGGAATTGACTTGCCCACAGAAGACAGGGTGGTAGATGGAGAGTATTCTGCCTGGAGGTCGGTGACCAGTGGTGTTCTGCAGGGATCTGCTCTGGGACCCCTGCTCTTTGTGATTTTTATAAATGACTTGGATGTGGAAGGGTGGGTTAGTAAGTTTACAGATCAAACAATGGTTGGAGGGGTTGTGGGTAGTGTAGAAGGTTGTCATTGGTTACAATGGGATGCAGAGTTGGACGGAGAAGTGGCAGATGGAGTTCAATCCAGCAAAGTGTGAAGTGATACACTTTGGAAGATTGTACTTGAAGGCGGAGTACAAGGTTAATGGCAGGATTCTTAGCAGTGTGGAGGAACAGAGAGATCTTGGGGTCCACGTCCATAGATCCCTCAAAGTTGCTGCACAAATTAAGAAGGCATATGGTGCGCTAGCCTTCATTAGTCGGGGGATTGAGTTCAAGAGCCGCGAGGTAATGTTGCAGCTCTATAAAACTCTGGTTAGACCATGCTTGGAGTATTGTGTTCAGTTCTGGTCGCCTCCCTATAAGGATGTGGGAGCTTTAGAGAGGGTGCAGAGGAGATCTACCAGGATGATGCCAGCATTAGAGAACTTGTCTTATGAGGAAAAGTTGAGCAAGCTGGGGCTTTTCTCTTTGGAGCAACACAGGATGAGAGGCAACTTGAAAGAGGAGTATAAGATTATGAGAGGCATAGATGGAGTGGACAGCCAGCACCTTTTTCCCAGGGTGGTAATGGCCAATACCAGAGGACATCTGTTTAAGGTCAGAGGAGGAATGTTCAGGGGAGATGTCAGAGGTAGGTTCTTAACACAGAGGGTGATGGGTGCCTGGAACGCACTGCCGGGGGTGGTGGGAGAGGCTGATACAATAGGGACATTTAAGAGACATGGATGTAAGAAGAATGGAGAGTTATGGGCTGTGTAGGAGGCAAAGGTTGGATTGATCGTGGAGTAGGTTTATATGGCTCGGCACAACATCGTGGGCCAAAGGGCCCGTACTCTTCTATATTCTACTCACGTGCCTATCTAAACATCTTAAACCCCTCTATCGTATCTGCCTCCACCACCACCCCTGGCAGCACATTCTAGGTACCCACTGCTCTTTTTAAAAATAAACTTGCCCTGCAGATTCTTTGAACTCACCCCGCTCACCTTAAACACATGCTCTCCAATATTAGATATTTCAACCCTGCTGTCTATGCCACTCACAATCTAGAAACCTCTATCAGGTCTCCCTCAGCCTCCGCTGCTCCAGAGAGAACAACCCAAGTTTGTCCAACCTCACCTGATGGCATGAGTTCTAATCCAGGCAGCATCCTGGTGAAACTCTTCTGCACCCTCTCCAAAATATAGAAACATAGAAAACCTACAGCACAATTCAGGCCCTTCGGCCCACAAAGCTGTGCCGAACATGTCCCTACCTTAGAAATTATTAGGCTTACCCATAGCCCTCTATTTTACTCAGCTCCATGTACCGATCTAACATTCTCTTAAAAGACCCTACCGTATCAGCCTCCACCACCGTTGCTGGCAGCCCATTCCACACACTCACCACTCTCTGAGTAAAAAACTTAGCCCTGACATCTCTATACCTACTCCCCAGCACCTTAAACCTGTGTCCTCTTGTGGCCACCAATTCAGCCCTGGGGAAAAGCCTCTGACTATCCACAAGATCAATACCTCTCATCATCTTATACACCTCTATCAGGTCCCCCCTTACCCTCTGTCGCTCCAAGGGGAAAAGGCCGAGTTTCCTCAACCCCTTCCTGTAACAGGGCAACCAAAACTGAATGTAACACTCCAGATGTGGGCTAACCAGAGTTTTATAAAGCTGCAACTTCCTGACTTTTGAACTGAATGCCTCAGTTAGTAATGGCAAGCATACCGTATGCCACCTTTCCCACCCTATCAACCTGTGCAGCTACCTCCAGGGAGCTATTGGCTTGGACCCCAAGATCCCTCTGTACATCAACACTGTTAAGGGTCCTGCCATTAACAGTGTACTGTCTCTTTACATTTCATCTCCCAAAGTGCAGCACCTCACATTTGGCCGGATTAAACTCCATCTGCCATTTCTCTGCCCATACCTGCAACTGATCTACATCCCGCTGAATCCTTTGGCGATCTTCTGCATTATCCACAATGCTGTTAACCTGATTTTGAAGTCCCACTTCTGTCTGCTGTAACTCAAACACATTTATTCAGCAATATATCGCTAGGGAGGAGCCTCCTGACTCTCAGGCAGAGTCCGTGGTGGGGTTCTCCGAGGTACAGAGGGGGCAGACAGTAATTTATACAAACATTGTCACGCACACTTTAATGAGTCAGGTGCCGGAGTTCTTGATTGAGCAGGAAATGGACAAAAGGCTACTTCAGATGGACAAAGAGCAGCCTCACACCCCGGGTTCAGCTCATCGTTTTGCAATCGGGTGAGACAAAGGCAGGTATCACCTTCATTGTTTGAGACAGCCTTCCCCTTTCCCGTTAAGATTGACCATCATCTCCATAGTCAAACATAATGGGAATCCAATGAAGTTCCAGACACAGCAATTACCACACAGCACCCAGTCCAGGAAAGCAGTGGTGCGGCTGTTCTGGCCTGAAGGACACATTTTAAATCAGTATTTCGAGCAGCCAGAATTCTCACCCGTCTTAAGATGTGAATCCAGTTCTAGTTTATTAATCCCACCCCTCCTCAATGCCACCGATCTTTGTATCGTCTGTGAACTTACCAACCTACCCATCCAAATTTCCATCCATCATTTTTATATCACAAACAGCAGAGGTCCCAGTACGGATCCCTGCAGAATGCACTAATCATGGACCTCCAGGCAGAATAAGCCCCATCGACCACTACCCTCTGTCTTCTGTAGGCAAGGCAGTTCTGAATCCAAACGGCCAACTCACCGTGGATTCCGTGCATCTTATTCTTCAGAGGAGTCAAAATAATGATTGAGAGACCGGGGAGCTGTAAGTGACCAAGACAACGGTATTTATTTAATAAATAACTAGCTGCCTTTCACTGCATTTCTCCCGAAAAACTCCTGTGCTTTCATTTGGAAAAATTGCTGTCCTCTTTTTTTCCTCTCATTCTAGATTCTGCTGTGAGTTCTATATCAGCTCCAGGTCCACATCATCTGTGTTTATTGAGTGTCAGCGAATAATTTGTGGGATACAGGCAGCCCCTGGGTTAGGTAAGGGTTCTGTTCCTGAGAACTGTCCATCAGTCAAATGACCATTTTCTATAGTGACATCGTATTGCTCTACAGACTGTACACTTGCTGCAGTTATTTCATTGAATAATTAGCTTTTAACACTAGCCATAATGAATGGAATATATATTGCATCCAGTCAGGAAATATTATTATTACCAGCTTTAAAAATGTATGGGAGGATTTTTGGACTTCCGTAAGGCAGGGAGCCCCCGTGCTCATGGCAATGGGGATTTCCAAGGGAGGAGTTTCCACAATCTGAAATGTTGCTGCACTGATCTGTTGTTTTCAGGAGGAATACCTGTAGGATTTGCCTCGCCCACATTGTCTTGGTGCCTCTTTGGAATCGTCGTCCCATTAGTTTCAAATACCATTACTTGAAGTCCATCCCTCCCACTTAAATATCAGGGAGACTGCATCTAACTTCTGAGTACAAACACTGCTCTCAATTGGTCAGACATTTTGCCAGGAGGGCCATGTTTAGTGTCCAAGCCCCTTCCGGGGACTAGCACCGAGGGAGAGCATTATTTGTACCATAACCAGATGCTGATGTTTAAGCCACACGGACCGTGGGTTTTGCTGCTTCCACTGATCCTTCTGCATCTCGGCTGCCTCCGTGTTGCTCCAGTTCACTCGGCCAATGCTCATAGCATCTCCCATTCTCTTTCTAGCAGTACAGGTCTTCCTGTGCCTGACTGTGATCCCGAAGCTGACCTGTCGCACCTGGAGCAGGCCATGTGCTGCACTCCAGTTTCACAGCCCTAGACCCTTCTCACTGGGTGATTCAGGGCTTGGAGTGCGAGTGTCCAACTGTTGCTCCAGAGCTGCTACAACACTGATGTTTGTCAACGTGCAAACGTGCCCTGGTACGTCCTATTCACAAAAAGCAGAACTAATCCAACAACTGAAAATCCAAACAAATACAAATGCTGGAAATCTGAAATAAAAACAGAAAATACAGGAAACTCTCAGCATCTGCTGTTGCCTGACCTGAGTGTTTCCGTCATCCGGGAGGAACAACATGTAGCCAGCAGTGAATTAAAGGGAGGCAAGGTCTAGCAGGGCAGCCATTTTGGGAAGGGCAGCCTTGAGGTCAAAGTGCTGCTGTTAAGGTCAAAGTGCAGGTTTTGGTGAGGAGCGGGCACAGCTACAAGGTCAGGCGGGGTAGGATTCTTCCTCTCCCACTAGTTGCTAAAAAGGGAAGTGATGTCGGTCCGTGGAGTGGCCTGCTCCTCCTGTCAGATGTGGGAGATCAGGGGGCGGTCAAGTGTCTGCAGGGAGTGTGTCCAACTGCAGCTTGTCTCAGACTGTATGGATCAGTTGGAGCAGTAACTTGACTCACTGGGGACCATACAAGCAGCAGAGAGTGTTATAGACCCCAAAGTTTCAGTCAGACAGATGGGTGACTGCCAGGAGGGGCAGGCAGGTCCTGAAGGATTCTCCTGTGGCTGTTCCCCTCTCAAACAAGTGTACTGTTTTGGATACTACTGAGGGGCGGAATGGCCTCTCAGGGCAGCAGCAGCCAGATCAGTGGCACCGTAACTAGCTCACCAGCTCTGGTGGGTCAAAGGCAAGGTGAGCAATTGTGATTGGGGACTCTTCAGTCAGCGGCACAGATGGTGTTTCTGGCTGTGAGCAAGGCTCCAGGATGTGGTGTTGCCTCCCTGGTGCCGAGGTTAAGGACGTCTCTGAGTGGGCACAGCACATTCTGAAAAGGGAGGGTGAGCAGCCAGAGGTTGTGGTCAAGTTCCTGTTTAAATTTGTCATCAGCATACAGTATATACACAGGGTATGAAACTTACCTTTCTGCAGCAGCACAGTACATCACAAACATGGCAAACGTAAGTTAACAGGAACTTAAATTAACATAAATTATACATAACTTGCACTAAAGTTGTTATATTTATTGGCGTGTAAATTGAGAGAGAGGGGAAGTGAAACACTCCGAGGCAGTGTTGGGGTTTCTCAGGCGGGTTCAGGAACCTGATGGCAGTGGGGAAGAAGCTGTTGTTGAACCTTGAGGTGTGGGTCTTCAGGGTCCCGTACCTCCTGCCTGTGGCAGCATCGAGAAGAGGGCATGGCCCAGATGGTGGGGCCATATTGTTGGCAATATGTTTGGTCCACACTGGTACCAACAACATAAGTAGGAAGAGAGATGAGGTCCTGCAAAGAGAATTTCAGGACCTCTGGGGTTGTAATCTCAGGATTACTCCCTGTGCCACGTGCCAGCAAGGCAAGAAACAGGACGAACAGGCAGTTGAATGCATAGCTACTGAGTTGGTGCTGAAGGGAGGGCTTTGGGTGTATGGCTGTCTTCCAGGGAGGTGAGATCTGTACAAAGGGCATCAGCACAGACAGCGTGGGCCGAAGGGCCTGTTCCTGTGATGCATTGTTCTTTGTTCTATTTCAATCCAGTTATTTATTGGGCAGTGAATCTACTTCCACCCAGCAGGAGTGTGACGGAAGGTGTTATCAACTCCGGGCTTATGTGTGCGCGCGGGTGTCCTTCGAGAGGGAGCACGCGGTATCCGCGGGCACCCTGGGTGACTTCTGCGATCAGTGGGCCCCTTGGGATCACATGTACCGTGGACAGTGTGAACGAGATTCTCTGGGTGCGTTTTGCGGTCATTAGTTGGCGTTATTTGCTGTAGTTAGAACCTGTGTGTATAGTTTTTTCTTCTTTCTTGTATTAGTTGTTGTAGCTTTGACACTGGATGTCCTTTTGTAGTGCTTTTAGTGAATGAACATTTGTATAAACAAAGGTGTTATCAACCGTGCTGTCACGTACAAACCAATAACCTGCTCACTGTCAAGAAGCGGGAGCGAGACACAAGGGACTGCAGATGCTGGAGTCTGGAGCAAGGCACCAGCTGCTGGAGGAGCTCAGTGGGTCAGACAACATCTGTGGAGGGAAATGGACTCAACGTTTCAGGTCGAAACCCTTCACCTGGGCTGAAAGACTAAAGGGAGGGAGTCAGGGTGAGGGGGGGGGGCAAGAGCTGGCAGGTGATAGGTGGATCCAGGTGACGGGGGTGACAAGCAGGTGGAGGAGGGAGGGGGCAGCTGGGAGGCGATGGGCAGACAGTGGAATCTGATTGGAGAGGAAGGTGGAGCGTGGACTCGGGGAGGGAGGTGGGGAGGGCAGAGGGGAACAGTGGGGGAGGGGAACCGGAGGGGGGAGTGTGTGGCTGATGGGCAGACAGAGAGGGTGGGGGTCGGGGTGGGGAAAGAGAGGGTGATGGGGGTTCTGGGGTGAGTGTTGGAGGAACTGGGTCGATCAGGAGGAGGGGGACAAGGGACAGAGGGGGAGCAGTTACCAGAAGTTGGAGAACTCAGTGTTCATGCTATCGGGTTATCGACTCCTGGGGGAATATCATAGAACCATAGAATCATGGAAAGTACAGCACAATGCAGGCCCTTCGGCCCACAATCTAACCCCTTCCTCCCACATATCCCCCTGTTTTAAATTCCTCCGTATGCTTATCTAGCAACCTCTTGAATTTGACCAATGTACCTGCCTCCAGCACCACCCCAGGCAGCGCATTCCATGCCCCAACCACCCTCTGGGTAAAAAACCTCCCTCTGATATCTCCCTTGAACTTCCCACCCATTACTTTAAAGCCATGCCCTCTTGTATTGAGCACTGGTGCCCTGGGAAAGAGGCGCTGGCTGTCCGCTCTATCTATTCCTCTTAATATTTTGTACACCTCTATCATGTCTCCCCTCATCCTCCTTCTCTCCAATGAGTAAAGCCCTAGCTCCCTTAGTCTCTCCTCATAATGCATACTCTCCAAACCAGGTAGCATCCTGATAAATCTCCTCTGCACCCTCTCCAACGCCTCCACATCCTTCCTATAATGAGGCGACCAGAACTGGACACAGTACTCTAAGTGTGGTCGAACCAGAGTTTTGTAGAGCTGCATCATCACTTCGCAGCTCTTAAACTCGATCTCACGACTTATGAAAGCTAACATCCCATAAGCTTTCTTAACTACCCTATCCACCTGTGAGGCAACTTTCAGTGATCTGTGGATGTGAACCCCCAGATCCCTCTGCTCCTCCACACTACCCAGAATCCTGCCATTTACCTTGTACTCCGCCTTGGGGTTTGTCCTTCCAAAGTGTACCACCTCACACTTCTCCGGATTGAACTCCATCTGCCACTTGTCAGCCCAGCTCTGCATCCTATCAATATCCCTCTGTAAGCTCCAACAGCCCTCCACACTATCCACAACACCACCGACCTTTGTGTCATCTGCAAATTTGCCAACCTGCCCTTCTACCCCCTCATCCAAGTCAGTAATAAATTCACGAAAAGTAAAGGTCCCAGAACTGATCCTTGTGGGACACCACTAGTCACAGCCCTCCAATCTGAATGCACTCCCTCCACCACAACCCTCTGCTTTCTACAGGCAAGCCAATTCTGAATCCACACGGCCAAGCCTCCCTGGATCCCTTGGCCTCTGACCTTCTGAGGAAGCCTACCATGTGGAACCTTGTCAAACGCCTTACTAAAATCCATGTAGACCACATCTACTGCACTACCCTAATCAATCTTCCTGGTCACCTCCTCAAAGAATCCCATCAGGCTTGTGAGACATGATCTGCCCTTCACAAATCAATGCTGGCTGTCCCTAATCAGACCATGATTCTCTAAATGCTCATAGATCCTATCTCTAAGAATCTTTTCCAACAGCTTGCCCACCACAGATGTAAGGCTCACTGGTCTGTAATTCCCTGGACTATCCCTACTACCTTTTTTGAATAAGGGGACAACATTTGCCACCTTCCAATCCTCTGGTACCATTCCTGTGGACAACGAGGACTCAAAGATCCTAACCAACGGTTCAGCAATCCCCTCCCTTGCCTCGAGGAGCAGCCTGGGGAATATTCCGTCAGGCCCTGGGAATTTATCTGTCCTAATGTTTTCTAACAACTCCAATGCATCCTCTCTCTTCATGCTCTAGAACATTAACCTTACCAGCACTGTCCTCAGCGTCATCAAGACCCCTCTCCTTGGTGAATACTGAAGAGAAGTATTCATTGAGAACCTCACCCACTTCCACAGCTTCCAGGCACATCTTCCCACCTTTGTCTCTAATCGGACCTACCTTCACTCTCGTCATCCTTCTGCTCTTCACATATGAGAAAAAAGCCTTGGGATTCTCCTTAACCCTACTCGCCGAAACCTTTTCATGTCCCCTTCTTGCTCTCCTCAGCCCCTTCTTAAGTTCCTTCCTTGCTACCCTATATTCCTCCTGAGCCCTTTCTGATCCTTGCTGCTTACATCTTATGTATGCTGCCTTCTTCCTCCTAACTAGTTGTTCCACCTCCCTTGTCACCCACGGTTCCCCCAGAACATTAGCAACACAAAAAGACATATTTCACTGTGTGTTTCAATGTACATGTGACAAATAAATATCTTGTATCTTGTATCTTGTACCCTGCCATTCCTTCGCTCCCTCATCAGGACAAGTTTATCCCTAAGGGGCTGTTCCTTTCATTTGTGTTGAGGAGGCCAAGGACGGACAGCTGGGAATGGGGAGGGGAATCAAAATCGCTGGCAACCGGGAAGTCCAGACGGCCACGGCGGACGGAGCGCAGGCGCTCGGAGGTCGTGCAGTCTGCGTCTGGTCTCGCCGATGTAGAGGCCCCCACATTGGGAGCACTGGATGCAATAAACAAGGCCAGAGGGTATGCAGGTGAAAGGCCACCTCACCGGGAAGGGCTGTTTTGGACCCTGGATGGTTGTGAGGGAGGAGGTGTCGGGACACGTGCTACACCTCCTGAGGGATGAGCAGACCAGGGAGTCAGGGAGAGAGTGGTCCCTGTGGAAAGCAGAACAGAGTTGGGGGGGGGGGGAAGATGAGGCTGGTGATGGGGTCACGTTGCAGCTGGTGGAAGCTACAAAGAATGATGTGCTGGATGCGGAGGCTGCTGGGGTGGCAGGCGGGGACCAGGGGAACTCCATCCCTGGGGGGGGGGATGGGGGGAGGGCAGAAGTGTAGGAAGTAGAGAAGATGTGGGCGAGGGCTCCATCGATAGCAGTCGGGGGGAAGCCCCATTTTCTGAAAAAACCAGCACATCCCGGATGTCTTGGAGTGGAAGGCCTCGTCTCCAGAACGGATGCGGTGGAGACAGTGGAGCTGAGACAAAGGACCCCTTACAAGTGACAGGGTGGGAGGAGGTGTAGTCGAGGTAACTGTGGGAGTTGGTGGGTTTGTACCAGATGTCGGTGGATAATCTGTCTCCTGAGATGGAGGCAGAGAGGTCAAGAACGGTGTTGGAGGCAGACCAAGTGAACTTGAGGGCGGGGTGGAATTTGGTTGCGGTTTGATAAAATTGCCGAGTTCTGCATGGGTGCAGGAAGCGGCACCAATGCAGCCGTCGATGTAGCGGAGAAAGAGTTTTACCAATGCACTATAGAAAGCATCCTATCCGGATGCATTGCCACTTGGTACAGCAACTGCCCTGCCCAGGACTGCAAGAAGCCGCAGAGAGTTGGGGACACAACCCAGTGCATCACGGAAACCAGCCTCCCCTCCATGGACTCTGTCTTTACCTCTCGCTGCCTTGGTGAAGCAGCCAGCATAATCAAAGACCCCACCCACCCGGGTCATTCTCTCTCCTCTCCTCTCCCATCAGGCAGAAGATACAAAAGCCTGAAAGCATGTACCACCAGGCTAAAGGACAGCTTCTATCCCACTGTTATAAGGTGACTGAATAGACCTCTTGTATGATAAGATGGACTCTTGACCTCACAATCTACCTTGTCATGACCTTGCACCTTATTGTCTGCCTGAAATGCACTTTCTCAGTAGCTGTGACACTTTATTCTGCATTCTGTTATTGCTTTACCCTCAGTGCACTGATGTGATGAAATGATCTGTACGGACGGCATGCAAAGCAAAGTTTCTCACTGTACCTCAGTACACGTGACAACAATAAACCAATTTACAAAGAGGTTGGGGAGTGTGGGAAGTGAGAGAAGACATTGGGGAGCCCTGGCTGAGATGTCAGCATCATCGTTAGCACCAGCTGAGGTGCTGGAAGACCGGAGGGTGGATAATGTTGGGCCTTTAGTTAAGAAGGGCGGCAAAGAAAAACCTGGGAACTATTGACCAGTAAGTCTAACATCTGTGGTGGGTGAGTGGTGTTCCCCAGGGCTCGGTGCTGGGCCCATTGCTACTTGTCATCTATATCAATGATTTGGATGAGAATAAAACAGAACATAAACCGTACAGCACTGGACGGGCCATTCAGCCCATGATGTTGTGCTGATCTTGATGCCGATTTATACTTTATATGCCCTCTGTACAGGGCAGGGTTAGTAAGTCTGCAGCTGTGGTGTTGTAGACAGTAAAAATGGTTATACAGGATTTACAGAGGGAGCTTAAGCAGCTGAGAAAGTACACCGAGAATGGCAAATGAATTTTAGTTTGGGTAAGTGCGAGGTGTTGGAGTTTGGGACGGCAAATGAGGGAGAGACATTCCCAGTGAACGGTTGGGCCCTGGGGAATGCTGTAGAACAGAGGGATCTTGGAGTTACATGTTCCCTGAAAGTGGAGTCACAGGTGGGCAGGGTGGTGAAGAAGGCTTCTGGCGCGCCGGCCTTCATCAGTCACGGCACTGAGTATAGAAGTTGGAATGTTACATTGCAGTTGTACAAGATGTTGGTGAGGCCGCAGTTGGAACATTGTGTTCAGTTTTGGTCGCCCTGATACAGGAAAGCTGCCAAGAAGCTGGAATGGGTGCAGAGGAGATTTGAGGATGTTGCCAGGACTCGAGGGCCTGAGTTATGGAGTGGGGTTGGGCAGGTTGGGTGTGTTCTCATTGGAATGTTGACCTTATAGAGATGTATAAAATCATGAGGGGCATCGATAGGGTGAATGCACACAGTCTTTTGTTGGGGAATCCAGAACTAGAGGATATAGGTTTAGGGTGAGAGGGGAGAGATTTAATAGGAACCTGAGGGGCAACTTTTTTACCCAGAGGATGGTCGGTATATAGAACGAGCTGCCAGAGGAAGTGGGTGAGGCAGGTACATGAACAACATTTAAAAGGTACTTGGACAGGTCCATGGGTAGGAAAGGTTTGGAGGGATGTGGGCCAAACATGGGTAAATGGAACTGGCTCAGACGAGAATCTTGCTCGGCATGGACCAGTTGAGCCGAAGGGCCTGTTTCCGTGCTGTCTGACTCTGTGACTCTATGAGTGGTGCTGGTGTAGGTTTGGAACATGGACTGCTCCGTGTAACCAACAAAGAGCTGGGGCCCAGGCGAGTGCCCATGGCTACACCTTTGGTCTGGAAAAAGTGGGAGGAGACAGAAGGGAAGTTGTTGAGGGTGACAACCAGTTCTGCCAGACGAAGGAGAGTGGTTGTGGAGGGGAACTGGTTGGGTCTGTGTTCTAGAAAGAAATGGAGAGCCCTGAGGCCTTCCTGATGGTGGATGGAAGTGCACAGGGACCGGGCGTCCATGGTGAAGATGAGGCTCTAGGGACCAGCGAAATGGAAGTTGTCAAAGTGGTGGAGCCCATGCAAGGTGTCATGGTTGCAGGTGGGAAGGGATTGGAGGACAAGATGGAGTTCAGATACGAGGAGATGAGTTTGGTGTTGGCAGAAACAATGGGCCTTCCGGGGCAGTTTGGTTTGTGAAACGGGTGGTGTGGGATTGGGAAACTATCAGGTTGGGGGTTGTGGAGGGGACATCTCCGGAGGTGAAGAGATCTGTGATGGTGCGGGAGACGGTGGCCTGATGATCATCAGTGGGATCCTGGTCCAGGGGTAGGTGTGAGGAGGTGTCCAAGAGCTGCTGTCTGGCCTCTGCAAGGTAGAGGCTAGTGGGTCAGACGGCACTGGCACCCTTGTCTGATGGTGAGATTGGGATTGGTACGGAGATCGCAGGGAGCTGTACGTCCAGAGGGGGTGAGGTCGGAGCCCTCACCCACATCTCCTCTGTTTCATCAGGACCATGACACCAGATGTCATCACAGCCTCAGTCCAAACATAAATCGCAAAGCTGGGGTAAGTGTGACTGCCCTTCACGTCGCAGCAGCATTTGACCAAGTTTGGCATCAGGGGCCCTGATTAAACCTAAGGTTAATGAACACCAAACCGAGAGCTTTTGGTGGTCTGGGTAAAACCTCAGACAGAGGAAGGGTGGGGCTTAATCTCTGCCGTTCCTCAGGACCACCTACGTGAGGCAAGACCAGGACACTGTTCAGGTGAGTGGTATATAACATTCACACCACAGAAGTGCCTGGCAATAAACACCTCCACCAAGGAAGAATCTAACCACATCCCCGTGACATTCAAAGCCATTATCATAGCCAAGTCTCCCACCGTCAATATGCTGGGGGTCACCACTGGTGACAAATCAACAGCCACATAAATGCCCTGACTGGGTCGGAGACTGGGGCAGAGACTGGGGCGGAGACTGGGTAGCCTGCGATGAGTGGGTCAACTCCTGATACCCCAAAGCCTTTCTACCACCTACAAGTCAAGTCAGGAGTGTGGTGGGAAACTCAGACAAATGTTACCAAATGACTCAGCACCATGAAATAAATAAAATAACGTGGATTTCAACAAGGTACTGCATAGTTTTATTGTAGAAAGTGGCAATGGAATGATTTCTTGCATTCTCCATTGAAAACGCTGTTTTAGCCAACTTGGCCGATGAGAGCAGATCCAAGAAGCTCACCGTTCATGAGCAGCTGCCATTGCACAGAGGCTGCAGTGTGCACCATTGCCAAAACGCACCACAGTTACGCACCCAACCGACTGAACCAGAGCCACCCAGACCTGTGTCCAACACCACCAAGAAGGACTAGGGCAATGGGTGCAGGGGAACACCACTGCCTGCACGTTCCCACCAGGAGGCTCACCATCCCAACTTGGAAATATAGCACTGGTCTTTCAACATCACTGGGTCTAAATCCTGACCTTACTTCCCAACAGCTCTCTGAACCGACCTTCACCAGGGCCGCAGCGGATCAAGTAGGTGGTCAGCTTCACCTTCTCAAGGGCACTTAGGGGTGGGGAATAAATGCTGGTCCAGCCAGTGATGCTCAGATCCCTAAACATAATTCAAAAAAGGACTTAATCTTTCAATAAGGCTTATTATAACCTGAATTATAATTGAGTTCAACATTTTAAGATGATATTTCTGCCTTTCCACTTACAGCTCCTCAAATCGCCTTTTGTTTTGAGTTGCTGGATGTGTCATCCTGCCATCCCCTTTGGGTACACACGTCACAGCCCTGTTCTCCATTCCTCCCTGCTCTCTCTCAGCCCCTGTTCTGGTTTGAAATTAGTCTTGTCTCCAAGGCTGGGCTTGGTTCATCCACAGACATGAAGCAATGGGGTGGATTTTCCTGGAAACGGTCAGTTGTCTCAACTCCCCACCCAGCCGGTCCACCAGGCCCCATACAGAGCAGTGGCCGACCTCCTGGGGTGGACGGGCTCGGAAACATGAGTGGGTCCCAGTTATGGAATGCTGACCGTCCCATCACTGACCACTCCGCACTGACTGACCATCCCACCACCGACAACTCCACACTGACTGATCGTCCCACCACTGACCACTCAGAACTGACTGACCATCCCACCACCGACCACTCCGCACTGACTGACCGTCCCACCACCGACAACACACTGACTGATCGTCCCACCACTGAACACTCAGAACTGACTGACCATCCCACCACTGACCACTCCGCACTGACTGACCGTCCCACCACTGACCACTCAGAACTGACTGACCATCCCACCACTGACCACTCCGCACTGACTGACCGTTCCATCACCGACCACTCAGTGCTGACTGACCATCCCACCACTGTGTGCAGTGCTGATCACCACACTGCAGGAACAATGTGAATGTGCTGGACGGGTTGCAGGGAAGATTCACCAGGGTGTTGCCTGCTTTGAAACATTTCATTGATCAGGAGAGACTGGATGGGCTGGGTTGGTTTTTCCCTGGAATGGAGGAGGCTCAGGGGTGACCTGGTCGGGGTGTACAACGTTATGAGCAGGTTAGATCGGGTGGATAGAGGAAGTGTTTGTCCTGTGGTGGGGTGCCTAAGACAAGAGGGCAGAGGTTTAAGGTGGGAGGGAGAAGGTTTAGCGGGGATCTGAGGGGGTAGTTTTTCACCTAGTGGGTGGTTATGATGTGGATTGTGCTGCTTGGAGGGGCGGTGGAGATCCTCACACATTTCCAAAGCATTGTGACCCGGACTTGAATTGCAACGGTGGGAAGACTGTGGACCTAATGTGGGTAAATGGGTCTGGTATCAATGTATGGGGGCTGCATGGACATGGTTGGGCCGAAGGGCCTGTTCCTGTGTGACTGCTGTGCTGTCTGCTTCGCTCGGGAGACCAGTGCTCGGGGCACATCAGCTCCCACAGTGGGAGCCTGATCCAGGCCTGTCTCCTGCTCCACACCTGCTGCTCGACCTGCTGCACTTCCAGGTGAAGTGACCAGAGGATTCAATAACCTGCCAACCTCCAGCTCTCTGGACACAGGGTCGGTGCATTAATGGAGCTCCTGGTGAGGAGGTGTAGGATTAATAAACTAGAACTGTATTGATATCTTAAGACGGATGAGAATTATGGCTGCTCGAAATACTGATTTAAAAAGTGTCCTTCAGGCCAGAACAGCCACTCCACTGCTTTCCTGGGCTGGGTGCTGTGTGGTAATTGCTGTGTCTGGAATTTAATTGGATTCCCATTATGCTTGACTATGGAGATGATGGTCAATCTTAACGGGAAATGGGAAGGCTGTCTCAAACAATGAAGGTGATACCCGCCTTTGTCTCACCCGATTGCAAAATGATTAGCTGAACCTGTGGTGTGAGGCTGCTCTTTGTCCATCTGCAGTAGCCCTTTGTCCGTTTCCTGCTCAACCAAGAACTCCGGCACCTGACTCATTAAAGTATGCGTGACAATACCTGTATAAATCTCTGTCTACCCCTTTGTACTGAGAGAACTCGGGAAGCGACTCTTAGTGAGTGCTGAAGAGAATTCTCCTAGCGGTGCACTGCTAATAAAGGTATTTGTTCGAATCGACCTCGTGGCACTGTGTTATTTACAGCAGACGGATAGGGAAATTGATTTCGGGACAACACTGGGAGATGCTTGGGAAGTGCAGTCAGAAAAAGTGATTCATCTGTAGCTTGAAAGGTTGCATCAAGGAGATGGCTGATGGAGTTGCCAGAAGCAGAGGTCGGCCTGAGGATTGGGAACATTTTCGAACTCTACAAAGGAGGATCATGAAACCAGTAAATAAAGGCAGGAAAGGATAGGACAGTGAGGACACAGAAGTGGACTGTGAGCTTTATAGGTACGTGAAAAAGGAAAGATCAGTGAGGCCGACTGTGGGTCCCTTACAGAACATGTGCAGGAGAATTTATATGGGAACGAGCACGTGGCAGAGCAATTAAACAATTATTTTGTGCCTGTCTTCATGGGAGAAGTTGCACAAAACCTGCCGGATATATTAGAGAATCAAATCCGGTGAGAATGAAGGACTGAAGGGACTTAATGCTACAGAAGTTGGTGAGCTTGAAAACTGATGAACACCAGGGATCTGATGATCTTCATTCCGGAGTTTTGAAGGAGTGGATTTAAAAGTCGGGGGAGATTCATGTTGTCACCTACTGGAGTTCCATAAATTCTAGAATTGTTTCTGTCGATTGGAAGGCAGCAAATGTGACTGCACGATCAAAGAGAGGCAGAAAACGGGACAATACCAACCTGCTGTTTAATGTCAGTGGCAGGGGAAATGCTGGAATCTGCAACGAATACTCTGGCAAAATATAAGAGGGTTTCCACATGGATTGATGAAGAGGAGACCACGTTTGACAGCCTCAGTTCCTGACGATGTGACATGTGGAAGATAAAAGGGGCAGCCAGTGACCGTGGTGAATTGGACGGTAAGGTGCCACACAGGAGATGGGTGAACAGGGTTAGAGCAGGGACAGGTGGGGTAACGTACTGACATGGGCAGAGATTGGTTATAGGACAGAAGGCAAAGAATGGGAATGGGTGGATCCTCGGGCTGCCGGGCTGGGACTGGTGGCGCAGCGAGGGTCAGTGCTTTCCACAAGCTGCACCAAGAGTCTGGCTGAGGGGAGCCAAGTGTCACGTTCCCAAGTTACATAGAAACATAGAAACCCTACAGCACAATTCAGGCCCTTCGGCCCACAAAGCTGTGCCGAACATGTCCCTACCCTAGAAATTACTAGGCTTACCCACAGCCCTCTATTCTTCTCAGCTCCATGTACCGTCCAACAGTCTCTTAAAAGACCCTATCGTATCCGCCTCCACCACCGTTGCCGGCAGCCCATTCCACACACTCACCACTCTCTGAGTAAAAAACTTACCCCTGACATCTCCTCTATATCTACTCCCCAGCACCTTAAACCTGTGTCCTCTTGTGGCAACTATTTCAGCCCTGGGGAAAAGACTCTGACTATCCACACGATCAATGCCTCTCATCATCTTATATACCTCTATCAGGTCCCCCCTCATCCTCCGTCGCTCCAAGGAGAAAAGGCCGAGTTCCCTCAACCTGCTTTCATAAGGCATGCTCCGCATTCCAGGCAGCATCCTTGTAAATCTCCTCTGCACCCTCTCTATGGCTTCCACATCCTTCCTGTAGTGAGGTGACCAGAACTGAGCACAGTACTCCAAGTGGGGTCTGACCAGGGACCTATATAGCTGCAACAATACCCCTCGGCTCCTAAATTCAGTTCCCCGATTGATGAAGGACAATACACCATATGCCTTCTTAGCCACAGAGTCAACCTGTGCAGCTGCTTTGAGCGTCCAATGGACTTGGACCCCAAGATCCCTCTGATCCTCCACACTGCCAAGAGTCATACCATTAATACTATATTCTGCCATCATATTTGACCCACCAAAAGGAACCACTTCACACTTCTCTGGGTTGAACTCCATCTGCCACTTCTCAGCCCAGCTTTGCATCCTATCTACGTCCCGCTGTAACCTCTGACAGCCCTCCAAACTATCCACAACACCCCCAACCTTCGTGTCATCCGCAAACTTACTAACCCACCCCTCCACTTCCTCATCCAGGTCGTTTATAAAAATCACAAAGAGTAAGGGTCCCAGTACAGATCCCTGAGGTACACCACTGGTCACTGACCTCCATGCAGAATATGACCCGTCAACAACCACCCTTTGCCTTCTGTGGGCCAGCCAGTTCCTGATCCACAAATCCCCAAGCGATGTCCCCTTGGATCCCATGCCTCCTTACTTTCTCAATAAGCCTTGCATGGGTTACCTTATCAAATGCCTTGCTGGAATCCATATACACTACATCTACTGCTCTCCCTTCATCGATGTGTTTAGTCACATCCTCAAAAAATTCAATCAGGCTCGTAAGGCAGGACCTGCCCTTGACAAAGCCATGCTGACTATTCCAAATCATATTATACCTCTCCAAATGTTCATAAATCCTGCCTCTCAGGATCTTCTCCATCAGTTTACCAACCACTGAAGTAAGACTCACTGGTCTATAATTTCCTGGGCTATCTCTACTCCCTTTCTTGAATAAGGGAACAACATCTGCAACCCTCCAATCTTCTGGAACCTCTCCCTTCTCCATTGATGATGCAAAGATCATCACCAGAGTCTCCGCAATCTCCTCCCTCGCCTCCCACAGCAGCCTGGGGTACATCTTATCCGGTCCCGGTGTCTTATCTAACTTGATGCTTTCCAAAAGTTCCAGCACATCCTCTTTCCTAATACCCACATGCTCAAGCTTTTCAGCCTGCTGCAAGTCCTCACTGCAATCACCAAGGTCTTTTTCCGTAGTGAATACTGATGTAAAGTTCATTAAGTACCTCTGTTATTTCTTTTGGATCCATACACACTTTCCCACTGTTACACTTGATAGGTCCTATCCTTTCGTGTCTTATCCTCTTGCTCTTCACATACTTGTAGAATGCCTTGGGGTTTTCCTTAATTTTGCCCGCCAAGGCCTTCTCATGTCCCCTTCTGGCTCTCCTAATTTCCTTCTTAAGCTCCTTCCTGTTAGCCTTATACTCTTCCAGATCTCTAACATTACCTAGCTCTCTGTACCTCTTGTAAGTTTTTCTTTTCTTCTTGACTAGATTTATTACAGCCTTTGTACACCACGGTTCCTGTATCCTATCGTAACTTCCCTGTCTCATTGGAACATGCCTATGCAGAACTCCACACAAATATCCCCTGAACATTTGCCACATTTCTTCTGTATTTTTCCCTGAGAACATCTGTTCCCAATTTAATCTTCCAATTTCTTGCCTCAGAGCCTCATAATTCCCTTTACTCCAATTAAACGCTTTTCTAATCTGTCTGTTCCTATCTCTCTCCAGTGCTATTGCAAAGGAGATAGAATTATGATCACTATCTCCAAAATGCTCTCCCACTGAGAGATCTAACACTTGACCAGGTTCATTTCCCAATACCAGATCACGTACAGTGTCAAGAAACCTTCCTGAACACACCTAACAAACTCTGCCCCATCTAAACCCCTTGCTCTAGGGAGATGTCAATCAATATTTGGGAAATTAAAATCTCCCATCTGAACAACTCTGTTATTCTCACACCTTTCCAGGATCTGCTTCCCTATCTGCTCCTCGATATCCCTGTTACTATTGGGCGGCCTATAAAAAACATCCAGTAAAGTTATCAACCCCTTCCTGTTCCTAACCTCCACCCACAGAGACTCTGTAGACAGTCCCTCCATGACGTCCACCTTTTCTGCAGCCGTGACACTATCTCTGATCAACAGTGCCACTCCCCACCTCTCTTGTTCCCCTCCCTGTCCTTTCTGAAACATGTAAAACCTGGCACTTGAAGGAACCATTCCAGTCCCTCAGCCATCCAAGTCTCCGTAATGGGCCACCACATCGTATCTCCAAGTATTGATCCAAGCTCTAAGCCCATCTGCCTTGTTCACAATACTCCTTGTGTTAAAGTAGACACATCTCAAACCGGTCTGAGCACGTCCCTTCCCTGTCACCTGCCTGTCCTCCCTCTCGTACCTACTACTAGCTTTCTCTATTTGAGAGCTAAACACTTCTTCCCCACTCTCTTCAGTTCGGATCCCGCCCCCCAGCAATTCTAGTTTAAACTCCCCCCAGTAGCCTTAGCAAACCTCCCCGCCAGGATATTGGTCCCCGTGGGATTCAAGTGCAACCTGTCCTCTTTGTACAGGTCATACCTGCCCCAAAAGAGGCCCCAATGATCCAGAAATCTGAATCCCTGCCCCTTACTCCAATCCCTCAGCCACGCGTTAACCCTCCACCTCATTCTATTCCTATACTCACTGTCACTCGGCACAGGCAGTAATCCTGAAATTACTACCTTTGAGGTCCTGCTTCTCAACTTCCTTCCTAACTCCCTATTGTCTTTTTTTCAGGACCTCATTCCTTTCCCTACCTATGTCCTTGGTACCAATATGTACCACGACCTCTGGCTGTTCTCCCTCTCTCTGCAGGATATCTTGGACGCGATCTGAAACATCCTGGACCCTGGCACCTGGGAGGCAAACTACCATCCAAGTTTTCTTCCTGCGTCCACAGAATCGCCTGTCTGCACCCCTAACTATAGTGTCCCCTATCACTAGTGCCCTCTCTCCTTCCCGACCCTTCTGAGCCACAGGGCTGGACTCTGTGCCAGAGAAACTGCCACTGTTGCTTCCCCCAGGTAGGCTGTCTCCCCCAACAGTACTCAAGCAGGAGTACTTATTGTCAAGGGGTACAGCCACAGGGGTCTGGTACCTGACTCTTCCCCTTCCCCCTCCTGACTGTGACCCACTTGCCTGCCTCCTGTGGCCCCGGTGTGACCACCTGCCTATCACCTCCTCACTCTCTCTGACCAGACGAAGGTCATCGAGCTGCATCTCCAGTTCCCTAATGCGGTCCCTCAGGAGCTGCAGTTCAACACACCGGGTGCAGATGTGGCCGTCCGGAAGGCTGGGAGACTCCAGGACCTCCCACATCTGACACTGAGCACAGAAAACCACACTCATACTACTTCCTTTCCGCAATTAGCACAGGTAAACCTACCTCGCCTCGCCCTGTTACCGCCTGAGCCCATTGAGCCAAAGCCCAATCACTCTGCTCCCTCTCACTCCGCTGCCCGCTCCGACGCTGCCCTCTGGATATGGCGGTCTTCTTTTTAAACCCTTCGCGCTCAACTGGCTGACGTCACTCACC
The DNA here is from genome assembly GCF_009764475.1 of Pristis pectinata. Taxonomy (NCBI): domain Eukaryota; kingdom Metazoa; phylum Chordata; class Chondrichthyes; order Rhinopristiformes; family Pristidae; genus Pristis; species Pristis pectinata. The sequence continues at coordinate 1,389,544 of NC_067428.1, forward strand.
TGCGCAGTCTCGCCCCTCCATTCCCAAGTAGTAAATACAAAAAAAAACTTAGAATCTCTCCGGAAATCCTTGGCCGTTCCTCTCACAGCCCCCTCGCTCCAAAAAGTTTGTTGGACACTAAACTCTGGTGGGTAGGGAGGGGGATGTAAAAAGACCTCAGGAGGACCTAGATGGAGGGAGTGAGTGGGTGGGTACTACACAGACCACTGAAGACCAACAGGCCATTGAGGGGTAACAGAGAGGTTGCCTTTATAATGAGGAGTAAGGAAGTCTTGTTGCAATTGGTGAGCCCACACCGGGAGTATTGTGGACAGCTCTGTTCTCTTTGACTATGGCAAGTACATCCTTTCCAAGGTAAAGTCAACTTTATTGTTGGATGCACAAGTCCATGTGTGCACAGGTGCAATGAAAAACTTACTTGCAGCAGCATCACAGGCACAGAGCATCAGATAAGCAGCATTCACAAGAAAAACATAAATTAAACATTAATTATATACAACGTTCAAACAAATAAAAACAAAGTCTATTTTAATGCAAAGCAGTCACAGTGTTGCTGTACTGAGGCAGTGATCAGGGTTGTGCCGGTTGGTTCAAGAACCGAATGGTTGAAGGGAAGTCGCTGTTCCTGAACCTGGTGGTGTGGGACTTCAGGCTTCTGTACCTCCTGCCCAATGGTAGCTGCGCGAAGATGGCACGGCCCAGATGGTGGGGATCTTTGATGGTGGATGTTGCCTTCTTGAAGCAGCATCTCCTGTAGATACGCCCAATGGTGGGGAGGGATGTGCCTGTGATGTATTGGGCTGAGTCCACTACTCTGTGCAGCTCCTTACATTAGAACATAGAACATTGAACAGTACAGCACAGGAACAGGCCCTTCGGCCCACAAAGTTGTGCTGAACCAATTACATTAGCAATAAAATGCCCAGCTAAACTAATCCCTTCTGCCTACACAATGTCCATATCCTACTATCTCCCTCACGTCCATGGGCCCATCTAACAGCTTCTTGAATGCCCCTATCTTATCTGCCTCCACCCCCACCCAAGGCAGTGCATTCCAGGCACCCACCACTCTCTGTGTAAAAAACCGGCCCTGCACATCTCCTTTGAACTTTCCCCCTCTGGTATTAGACAATTCAACCCTGGGAAAAGATACCGGCTGTCTACTCTATCTACGCCTCTCATAATCTTATAAACATCCATCAGGTCTCCCCTCAGCCACTGCTGCTCCAGAGAGAACAACCCAAGTTTGCCCAGCCTCTCCTCATAGCACATGCCCTCTAATCCAGGCAGCGTCCTGGTGAACCTCTTCTGCACGCTCTCCACAGTCTCCACATCCTTCCTGTAATGGGGCGACCAGAACTGAATGCAATACTCCAGATGCAGCCTAACTAAAGTTTTATACAGCTGCAGCATAACTTCCTGACTCTTGAACTCAGTGCCTCGACTAATAAAGGCAACCATGCCATACGCCTTCATTACTGCTCTATCAAACTGTGTAGTCACTTTCAGGGTACTGTGGACTTGGATCCCAAGATCCCTCTGCACATCAACATGGTTAAGGTCCTGCCGTTAATAGTGTACTGTCTCTTTACATTTGATCTGCCATGGTGCAACACTTCACTACCACTGACGTGAGACTCACCGGTCTATAGTTTCCAGGATTATCCCTATTTCCCTACTTGAGAAATGGAACAACTTTAGCTACTCATCAGTCCTCCGGGACCTCACCTGTGGCTGGAGAGGACACGAAGATCTTGGTCAAGGCCCCAGCAATCTCATCTCTTGCCTCTCTCAATAACCTGGGGTATATCCCGTCAGGCCCTGTGGGGGCATCCACCTTAATGCTCTTTAAGAGACCCAACACCACCTCCTCCTTGATCTCGAAATGCCCAGCACATTAGCTCCACACTGATCTCCCCGTCCTCCACATCCTTCCCCTTGGTAAATACCGATGTGAGGTGCTCATTAAGGACCTCACCCACATCCTCCGCTTCCAAGCTCATGTTCCCTCCTTTATCCTTGAGTGGTCCTACCCTCTCCCTAGTTGTCCTCTTGCTCTTGACGTATGTATAGAATGCCTTGGGATTCTCTTTAATCCTACAAGGACTTTTCATGGCCCCTCCTGGCTTTTCTAATTCCCTTCTTGAGTTCCTTTCTGGCTTCTTTATAATCCTCAAGGGCTCCATTTGATCCCAGTTTCCTCAGCTTTACATACTTTTCCTTTTTCTCCATGACTAAACCCACCACCTCTCTCGCATCCAAGGTTCCCTTCCCCTCCCATCCTTGTCCGTCCTTCTCACTGGAACATCCCTGTCCTGTGCTCTGTGCAGTCGGTCTTTATACACCCTCCACATGTCAGTTGTGGACTTGCCCAGAAACAGCTGTTCCCAATTAATGCTCCCTAAATCCTGCCGAATTTGCCCTGCTCCCATTTAATACTCTCCCACAAGGTCCATACTTATCCTCATCTATAACTATCTTAAAACTTGAGTTGTGATCACAGTTCCCTGACTGTTCTCCCAACGAAAGGTCAGTCACCTGGCCAGGCTCGTTACCCAACACCAGGTCCAGTCTGGCCCCTCCTCTCGTTGGACTATCGACATATTGATTTAAGAAACCCTCCTGGATACACCTAACAAATTGTGCCCCGTCTAAACCTCTTGCACTAAGGAGATCCCAGTTTATATTTAGGAAGTTGAAGTCACCCACGACAACAACCCCATGAGTTCACACCTTTCCCTAATCTGCCTGCATATCTGTTCCTCAGTGTCTCAGTGGCTATTGGGGGGTTTGTGGTATAATCCCATCAGAGTGATTGCACCTTCCTTATTTTTGAGTTCTACCCACATAGACTCAGTGGACGAGCCCTGCATTGTGTCCCCTCTGAGTGCAACTACCCCTGCCCCCCTTTACCCCCCTCTCTATCCTTTCTAAAACATCAAAACCCTGGAACATGAAGCACCCATTCCTGTCCCTCTCTCAACCAACATCATAGTTCCGTGTACTGATCCAAGCTCGAAGTTCATCTCCCTGACCCATAACGCTCCCAGCATTCAAATACACACACTTCAAACTGCCTGTCCCATTGTGTCTTTTACTTTGCTCCTGCCTGTGTTTACTGGCCCTGACATCGACCTCCCTCTCAATCCCTTCACTTTCTGACCCAGTGCTCTGGTTCCTATCCCCCTACCAAACTAGTTTAAACATCCCTGAGTAGCACCAGTGAACTTCCTGGCCAGGATTTTAGTTCCCCTCCAGTTGAGGTGCAACCCGTCCCTCTGTACAGGTCACTCCTGCCCCAGAAGAGGTTCCAATGATCCAAGAAACTGAAACCCTGCCCCCTGCACCAGTTCCTCAGCCACTCAGTCATCTGTTCTAGCTTCCTATTCCTGCCCTGACTAGCCTGTGGTACCGGCAGTAATCCAGAGATTACTACCTTGGAGGTCCTGCTCTTCAGCCTCTTTCCTAACTCCTGCACAGGACCTCTCCCCCCTTCCTACCTATGTCATTGGTGCCAATGTGCACCACGACCTCTGGCTGCTCACCATCCCCCTTGAGAATATTCTGTAGCTGCTCAGAAACATCCCTGACCCTAGCACCTGGGACCATCCTGGTGTCTCTTTCACAGCCACAGAATCTCCTGTCTGCCCCCCTAATTATCGAGTCTCCTATCGCTACTGCTCTGCCTGACTTTACCCTTCCCTGCTGAGCCGCAGAGCCGGCCACAGTGCCACTGACCTGGCTGCTGCTGCTGTGCCCTGATAGGTCATTTCCCCCAGCAGTATCCAGAGGGGTAGACTTGCTGCTGAGAGGTATGGCCACAGGGGACCCTGCACTGACTGCTTACTCCCCTTACTTATCCTGGTGGTCACCCATCTCTCTGCAGCCTGTACCCTGGGTGTGACCACCTCGGTGAAAGTCTCATCTATGAGGTTTTCAGCTTCCCAGATGGTCCCGAGTACATCCAGCTCCAGTGCCAGTTCCTTGACCTGGTCAGTCAGGAGCTGCAGCTGGGTGCACTTCCTGCAGGCGTAGTCACCAGGGAGACCGACTTCCCACATCTACAGGAGGAGTATTCCACTGCCCTGACTGCCCTCCTGCCTGCACTGAATCAAGGACTAAGGATTTACAGACAACAAAATAAAGACCTTACCAGTTCTTACCTGTGCCTTCTCACTAAAACCTGCTCACACTCCCCTCACCTGGGTCACTTACTCAGCCTCTTCTCGCCGAAGCCTCAGTCCCCCACCCTAACAGCGAACTGCTCTGAAATGGCCGCTCCGCTTAACCCTCGCTTCCTTTTATTGGCTGCTGCCAATTAGCTAATTAGCCAATTATTATCAATAATATGCAAGTGTGCCTCTGTAGGGCTTCCACTCACTGAAAGTGAACACCAAGGACAGAGATGGACCTCTTTTGAAAAATCACGCCTCTCGTTCCTGCACATTCGAATTGCCGTACCGGGTCACAATGCAACCAGTCAGGATACTTTCAACAGGACATCTGTAGAAGTGTGTTGGAGTGCTCAGTGACAAGCCAAACCTCCTTAACCTCCTAAGAAAGTAAAGACACTGGCGCGCCTTCCTTGTGATTGCATCGATGTGCTGGGCCCAGGACAGGTCGTCTGATATGTTAACACCCAGGAATTTAAAGCTGCTGACTCTCTCCACAGCCGATCCCCAGTGTAGACCGGCGCAAGTTCACCCTCCTTCCCCTTCCTGGAGTCAACAATCAGCTCTTCAGTTTCACTGACGTTGAGCGAGAGGTTGTTGTTACGGCTCCACTCACCCAGGTGTCCTATCTCGCTCCTGTACACTGACTCATCGCCACCTGTTGATTCGTCCAACAACAGTGGTGTTGGCGGTGAATTTGTACATGGTGTTGGAACCGTGCTTAGCCACACAGTGATATGTGTACAGGGAGTAGAGCAGGGGGTAAGCACGCAGACTTGAGGTGCCCCTGTGTTGATGGTCAGTGAGGAGGAGATGTTGTTACTGACCCTCACTGACTGAGGTCTGTCGATGAGGAAGTTGAGGATCCAGTTGCAGAGGGAGGTGCAGAGGCCCAGGTGTTGAAGCCTGATGATGAGTTTGGATGGAACAGCATGAACAGCAGCCCTACGTGTGAGCTCCTGTTGTCCAGATGGTCCAGAGCAGAGTGAAGAGCCAGAGAAATCGCACCTGTTGTGGCGGGAGGCAAATTGGAGCAGATCCAGGTCACCCCTGAGGCAGGAGTTGATTCGTGCCATAAACATTCTCTCCAAGCACTTCAGTACGGTTGATGTAAGTGCCACTGGATGGTGGTCATTGAGGCAGGTCACCCCGCTGTTTTCGGGCACCGGTACAGTAGATGCCTTTCTGAAGCAGGTGGGAACCTCAGACCACGGAAGCGAGAGGTTGGATCTGTCTGTAAATATTCCAGCAGTTGGTCCGCACAGAAATTTAGTGCTCGGCCAGGAACGCTGTCTGGACCCAACGCCTTTTGTGGATTCACCCTGTTGAAGGATGCCCAGTCATTGGTCTCAGAGACTGAGATTCCAGGGTGACCCGGAGGTGTGGGTCCCGTGTGGGTGTGTCATAGTTCCCCCTGTCAAAGCGAGCACAGAGGCACTGAGCTCATCTGGGAGTGATAGGTGGCTGCCACTTACACTGCCTGATCTCACCCTGTAGGGCTTGTATTGTGCAAGCCTGCCACAGCTGTCGAGTGTCCATCTGTGGCTCCAGTTCAGTCTCAAGTTGCCTCTTTGCACTCGCAATGGCCTCTGGAGATTGTACCTGGACTTCTTGTCTAACTCTGGACCACCAACCCCAAACGCCACAGATCCAGCCCTCAGCAGATTCCAAATCTCCAGGTTCGTCCAGGGCTTCTGGTTGGGGAAGACCCGGAATGTTTCTGTGGGTACACACTCGTCCACGCACGTCCTTATGAAGTTGATGACGACTGTGGCATATTCATTCAGGTCTGCTGATGAATCCTTGAACATGGTCCAGTCCGCTGGCTCGAAGCAATCCGGAATCCACTCCAATGCCTTGTCGTCCAGCTCTTCATCGTCCCCTTCCCCGTGCCGCGCTCTTCAGTCTGTGTCTGTACGCTGGCAAAAGGAGCACAGTCAGGTGGTTGCATTTACCAACGTGCGGGCGAGGGATGGAGTGGTCAGTGCTTCTAGTGCTGGTTCAGCAGTGGTCGGGTGTGTTGGGTCCAGACTGGTTCATTAGACTGGTTCCAGGGATGGTGGGTTTGCTGTATTGAATAGAAGGGGCCTGTGTTCTCTTGTGTTTAGAATAATGAGAAGAGATTTCATTGAAACTTGCTAAGTTGTTAAAGTGAGGAATTTAAATAAATTGAATAGTTAAACAATTGTTAAATTGTCACAGGCTTGATGTCAGGATGTTTCCCCTTGTTGAGGATTCTGGAACTAGGGACACAATTTGAGAGTACCAGGTAGGCCATTAGGACTGAGATTTGTTCACTCAGAGGACGGTGAACCTTTGGGATTCTCTACCCAGAGGATGTGAAGACTCCGAGATCGACAGGTTTCTGGGCATTAGGGGAATCGAGGAAAATGGTCTGAGGTAGAAAATCAGCCGCGGTCTCGCTGAAGGGGGAGCAGGTCTGAAGGGCTGTGCGGCGAACTCCTGCACTGACGTACGAAGGGTCCTGGCATTACTTTGCGAGAATCATTAAGGAGGTTGTCAAGGCAACCCAAGGTTGCCGTGGGGTTGTCATGGTGCTATCCCAGGTTACCGTGGTGCTATATCAGGTTGTTGCGGGGGTTTCACCTTTAGCAGCAGTCAATGGAATGTGCTTGGCACTGGGTCACCACTGCTCAGTGCTGGGTGGTGCACGGTAACACTGCTACCAGTCACAGCTTTGTTTAATCAGAGGGTGTGGAAGGCAGAGTGTTGGGGAATGTTGCAGAACCAGTTCCTAGCGAGGTCTGGCTCATAAAGTGTAAGATGATAGGGGAGGGAGGGTGCTTGTTGTTCACAGTCCGAGACGTCCTCAGCAGGGCTGCTGACTGACGGGCGGTCACTGAGCTGGAATGAACATGGTGCAGAGACTGCTCTCTCACTGGGTCAGAACGGAGCTCGGGGTCCAGCTCCCGGATAGTCAACAGTTGGTCACGGTCAGGGTGAGGCCAAATGACACAATAAAACACATCCGTCTCCACCTGGTCAGACAGGGAGTCACCTCCTGGAAGATGAGCTTCACTTATAAAGGCCGAGAACTCGGAGAAAATGAGACGCTGGAAGAGAGTAACATCACCTCGGGGGCAGTTCTGGTGTTGGTGAAGGACGGCCACTCCCCACCCTCAACGGTGAGTCTGCTGCTCAACGGCCACTCAGCATTGTCTGCGGCCAAGGAGAACCGGTTGCCCCAAACCGAGGCCAGAAGAGATTTGTTGCCATTCCCATTGGTGTCATTTTCAGCTCTGCTCGTCTTCCTGTTCTGTGCTGGGTGCTCCGACTGTGCTTTGTGGTGTTCTACTTTGCCAGGTCATGTGACTGCTCAGCTGCCGTCAGTCTGACCCTGACCCTGACCCTGACTCTGACCCTGACTGAGCCTCTATTGAATTTCAGGTGGGAGCAGCCTCAGAGCAGGCTGTGCTGGCCCAGGTTAGCACAGGACTGGCCCAGGTTAGCACAGGACTGGCCCCTGATGATGACCCTCTCACTGCTCCTGCACTGAGCATTCCCTCTCTCCTCTGCAGAGATGCCTTCTGCTGGCAAGGCCCCAAGCTCTAGAATAAACTCTCAACGTCCCTCAACCCCTCTGATTCGCCTTCCTGCCATCCCAACACATTTTTGAACAAGCTTGTTCACAAGTCCCATTATCTGGAGATCCGACTCTGTCACATTGAGTTTGATGGCCATGTCCACTGAAGGTCTGTGTTACACTGATCCTGCAGCTGCCGTTGCTGAAGCTACACTGGCTCGGATCACTACAGTCCCGACCTTAGCTGATCCAAACTCCGGCTACACGGCCCTGGGTCACATGGGAAGGTGAGTGACCTGATCAGGTCCAGGCGGCCACTGACTCCACCAGCCAAAGGAAGCAAATGGCAACATCGAGTTCAAAGGGTTACCTTCAAACAAAGAGACACCAGAAAAGAGCTGAAACATGAAAATCCTGTGGGGAAAGTGGGGCCTCCGTGGTTGAGGATAAATATAAATATTAAATCCAAAGAAGAGGTTGCACGGCAGTAGACCTGGGGACTGGCAGCGTTTTAGAACTCAGCAAAAGTGGACCGAGGAATTGACAGAAATGGCAGCTTAGGATGTGGGAGTGGACTGGTTAGAGGGTGGGGGTGTCCAAAGGAAAAGACCAGTAACGGGAGGATGAGCTACTGAGGGGTCTAGACAGGGTAGGTGGAGAATCTAGAACAGGGGTCACTGCTTAAAAATAAGAGGCTGGCATTTCAGAGAGAGACGAGGTGAGATTTTTAATCACGGCATTACAAAGTCTTTGGAGACACAAGAGATTCCGCAGCAGCTGGAATCTGGAGCAACTGCTGCGGGGCAGGCAGCATCCACGGAGGGATCGAGACCCTTCGTCAGGACTGGAAAGGAAGAGGGGAGAAGCCGGAATAAAGAGAGTTGTGGAGAACTGGATGGTGAGGAGGAGGGAGGGATGGAGGGGTGAAGAGTGATGAGGTGTTGAGGGGAGGGGTGAGGGCTGAGGAGATGAGGCCGCGGTGAGGAGTTGAGGGGCAGGGAGTGACTATTGTGGAGGACAGAGTGAGGAGGTGATGGGCAGGGAGGGGCAGCAGGGTGTTGACTCACAGCCCCAGAGGGAGCTGACCCTCTCTCCTGCCTGTGTGGGGTTTGGCCACGTGGGTCTCCCCCCGGGGCTCCGGTTTCCTCCCACAGACCAAAGACGTGCGGGTCGGTGGGTTAACTGGCTGCTGTAAGTTGCCCCCAGTGTGTGGGTGAGGGGTAGAATCTGGGGGCAGTAGATGGGAATGTGGGTTGGTGTCAATGGGTGGTTGATGGTCTACCTGGACTCGATGGGCCGAACTGCCTGCTGTCATGCTGTAGCTCTCTGTGAGGAGGTGACAGGGAGGAGGGAGTGGGGAGTCGGGAGGTGTGGTGAGTGAGGGTGTGAGGGGTAATCGGGAGGTTGGTGGGGAGGGGGTGATGAGGTAGGGATGGGGGGTAGGTGAGGACTGGGGGAGTAGGTGAAGGGTAATGGGGAGGGGTTGAGGGGAGGGGTGATGGGAAGGGGAGGGGTTATGGGGAGGGGAGAGGGCTGATGGGGAGGGGAGGGGTGACGAGGGGGGTAACAGGGAGGGGGAGGGGTGATGGGGAGGGGAGGGGTGATGAGGGGGTGACAGGGGGTCAGGGAGGGGGAGGGGTGAATGACCATTTACTGAACCTCCCTTTCTCCCAGCTCCCTGAGTTCACTGCTTGTTCACACGTTCTCCCACAGACTTGATGAGCGGTGTGCAGGGACAGAGCTGTCCTGGGACAGGCAGGTGCCTGGCTCCAGCTTGCGGGGACCACCCCTCTCAGGCTTCAGAAGCAGCAGAGATGTTGTGAAGGTGCTGAAGGTGAGACACGAGGTCAGGCTCCGGCAGGGACACTGGAGAGGACACAACACCAAGTGATGACGGAGGGGCCGGACTTCCCTGCTCTGCCGAGATCACTGGAGCGTGGGTTGTGTCACAGGCTGCTCCCGAGGACCCTGCTGACCCGGACAGACTCCACAGAACATCAGGGCCCCAGGCCTGGTGCCAGATGGTCCCAGAACCCAGCGACACAGCTCGGAGCGATGACGTCAGGACATCTCGTACAGAGGATCCCTGGCATCCACGAGTAACCCCCAGCAAGGCGGCTCTTCAGCCTGCTCTCCATGTGAGGCTTGGGTCCCGGCCGAGCTCAGCCAATCTCTGACCGGGAATGACCTGGTTAGACCGTTGACCCCCACGACCCCCACAGCTTGTTCACACTGCCCAGCAGAGGAACCCAGAGGAGAGCCAATGCACTGCCAAAGGCACATAGTGCCATTCAGCAGGGTAACAGGCCATTCGGTCCACCATGTCCGTATTAATTCCATCTTCCAGCACTTGGCCCACAGCCCCCTATGCCTGGGCGATTTCAATGCTCACTTTAGACCCGTCTTAAATGCTGTCAGTGACTCTGCCTCCACCACTCTCTCCAGCAGTGTGTTGCAGGTACTCAACGCTCTCTGGGTGAAAAAGGTCCACCTCAGATCCCCCTAAATCTCTTCCCCCTTACCCCTTACCCCAGATCTGTGTCCTCTAGTTTTATCAACCGCTGGCATGGGGAATAGTTTCCTGCAGTTTGCCCTCATCATGTTATACACCTTGTCATGTCCCCTTGAACCCCCTCTGCTCCAGGGTAAACAATCATGTCCTTCCTATAGTGTGGTGACCAGAACTGCCGGCAGGACTCCAGCTGAGGTCTGACCAATATTTTATAAAGTTGGAACATAACCTCCCTGCTTTTGTATTCAATGCCCCAACTAATGAGGCCAGTCTCCCAAATGCTGCCTTAACCACATTATCTACCTGTGCTGCCACCTTCAAGGATTGTTGGACTTGTACACCAAGGTCCCTCTGTTCCTCAGTACACCCCAGGGCCCCACCACCCATGGTGTATGTCCCAGCCTCATTAGCGCACCCAAAATGCATCACCTCACAGCTATCAGGATTAAACTCCATCTGCCGTTTCTCAGCCCATTTCACCAACACATTGACATCACCCTGGAGCCTAAAACCACCCCCCTCACTGCCAACAGCTTCGCCAGTCTTTGTGTCACCTGTGAACTTACTGATTGTGCCTTTCACACCCACATCCACCCACAACCCCACCCACACCCCCACACACGCCCCCCACACCCACACCCCCACCTGCACCCCCACCCGCACCTACATCCACCCACCCACACACACACACACACACACACACACACACACACACACACACACACACACACACACACACCCTCACCGACATCCACCTCTGCCCACGGTGCAGGTGTAGATTTACCTGCAAGTAGATGCTCCCAGTCTACCTCTGCCAGGTCCTGTCTTATTTTAATGAAATTGGTCTTCCCCTAATTTAAGACCTTTATTTCCTGGTCCATTCCTATCTTTTGAAATACACAGTTACAGTTATCTCCAAAATGCTCCCCTGCTGACACTCCCTCCACCTAACTGACTGCACTCCCCAAGGTCCAGTAATCTTCCCTTGATGGTCTGTCCACATACTGTGTCAAAAAGCTCTCCTGGACACATCTGAAAAATCCCACCCCTCTGAGCCTTTCACACTAAGGCAATCCCACTTAGTATTTGGGAAATTGAAATCCTCTGGTACTATCGCCCTGTTTTATCACATCTCTCTGTTATTTGCCACATATCTGTTCCTCTTTCTCCTGTTGACTGTTAAGTGGTCTGTAATACACCCCCAGCAAAGTTCCTAATCTCCACCAATATGGCCAAGTTTGAGCAGCCTTCTGGGATATCCTCCCTCAGTACTGCAGTGATGTGTTCCTGGACTAACAGTGCGATACCACCTCCTCCTTCACATCCCCCTTCTGTCTCTCCTGAAAGTTCTGTACGCTGGGACGCTGAGTTGTCAGTCCTGCCCGTCCTTCAACCATGTCTCAGTGACGGCAACAATATTGTAGTCCCATGTGTTAGTTAAAGCTTTGAGTTTTTAGAAAAACTTTATTTATACAGCACGGTAACAGGCCGTTCTGGCCCAGCGAGCCCGCGCCGCCCAATTACACCCATGTTAACCTACTAACCCATACGCCTTTTGGAATGTGGGAGGAAACCGGAGCACCCGGAGGAAACCCACGCAGTCACGGGGAGAATGCGGGAATTGAACCCGATCGTTGGCGCTGTAATAGTGTTACACTAACCGCTATGCTACCATACCACACACCGACCTCACCAGTTAGACCCCTTGCATTAAAACAAATGTAATTGAGCTTTGTGCTCCCCCCGTGCATTTTACCCTCCTGCTCTCCCCACTGGACTTGCTGTTTCTCCTCTAGGTGACTGTACCTCCCCGTCTGAACATCTACTCTCAGACCCATTCCCCTGCTAACTCAGTGTAGACCTTCCCCAACAGCAGCAGCAAACCTCCCGCAACAATGTTGGTCCCACTGTGGTTAAGGTGCACCCGGTCCCACTTGTACAGGTCCCACCTTCCCCAGAAACAGTCCGAATGATCCAGGAACCTAAAGCCCATCCTCGTGCACCATCCCTTCAGCCACACATTCATCTGACCTCTCCTGTTCCTGCACTCACTCGCTGTGGCACCGGAACCAATCAAGAGATTAGTCTTTGAGGTCCTGCTCTTTAAACAACTCCAAGCTCCCCATGCTCTTGTTTCAGGACCTCACCCCATCTCCTACCCGTGTCGTTAGTCCCAGTATGTACCACACCCACTGGCTGTTCACCCTCCCTCTTCAGAATGTCTGGCAGCCACTCCGAGACTTCCTGACCCCAGCGCCAGGGAGGCAACACACCATCCTGGAGTCTCGTTTGCCCATCTGCCCCCAACACTATCCCCACCTGTGCAGCACAGCCCTCTGTGGTGCCACCAACTGGGCTGTTGCTCCTGTTTCCCTGAGAGGCCATTCCCCCCAGAGGTATCCAACACGGTACACCTGTCTGAGAGGGGAACGACCACAGTGAACTCCTGCACTACCTGCCTGCCCTCACTGCCCCTCCTGGTGATCACCCATCTCTCTGTCTGTACCTGTGGGGTGACCCACTCACTAAACGTACCGTCTACCACATTTTCTGCATCCCGGATATTCCATCGCTATTCCAACTGCAGCTCCAACTGCTCCATACAGTCTGACAGGATCTACAGTCGGACACTTCCTGCGGGTGTAATCACCAGGGACACTGATCTCCCACATCCTGACAATCCCACTGCCCGAGCTTCTGTATCCTTTACCCCAGTCCCTTCTATTAAGAGAGAGAAGAAAAACACGTTACCTTGTCACTATTCACCCTCCTCACTAAAGCCTGATGCTCACAAAATCCCGCACTTTGACCTCAACAGTAGCATTTTGACCTCACTGCCCCTCTCAAGATGGCTGCTCCCACTCTTGCTGACGATCCTTTTATAATGTTGCCACTGAACCTGTAGGTGTTGCTGGTCTCACTGACACATCTGCCTTACCTGTGTGAAAACCCAAGACGTTCATGTGGAGAGCGGTGTTGGTGGATGACGGTTGAAATGGGGGATGATCTGAGTGGTTGCTCCTTTCTCTGCCACAAGCTTTGCTGAGAGTGAATGGACTGCCCTCGAAGACACCACAATGCAGCAACTGGACCCTGATTCATGGGCATCAGCTGGAGGTCAACAGAGCACAGTGGGTGGACAGCAGGCAGAAGCACTGGCCACTGTGTGTGCAACAGGGTTCCAGCACTGGGAGCAGGGCGTCAGACACAGGGTGAGGTCACTGGGTACTGGGAGTCAGATGGGGGGAGGTACAGGAATGCAGGAGGTGGATGGATGAGATGGCGAGGGAGCCTGTGAAATGAGGTTGGGGTTGAGATGGTGGACGGTGGGTGGGTGGGCTCAGAGAGGTGTGGATGGCACTATCTGGGAAGGACAGGTGGACCCCCAACTCTGTCAGTTGTCCCATTTCATCCCTCAGCCCTCGGCTCACCGACACAAACCATCCCAACGCCTCACTCCACATGGGTAGTGGACACAGTGGGGGCTCCGACTGAGCTCCTCTGCTGGGTCATTGTGACAAGCCTTGACGACTGACCAGAGCAGATCCTGGGGAGATCTCCACCAGCCGGGCCATTGGAACCAGAGAGAACCGATGGGTCAGGGTCGGTGCTTTGTGCTGCTGTGGGAATGATGTTCATTAAAGTGTATTCACTGGAAGTGTCGTCTCAGGCTTTGATTGGTTTGAAGATATTCTCACTCAGAAGGTGAGCAATCCACAACTAGCAAAGCAGGACACTCACCCTGGCAACAGTCACATCGAAGATTGGAGCCAGAGCAGCTCGTTACACCCCGACCGTCACTAACGTCACCCACTTCAGCACCCGTCCCCACCTCCCCACTGTCCCCACCATCCCTACTTCCCCCAACTCCTCACTGACCCCACCGTCCCCATGTCCTCCACCTCCCCACCTCCCCCAACATCTCCACCACCCCGACCATCCCCACCTCCCCCCTGTCCCCACCTTCCCCACCTCCCCCCTGTCCCCACCTTCCCCACCTCCCCCATGTCCCCACCGTCCCCACCTCCTCCACCATCCCCACCTCCCCCACCGTCCCCACCTCCCTCACCTCCACCACCGTCCCCACCACCACCACCGTCCCCACTGTCCCAACCGTCCCCACCTCCCCCACCACCACCACCTCCCCCTCCGTCCCCACCTTCACCACCTCCCCCAACATCCCCACCTCCCCCAACACCCCTTCATCCTTTTGGCCTTAAGGAATCTCTCCACCTCCTTCTTGAACACATTCAAAGAGTTGTCCCCCTCCACCCTCTGTGGGAGAGAGTTCCACGGGTTCACCAGCCACGGGGTGAAGAAATCTCTCCTGACCTTAGTTGCAGAGTCACACGGTACAGAAACAGGCCCTTCGGCCCACCATCTCCCTACTGATACTAATCCCATTTACCAGCCGACTGTGCCTTGGCAATTCATCTGCTCATCTAAATGTTCCTGACTGTAGTGAGAGTGCTGGCTTCCACCTGTTCCAGGCTGCAACCTCTGGGTAAAAGGAATTCCTCTGATCATCCCTGAACCTCTTACTCCTCACCGTAAACCTTGGTCTTAGATTCCTCTGCCACGGGGAAAAGTTTCTATCTACCCTACCTATGTCTCATATAATGTTGCATCGCGCTATCAGGTCCCCCCTCAGCTCTACTCCAGGAAAACAAACCCAGCCCATCCCTTCTCTCCTCGTAACCGAAACCCTCTGTCCCAAGCAGCACCCTGGTGAGTCTGCTCTGTACCGTCTCCAACACGGTCACATGTTGTACCCACATCCTACGGTGCTGGTTCAGGACTCCCCTGCCACTGGAAACATCCTCCTGTCTGAACCTATTAGAACTTTATAGACCCCTTCTCTTCTGCTAAGCTCCAGTGAGTTTGGGTCCAATTGACCCACTCCCTCCTCACACATTGCTCCTGCCGTCCCAGGACACCTCCGCTACTCTTCCCCCCACAGCAACAACACCCTTCCCCGGATAAGGAGGCCAAAGCTGCACACACACTCCGGCTGTGGTCCCACTGAGGCCCTGTCCTGCTGCAGTAGGACGTCCCTGCTCCTGTACTCCACCCCCTCACACTGACGGCCTTTCCAACTGTTCACTGCACCTCAACACTTGCCCTCAGTGACTGGTGGACGAGGACACCCAGAGCTCACAGCCCCCTCCCCTTTCCCAGTCCGTCACCATTCAGGTAATAACCTTCCTGTTCTTAGACCAAAGTGGGTACCCTCACATTTATCCACACTGAACTGTACCTGCCCCATACTTGCCCACTCACCCGACGTGTCTCAGTCACACTGGAGCCTCTGTATCCTCCTCACAGCTCGCACTCCTCCAGCTTCGTCTCCTCCACAACCGTGGAGGTATTACGTTTAGATCCCTCATCCAGCTCATTGGTACGTTGTGAACAGCAGGGGTCTGGTCACTGATCCCTGCGGAACCCCAGGCCCTGCCTGCACCCGGAGCAGGACCTGGTTATTCCTTCTCAAAGTGAAAATCTCCAGTGTTTCTCCTGTCACGCTCATTCCCACCTGGGGTTGTGATCCAGCCCATGGACCCTCCGGATGACCTAGCCTGATGCTGTGGTGCAGGACTGCAGGCACACTACACTGCTGGAGAGACCGATGTTTGGGCAGCTGAAGAGAGGAGACATTGTGAATCTCTTCCCCAACTTCTGACATCACGTTGCTGGTTGTGGCATCTTGAACTGTTTGGATAAAATGTCAGTGACCTGAAGCATTAAATGTTTCTCCCTCCATAGATGCCGCCTGACCTGTTGAGTTTCACCAGCATTTTCTGATTTTATTTCAAATTTCCAGCATTTGCAGTTTTTGCTTCACTCAAAATCTTGGAATGGAATGGAATTGGTTTATTTGTCACTTCTACAGTGAAAAACTTGTCTTGCATACCGTTCATACAGATCAATTCATTACACAGTGCATTGAGGTAGTACAGAGTAAAAACAACACAGAGCAAAGTGTCACAGCTACAGGGAAGTGCAGTGCAGGCAGACAATAAGGTGCAAGGTCATAACGAGGTAGATTGTGAGGTCAGAGTCCATCTCATTGTATAAGGGAACCATTCAATAGTCTTATAACAGCAGGATAGAAGCTGTCCTTGAGCCTGGTGGTACGTGCTTTCAAGTTTTTATATCTTCTGCCTGATGGGAGAGATTATGTTGGCTGTTTTACTGAGGCAGCAAGAAGTGTAGACAGAGTCTATGGAGGGGAGGCTGGTCTCCATGATGGGCTGAGCTGTGTCCACAGCTCTCTGCAGTTTCTTCTTGTCCCGGGGAGAGCAGTTGCCGTCCCAAGCCGTGATGTATCCAGATAGGATGCTTTCTATGGTGCATTGACAAAAGTTGGTGGGTGTCAAGGGGGACATGCCATATTTCTTTAGCTTCCTGAGGAAGTAGAGGTGCTGGTGAGCTTTCTTGGCCGTGGTGTCTACGTGGTTGGAACAGGACAGGCTACTGGTGATGTTCACTCCCAGGAACTTGAAGCTCTCGACCCTCTCGACCTCAACACAATTGACGCAGACAGGTGCATGTACACCGCCCCCTTTCCTGAAGTCAATGACCAGCTCTTTTGTTTTGCTGACATTGAGGGAAAGGTTGTTGTCATGACATCATGAAACTAAGCTCTCTGTCTCCTTCCTGTACTCTGACTCATCGTTATTTGAGATACGGCCCACTATGGTGGTATCATCTGCAAACTTGTAGAATCTGGCCACTCAGTCATGGGTGTATAGGGAGTAGAGTAGAGGGCTGAGGACCAGCCTTGTGGGGCACCAGTGTTGAGAATAATCGTGCTGGAGGTATTGCTGCCTATCCTCACTGATTGCGGTCTGTTGGTCAGGAAGTCAAGGATCCAGTTACAGAGGGAGGTGTTGAGTCCCAGGTCTCAGAGTTTGGTGATGAGTTTGCTTGGAATTATAGTATTGGAGGTGGAGCTGTAGTCAATAAACAATAGTCTAACATAGGTGTCTTTACTGTCCAGATGCTCCAGAGATGAGTGTAGGGCCAGGGAGATGGCATCCGCCATAGACCTGTTTCAATGATAGGTGAATTGCAGTGCGTCGAGGTTGTCTGGGAGGCTGGAGTTGATGTGAGCCATGACCAGCCTCTCGAAGCACTTCATGATGCTGGATGTCAGAGCCACTGGTCGGTAGTCATTGAGGCATGTTACCTTGTTTTTCTTAGGTACCAGGATGATCATGGTCTTCTTAAAGTAGTGGGAACCTCAGATTGAAGCAGGGAGAGGTTAGAGTGTCTGCAAATACCCCCACCAGCTGATCGGCACAAGATCGGAGCACTTGGTCGGGGACACCATCTGGGCCAGATGCTTTCCATGGGTTCACTCTCTGGAAGACGAATCTTACGTCCTCGATGTTGACCACGGGTTCAGGTGCATCGGAGGCTGTTGGGGTGGGTGGTGACATTCCAATCCCCTTCTGTTCAGAACGTGCATAGAATGTGTTAAGCTTATCGGGAGGGGATGTGCTGTTGTCAACGATGCTGCCTGACTTTGTTTTGTAGCCCGTTATAGCGTGTAAGCCCTGCCACAACTGACAGCTGGTCTGGGACTCGATTTTGGACTGATATTGTCTCTTCGCAGCTCTGATAGCTTTACGGACGTGGTATCTCGATTTCTTGTAAAGGTCAGGGTCACCTGATTTGAACACCGCAGTCCTGGACTTCAGTAGGGAGTGGGTCTCCCAGTTCATCCATGGTTTCCAGTCTGGAACACCCGGATTGTCCTCTTTGGTACACAGTCCTCTACACACCTGCTGATAAAGTCTGTGATGGTGGTGACATACTCATCAAGGCTGGCAGCTAAGTCTTTGGACATGGACCAGTCCACTGTCTCAAAGCAGTCAAGAGTGAATTTTTTCCTCTGAATAATTTGGTACCATTTGATATTAATATTCCTTTTAAAATTGTAAGAAATCATTTTACCTATTTGGGAGTGTCAATTACTAAAAATTATAAGCATTTATTTAAAGAAATTTTTTTTACCTTATTACACTATGTGAAAAGGGTTTTATCAAGTTGGTCTCCCCTTTCTATATCATTGATTGGCCGAATTAATGTTATTAAAATGAATATTTTACCTAAATTTATATATCTATTTCAGGCTTTACCTGTTTTTATTCCTAAATCTTTCTTTGACTCTGAGTCAATCATATCTTCTTAAATATGGAATAATAAACATCCAAGATTAAATAAAGTTCACCTTCAGAAGGTTAAAAAGAACGGAGGTTTAGCCTTACCTAATTTTAGATTTTATTATTGGGCAGTCAATATACGAAATCTTACGTTTTGGTTACATTACATTAATCGAGAGGCTTGTCCAGCATGGGTCTCTTCGGAAATTAACTGTTAAAAAATGTTCTATTATTTCTCTGCTTGGTTCTTCACTTCCTTTATCATTAATTAAACTAACAGATAATTTAGTAGTTAAACATGCCTTGAGGATTTGTTTACAATTTAGAAAATATTTTGGTTTATTGAGTTTTTCTTTGTCCAGTCCCATTTTCTCTAATTACTTTTTTAAACCTTCTATGACTGATGTAGTTTTTAAAGAGTGAGAAAAATTAGGTATTACTTGTTTTCAGGATCTGTTTGTTGGAGGAAATTTTTCTTCGTTTGAACAATTGTCTACCAAGTATAATTTACCAAAAACTCATTTTTTTTAGATATTTACAAATTAGAGATTTTCTTCGATCTCAATTACATTCTTTTCCTTTGTGTCCCGATAAGAATTTATTAGATGTAATTTTTAAGTTGGAACCCTTTCAGGATGGCTCAATATCTAATATTTATGACAGATTACTAGGAATGAGTAAGGTGCCACTAGATAAAATTAAAAACGCTTGGGAACAAGATTTGCAGATGTCAATTTCCGAGGAAACTTGGAATGAAATTTTCAAGTTGGTTAATATTTCGTCATTATGTGCCCGTCACTCTCTCCTTCAATTTAAAGTGGTCCACAGAGCTCACTTGTCTAAAGATAAACTAACCCGTTTTTATTCTGATATATCTCCTTACTGTGATAAATGCAGTAACGGAGTGGCTTCCTTAATTCACATGTTGGACGTGTCAGAGTCTTAAAAAATATTGGACAGAGGTCTTTCATACTTTTTCTGTACTTTTTAAAATAAATTTTAAACTTAATCCTTTGACTGCACTATTTGGGATCGTTGGAGAAAAAGATATAACTTTGAAGGCTTCTGATTTACATATTCTGGCTTTTATTTCTCTTATAGCCAGGAGAGCTGTATTGCTTAAATGGAAGGAAGCTACTCCGCCTACGCATGTGCAATGGTTACGGGATGTTATGTCATACTTGAATCTAGGGAAGATTCAGTGTTCAGTTTTTGAATCTAACCTAGACTTTCAAACCCTGTGGGGACCTTTTTGAATTATTTTCAAATCTCTGATTTGGGGACTAAAATGCAGATATTGGCTGACACTGTTACTTTTTTTAAGGTTTTTCCTTGCTGTTTCTTCTATCTAACAGCTTCGGGTTTTGGTAGTGGGGGGAGATTTTTTTGGTAATAAAATATTTCAATTTTTTCTTTCCTTATTAACTAACTACTATTGTAATCCTAAGTACGACCTAATACAATGTATTTAGCTGTATTTTTACTTTCTTTTTTGATGCATGTACTCTGTATTTTTTTCATGGATTTAATAAAAATGTTGTAAAAGAAAGAAAGAAAAAAAGCAGTCACGTAGAAGCTCATCTGTTTCTTCAGACCAGCACTGCACGACTCTCCGTGCCCGATACTTCCATTTCAGTTTTTGTTTGCATGCAGGGAGAAAGAGCACAGCCTGGTGATTTACCAAAGTGGGGGCAAGGGGTGGTTCGGAAGGCACCTTTGATGGTTGTATAGCAATGGTCAAGGGTGTTTGGGCCCCTGGTGGGACAGGGGACGTGCTGGTAGTATTCTGGGAACGTACTCTTGAAGTTGGCCTGGCTGACATTATCAGCAATGATGAAGAGGGCCTCAGGGTATCCTGTCTCAAGGTTGTTGACCACGGAGTATAGCTCATTGAGTGCAGGCTTCATGTCCATCTGGGGTGGGATGTAGACTGCCATCGGGATAGCTGCAGTGAACTCCCGTGGCAGGTAGTATGGATGGGACTTCACCGTTAGATATTCCAGGCTGGGTGAGCAGGAGCTCGCTGGGACTGTCAACATCTGTTCTTTCTTGCAGGGTGAATAAGCTCCTATCTCGCCACATGTCCCTGTCCCATTGTTTTACCCACAGACCTTCCCCATTAATGTCCTGGTACAGACTTGGGCACCCTCACCATAACTTGCCCACTCACTTATCTTTGCACCAGGAGCACATTTGGCCACAGTTCACTCAGTCCCAGCTGCTCATAGATTGTGTACAGTTGTGGCTCCAACACCAATGGCTGTGGCCCCCACCAGTCACAGCCGCCAAAAGTAGAGTGGCTCAGTTATACAGGAAGTTCTGCGGATGCTGGAACATGGAGCAACACACAAAGTGCTGGAGGAACTCAGTGGGTCGGGCAGCGTCCATGGGGGGAAATAAACAGCTGACGTTTCAGACCTAGACCCTTCATCAGGACTGGAAAGGAAGAGGGCAGAAGCCAGAATAAGAAGGTGGGGGAAGGGGGAGGAGCACAGGCTGGCAGGGGACAGGTGAGTTCAGGTGAGGGGGGAAAGTAGTGGGGGAGGGGGAGAAGATGTCATAAGCTGAGAGGTGATGGGTAGAAGAGGCCAAGGGCTGAGGAAGGAATCCGGTGGGAGAGGACAGTGGACCATGGAATGAAGGAATGAGGCAGGAGGAGGAGATGGGCAGGTCATCAAGGTGGGGGAAGGGAGCCAAAGGAATCAGGGAAGACAAAGCAGTGGGGGGGGGGGGGGGGGGGGGGGGGGGGGGGGGGAAAGGAAGGGGCAGGGTTACTGGAAGTCAGAGAAATCGATGTTGAGGCCATCAGGTCGGAGACTCCCAGGGCAGAATATGAGGTGTTGTTCCTCCAACCTGCACCTGGCCTCAACGTGTAGTAGGGGAGGCTGTGGACAGACGTGGGAGGTCCTGGCTGTTGCGGCGGACGCAGTGAAGGTGCTTGACGAAGCGGTCACCCAATCTGCGTCGGGTCTCACTGATGTACAGGCGGCCGCACCGGGAGCACCGGCTGCAACCAGTGACACCCTCAGACTCACGGGGGAAGCGCTGCCTCAGCTGGAAGGACTGTCTGGGACCCTGAATGGTGGTGAGGGAGGAGGTGTAGGGACAGGTGTAGCACTTGGAGCCGTGGCAGGGATAAGTGCCCGGAGGGTCATCTGCAGGGAAGGACGGGCGGACAAGGAGAGCGGTCCCTTCGGAAAGTGGAGAGAGGGGGTGAGGGGAAGAGGTGCCTGGAGGTGGGATCCCGTTGGAGGTGGCGGAAGTTGCGGAGAATGATGTGTTGGATAGGGAGGCTGGTGGGGTGGTGGGTGAGGACTGTCCCTGTTATGTCGGGGGGCGGGGTGGAGGGGTGTGGGTGAGGGCTGCATTGATGGTGGTGGAAGGGAAGCTCTGGTCACTGAAGGGGCAGGGTGATTGCGAGCATCACTGACCACCTGCGGATCCCCGGCGCAGGAGGACCCCTGGAATCCCCGGGACTGTCCTGCAGAGCTCGGTGCATCTCCACGCACTGTCACTGCGCTCCTGTCTAGGAATCACCAGGGTGTCTGTATAACACTGCCAACACAGGAGGGAGGGAAACTGAAGCTGCCCGTCCCATGCACGGTGGCCGGGGGGGGGGGGGGGGGGGCGTCACCGGCACCTCGGGCGGAGATGAGCGGCAGGACCGGCGCTCTCAGAGCAGGGACAGAGCGGGCCGGAGCCGCTCCGGATCTGCCTGAGTCCCGGCGCAGGGGTCCAACCACAAACGGCGGCATTCATTGTCCCGCAGACGCTGCTCGACCCGCCGGCATCCTCCCCGGTGCCCCGGGCTCAGTCCGTGTGTGGGAAGGGCAGAGACGTTGTCCGGGACGGGACCGAGCTGCACCGGCCGCCAGTCGGGGGGGGGGGTTCCGAGGTTACAGGGTCTCCCGAAACCCGCGACCCTCGGAGAGTGCGCAGAGCTGCAGATGAGATGTCGGGCTGCCGGCCGGGGAAACCCGTCCCCGGGCGGGACCCCCCGAACTGACAACTTCAACCCGTCACCAGCGCCGCAGGGGGACGAGACCCGCCGCACGCCCGCTCCTGCGGTGGCTGTGAGCTCGGTGCCGGCAACGGGCTTCCCGGGGGGCACCCGCCGGAGGCAGCTCCGTGTGCCGGGCTGAGCCGGTGCGGGGACCGCTGCAAAACGACGGCCAGAACGGAGAGAGGGAGCCCGGGCGGCGGTGAGACAGGCACCGACATGGCGAGGGAGGGAGGGCCGGGACACGGGGTGTGAGGGTGGGGAAGGGAGGGAGGAAGGCTGGGGAAGAAGGGCGGGACAGATTAGGGAAGGTTTGTGGAGAGGTTGGACAGAGGGAGGGAGGGGAAGGGAGGAGGGGAGGGGAGGAGGGGAAGTGAGGGGAGGGGAGGGGAGGGGAGGGGAGGGGAGGGACTGAATCTCAGTGAGTGCTCCTGAGAACGGCTGGGTCAGATGTGGTGGGTGCCGTGGTTCACTGAGCCTCCAGCGGTGAGAATTCCTGGTGTTTGGAACATGAACTGGTCTCCCGGGGGTGTAACGTTAACGGGGGGGGGGGGGGGGGGCAGTGGCTGTGTGTCTTCGCCTGCAGTGTGAGAGATGTGGGAGAAGCAGCGCTGCTGGTTTTGCCACTGGCTCAGCCACAAGTGCTGCCTCTTGTTTGGGGTGTTGCCTCTGCATTCCTCTGACGACTTTGGTCGTCTGACATTCCTCTGGTGACAGGCTGAGGGCAAAGCTCGGTCAGCCGCGGCCTTCTCACAGAAGCAGGGGACATTTTACCCGGGACAGCTGGCAGGCACGCCATCCTGCAAGGTGTCTCAGAGTAAGCCTCAAGCTGACCTGATGTCTCCTGATGCAATGTCTGGGTGTTACACATCCCAGCAACATTTTGGAGATATCAGCAGCTCAGGGTGCGCCTGTGGCAGGACAGGCGGGTGACCAGTTCAGGACAGGCCTTGCACCCGACAGTGTCATTCTGCTTCTCTCTGCACAGAGGCTGCCTGACCTGAGCCCTCCCAGCGTTTGTGTCCCATCTCCTCCAGCTGGCTCTTACATTCCTTCATAGGTTGTCCGCGTCACAGGCAGGTCTGGCAGATGTTCCCCAACCCTGTGTCCCGCCACAGTTTCTGAGGAATTGAAAAGTCCTTCAGCCTCACACACTGGGGGAGGTGAAACAGAATCAGGTTTATTATCGCTGAATTACTGACAAACTTCATTCCTTAAAAGAATTGATAATCAGCGTGGATTTTACAGAAATGTAACACCGGCAGCTCCTGTCAGACCACAGCTGGAGTGGTAGTTGGACTTCTAATGGAAAGGTGTAGAGTGTGTAGGGGAGGGGTGTTTAGAGTGTGTAGGGGAGGGGTGTAGATTGTGTCGGAGAGGGGTGTAGACGTGTGTAGGAGATAAGAAAGAAATTTAGAAGGGCAGAAAAGGGCCATGGAATATCCTTGGCCAGTAAGATTAAGGAGAATCCCAAGACACTCTGTCAGGAGCAGTAGGGTGTCCAAGGAAAGTGTGGTCCCCTTAGGACCAAAGGGGTAATCAGTGTGTAGAGCCAGGGGATGTGGGCCCACTCCTAAATAAATACCTGGTCTGCATTGACCAAGGAGACGGACAAGGAGGGCAGTGGGTTCACGGAGGGGTAGGTGGGTAATCTCAAGCAGGTCAGTATTAAGGAGGAGACGTTAGATGCTATTGGATGCAAAAGGGTTGATCCATCCCACCATGTTATGGGAAGCAGGGCAGAAGATAACTTGGGCTCTGACAGAGATTTCTGCATCCTCATGAACCACAGGTGAGGTGCCCGAAGACTGGACGATTCCCGATGTTGTCCCTGTCCCTGATGTTGTACCTGCAGCAGGTAAGGACAAACTGGTGAGACTCACATCAGTGGTCAGGACATTATTGGAGAAGATCCTAAGGGATAGTATTTATGTCCATTTGGAAAGGCAGAGATTGACAGGGATTGTCAACATGGCTTTGTGCAGGGGGAATCCTGTCTCACTAACTTGATTGAGTTTTCTGGGAGGAAACAAAAAAAGATTGTTGAAGGCAGGGCGATAGGTGTCTGTATGGACTCCAGTACAGCATTTGACAAGGTCCTGCACAGTAGGCTGGTCCAGGAGGTTAAGGCACATGAGGTCCAAGGTGAGCTGGCTAATTGGATCCAAAATTGAGTTGGTGACAGGAGGGAAGATTGAAAGTCTGTGACTATTGGCCTGCTGCAGGGTTCGGTGCTGGGACCCTTGCAGTTGGTGATGTGGTTGAGTGAATGGGAGGTATGAGTACTGAGGTGGTGGTGTGGATGGTGAGGAAGGACGTCTGAGGCTACAGTAGGATGTAGAGTTGGGCAGACAGTTGGCATATGGAGTTTAATCCTGACAAGTGCACTTTGGGAAGCCAAGTAGCGTGAGGTCATGTGCACTAAATAGTGGGGTGATAAGGAAGGTTAATGAACAGTGGAACCTTAGCTCCCTGAAGTTGGCATCACAGGTAGGTAGTGTGGTGAAGAAGGCGTGTGGTCTGGGCATGGAAGGTAAGGGTTGGGACTTTACAAAGCACTGGTTAGGCCACACTTGCGGTTCTGTGTGCAGTTCTGGCATCATGGTAAGAAGGAGGTGAGTGCAGAGGAGATTCGTGAGGTGTTGCCTGGACTTGGAGGACCTTAGTTATAGGGAGAGATTGGATAGGCTGGACCGAAGGCAGCTGAGGGGTGAGCTGGTAGAGGTGTATAAAGTTATGAGGCACAGACAGGGTAGATGGGGTAGTGTAGGGGCAGGCACGGTAGTGTAGCAGTTAGTGTAACGCTATTACAGCGCCAGCTACCTGGGTTCAATTCCTGCCGCTGTCTGTAAGGAGTTTGTACGTTCTCCCCGTGTCTGCGTGGGTTTCCTCCGTGTGCTCCGGTTTCCTCCCACATTCCAAAGACGTATGGGTTAGGAAGTTGTGGGCGTGCTATGTTGGCGCCGGAAGCGTGGCGACACTTGCGGGCTGCCACCAGCACATTCTACGCAAAATATGCATTTCACTTTTCGATGTACATGAGACTAATAAAGATCTTATCTTGACTTAGAATCTTTTCCCCATGGTTGGGGTGTCAAAAACAAGAGGATATGGGTTTAAGGTGAGAGGGAGGAGGTTTAAAGGGGATCGGAGGGGTAAGTTTTTTTTACACAGAGAGTGGTGGGTGTGTGGAACGTGCTGCCAGAGGAGGTGGTGGAGGCAGATACAATCACTGAATAGGCAAGGCAGAGAAGGATACGGATTTAGTGCAGGAAAATGGGATCAGTGTAGATGGGCTAGAAGGTCAGCATGGATGTGGTGGGCCGAAGGGCCTGTTTCTGTGTTGCACGGCTCTGTGAAGCTCTGACATGCACACTTCTTCTGATATCATCCTTTTGTTTTAGGGGTTCTGGAACTCAAATGCTCACCACAGAACACAGAAGTTGGAACAGTACAGCACAGGAACAGGCCCTTCCATCCACCATGTTGTGCCGAAATAATTAAACTAGTAATTCAACAGCTAGCTAAACTAATCCCTTCTGCCTACACACGGTCCATATTCCTCCATTCTCTGCACTCCATATGCCTGTCTAAGAGCCTCTTAAACCCGTCTATCGTATCTGCCTCCACCACCACCCCTGGCAGCGCATTCCAGGCACCCAGCACTCTCCGTGTAAGAAACTTGCCCCGCACATCTCCTTTGAACTTTCCCCCCTCACTTTAAATGCACACCCTCTGGTATTAGACATTTCAACCCTGGGAAAAAGATACCAGCTGTCTACCCCATCGATGCCTCTCATAATCTTATAAACCTCTATCAGGTCTCCCCTCAGCCTCCGCCGCTCCAGAGAGAACAACCCAAGTTTATCCAATCTCTACTTATAGCTCATGCCCTCTGATCCAGGCAACCTCCTGGTGAACCTCTTCTGCACCCTCTCCAAAGCCTCCACATTCTTCCCGTAATGGAGCGACCAGAACTGAATGCAATACTCCATATGTGGCCTAAACCAGAGTTTTATAAAGCTGCAACATAACTTCCTGACTCTTGAACTCAATGCCTCAACTAGTGAAGGCAAGCATGCCGTACACCTTCTTTACCCCCCTATTGACCTGTGTAGCCACTTTCAGGGAGCTATGGACTTGGACCCCAAGATCCCTCTGTACATCAACACTGTTAAGGTTCCTGCCAGTAGCTGTGCATTGTCCCTTTATATTTGATCCCCCAAAGTGCAACACCTCACACTTGAGATTCATTCACATGGGATTGGAACCGTTGTCCCTTGCATTTGTAATGCAGAAGTGCTACTATCGTCTGGTAATCCAGTGCATTTATTACTGTAACCAACAAAAGTTAGAAGAATCTCCACACCTCTCAGACAGAGCTCAGTTCTGTTTCTACAGTACAATGAAAGAGAATTTCTTTAAAAGTTATTATAATTTTCCAAGTGCTCTCATTCTCCACTGAGACACTTTCACACCATAATTGGCAGCTCCAGTGATGTTTCCAGTCGGTCACCTCACTGTGAAGACGGAAGAGGTCGAGTATTCATCGGAGAAAGTCATCGATGACCATCCTCTGAGTGGAGTCTGTGTCAGAACCCTGACTGCCATCGCCCTTGCTCAGCCGGTAGCTGTAAATCCTGCAGCAGAGATACAGCCACAAAAGGGTTAAATGTCACAACTTGGACTGAGACTCAGCAGCAATTCGTCCATCGTCAGCACCAGAGTAAACGGAACTGGTTCCACTGCTGTGCTCGCTCCCCACTCTGTCGCTCTAAGTCAGTGCCAACCGCACACCCTCCCATCAGTCAAAGCTAAGTTTACAGTACTGCCCACCCCTTGAGGACTGAGAAGAAACCATACATGCTGACGCATCGTCGCATGACGCACTCATTGGTCCAGTCTTGGGCACACGGGGTGTCAGAGGACATGGCATCCGACCACCTCCGTGGCTGCATCAGGCTGTGTGTGGAACCAAAGTTACGTGGCACCAAGGGTCACTACGTACCGAGGTTCTACCTGTCCCTGGTGTTGTGAAGGATGGGCCTCATTGCCGCACAACGTCCCAGTCAGCTGGACGCTGCCCGCGCTAACCTGTCCTTCGTGGAAAGTTCTTCCAGACCAACACCTTTGACCACAAGTCCATCAGGCAGTGGTCAGCACGGAACATCCTGCAGACACTGCAGGAGAAGGACTCGATGGACACTGTGGGGTGGTTCCCTGAGCAGACTGTCCAGACCATCTGGCAGAATGCCTCATCGCCAGAACTCACCAACAAGCAGGCAAGACCTCGCTTGGCTGGCGGTGAGAGGGGCCCTCCCAGTCAGATCCTTCCTGCATGGTCGGGACCTCACTCCCAGCGCGCGCTGCCCCTGGGAGGGCTGCGTTGGGGACGAGACGGTTGCCCACCTCTTTGCGGGCTGTGGGTTTGCGAGGAGGGTGTGGTGAAAGGTGCAAGGGTCCTTGTCACGTTTCATCCCCAGCAGCTGCGTAACAGAGGATTCTCTGATCTACGGGCTGTTCCCGGGGACACACACAGAGACGGACATCAACTGCTGCTGGAAGGTCATCAACTCGGTGAAAGACGCCCTTTGGTCTGCCCGAAACTTGGTTGGTCTCCCAGCTCTGCGAGATGTCCGTAGGGGAATGCTGCCGGCTGGCACATTCCAGGCTGCAGGAGTACGTGCTGAAGCTGGGTGCAGCCAACGCAAGGGCTCGGTGGGGAAGGACTACAGTTTAGGGTTCTTCTGTCACAGGAGAGGGAGGGGCAGGGTCAGGTGAGAAAGCCCCTAAATATTGTAAATATGGGACTGAGGTATCACCCCAGGGAGCCACATGAGCGGCATCGGTGCTGTGTGTTTTATAAAAAGTAACACTAATGATTGATCCGTGCACGAATGTAAAGGTTTGCACTGTTTTATTATTGTATATAGTTTGTCTTTTATTATGAATAAAGTTTATTTTGGAATAAAAAAAAATCCGTCCAACAAGGTGCAGGATCACCTGTGGCCTATGGAACAGTAGAACAGGCTCAAGGCTCGATGGCCTCATCCCTGTCACCGTGGTTGGTGTGAGATTTGTACTTACACAACCGGGAGAGTGCTGAGCCAACAAACCGCTGCAGCCAGAAGCAGAGAGAAGCCGCTGTACCACTCGAGGAAGGCGACGTACAGACTGTTGAAGGTAAGGGTAGATATCACGTCCGCCAGAGTCATGGCTGTCTGAAGCCAGGCGAAAATGGAGCCTGAGGGCAAATAAAGGGCATCAAACCTTGGCCATGAAGCTCGGAAAATCACTAGCACCACTTTGTTTGCTAAATATTGAACTTACTGACCCAAATACACATATCCACATTGTACTGGGGGCTGGAGTGTTCTACGCATGCACACACACACACAGCCTTTGAACACTGGAATCCAGAGCCATGGGTGCTCAGTGTGCACTGAAAGAAGCACAGAGCTCACTTGTTCAGGTGCCTTGTGCTAGGGCTGGACACCACTCGCTGGACAGGATGGGCTTCACGTTGTGTGTGAAGCTGCAGGTGGCTTGCCAGCTACTTGACATTTCCCACAGGCAGATCTGCCAATACCCCAGCTATCATAAGATGCACGATCATCAGGCATCAATGTGCCCGAGTCCCCTGGAGCACCACCCGTGTGTCACCTTCATCTCCTGGGAGATGATACCCCAGGCTGCTCACCTCAGGTGATACAATGACCAGATGTTACACTGAAACCACCTCTAGAGTATGTAGAGTGACCTCTGGGTGGGGGCTTAAGGCTGAAAGGTGGCTATCCAGACCGAGCAGCCAAAGGCTGTGGGTTTGCA